>NC_085936.1:10000000-10625000 GCF_963556715.1 Cydia fagiglandana | reverse complement strand
AGATCCACGTCAAATCAACAGTTGATTTTATTGCATACTGAGTGTTGATTGCATCAACGGTCGATAATATCATTTGGTACAACCAAAACTCAACTCTAAACTAAGGGTGGTTCGGTTTGGTTTGCTTGTCGCCATAACTGTGGATTGTTAATGTCAAATTTTGACATTGTACGTATTCGAGAACTTATGATTTTTCCCACATCAACGGGAGATCAACACGATACGTCAAACGTCGCTTGTCGAATAGGGGTCCTGGATGCTCCTTCTGAAGCTGTTGGTCGCGGAATGGCAAGGCGATCACAATCATGGTAATGCTATCGTAGAAAGCACCACGGATGGGTGGCCGCGCGTCGTGAGTTGAAAGCGACATGCTACACGAACCGATCGAGAGGAGCCCTATTGCGACTCGTTCGATACTCGCAATCATGTCAGAAGTATTCCCTGCCGGGCTAGCACATGATTGGCGCGACAGTATCTCGCGGCGAGATAGACTACCCGTTCCTCTTTTATTAACATAGAAAAAGACGGGTATTCTATCTCGCCGCGAGATACTGTCGCGCCAATCATGTGGTCGACCTATAATATATGCGCATGCCAGCAGTGGTAGCACAGGTCCGGAATTTCTAATATCAAAATCGAACAGTTTATATATATATAATGTTAGTTCAGGACGTTTTCAACAATGGGTAAATTTTCCTAACTTGAGTCTGTTTCAGCTCGATGTACCTATATATTATTTTATACTCAAATGTAAATTTTATAACTTAAGTGTAGTAGTCGTACCTACATACTTTACTGTTCGTCAGCGGAAACGAATATGCAATCGCTACAAAGGGTTAATTCCAATACATTAACTTGAGAGCTAACTTTATCTGCATTGCAATCGTAATAATGTCGATAGTCTGAGAATACTCGTCCGACCAGCGGGACTGCTATAATGGCAGCATTTTGATTACGAAGAAAATGAACTGTCAAACTTGGTGAGATACGAGTTTTCAAAAGTAACCAGACCGTGATGACAGTGATGACATTCAATTTGACACAGAATATCGGTAGTTTGGTATTCTAATTTTAGCGTGACCATGCATGTCGTAAATAAATTAATAACCTTTTTTTTAACACGACTACAAAATTAACGTTAAACTCACTAATACTGATACGAAACAGTTGCTTATAATTTACGAAATGCGCAGTGTTAGTCCTGCTCACGTCTCCTGAATCACACTGTAGTGAAGCGAACAGTTAGATTCAGTTATGCTGGTTAAGTATACGACTCGCCAACGCTTGGGAAGTAGGAACACAAGAAAACGCGGCTTCAGCGTTTGAGACACGATTCTCTCCATTTCTCAGATAGGACGCGACAGGCTGTGAGAGATAGTGAAATTAAATTGTTATAATCGCCTCGGGTACAGCGGAGATAGTAACTTAGGGGTTGTGCACAAATCACGCGAGCTGTTTTCGGCTACTTTTTGACCCCCCCTCCCCCTTGGTGAGGTTTTTGGCTACCCCCCTCCCCCCACACAACCTCACGTGTATTTTTTTGAATTTTTTTCATTTGAGCTAATTTTAAGATAAATAAATACTCTTGTATATAGAAAATCGTGTTTATTATTTTTAGTTTTTCGTTAAATAGACTCGAAGAAGAAGAAGTGCAGAGTGAAGTGAAGATCTATGTTTAAAGAAACCGAGAAAAGGTATCTACTTATGTGGTAGGTTTTTTTCTTAGTTTCGTTCACTGTAGAAAAATACACGTGAGGTTTCCTTTATACCCCCTCCCCCTCCCCCAACGTGATCTATCGTGATTTTTTCGTGACCCCCCTCCCCCCATCGGACCTCGCGTGTTTTGTGCACAAGCCCTTATACCGATATCTACGGATATTAGAATAATGGTTGACGTATAAATTGCCAAGGCGGATGTTTTGTTTATTCTTAGTTCCTCAAGTTAGAATGTTTTGTTATTGTATCGATATATCCCATGGGCATGTTTATAATTCGAGCATAGTATATCAAAAAGCAAACTATTCATTATTTATAAATATTTTTATGCCCTCGACCCTTCACAATATTACTGAATGGATTTTATTGGCCTATCTATAGAGTCTATAGACATCTTGGCTTGTTTTCGAAAAATAAAAAATAAAATAAATAAACATGTAGGTAGAAAAATAAACAAGTAGCTACGTACATATACATAGGTACTTTCCTAATAAATAAGTACTAACATCTTTGCTTCACAAAACATCGTATCGAAATACATTACATGCAAATAGAGTTTAAATCTGTTCATAATTACTTTAAACATCCTGGGATTTTCAACTTTTCCCTTCAACATACCTACATATGCAAATATGCCTATTTTGATACAAGCAAAACTAACTTTTAGGGACAGAAATGATAACATCTGTTTTTCTTTGTAACAGAATAACTAAGTTACTTAATAAACATGATTATTATTAACATTATAATGCCGTACATGTAAGTAGTTCCAAGAGGCCAGGCCCTTAATCTGCTCCATTGTTTCCATACTTATCTCATTACACGTCCGTCTGTCTGTCTCTCCGACTCTATAATAGCATATCAGTTGTTCAGCCAATTGGAGAGCTGTGGAAACGGATATCGCGCATGACTTGAATGTTTTAACACGTGTGTAACGTTAGCAAAAAAGATAATAATAATCGTAGATATTTTACATGCTACCATTGTAACAAATTCATAGTTGTTAACAAGGAATGCATCTCTGCACCGATTTTAAAGTGACAAACTGTGGGAGTACCACTGTAAATTAAATTAAGGAAATATATTTTCATAGAAATTTGACGTTTGTTCTATGTAAAGTCATCTCCTCTCACTGCAAAGTCTGCGCTTTGTGCAGAGATAGCTTGGTTAGGCTCTAAACGTTTTTCAGTCAATATAACGACTCGGCGCGCATTGACAGAAAACTTTACTTACGTACAATTACTTGTTCTGTGCTTACGTACAACATATACACTATTTGGCTACATTTAAATAGTTCCATACCTACAATCGCGTATATAGCTACAGTACACTGATCATTCATTAATCATAACGTGAGTGGAGGGGAACAGTATGAGCAGAATGTTAAACTCATTTTCAACACGCGAACGTGACACTTTTGCATCCGATATTGAATTGTTACTCATTGAGGAGTCTGAAAATGTGGAATAACAACATGCTCACTGCAGACATAGGTACCTATATAAGAAAAACTCAAACCAATTTTCATCAAATACAAATGCATGTAAATTTTTTGTTATGGTAAATAGTTGTGGTTTGGCAAAAAGCTCTTTTTAAATTATTAAATTGACTAATGAATGCGGTGGTATAGTCACGGAAAATTTTATGTACCTAACTATCAAAAGTATATTGAGGTATCTAACTGAGACTAATGTCATGAAACATGAACACACCGCCAATACAGTAGACATCAACGTGATACTGAAACTTGTAAGTCTTGTAACGTACTTAGCGTTACTTTTGGGGAAGTATTTAAAAACAAATTCTGTAGACAGCACCAAAAATATCTACGACATCTACGTGGAAAATAATTAAAATTGAATACTTACTTAATACATTTTCTTATCAGTATCTCCAGTTCAAAAAAAACCTCTAGTTATAGGTAGATTTGACATTTAGATTTGTGTATGTATGTATATCATTTCTCCCCATTGTGTTGCTTGCTATCTCTGCATTGTATGTTTAGTACAATGACTTAAATCACGGTACTTACAGTTAAACCTTATACTCGAAGGCGTTGCCAAATTCATTCACAAAAGCACGAGTTAAATTATCCGAGGTGGTAAGATAATTGACAAGACACAAATGTAAGTCGACTTCGGTATATCAGACCAACACGAGCGCAAGGCACGCTTTGAAATTTACATAAACACCAAGACCGACCATTATACCTTGCAAACACACCCATCGATTTAGACTAACTAGGGTTGCTTATATATCGCTATAGGTTGGGAGAAACCTCTTAGTTATCCTCCTCCTAGCATCGTATTCCTCAATATTGAGGGTCGTGACTTCCCTTTTATATCACTTTCTCTCCTATGATCTTTCTCCATCTGTTTCTGTCTTTGGCGGTGTGGAGAATAATATGAAATGTGGATTCAAGAGCGGCGCGGATCTGGTCAGACCAACGTACTTCCACGTCGTCTCCTCGTTACCCCCCGGCGGCCCCGGCCCCTCTTAGTTATAGATGTGCCGGTAGATAGACAAGCTATCTAATTGTAAGTCTGGTGGAATAAGCGGTTTAGTTACTGTCTACGGAACGCTGGACATTTTGTCGAATCAAAGCTAAAAAATTGAAAAATCCTGACCTATGCTATGAATCTTTCTTAAAGCTTTGAATATATTTATCGCAATACGATGCACTTGTGAATTTCGTTATAGTTCCGATTATCAGAAACATACTAAAGTAGCTACACACCTGGATCGTAAAGTTTAGAATGTTTCAATCACTGCAATAACTTCGTATCCCAGGAAAGTGACTCAGTAGATACATACCTAATAGTAATAAAGCGCTGAATTTATGAGGGTTTACTTTGTACTTACTACGCTAGAGACTGACAAAAGTTGACAGGGAGTTCTGAGCAAGAAAAATAACACCAGCAAGGCATACGGCAACCCTGCACAACTAAAGTCAAAGATAATTAATCGGCAAGCGTGCCATATTAGTCCGTAATGCCCTATTTGAGGGCATTGTAACCAAATGCTCGGACAATGAAAGTAAGCACGTTGTGCGCTCAAGGCTCCTTGCCTAAGAGACGTGGGACGATGGGAGGAGGCGAGGCCGCAGCCCGCGCGCAGCGCTTTTGGTATGACGTGTGGCCTCAGATGTTAAAAGCTCTGCTGCATCTGTTTATGCTGTAGGTGTCGATCAATTAGTCGATGAAACATTGTAATTATGGAAACGCGTGTTGGAACCAGGAATTCAACATAAAACAACTTATGCAGATGACAGTGAAGCCATTAAGAAGTTTGCAATATATACCCGCTATATTTTACTAACTCTACCCTAGTTCGTTATTGTATATCTGTATATACTTTAGGTTTAGATTATGCATACCTTATGCAATATCCGAACTAAAACCTAAAGTAGGTGTAAACAGTAAATGTTCCTCGGGTCACCCACGCTATTTATGGTAGGAAGAGGTTCTCTGCGTGACTCACTAAAGGTTCTTAAAGTCAACGTGATCGGGATAAGAAAATAAACAAACCAAAGTGATTATATATTATACGAGTATATATTATATAATATATATAATATATAACCACTTAGGTTTGTTAAACCGTAATGAATGTAATGATAAAGTAAATGTCTGCAAAATAGTTATTTATTTCAGAATGGGGCAAAGTTATTGTTTGACCCTTTGTGCCAATATTAATACCTGAGCAAGCGAACAAAATTGAATCGCGTATTTTTTGCTAACACGAGGAAACAAAGCAAACGTTTGCATCGAATACTTTGTCACTCTTGTAAATAAAATTGAACCGCGTATGTTTTTCCTAACACGAGGAAACAAAGCAAACGTTTGCATCGAATACTTTTCCACTCTTGTAGATAAAATCCAACTTACTCATCAGTTTTTGAAGAATAAAGAGCCTGTACGAGCTGGTCATTAACATATATTTTTATTAATAAAATAAACAATTGACTATTCATTTCAGATAACCCTATAGGTATATAATACGAAACCCGGAAGTTAATATTTCTTGGCAATTTTAGGCAAAGAAGGGGATTTAAGTATTTTCTTAATAAAGCGGCAAGAGGCTCCATATTAATGGCTCCTCTACCTCTACACGATGGGCCAGCGCCGGCCACTCTAAGGGACGCATTTATGTGTTAGAGGGAGCAAGTGATATTGCTATCTCATTCTACCGCATGGCTGCGTCCCTTGGAGTGGCCGGCGCTGGCCCAGCGTGTAGAGGAGCCATAACATGTTGCATATTCCAAGTGCGCTAGTTTACGGAAAAAGATATGCCTTGAACGAGTATGTTTTAATGAGTATAAAAGAGTGGCATTACGGTATCCCATCATGGAACTCAAACACGCGAGGTAAGTACATCGTATTCTGTCTGTTCTGCAATTGAGGGTTCTGTGGACCAGTGTAATTATACCAGAGCATGACCAGAAAATAGCTCGTGTTCATAATACTTCATAACAATTGCATTTCCGAGTTACAATGCAGTCAATGCACAGCCAGTCTTTTTGACCATGCGTGTGTGGGACCGGCGTTGAATATTTTTGTTCTCTCCAGTGTGCGTGGGATCTTGGTTTCACTACGATTTGTTTTTTTTTTTATCACTAAAATACACGTGTGGTATGCTTACAAGACAAGTATGTAAATAACTATAACTATAGTTCAAATAAATTTATTTTTAATAAGTAAATGTTTTATACAAGTGGTAAGTACTTTGAATTCTTTCATTGAGATGGCCAAGAAATTAGAAATCGTAAGCAACATTTGGCATGCATAATCTGACGCCTCAAACGTCCATAATTATTATAATAATTATGTTACTCTGAAACTGTATCGCTGGTGGCCTAGCGGTAAGAGCGGGTGACTTGCAATTCGGGTTCAAACCCCGGCTCGTACCAATGAGTTTTTCGGAACTTATGTACAAAATATCATTTGACATTTACCAGTCGCTTTTCGGTAAAGGAAAACATCGTAAGGTAACCGGACTAATGTCTAAGGTTGGAAGGTCAGATGTCAGTCGCTTTCGTAAAAACTAATGTCTACTCCAATTCTTGGGATTAGTTGCCAAGCGGATCCCAGGCTCCCATGAGCAGTGGCAAAATGCCGGGATAACGCGAGGAAGATGTGATGCTGACTCTGAAACCGCATGGAAGACACTGATTTAATTCACCAATAGGTAATCATGGCGTGCCGTGCGATAGTTTCATATTTGTTCAGCCGTGAAATTCACAGCATTGCGGAGATGAAAACTTTCGTTAAGCTATGAAACACATGATAACGTTAGGCCACTAATTATATATTATACTTGATGTAGTGTAGTGGCTTTATAGCGCGAGTAATCGCTTAATACTTGACACATATCTAAGAAATGAAACCGATCTGATCTTAATCGAGAACGTTTTTTCCATGATATAAAAGACTGCTGGTGGTCGTGCGTGACGGGACCTTCGTGAGATCACGGTCACAGGCACATGCGATAGACCAAACATAGCTGTTACATTGCGTGTTTTCACTTCATTGTACCTACCTACTTAAACCGCATACATTTGTATTAACTAGATCCACATATGTATTTTTAACCCAATAAGTGCTCATCGAGAGGCCAAAAACTAGTTCTAGACACAGCACCACTTGCACCATCCCACTAACCCAGGGTTAACCGATTAAAATGTTATCCCAGTGTCAAATTGTACTGGTAACCATGGTTATATACCGGTTTAACCGGTTAACCCCGGGTTAGTGAATGGTGCAAGTGGCCCTTATGAGTTAAGGGAACAGTTTCAGTGTTAACTTAAATAAAAGAAAATTGTAAGAGAGGAGTAGTAGAGTGTTTCCGAAGGGCGAGGTGTATTTCAGATTCGCGTTAGTGGTGGGTATCAAGGGATAATGGGGGTTCTGTACGTACGTATGTATCAAATGCTTATTTGTTTGTTAATGACGAATAAGGATGAACAATGAAGTTTGGTTATTTTATTTTATTTAGTTATTTATTACTCAAGAAGTTACAACTTTTTTGTTAAGGACAATGCTCCACAAATTCCACAATACTACATTTTGAATCTTTGGTTTAATCTGTTTATCTACTACCAACTTTTATAACAGTTTGTTTTACATAAGAACTGTCTTGGTAAACTTAACCATTACGATGCTGGTAGTTCGCAGGATGTCTTGGAATATAATCGATTATGCCCGTCGATTTTGAACTTTACAGCAGTTGCAATATGGGCTTTTACGTAGATAGTCGGCAATCGCACCCACAGTAACAGCCTCCCCATTATATTCAAATGTATGGCAAGATAACTTTAACCAATTTCAATGGAGCCTTATGCCAAGCTAAAATAACGTTTATTCGGTGTGTGTGAACCTAGCATATCAAGTGCTAGCATCTCAAACTTTTATGAGAGTTCTAGTAGCATCCCTAATAGTTCTACAGTTCTAGATGGTTTTTTTAAATAGTTCTGCTCATTTTCGCGAAAAAAATGAAATTTTACAATGAGATGCTAACTTCACATTTTGACACTCCAGCATCCCAGCCATTACCCACTCCACAGCCTCGAAATAGCATTTAAATGAAAGATACTAACATTTCTAGACGATATATAATGAGTTCTGGTCAAAACTGTAAAAAAAAATTTTTCATATATGCATGGGACACGAACATGAAAAATCATTCTAGGTAAATTTTGATTAATGCTAAGTTTGAGCAAAAATCCGAGTTTTGACAACCAGCATCTCAGCAGTTCTGGATAGCGAGCTCCCACGTGCACAAGAATAACCACAGTTCTATCTTCTAGAAGGAAATTTGACAGAGTTTTGGTAGAATATCTCCGAAAATATTATCAAAATCGATTAAGTGCTAAGTTCTGAGCGTAGCAGCCCAGCCATTGCAGGTCTGATACCCAGCATCTCAGCAGTTCTGGATAGGCAGCTTCCTTGAGCACTAGGATAACCACAGTTCTATCTTCTAGAAGATGATTTGACAGAGTTTTGATAGACTATGTCCGAAAATAGTCTCGAAATCGAGTAAATGCTAAGTTCCGAGCTGGCATCCCAGCCAATGCGGGCTAGATACCTCGCATCTCAGCAGTTCTGGATAGTCAGCTCCCTAGAGCACTAGAATAACCACAGATCTATCTTCTAGAAGGAAATTTGACAGAGTTTCGATAGACTATGTCCGGAAATAGTATCGGAATCGAGTAAATGCTAAGTTCGGAGCTGGCATCCCAGCCAATGCGGGCTAGATACCTAGCATCTCAGCAGTTCTGGATAGTCAGCTCCCTAGAGCACTAGAATAACCACAGTTCTATCTTCTAGAAGGAAATTTGACACAGTTTTGATAGACTATGTCCGAAAATAGTCTGAAAATCGAGTAAATGCTAAGTTCTGTGCGTAGCATCCCAGCCAATGCAAGTCTGATACCCAGCATCTCAGCAGTTCTGGATAGGCAGCTCCCTAGTGTACTATAATAACCACAGTTCTATCTTCAAGAACGAAGTTTGGCAGAGTTTTGGAGGATTATGTTTGAAATAGTCTCGAAATCGAGAAATAGCTAAATTCGGAGCTTAGCATCCCAGCTAATGCGGGCTAGATACCTAGCATCTCAGCAGTTCTGTATAGCAAGCACCCTAGTGAATTAGAATACATGTAGTTCTATCTTCTAGAACGAAATTTGGCAAAGTTTTGAAAAGATAGTCTTTCACAACTCCGAAAAATGTATCGAAATCGAGGAATTGCTAATTTCTGAGCTTGGCATACCAGCCAATGCAGGGCAGACACCCAGCATCTCAGCAGTTCTGGATAGCCAGCTCCCTAGAGCACTAGAAGAACCACAGGTCTATCTTTTAGAAGGAAATTTGACAGAGTTTTGATAGACTATCTCCGAAAATAGTCTCGAAATCGAGTAAATGCTAATTTCTGAGCTTGGCATACCAGCCAATGCAGGGCAGACACCCAGCATCTCAGCAGTTCTTGATAGCCAGCTCCCTAGAGCACTAGAAGAACCACAGGTCTATCTTTTAGAAGGAAATTTGACAGAGTTTTGATAGACTATCTCCGAAAATAGTCTCGAAATCGAGTAAATGCTAAGTTCTGAGCGTAGCATCCCAGCAAATGCAGGTCTGATACCCAGCATCTCAGCAATTCTGGATAGGCAGCTCTCTAGTGCACTAGAATAACTACAGTTCTATCTTCTAAAACGAAATTTGGCAGAGTTTTGGAGGATTATGTTTGAAACAGTCTCGAAATCGAGAAATAGCTAAGTTCGGAGCTTAGCATCCCAGCCAATGCGGGGTAGATACATAGCATCTCAGGAGTTCTGGATAGCAAGCACCCTACTGAATAAGAATACATGCAGTTCTATTTTCTAGAACGAAATTTTGCAAATTTTTGAAACATAGTCTTTCAAAACTCCGAAAAATCTATCAAAATCGAGGAATTGCTAATTTCTGAGCTTGGAATCCCAGCCAATACAGGTCAGACACTCAGCATCTCAGCAGTTCTGGATAGCCAGCTCTTTAGAGCACTAGAATAATTACAGTTTTATCTTCTAGAAGGAAATTTGACAGAGTTTTGATAGACTATATACGGAAATAGTATCGAAGTCTCGAAATCGACTAAATGCTAAGTTGTGAGCTTAGCATCCCAGCTAATGCAGGTCTGATGCCCAGCATCTCAGCAGTTCTGGATAGCTAGCTTCCTAGTGCTCTAGAAAAACTACAGTTCTATCTTCTAAAAGGAAATTTGATACAGTTTTGATAGACTATCTCCGAAAATAGTCTCGAAATCGAGTAAACGCTAAGTTCTGAGCGTAGTATCCTAGCCAATGCAGGTCTGATACCCAGCATCTCAGCAGTTCTGGATAGGAAGCTCCCTAGTGTACTAGAATAACCACAGTTCTATCTTCTAGAACGAAATTTGGCAGAGTTTAGGAGGATTATGTTTGAAATAGTCTCGAAATCTAGAAATAGCCAAGTTCGGAGCTTAGCATCCCATTCCCAGCCAATGCGGGCTAGATACCTAGCATCTCGGCAGCTCTGGATAGTCAGCTCCCTAGTGCATTAGAATACATGCAGTTCTATCTTCTAGAACGAAATTTGGCAAAGTTTTGAAAGATAGTCTTTCAAAACTCCAAAAAAGTATCGAAATAGAGGAATTGCTAAGTTCTGAACTTAGCATCCCAGCCAATGCAGGTCAGACACCCAGCATCTCAGCAGTTCTGGGTAGCCAACTCCTTAGAGCACTAGAATAACCACAGTTCTATCTTCTAGAAGGAAATTTGACAGAGTTTCGATAGACTATGTCCGGAAATAGTATCGAAGTCTCGAAATCGACTAAATGCTAAGTTGTGAGCTTAGCATCCCAGCTAATGCAGGTCTTATACCCAGCATCTCAGCAGTTCTGGATAGCTAGCTCTCTAGTGCTCTAGTTAAACTACAGTTCTATCTTCTAGAAGGAAATTTGACAGAGTTTTGATAGACTATCTCCGAAAATAGTCTCGAAATCGAGTAAATGCTAAGTTCTGAGCTAGCATTGCGGCTGGGGCCAATGCGGGTCAAACACCCAGCATCTCAGCAGTTCTGGATAGCCAGCTCCCTGGAGTACTAGAATAAACACAGTTCTATCTTCTAGAACGAAACTTGACAGAGTTCTGATAGACTATGTCCGAAAATAGTATCGAAGTCTCGAAATCGACTAAATGCTAAGTTCTGAGCGTAGCATCCCAGCTAATGTAGGTCTTATACCCAGCATCTCAGCAATTCTGGATAGCCAGTTCCCTAGTGCACTAAAATAACCACAGTTCTATCTTCTAGAAGGAAATTTGGCAGATTTTTGGAGGATTATGTTTGAAATAGTCTCGAAATCGAGAAATAGCTAAGTTCGGAGCTTAGCATCCCAGCCAATGCGGGCTGGATACCTAGCATCTCAACAGTTCTGGATAGCAAGTACCCTAAAGCATTAGAATATATGCAGTTCTTTCTTCTAGAACGAAATTTTGCAAATTTTTGAAAGATAGTCTTTCAAAACTACAAAAAAGTATCGAAATCGAGGAATTGCTAAGTTCTGAGCTTGGCATCCCAGCCAATGCAGGTCTAATACCCAGCATCTCAGCATTTCTGGATAGCCAGCTCCTTAGAGCCCTAGAATAATCTCAGTTCTATCTTCTAGAAAGAAATTTGACAGAGTTTTGATAGACTATGTCCGAAACTAGTCTGAAAATCGAGTAAATGCTACGTTCTGTGCATAGCATCCCAGCCAATGCAAGTCTGATACCCAGCATCTCAGCAGTTCTGGATAGGCAGCTCCCTTGAGCACTAGAATAACCACAGTTCTATCTTCTAGATGATAATTTGACAGAGTTTTGACAGTCTATGTCCGACAATAGCCTCGAAATCGAGTAAATGCTAAGTTCGGAGCTTAGCATCCCAGCCAATGCGGGCTGGATACCTAGCATCTCAGCAGTTCTGGATAGCAAGTACCCTAAAGCATTAGAATACATGCAGTTCTTTCTTCTAAAATGAAATTTTGCAAATTTTTGAAAGATAGTCTTTCAAAACTACAAAAAAGTATCCAAATCGAGGAATTGCTTAGTTCTGAGCTTGGCATCCCAGCCAATGCAGGTCTAATACCCAGCATCTCAGCATTTCTGGATAGCCAGCTCCTTAGAGCCCTAGAATAATCTCAGTTCTATCTTCTAGAAAGAATTTGACAGAGTTTTGATAGACTATGTCCGAAACTAGTCTGAAAATCGAGTAAATGCTACGTTCTGTGCATAGCATCCCAGCCAATGCAAGTCTGATACCCAGCATCTCAGCAGTTCTGGATAAGCAGCTCCCTTGAGCACTAGAATAACCACAGTTCTATCTTCTAGAAGATAATTTGACAGAGTTTTGACAGACTATGTCCGACTATAGCCTCGAAATCGAGTAAATGCTAAGTTCGGAGCTGGCATCCCAGCCAATGCGGGCTAGATACCTAACATCTCAGCAGTTCTGGATAGTCAGCCCTTTAGAGCACTAGAATAATCAAAGTTCTGTCTTCTAGAAGGAAATTTGACAGAGTTTTGATAGACTATGTCCGAAAATAGTCTCGAAATCGAGTAAATGCTAAGTTCTGAGCGTAGCATCCCAGCCAATGCAGGTCTGATACCCAGCATCTCAGCAATTCTGGATAGCCAGTTCCCTAGTGCACTAAAATAACCACAGTTCTATCTTCTAGAAGGAAATTTGGCAGATTTTTGGAGGATTATGTTTGAAATAGTCTCAAAATCGAGAAATAGCTAAGTTCGGAGCTTAGCATCCCAGCCAATGCGGGCTGGATACTTAGCATCTCAGCAGTTCTGGATAGCAAGCACCCTAAAGCATTAGAATACATGCAGTTCTATCTTCTAGAACGAAATTTTGCAAATTTTTGAAAGATAGTCTTTCAAAACTACAAAAAAGTATCGAAATCGAGGAATTGCTAAATTCTGAGCTTGGCATCCCAGCCAATGCAGGTCTAATACCCAGCATCTCAGCATTTCTGGATAGCCAGCTCCCTAGAGCCTTAGAATAATCACAGTTCTATCTTCTAGAAAGAAATTTGACAGAGTGTTGATAGACTATGTCCGAAAATAGTCTGAAAATCGAGTAAATGCTAAGTTCTGAGCGTAGCATCCCAGCCAATGCAGGTCTGATACCCAGCATCTCAGCAATTCTGGATAGCCAGTTCCCTAGTGCACTAAAATAACCACAGTTCTATCTTCTAGAAGGAAATTTGGCAGATTTTTGGAGGATTATGTTTGAAATAGTCTCGAAATCGAGAAATAGCTAAGTTCGGAGCTTAGCATCCCAGCCAATGCGGGCTGGATACCTAGCATCTCAGCAGTTCTGGATAGCAAGTACCCTAAAGCATTAGAATACATGCAGTTCTATCTTCTAGAACGAAATTTTGCAAATTTTTGAAAGATAGTCTTTCAAAACTACAAAAAAGTATCGAAATCGAGGAATTGCTAAGTTCTGAGCTTGGCATCCCAGCCAATGCAGGTCTAATACCCAGCATCTCAGCAATTCTGGATAGCCAGTTCCCTAGTGCACTAAAATAACCACAGTTCTATCTTCTAGAAGGAAATTTGGCAGATTTTTGGAGGATTATGTTTGAAATAGTCTCGAAATCGAGAAATAGCTAAGTTCGGAGCTTAGCATCCCAGCCAATGCGGGCTGGATACCTAGCATCTCAGCAGTTCTGGATAGCAAGTACCCTAAAGCATCAGAATACATGCAGTTCTATCTTCTAGAACGAAATTTTGCAAATTTTTGAAAGATAGTCTTTCAAAACTTCAAAAAAGTATCGAAATCGAGGAATTGCTAAGTTCTGAGCTTGGCATCCCAGCCAATGCAGGTCTAATACCCAGCATCTCAGCATTTCTGGATAGCCAGCTCCCTAGAGCCTTAGAATAATCACAGTTCTATCTTCTAGAAAGAAATTTGACAGAGTGTTGATAGACTATGTCCGAAAATAGTCTGAAAATCGAGTAAATGCTAAGTTCTGTGCGTAGCATCCCAGCCAATGCCAGTCTGATATCCAGCATCTCAGCAGTTCTGGATAGGCAGCTCCCTTGAGCACTAGAATAACCACAGTTCTATCTTCTAGAAGATAATTTGACAGAGTTTTGACAGTCTATGTCCGACAATAGCCTCGAAATCGAGTAAATGCTAAGTTCGGAGCTGGCATCCCAGCCGATGCAGGCTAGATACCTAGCATCTCAGCAGTTCTGGATAGTCAGCCCCCTAGAGAACTAGAATAACCACAGTTCTATCTTCTAGAAGGAAATTTGACAGAGTTTTTATTGACTATGTCCGAAAATGGTCTCGAAATCGAGTAAATGCTAAGTTCTGAGCGTAGCATCCCAGCCAATGCAGGTCTGATACCCAGCATCTCAGCAATTCTGGATAGGCAGTTCCCTAGTGCACTAAAATAACCACAGTTCTGTCTTCTAGAATGAAATTTGGCAGATTTTTGGAGGATTATGTTTGAAATAGTCTCGAAATCGAGAAATAGCTAAGTTCGGAGCTTAGCATCCCAGCCAATGCGGGCTGAATACCTAGCATCTCAGCAGTCCTGGATAGCAAGCACCCTAAAGCATTAGAATACATGCAGTTCTATCTTCTAGAACGAAATTTTGCAAATTTTTGAAAGATAGTCTTTGAAAACTCCAAAAAAGTATCGAAATCGAGGAATTGCTAAGTTCTGAGCTTGGTATCCCAGCCAATACGGGCTAGATACCTAGCATCGCAGCAGTGCTGGATAGCAAGCACCCTAGTGAATTAGAAAATATGCAGTTCTATCTTCTAGAACGAAATTGAGCAGTTTTGAAAGATAGTCTTTCAAAACTCCGAAAAAAATATCGAAATAGAGGAATTGCTAAGTTCTGAACTTAGCATCCCAGCCAATGCAGGTCAGACACCCAGCATCTCAGCATTTCTGGATAGCCAACTCCCTAGAGCACTAGAATAACCACAGTTCTATCTTCTAGAAGGAAATTTGACAGAGTTTCGATAGACTATGTCCGGAAATAGTATCGAAGTCTCGAAATCGACTAAATGCTAAGTTGTGAGCTTAGCATCCCAGCTAATGCAAGTCTGATACCCAGCATCTCAGCAGTTCTGGATAGCTAGCTCTCTAGTGCTCTAGAAAAACTACAGTTCTATCTTCTAGAAGGAAATTTGACAGAGTTTTGATAGACTACTTCCGAAAATAGTATCGAAATCGAGTAAATGCTAAGTTCTGAGCGTAGCATCCCAGCCATTGCAGGTCTGATACCCAGCATCTCAGCAATTCTGGATAGCCAGTTCTCTAGTGCACTAAAATAACCACAGTTCTATATTCTAGAAGATAATTTGACAGAGTTTTGACAGACTATGTCCGACAATAGCCTCGAAATCGAGTAAATGCTAAGTTCGGAGCTGGCATCCCAGCCAATGCGGGCTAGATACCTAGCATCTCAGCATTTCTGGATAGCCAGCTCCCTAGAGCCTTAGAATAATCACAGTTCTATCTTCTAGAAAGAAATTTGACAGAGTGTTGATAGACTATGTCCGAAAATAGTCTGAAAATCGAGTAAATGCTAAGTTCTGTGCGTAGCATCCCAGCCAATGCAGGTCTGATACCCAGCATCTCAGCAATTCTTATATTCGATTCGAATCTCGATTTCAAAAATAATCCTCCAAAACTCTGCCAAATTTCCTTCTAGAAGATAGAACTGTGGTTATTTTAGTGCACTAGGGAACTGGCTATCCAGAATTGCTGAGATGCTGGGTATCAGACCCGCATTGGCTGGGATACTACGCTCAGAACTTAGCATTTACTCGATTTCGAGACTATTTTCGGACATAGTCTATCAAAGCTCTGTCAAATTTCCTTCTAGAAGATAGAACTGTGGTTATTCTAGTGCTCTAGGGGGCTGACTATCCAGAACTGCTGATATGCTAGGTATCTAGCCCGCATTGGCTGGGATGCCAGCTCCGAACTTAGCATTTACTCGATTTCGAGGCTATTGTCGGACATAGTCTGTCAAAACTCTGTCAAATTATCTTCTAGAATATAGAACTGTGGTTATTTTAGTGCACTAGAGAACTGGCTATCCAGAATTGCTGAGATGCTGGGTATCAGACCTGCAATGGCTGGGATGCTACGCTCAGAACTTAGCATTTACTCGATTTCGATACTATTTTCGGAAGTAGTCTATCAAAACTCTGTCAAATTTCCTTCTAGAAGATAGAACTGTAGTTTTTCTAGAGCACTAGAGAGCTAGCTATCCAGAACTGCTGAGATGCTGGGTATCAGACTTGCATTAGCTGGGATGCTAAGCTCACAACTTAGCATTTAGTCGATTTCGAGACTTCGATACTATTTCCGGACATAGTCTATCGAAACTCTGTCAAATTTCCTTCTAGAAGATAGAACTGTGGTTATTCTAGTGCTCTAGGGAGTTGGCTATCCAGAAATGCTGAGATGCTGGGTGTCTGACCTGCATTGGCTGGGATGCTAAGTTCAGAACTTAGCAATTCCTCTATTTCGATATTTTTTTCGGAGTTTTGAAAGACTATCTTTCAAAACTGCTCAATTTCGTTCTAGAAGATAGAACTGCATATTTTCTAATTCACTAGGGTGCTTGCTATCCAGCACTGCTGCGATGCTAGGTATCTAGCCCGTATTGGCTGGGATACCAAGCTCAGAACTTAGCAATTCCTCGATTTCGATACTTTTTTGGAGTTTTCAAAGACTATCTTTCAAAAATTTGCAAAATTTCGTTCTAGAAGATAGAACTGCATGTATTCTAATGCTTTAGGGTGCTTGCTATCCAGGACTGCTGAGATGCTAGGTATTCAGCCCGCATTGGCTGGGATGCTAAGCTCCGAACTTAGCTATTTCTCGATTTCGAGACTATTTCAAACATAATCCTCCAAAAATCTGCCAAATTTCATTCTAGAAGACAGAACTGTGGTTATTTTAGTGCACTAGGGAACTGCCTATCCAGAATTGCTGAGATGCTGGGTATCAGACCTGCATTGGCTGGGATGCTACGCTCAGAACTTAGCATTTACTCGATTTCGAGACCATTTTCGGACATAGTCAATAAAAACTGTGTCAAATTTCCTTCTAGAAGATAGAACTGTGGTTATTCTAGTTCTCTAGGGGGCTGACTATCCAGAACTGCTGAGATGCTAGGTATCTAGCCTGCATCGGCTGGGATGCCAGCTCCGAACTTAGCATTTACTCGATTTCGAGGCTATTGTCGGACATAGACTGTCAAAACTCTGTCAAATTATCTTCTAGAAGATAGAACTGTGGTTATTCTAGTGCTCAAGGGAGCTGCCTATCCAGAACTGCTGAGATGCTGGATATCAGACTTGCATTGGCTGGGATGCTACGCACACAACTTAGCATTTACTCGATTTTCAGACTATTTTCGGACATAGTCTATCAACACTCTGTCAAATTTATTTCTAGAAGATAGAACTGTGATTATTCTAAGGCTCGAGGGAGCTGGCTATCCAGAAATGCTGAGATGCTGGGTATTAGACCTGCATTGGCTGGGATGCCAAGCTCAGAACTTAGCAATTCCTCGATTTCGATACTTTTTTGAAGTTTTGAAAGACTATCTTTCAAAAATTTGCAAAATTTCGTTCTAGAAGATAGAACTGCATGTATTCTGATGCTTTAGGGTACTTGCTATCCAGAACTGCTGAGATGCTAGGTATCCAGCCCGCATTGGCTGGGATGCTAAGCTCCGAACTTAGCTATTTCTCGATTTCGAGACTATTTCAAACATAATCCTCCAAAAATCTGCCAAATTTCCTTCTAGAAGATAGAACTGTGGTTATTTTAGTGCACTAGGGAACTGGCTATCCAGAATTGCTGAGATGCTGGGTATTAGACCTGCATTGGCTGGGATGCCAAGCTCAGAACTTAGCAATTCCTCGATTTCGATACTTTTTTGTAGTTTTGAAAGACTATCTTTCAAAAATTTGCAAAATTTCGTTCTAGAAGATAGAACTGCATGTATTCTAATGCTTTAGGGTACTTGCTATCCAGAACTGCTGAGATGCTAGGTATCCAGCCCGCATTGGCTGGGATGCTAAGCTCCGAACTTAGCTATTTCTCGATTTCGAGACTATTTCAAACATAATCCTCCAAAAATCTGCCAAATTTCCTTCTAGAAGATAGAACTGTGGTTATTTTAGTGCACTAGGGAACTGGCTATCCAGAATTGCTGAGATGCTGGGTATCAGACCTGCATTGGCTGGGATGCTACGCTCAGAACTTAGCATTTACTCGATTTTCAGACTATTTTCGGACATAGTCTATCAACACTCTGTCAAATTTCTTTCTAGAAGATAGAACTGTGATTATTCTAAGGCTCTAGGGAGCTGGCTATCCAGAAATGCTGAGATGCTGGGTATTAGACCTGCATTGGCTGGGATGCCAAGCTCAGAATTTAGCAATTCCTCGATTTCGATACTTTTTTGTAGTTTTGAAAGACTATCTTTCAAAAATTTGCAAAATTTCGTTCTAGAAGATAGAACTGCATGTATTCTAATGCTTTAGGGTGCTTGCTATCCAGAACTGCTGAGATGCTAAGTATCCAGCCCGCATTGGCTGGGATGCTAAGCTCCGAACTTAGCTATTTCTCGATTTTGAGACTATTTCAAACATAATCCTCCAAAAATCTGCCAAATTTCCTTCTAGAAGATAGAACTGTGGTTATTTTAGTGCACTAGGGAACTGGCTATCCAGAATTGCTGAGATGCTGGGTATCAGACCTGCATTGGCTGGGATGCTACGCTCAGAACTTAGCATTTACTCGATTTCGAGACTATTTTCGGACATAGTCTATCAAAACTCTGTCAAATTTCCTTCTAGAAGACAGAACTTTGATTATTCTAGTGCTCTAAAGGGCTGACTATCCAGAACTGCTGAGATGTTAGGTATCTAGCCCGCATTGGCTGGGATGCCAGCTCCGAACTTAGCATTTACTCGATTTCGAGGCTATAGTCGGACATAGTCTGTCAAAACTCTGTCAAATTATCTTCTAGAAGATAGAACTGTGGTTATTCTAGTGCTCAAGGGAGCTGCTTATCCAGAACTGCTGAGATGCTGGGTATCAGACTTGCATTGGCTGGGATGCTACGCACAGAACGTAGCATTTACTCGATTTTCAGACTAGTTTCGGACATAGTCTATCAAAACTCTGTCAAATTCTTTCTAGAAGATAGAACTGAGATTATTCTAGGGCTCTAAGGAGCTGGCTATCCAGAAATGCTGAGATGCTGGGTATTAGACCTGCATTGGCTGGGATGCCAAGCTCAGAACTAAGCAATTCCTCGATTTGGATACTTTTTTGTAGTTTTGAAAGACTATCTTTCAAAAATTTGCAAAATTTCATTTTAGAAGAAAGAACTGCATGTATTCTAATGCTTTAGGGTACTTGCTATCCAGAACTGCTGAGATGCTAGGTATCCAGCCCGCATTGGCTGGGATGCTAAGCTCCGAACTTAGCATTTACTCGATTTCGAGGCTATTGTCGGACATAGACTGTCAAAACTCTGTCAAATTATCATCTAGAAGATAGAACTGTGGTTATTCTAGTGCTCAAGGGAGCTGCCTATCCAGAACTGCTGAGATGCTGGGTATCAGACTTGCATTGGCTGGGATGCTATGCACAGAACGTAGCATTTACTCGATTTTCAGACTAGTTTCGGACATAGTCTATCAAAACTCTGTCAAATTTCTTTCTAGAAGATAGAACTGAGATTATTCTAGGGCTCTAAGGAGCTGGCTATCCAGAAATGCTGAGATGCTGGGTATTAGACCTGCATTGGCTGGGATGCCAAGCTCAGAACTAAGCAATTCCTCGATTTCGATACTTTTTTGTAGTTTTGAAAGACTATCTTTCAAAAATTTGCAAAATTTCGTTCTAGAAGAAAGAACTGCATATATTCTAATGCTTTAGGGTACTTGCTATCCAGAACTGTTGAGATGCTAGGTATCCAGCCCGCATTGGCTGGGATGCTAAGCTCCGAACTTAGCTATTTCTCGATTTCGAGACTATTTCAAACATAATCCTCCAAAAATCTGCCAAATTTCCTTCTAGAAGATAGAACTGTGGTTATTTTAGTGCACTAGGGAACTGGCTATCCAGAATTGCTAAGATGCTGGGTATCAGACCTGCATTGGCTGGGATGCTACGCTCAGAACTTAGCATTTACTCGATTTTCAGACTATTTTCGGACATAGTCTATCAACACTCTGTCAAATTTCTTTCTAGAAGATAGAACTGTGATTATTCTAAGGCTCTAGGGATCTGGCTATCCAGAAATGCTGAGATGCTGGGTATTAGACCCGCATTGGCTGGGATGCTAGCTCAGAACTTAGCATTTTCTCGATTTCGAGACTATTTTCGGAGATAGTCTATCAAAACTGTATCAAATTTCCTTCTAGAAGATAGAACTGTAGTTTTTCTAGAGCACTAGGAAGCTAGCTATCCAGAACTGCTGAGATGCTGGGTATCAGACCTGCATTAGCTGGGATGCTAAGCTCACAACTTAGCATTTAGTCGATTTCGAGACTTCGATACTATTTCCGTATATAGTCTATCAAAACTCTGTCAAATTTCCTTTTAGAAGATAAAACTGTAATAATTCTAGTGCTCTGAAGAGCTGGCTATCCAGAACTGCTGAGAGGCTGGGTGTCTGCCCTGCATTGGCTGGGATTCCAAGCTCAGAAATTAGCAATTAGGATTGTTCATTTTTTTTCAAATGTTCTATTTCGAAAACCATTTCGAGATATAAGGTTTTTAAACAGTTTCCGACATTTGCTGCGATATAATAATTGAGGATTGAAGATATTTCAACAAATATCCTTATGACCTTAGTTTGACCTTCTCCTGGGCTGAATGTAAAGTCATTGCATAATAAAAGTTATCGAACCATAGTAAATAAATCCGTCACTCACGTATTGTCAAAGTTATCATTGTCATCGATTGTCATAACAAAATTTTTCAGTTAAACCGCTGCGCTTGTTTGTTACAATTTGATTTATAATTAATACCTAAACAGTAGATTTCATTGCTTAATAATATATCAAAAACCGTGTTCCTATGTGTGGGAATGATTCACAAAAATAATAGTTCGAATCCACGAAGACCTACGACGTGAAAGATGGTGCCGTGAATTAAACTTGGAATACCTACCTACTTCACGTGTTACACACAGTATTGCTGTGAGAATCACGTCGATGTAAGTATAAAATTAATATTAATTTACTACAATTAAGTATTTAAAAGCTCACTTTATTGGTAGGGTCGTGGTATCTATTTATTTTCTGTGGTAATGTAGCCAGAGTATCTAAAGGCAAACCGTTAAACAGAGATGGTGCCTACTAGAAAGAAGGAATATACAAGAATACATAGCCATACTCAAAATTCAGCCTGAAACTGCTTTAAAAAGATATAATTTCTAATTTCCAGGTACATGTTGCAGTTCAAGCTGCTGATATCATGGTGGACAAGACTTAATAAAGAGTTGTGAATAATAAAACATGTTTTTGTTTACCTACTTTTTTATTAATTTGGGAAATATGTTATATATGTTTCCAAAAAAAATAGTAACTTTACATTAAATGTATGTTTATCATGTTCTGCACGAGCATCTGACAATGATGATGGCTTCTTGTTGACCATCCAGAAGAGAAGTGTATGGTTTGTTATTTACTCTGTTCCCAGGCATTATTTACGGTCGTAAAGTATTACGACGATTAATAATTAATATGACGTTCGTTTCAATACAAAATGCTCAACTTTGTTCTGGGCCCAAGTGCAGTTACATATCTCACAGCTGTATCTAAATAGGAATCACGATGACCTGAAATAATAGGATATAATTAGCAAAATTGGCATGTTCCTAATATAGTAGTATAAGTATGTAGTACAATATCCAAACAATGGTGACAAGCCGGTAGAAAGCACCCACTGGGTGCTAAGCTACCTTTAGCAATGGACGCTTGTAACGATTTTATGAATCCAATCTTCTTACAAATCGAATCAGTTAAAATATACATGATGTAGGTAACTTACATTTGTATTTTTGCTCCCTTGATTTCAGCCAAGTTATGGTTGGAGTTGGATGCTATATGGATACATACTCCAATAAAACTAAGTTATATTATATAACTTAGGCAGATTTCTGGAATCAGCTTTCTCAAATTTATAGCGTAGGTATTTTGAAATTAATGATTCAAAATTAACGAGTTTTCCATTCCAGACGATTGTTATTTATAGAAACACGTGACACTGACATTGTCGACAGGTGACATTACAATCAATTGACAATGACAACTATTTTTTTAATGCTTGTTGTTGCTTGTGCATTATCCTAATCAGCCGACGACATGTAATTTACGAGAAGTCGTATCTCATATTTTCAATAAATTATAAATATTCAACCGAGCCACGAATTACTAAATCATTCAAATTGGTATCTTAAATTAACCTATATTATCAGAAAATAAAATAAAAATGGGGGTCTATAAAAAATGAACAATCCTAATTCCTCGATTTTGATAGATTTTTCGGAGTTTTGAAAGACTATCTTTCAAAAATTTGCAAAATTTCGTTCTAGAAGATAGAACTGCATGTATTCTTATTCACTAGGGTGCTTGCTATCCAGAACTCCTGAGATGCTATGTATCTACCCCGCATTGGCTGGGATGCTAAGCTCCGAACTTAGCTATTTCTCGATTTCGAGACTGTTTCAAACATAATCCTCCAAAACTCTGCCAAATTTCGTTTTAGAAGATAGAACTGTAGTTATTCTAGTGCACTAGAGAGCTGCCTATCCAGAACTGCTGAGATGCAGGGTATCAGACCTGCATTTGCTGGGATGCTACGCTCAGAACTTAGCATTTACTCGATTTCGAGACTATTTTCGGAGATAGTCTATCAAAACTCTGTCAAATTTCCTTCTAAAAGATAGACCTGTGGTTCTTCTAGTGCTCTAGGGAGCTGGCTATCCAGAACTGCTGAGATGCTGGGTGTCTGCCCTGCATTGGCTGGTATGCCAAGCTCAGAAATTAGCAATTCCTCGATTTCGATACATTTTTCGGAGTTGTGAAAGACTATCTTTCAAAACTTTGCCAAATTTCGTTCTAGAAGATAGAACTACATGTATTCTAATGCACTAGGGTGCTTGCTATCCAGAACTGCTGAGATGCTAGGTATCTAGCCCGCATTGGCTGGGATGCTAAGCTCCGAACTTAGCTATTTCTCGATTTCGAGACTATTTCAAACATAATCCTCCAAAAATCTGCCAAGTTTCCTTCTAGAAGATAGAACTGTGGTTATTTTAGTGCACTAAGGAACTGGCTATCCAGAATTGCTGAGATGCTGGGTATCAGACCTGCAGTAGCTGGGATGCTAAGCTCACAACTTAGCATTTAGTCGATTTCGAGACTTCGATACTATTTCCGGACATAGTCTATCGAAACTCTGTCAAATTTCCTTCTAGAAGATAGAACTGTGGTTATTCTAGTGCCCTAAAGAGCTGGCTATCCAGAACTGCTGAGATGCTGAGTGTCTGACCCGCATTGGCCCCAGCCGCAATGCTAGCTCAGAACTTAGCATTTACTCGATTTCGAGACTATTTTCGGAGATAGTCTATCAAAACTCTGTCAAATTTCCTTCTAGAAGATAGAACTGTAGTTTAACTAGAGCACTAGAGAGCTAGCTATCCAGAACTGCTGAGATGCTGGGTATAAGACCTGCATTAGCTGGGATGCTAAGCTCACAACTTAGCATTTAGTCGATTTCGAGACTTCGATACTATTTTCGGACATAGTCTATCAGAACTCTGTCAAGTTTCGTTCTAGAAGATAGAACTGTGTTTATTCTAGTACTCCAGGGAGCTGGCTATCCAGAACTGCTGAGATGCTGGGTGTTTGACCCGCATTGGCCCCAGCCGCAATGCTAGCTCAGAACTTAGCATTTACTCGATTTCGAGACTATTTTCGGAGATTGTCTATCAAAACTCTGTCAAATTTCCTTCTAGAAGATAGAACTGTAGTTTAACTAGAGCACTAGAGAGCTAGCTATCCAGAACTGCTGAGATGCTGGGTATAAGACCTGCATTAGCTGGGATGCTAAGCTCACAACTTAGCATTTAGTCGATTTCGAGACTTCGATACTATTTCCGGACATAGTCTATCGAAACTCTGTCAAATTTCCTTCTAGAAGATAGAACTGTGGTTATTCTAGTGCTCTAAGGAGTTGGCTATCCAGAACTGCTGAGATGCTGGGTGTCTGACCTGCATTGGCTGGGATGCTAAGTTCAGAACTTAGCAATTCCTCTATTTCGATACTTTTTTGGAGTTTTGAAAGACTATCTTTCAAAACTTTGCCAAATTTCGTTCTAGAAGATAGAACTGCATGTATTCTAATGCACTAGGGAGCTGACTATCCAGAGCTGCCGAGATGCTAGTTATCTAGCCCGCATTGGCTGGGAATGGGATGCTAAGCTCCGAACTTAGCTATTTCTAGATTTCGAGACTATTTCAAACATAATCCTCCTAAACTCTGCCAAATTTCGTTCTAGAAGATAGAACTGTGGTTATTCTAGTACACTAGGGAGCTTCCTATCCAGAACTGCTGAGATGCTGGGTATCAGACCTGCATTGGCTAGGATACTACGCTCAGAACTTAGCGTTTACTCGATTTCGAGACTATTTTCGGAGATAGTCTATCAAAACTGTATCAAATTTCCTTCTAGAAGATAGAACTGTAGTTTTTCTAGAGCACTAGGAAGCTAGCTATCCAGAACTGCTGAGATGCTGGGCATCAGACCTGCATTAGCTGGGATGCTAAGCTCACAACTTAGCATTTAGTCGATTTCGAGACTTCGATACTATTTCCGTATATAGTCTATCAAAACTCTGTCAAATTTCCTTCTAGAAGATAAAACTGTAATTATTCTAGTGCTCTAAAGAGCTGGCTATCCAGAACTGCTGAGATGCTGAGTGTCTGACCTGTATTGGCTGGGATTCCAAGCTCAGAAATTAGCAATTCCTCGATTTTGATAGATTTTTCGGAGTTTTGAAAGACTATGTTTCAAAAATTTGCAAAATTTCGTTCTAGAAAATAGAACTGCATGTATTCTTATTCAGTAGGGTGCTTGCTATCCAGAACTCCTGAGATGCTATGTATCTACCCCGCATTGGCTGAGATGCTAAGCTCCGAACTTAGCTATTTCTCGATTTCGAGACTGTTTCAAACATAATCCTCCAAAACTCTGCCAAATTTCGTTTTAGAAGATAGAACTGTAGTTATTCTAGTGCACTAGAGAGCTGCCTATCCAGAATTGCTGAGATGCTGGGTATCAGACCTGCATTTGCTGGGATGCTACGCTCAGAACTTAGCATTTACTCGATTTCGAGACTATTTTCGGAGATAGTCTATCAAAACTCTGTCAAATTTCCTTCTAAAAGATAGACCTGTGGTTCTTCTAGTGCTCTAGGGAGCTGGCTATCCAGAACTGCTGAGATGCTGGGTGTCTGCCCTGCATTGGCTGGTATGCCAAGCTCAGAAATTAGCAATTCCTCGATTTCGATACATTTTTCGGAGTTGTGAAAGACTATCTTTTCAAAACTTTGCCAAATTTCGTTCTAGAAGATAGAACTACATGTATTCTAATTCACTAGGGTGCTTGCTATACAGAACTGCTGAGATGCTAGGTATCTAGCCCGCATTGGCTGGGATGCTAAGCTCCGAATTTAGCTATTTCTCGATTTCGAGACTATTTCAAACATAATCCTCCAAAACTCTGCCAAACTTCGTTCTTGAAGATAGAACTGTGGTTATTATAGTACACTAGGGAGCTGCCTATCCAGAACTGCTGAGATGCTGGGTATCAGACTTGCATTGGCTGGGATGCTACGCACAGAACTTAGCATTTACTCGATTTTCAGACTATTTTCGGACATAGTCTATCAAAACTGTGTCAAATTTCCTTCTAGAAGATAGAACTGTGGTTATTCTAGTGCTCTAGGGAGCTGACTATCCAGAACTGCTGAGATGCTAGGTATCTAGCCCGCATTGGCTGGGATGCCAGCTCCGAACTTAGCATTTACTCGATTCCGATACTATTTCCGGACATAGTCTATCGAAACTCTGTCAAATTTCCTTCTAGAAGATAGATCTGTGGTTATTCTAGTGCTCTAGGGAGCTGACTATCCAGAACTGCTGAGATGCGAGGTATCTAGCCCGCATTGGCTGGGATGCCAGCTCGGAACTTAGCATTTACTCGATTTCGAGACTATTTTCGGACATAGTCTATCAAAACTCTGTCAAATCATCTTCTAGAAGATAGAACTGTGGTTATCCTAGTGCTCAAGGAAGCTGCCTATCCAGAACTGCTGAGATGCTGGGTATCAGACCTGCAATGGCTGGGCTGCTACGCTCAGAACTTAGCACTTAATCGATTTTGATAATATTTTCGGAGATATTCTACCAAAACTCTCTCAAATTTCCTTCTAGAAGATAGAACTGTGGTTATTCTTGTGCACGTGGGAGCTCGCTATCCAGAACTGCTGAGATGCTGGTTGTCAAAACTCGGATTTTTGCTCAAACTTAGCATTAATCAAAATTTACCTAGAGTGATTTTTCATGTTCGTGTCCCATGCATATATGAAAAATTTTTTTTTACAGTTTTGACCAGAACTCATTATATATCGTCTAGAAATGTTAGTATCTTTCATTTAAATGCTATTTCGAGGCTGTGGAGTGGGTAATGGCTGGGATGCTGGAGTGTCAAAATGTGAAGTTAGCATCTCATTGTAAAATTTCATTTTTTTCGCGAAAATGAGCAGAACTATTTAAAAAAACCATCTAGAACTGTAGAACTATTAGGGATGCTACTAGAACTCTCATAAAAGTTTGAGATGCTAGCACTTGATATGCTAGGTTCACACACACGTTTATTCGTTCGTTAATCCAAATCTTTAAGACTTTATATTTTAGCGCATGAAGGTTTCACGTTTCCTTATTTTACAATAAAACAGCTTAAATCTAGCAGAGCGTATCTCGTGTTAATTCAACGAATGTCAGTGACCGCTTCGCGCCTGATCTTCATTGTAGAATCCATAGTTTAGGTAGGAAATCCATAGGACTTACTACCTTTTAAAGCCGTGAAGCTAGTGAACCATGGGATAATCGCGACGTCTCCAGTCGTTACAAGACTTTTAATGATAAAAAAACGTTTAAAGTGATATCGCACGAGAGAAGACGGATGGTCCGACTCAGAACTAAATGTTAGCTTGCTTTGTCAAGATTGCATAGGATTGCGGATATGAAAACAACTTTATTGCTTTAGCATTAAAGTAGGCTTTTCATTGGTGCATTACTAAGACGTGAGAATGAATAGGTATGGAGCGGATGTGTGCAGCAGACGAAACGTGAAGATCGAGGCTTGTGGTTAGTTAGCGTTTTTTGCTTTTTTTAATGATTTTTTATGAGTTCAACGCCGCTAACACCCTTTGGCTACGGCACGTATTGGAATGAAAGTTTGGAAATCCCAGATTAGGCTTCCAGCGAAATATAAAAGGATTTGCCCATATCCCCAACCCTAGACAGAAAATATGTTCTTCTTATAATTAAGTAATTTTATGTACGTTTCGTTTAAATATGTGATCAACCAGGCCACTCAGGCCAGCCTAAATATCACCTAATTAACGGTGATAGGACATATTTTAAGCTATACATAAGTATATTAATTATGACAATAATTAAATGCCGTAAAAAACTGACATTTATAGGGCATAATTTAGTAGTGATACAGTTAAATTTTATAAGTGTGCAATGAAGATAATGGAAATATGTTAGAAATAAAACCAGCGATGATATTAACATAATAAGTGACTATATAATTATAGTACCCACACCATACTCATCTACTCCGGCTTTATAGTATAGGGTAATTCGTCAATTACTGGCCACTGTTCAATAACTGGCCACCTTGTACTAAAAATGAATTCTATTCACCTATAAACAGAATTAATTTTAGTATAAGGTGGCTAGTTATTGGAGGGTGGCCAGTTACTTTTGACTTTAAGTATTATATAAGAACTGAAAAATTAAACCCTAACTATACCTGACTATGACGTTAGAATTGAACTAATGAACTAAATATTTGTCATTTTAAAGCATCTTATATCTGCTGATGAATAGATTATATTGCACTGTAATCCCTCACTTTCGAACCAGTTAGTAATAGTACATTGTGTATTAAGGGCGGGAAATAAGAAATTACGAACGAGTGTCAATTTTAAGCCCGACGCGAAGCGAGGGCTTAAAATGTTCACGAGTTCGGAATTTCTTTACCGCCCGTGGCACACACAATGTTTTTCATCACACTTGTAAGGAAAAAAAGGAGAATTAATAAAAACAAACTTCTGTATAAAACACTTTTCCGCCCTAGGGCGAAAATTTCAATTTCCCGCCCGCAAGCCCTACGTGTAAATAAGTGTTTTTCATCACACTTGCTTGGAAAAGATTTTTCCGCCCTAGGGCGAAAATTTCAATTTCCCGCCCGCAAGCCCTACGTGTAAATACATCTTTTCCGAGCAAGTGTGATGAAAAATATAATTAGGATGAAGGGGTCATTTCATAACAGAGGAAGGGCATGTAACAGTACAGAGAGTATAATTATCGTCATCAAGCTTTTATGATGTCCCGCTATTTGTCAAACAAAGGTCATTAACCCGCGAGGCAGGTTGTATCTTGATTCCATCAAAAAACCGGGCAAGTGCGAGTCGGACTCGCGCACGAAGGGTTCCGTACCATAATGCAAAAAAAAAACAAAAAAAAAAGCAAAAAAAAAACGGTCACCCATCCAAGTACTGACCACTCCCGACGTTGCTTAACTTTGGTCAAAAATCACGTTTGTTGTATGGGAGCCTCATTTAAATCTTTATTTTATTCTGTTTTTAGTATTTGTTGTTATAGCGGCAACAGAAATACATCATCTGTGAAAATTTCAACTGTCTAGCTATCACGGTTCGTGAGATACAGCCTGGTGACAGACGGACGGACGGACAGCGAAGTCTTGGTAATAGGGTCCCGTTTTACCCTTTGGGTACGGAACCCTAAAAACCGTGCCCAACGAAAAATATAATGGCTTCATGAGTCGGATATGCTTGAAACACACGCTAGAGTAGACGATGTTGGATTAGAATGATCTTAAAATACATAGCTAGTGTATACCTAAAATCACAGAAAACCGTCTAGGGGTTGGTCTGTGCCTAAAATATAAATTGCAAATGGCCACCTATTTTTACAGTAATGTAACTTTGTGTTACTTGAATATCTTTTTTCCCTTAATTTTTTTGTACCTAAATATAGAATTAGAAACCCTCGAAATATGTGTAAATATAGACTCTTGTAACTTGTATTACTTGTACCTTCATATCGACTCTTGTAACATGTTCCTTCAAATGAAATTTGGGTAATGGGTAAAATTATTTTGTTTCAAACCATGTTTTGTCTGGAAGCAATCGCTTTTTAGCGATAAACCCGCCTGTTATTTCCCTCTTCTTGAGTTACTTACTCTATTCATTGTATTGTTTTCTCTATGGAGGTGTGCAATAAAGAGTGGAGTGGAGTATTGTATTTGTATTTTGATGCTAAATTTAGAAAAAGTTATTCGTACAAGCGCAGTTTGAAGTGTGAACCTATAACTCCGGTTTGGAAGTAATACGTTTTATCGTATGGCTGCTACTGTTCAAACCCATGGTTCCGGTAACACATCTAAGCTACGACTCTATTAAATAAGTTACGATTTCTTTAATCATCCATAAAATTGCTCTGTTTCACCTAATTAAATGGCATTTGTACTTTTACCTAGCAGAGATTCTTTATAAGTTAGGTACGAAATTTTGTACGGTTTCGTAACCATAATGCACTTAATTGTCAAACTGGTTTTAATCGTAAAATGCACGGTCGTGCAGTTACAGTAGTTTATTTGGACCATTTTCACACTGAATCATAAATGTCTAAGATAATATTTTAAGTTGGTAAATAATATAATGTACCTTATTGAACTTATTGGCTGAAGTGGCTCTACTTGAAACGTGATATTCATATTGTTATAAAAGTGCAGGTAAAAACTGTAATTAAGGTGAAACCTGTAGGTAACATTGTAAAAAGTGCAGGGACCTTTTTAAAAACCGGAAGCAGTTTAAACCGCGACAAAAAGGGATCTCTACCCTGTGGCCTGTATTACTGTAGACCAGCTTAATAAAAACTTATTGGACTCTGTATTCGACTATTATTATTCTTCTGGAGGGCTATGTATCACTTGAATTTGCTTTGCTTTCCTTTGGAAATCACCTTAAAAAATCGACAATGCACATTGATGTACCTAGGTATATCTCAGGACTGGCCTTACGGGCCAAGAATGGGTCGTGAATGGGGCCAGTACAGCGATGTGACACCACTACAACGCGTTTGGTTGATGAGTTCACATCACGCGCGCGATTGTTCGCAACTAACTAGTTGCGTTAGACTGCACGATTGGCTCAAATTTGTGAGTGACACCGCTGAACTAGTACTATTTTTAGTGCACGTAAGGCCCGTCCTGAGATACGTCAATGCTATTGCATAACAGGTTGCAAAGTTGCAACGCAGGGACGCGTACCTAATATAGTTCCTTTTTTTAACATTAGAAAGAACTTTGCAGAAGTAAGCTTGTGGTTCCAAATCCGGCACTTTTAGCGGTAATCATTTGAAGTAAATTATATGTATTGACCATGCTACATTAGATAATTCAATAATTATTAACAATTAAAGAGCCTGATAAAAACTTGCTTCTCTGGAGTTCTTTCTAATGCTAAAAAAAAAACGAAATATAAACGCAACTTAGCAGTTACTAATATCACGTTGCTTTGTTCGATATCTCAATCAGAGTATAGCTGGATTACTTATTGCTAAGTTTTTATTGGCCCTAATTACCTGCGATTAAGATAAGCTTTCGGATGCCATATTGATCCGCGCGGGCAGGTGGGGACACGGTCCGATGGCTCCGATAGTTCTGAGCCATGGGGTTTGTGTTCCACGTTGCAACACTATGGAATTAACGAATGAACGCTTCGAGGTTTCCCTTTTACGAAATTTTGTGGTAATTAGAAATTGTAATAATTAGAGTCAAATTAGTTTGGCGAGTACGTCTTTAAGTCGGTAACTCTTTTTAAATACATCAATCAGTCTTTTCTTTTGTCAGTCTTTAGTTTTGTCTCTTAAAACTTTCGAAAATTTATAACGTTGACAATGACAACAAATCAAATGTCATTAGTTCTACTAAAAATAAGTATGTCACCAAGTACAGATGTAGTGCATAATTATTTTCCATCGTATTTTCACGGAAACGTACGAACGCGTCTTGCTATTTCAATCCATCTCGGTAGAAAAAGTACTGAGGTGGACTGAAGTAACATGACAAATACGAACGTTTCTGGGAAAATACGATGGAAAACAATTATGGTCTACATCTGTATCTACGTTAGTTCAGGGCAGTCAGAAATGACAGTAATCCACCTCCTCCTCTCCTCTCCTCCTCACCTCTCCTCCTGGTCCTCTTATACCATAGGCGGTAGGCCCACAATCCCACATTATCCACCTGATTGGAGAGTGGTCCTCTTATACCATAGGCGGTAGGCCCACAATCCCACATTATCCACCTGACTGGAGAGTGGTCCTCTTATACCATAGGCGGTAGGCCCACAATCCCTCATTATCCACCTGACTAGAGAGAAGTGTTTGTACTCTTACCCTCTACTTATATTTCTATAGTACACTTGTCCCACAAAACCACTTGTCTTTATTTGACAAGAATGAAAACATACTTAACAAAAACTCAAGTGTAAAATTGCACTCAACTAAAATGTACTTGATGTCAATCGAAAAAACTGTTTCCTAATATAACAGTCAAATAAACTAGGTGGGCAATAAATCAGAACACAATAGGAACGATAAGCCATTGGGTCGCGTCTAAAGCACGATATCTAACAATACTAGTCTTAAACAAGATGGCCGGGTCAGGCATTACGTCAGCCCGGATTTTAGAACTTTGAGGTTTGTAGAGCCATTAAATTATCGTTACAATAAGTATACCTAAAGAGGTCAGGATACAAACCCTGGATTCGAAAATATTTTTTTAAACCTTGGTAAGTTGCTTTAGTTAGCTGACATAAGCATCCCCATTTATGTGTTATCGACCTTTTACAACCCTGAATACTCGCTGCATATTATTGCAGAGTAATATCTCAGAAGGAAATTATTATATTGTACGGTCAATGTCTTTAGTGGCATTTTCCATCTTCATACAAGTACTTCTCTTACTTATATGAAGCATATTTTTAATGGCATATAGACCTTGTTTTTTCTTGTTTAAACCCGAGTAAAACCGCGCAGGCTCATGCCATTATGACAATGTAAATAACTGTATCTATGAAATCCCTGTACCTTTCACCATGCAAATTAGATAGTTATTCACTAATAAAGGCCATTGCCTGCGACTTCAAATGGGATTCTCTTTAGATCACGTTTTCCTCGGAGACTTTCGGCGCGATTCGGGAAATGATTTAGAGATGCACTAGATATGAAATAGTAAAGATATGTGACGTTCCACGGTAAAAGGTACCATTGCCCCGACTGAATATTGGAGCGGCGTTAGTAATAAGCATAAGCGCCAGCCGCCATAAGGTACCTTTTGCCGTGGAACGTCACATATCTTTACTATTTCATATCTAGTGGCTGTCTAACGGCGCGATATCTTAAAGTTCGAATCGCGCCGTTTGTATAGTTCGCGTTCGTGGACGGAGTCCGTAGATTCACGGGCTCAGAGGGCCTACCCACGTTCGACGTGTTGCCTCTGTGTCGCACTTATAAATAAGTACGTAAGTATGACAGAGAGGTAACACGTCGAACGCGGTTCACGGTAGGTCCTCAGGAGGCGCGAGGTTACACTTAGCGTGGGCTTTAGACAGGGTTAATGGGGTTTCATTTCGTTTCCTCGGACTTTTTGAGCGAACTGTGGGTATGATGATATGATATTCTTACAAAAGCTATGATATCAATATCAAAAAGCTATTCCATGTTTAATATGTACGCTTTTCTTATGTAAATTCCATTATAAGTAGTTTGTTTTTTTAGACCCAGGCAGCTTTGGGTTTAGTACTACCAGTCTACAACTTTCTTCTCACTATCTATGTAGGCTTTACATTTCAATTTGAAAGCTTCTTTACATAGTCGACTGATCTTGAGAAGTTTTAGCTTCTTCAGTTCAAATTTCACGCATTTCATGTGTGTAGGTATATCGCGGTTTTCATGTAATTTCACATACCTATGATGTTTTCAGACAAAAGGTACCTACATATTCTGTAGCCGGTAAGGTCGATTTCTAATTGAATCATTATGGAAGTGGGTTCTTATTGACTACCGACAACTTAATACATATATGCACACTACTGTACATTTTGCCATGTAAGAGTAAGAACATATTGTTATGTTCATTGTTTTTCTTAAACAATGCGAACTAATCTTATAAATGTTTAAACATTACTTGATAAGTATAGACGATAACATAAAGTTTAGGTAATTTTATTGTACCGATGTGTTGACCAACTTAACAAACCTTATGTATGTATGTTATATACAGACATCGTACATTTTCCGGCATTTTTGGTGCAGCGGAGTGGTGTTAACGGAATTGGTATAAATAATTTCAACCCTAATGATTAATTAGCGTTAATTACGTTAATATTAACCTTAATTTACCATTTCAGTTGAAATTATCAACACCCTGCTGCACCAAAAATGCTGGAAAACGTACGATGTCTAGACTTATATAGCATTAGATCCCAATGTAAAGGAAATAAATAAATCTATGTATATGTATAAAGCCATGATAAACTCAGGTTGTGGTTTCCGAACAAAGAAACGTAAGCACCTATGTTGTTTCCGTGAACTCGAAATGGCTAAAGCATGAATAAAAGCCACTATTAAGGCTTCATAAAAGTCTCCATAAGTAACTTACAGGCTTAACTCTAAGAATCATATGACGCCGCTTATCCAACAATATCCAATTACTTACTTTTAGTATGTGAAAAAGTCCGAATAAGGCTTCATTGAAGGCTCCCTCGGTCGAAGTTCACGGATCACAAAATTAAAAAAAAATCGCAACACTCAAACTGAAACAGCACTTCAAACACTGGCCACTCACAAAATGTTCAACATCTAAGAAAAAGTACTCGTAAAAACAAAAGAACCACAGACAGCAATTGTTTTTTAAGCGTTCGGAGCGTGGTTTTCAAAAATAGAAGGTTATTGTTCGAATTTTGAAAATCGCTCGTCGGTTTCGTGGTGCGCGGGGCAGCGCTAAACGGATGTGCGCAGGGAGCCGGCCGGCCGACTGTTGTGCTCGCCGTGCGCTGCTAGGGTGGTGCTAGTGCTCGATTGTTTGAGATGTCGATACCAATTACCAAGCGCCTAACAACCTATTACATGCGAAGGTTCTGGTGGGTGTAGGAAATAGATCATAACGCTGTTTCATAAACACAAATAAAGTTATTTGGGATGAATGTTCGCAATGTCTAATCTACTATAACAATAAATTCAATCATAATACTACTGAAATGAACATCATTGTTCAAGAACACTTTGTCTTTAATCTTAGAGCAAAATAAACGTTGTTCTATCCTTTGTCTAGTCAAGGAGATATATTAAGGTGACATAAGGTTCTTTCAGTGTCACAATACGCTGACTTTATCTATTTGTTATAACAACACAGATAACAGATGCGTATAAGATTATGAAATCTGTTGTGGTTTATTTTATCTTAGGAGATAAAGATATGTGAATTTTGCATGAGTGTAATCGTGGGAAAAAAGTTGTAAAGGATAGGTACAATCATGACTGATATGAAACTGCAGTGCATTTTTTTTAATTGTTAAAAAAACGTGCTTAAAATGTAAACATTCATGTACCAGTAACCTATGACTCACAGATATCGTCACACAGTGCTCTTTGTAGGTAGCTATGACGATTTAAGTTTATAGGACCAAACAGACAATACACATAAGGGCCCTATATATTTATCGATATCTACATCGACAGTACCAACGTGACTCACTCGAACGCCAACAACAAAACGTGTCCAAAGACTGAAATGACGTAAGCGACCAGTAACGACTCGACAAAAACTCAGCTCGGTCGAGGGCCAAATGTTGCCACAAAAAACGTCAAGCGCCCGGCGTTTACGACGATTCACGTGTAGAGGGCCGCCGAACAATGAACCTGCACTGGCGAACTAGACCAAACAGCGAAGTTGAAGAAGTTTTGTATATGGAACGCGGTCTCGTTTGGAAACCATAGAGTTGTTCTTTTGTTTGTGCGTGAACTCACGTAGGAGTCGTATTATACGACACCCACACACGTACACAGTACCTGAAGCAACTTTAAGTGATCTTTGCTGTACATTTAATTTTACTCAGGGACTGAACCTGTAAAGTGTAATCTTTGCTTCAGTGGCTTGGCGATCATAGTTCATAGCCACTAGTTAATACACTGAATGCAAAAAGTAGTATATTTTATTATACCTGTAATACAAGTGTTTTTTGCGATAACTAGAGACCTTGTTTGGAGGTCGTAAAATCAAATCAACAAGCGTGGCGTCTGTTTTTACATTTAAAAAACTACATACTTATGAATCTTATGATGGGTATGTTCACATCTAAACGTAGAGTCACCTGCAATAATATATTACTCTTCGAAGGCCGCAAAAATATCTGACACGATCTTATTTGTAGCGCCATAAGAACGTGTCACATATTTTTGCGGAATTCTAAGAGTAACATATTATTGCAGGTGACTGTACAACAATCTTGTAGCTAATTCAAAAAACCGGCCAAGTGCCAGTAGGTTTTCCTGTCATCTATAGGTATTTTGTGTATTTTTTTCAAAATTTTAGACCACTGTAGTTTCGGAGATAAAGCGGTGGGAGGTGAATAGGCTGTGACAGACGGACAGACAGCTATAGACGCACGAGTGATACAAATAAGGGTTCCGTTTTGAACTTTTGAGGTACGGAACCCTAAAAATAGATTACCCGACTAGGTAAAGGTATAGTCATTGAATAGTACAAAAAAGGTGCACATAATTTAAAATTGTAGCCATTTAATGAACCTACTTGCATGTTTATATTATAAAGCATTGAAATTGACGTATCCCGCTAATTCATTTCATTTATTATAGATACCCCAGCGTCTGCCCGCGACTTCTCCTGCGTGGGATAATGATGATGATGATGAATGATAACATTTTTTACCTCTTCACGCTTATTTACCCTCTAGCCGCCCAGAGACCTATAAAAAGGTCTCCTGTTCCATTCTAATTTGAACTTTGTGTTGACAAAATAAAATTTAATTTGGCTTGGCAAGGTTTGACGTATGGGCGGCTAGAGCCTTAGCTAGAGATTAGATAAAATTTCGTATGGAGATTGAGGACCGAGGAAGGACATACTGCCCGATTCGAACTTTGAGATACGACAATTAATAGATCTAGAAACGATATGGATTAGATGTGTCAGTGTCAAAAGTGACATTATTGTTTGAAGTAGCGTCACATTTATTGACGTATCTTAAAGTTCGATATAATAGAAGATAGGATAGTTAGCATTGACGTACCTATATATTAATATCTCAGGACGGGCCTTACGGGCACTAAAATGGTACGAATTCAGCAGTGTCACTCACGAATAGAAAATCGTGCAGTCTAACGCAACTAGTTGCGATGCGAACTGATCAACCAATCGCGTTGTAGCGGTGTCACACCGCTGTAGGTACTGGCCCCATTCATGCCCCATTCTTATTATATTACCCGTAAGGCCAGTCCTGAGATATACGTCAATGATAGTATAAAAGCTGTTGACTGCTGGTAGCCCTAAACCACCCCTAAACCCACACAAAAATATCTAAACGTTAACACAAACTTTTTGAAAATAACGAGACCTATAGCTTTAAAACGTGTCTGTTACGTTCACTAAAAAACTCACTAGCTATTGTCTATAGAGTCGTTAGCATAATTAATTAGGTACCTTTAAAGAGAAAAAGAAAATTGTCAAACCAGTCTCTATACAAAAGACTTCAACGACATCCGCCCTCGTATGGCCACTATGGCCTGTCTTAATACAAGTTAATTAAAATTGAACCGTATATAAAGGACATAAGATTCAATACATAACGCAGGCATAATGTATGTCCTGTCTCTTTCAGTTACCCTTAATTAAAAGGAGACGCGAAACTGCAGCCTTTGTAATGGTTAAGGTAAAGTGCGTAATGACAGCCAGTTCGAATCCGATTCAATAGCGTATTTGAAAGTCGACTTTATGACCTTTAGTTAAAGTTGAATTTTGAAAAGTGATGACAGTTTTAATACCTAATTTCCGGGATAAGATGTTTAAATACAGGAAACGTAAAAAGTCTGCGTTCAAACACACAGGACGTAGCTCTACATGGTCTACATTTGTAACTGTACTTGATATTGATTCACATTTAGTTCCGTATTTAGCGAGTAGGTGTAACAACTACTATAAAATACACTTTATATGCTCATATAGATCATAAACATAAATATAACATACAGGTATATGTGAATAGGTCAATGAGCAAGGCTAACTCACGAAAGCAATACTACAGTAGGTAAGGTAATCAAGATTTTTTTTAATAGGTCAATCATATTAGATTTTTTGGCAGAATTAATTCCCAGCAAGCTGGAAATCGTTTCAGTGCCTTCAGGCCAGAGAGTCCAGAGAGAGCACACCGGCTGCGTGTGCGTCACGTGCACGTGCGCGTGCGCTAAAGTGTTGGAGCCGCACAGACAGACGTCACGCAAGCGGTGTGCCGTCTCTCATAAGGATCTGTATACTACAACGTGCAGGTGCACGTCTACGCGCACGCATCCGGTGTGCACGGGAATTTCATTTGGTCCTAAATGCGTTACTCTTGTAACTCCGTCATACTAGCGTATTTTTACATGCAATTAATGTCACCGTGACAATAAATACGAAAATAAATATAATAAACCACCACCAAACACCAAAAACATGACATTTTTGAAGATATGTATCCACCTATATTTTCAACGCTAATAAAATTAAACAGTATATTATAAATTATATTATACATACATAACTTATTACCTAATCGACGCGGTAAATAAAACATTTAAACTGATAAAAAAAAAATATCGTAACTTCACGTTTACTTTACCTACCTAATCTATGTATCAGTATCTATAAGTAAACCAACAACCCATATAAATTAATAATGAAGTAAATTATACGTGTCTACATGATTATGCTATGCTCTGTATTCCATAAACATAACATAAGACATAATCAGACAGACGTAGCGTGGCGCCGCGTAACGGCTCGGCCACGACATCGAGCGACTTGCGACGGCGGGAGCGATATTAACCATAGGTTTGAGCGAAAGGTCCGATCGCTGTGTCACGCTCCAACCTATGGTAATCGCTTCCGCCGTCGCAAGTCGCTCGATGTCGTGGCCGAGCCGTAATTGAGATAAATCAGGAAGTAATATACTGGGCTCTGCCTTATATGAAAACGTTCATGTTTGTTTTTATCCAGTAGGTATACCGGGTGGGCCCTGTAATACGAGCAAATAATTAAAAAATATAGTCAGACCAATCTACTCGTAACTCAGCAGCGATTTTAATGGAACAGACTGTGCATTTGTGCAAGTGTTATTTTAAACGTCAATCTTCTATTAAATTTTGACGTTTAAAATGACACTTGCACACTGTGTGCTATCAAAATTAATACAAAAATTAGCCATACCTAATGTTTTCTCATGTGTTTCATTTCAATGGTTTCTCTCAATAATTTCTATAATTAATTCATTATTCATGCACTCAATGAAATTAAAATAATTGGCAATTGCGAAACTTACAACTTTTACAGGCAAACATAATCAATTATGTTCCATACAAAGTAGCGCTATTTGAGGCAACATAGTATTGATTGAAGCAGTGGTGGCCGAGTGGATATGACGCCTGACTTTCAATCCGGAGGTCGCGGGTTCAAATCCTGGCTCGTACCAATGAGTTTTTCGGAACTTATGTACGAAATATCATTTGATATTTACCACTAGCTTTTCGGTGAAGGAAAACATCGTGAGGAAACCTGCATACATCTGCGAAGAAATTCAAAGGTGTCTGTGAAGTCCCCAATCCGCATTGGGCTAGCGTGGGGACTATAGCCCAAGCCCTCTCGTGCATGAGAGGAGGCCTGTGCTCAGCAGTGGGACGTATATAGGCTGAAATGATGATGATGATGATGAGTATTGATAATTTGATACTTTTATGATAGGCACCATTATGGTCGTAGTGGTCGTACCAATTTATTACATATAGTACTTATAACATAACTCGCAAGTAATTATATCTTATAGTAGCATGTTAAGTAATTGTTTCCTCTCATGAAACTGAGTCCATTCACAAATCATTCTCATGAATAGACCGTAAGTACTTTGTATGAGCAAGTTAAATTTCATAAATGTTAACTTGCACGCCATCTAGAGCAAATCGCTAGTACTAGCGACTAGAAGAGACCAGACGTTGCCTTGCGCTCGGTGCGCTCAACGTGTGCGCAGTATTGCGAACATACTTTACCAGATGGCGCTCTTATACAGATGCGACAAGATAACAAATATTAGATAAGATAATAACAACTATATAGGTATGTATAGTATTTTCTAAACACAAAGGGTACGGTGACAGGTGTTATAGCGGAAGCAGTTATAAAGTTGACCCAAAAATTTTTTATTAAGCTATGAGCTTCATCACATATGTATGTTCCTAGAGTAATTCTAAGCATTTCAAGCCTGGGAGGCAATTAAGAAATGTGTGTCTACTCGGATTTGTTATGGATTCAAACTTTCAACCCCTTTTTTAACCCTGTTAGGGGATGAATTTTACAAAACGCTGAAATGAAAAGTAATTTCTGAAAAGCTTTTAATAATATCCCCAAATACAAAGATTCAAGTCCCGCGTTGGAGAAATTTTTGATATCCATACAAATTTTCAACCCCTTTTTCACCACCTTAGGGGATGAATTATCAAAAACGCTGAAATTATTTTTCTTGTATTTTAATAATATATCGTTTTACGAAGTTTCAAATTCCTAGCTTAAAATAAAACTTGAACCCCATACAAACTTTCATCCCCTTTTTAAACCCCTTAGGGGTTGAATTTCTCAAAATCGCTTCTTATCTCTTGTACACTTTATAAATGTAATCTAGTGTGCAAATTTCAACTTTCTATCTTTTGTAGTTTCGGCTCCGCGTAGCAAAAATCTCCAACCAAATTTTTCACCTTTTTACGTTTTTCTTGTAAAATTACTATGAAACTGAAAAAACAAATATCAGCAATGAATTCTACGTCTTTGGTTTATACGAAAATGATACCAAACTTGCCCTAGTACCCACCAGGATCAGAATAGATTTTTCTCAAACATGCAATGAAATATTGATGGTATGTTCCTTATAATAGGCTGCGAAGTATGACGTTTCAGGTGCGGCTAGGACAAAAGGTCGTTAATGGAATTTCATACACATCTTGCAGGCCTAGGCCGGCAAAGTCCTCTTTTTTAATTTTCATTTCACAGATATTTGTGACACAGCATCGTGGAGACAGTTATTGCTTTATGGTTCGTAATGACACTCTGCCACTACGCCTATAAAAAAAAAAAAAACAATGTTTGCTATAATTTGCAGTTTTATTTGTATAAAATCAACATGAACTTAATAAATAATACATTCTATAATTTTAAATTATAAATTTAACTACACAAATAAAAATCTTTAAAATATTTCATCTAAACGTTAGCGGTAAAAAGGTCTACTCAAACACGCGTAATGATTTTTTTTAATTGTTATGGAGGTAAAGTTGAAAAATATTCATTCTGTTTTATTGGATTTATGGTGCGTTGTTGATTTTTTGACTTTAATATGAGTTCCGACGAAATAATGAAATTAATATTAATTGTAATCGTATGTGTTGGAATTGGCAGCGTAAGCAGAATTGATTTTAAATAACTTGCTGCCTCTGCCGCTAAGTCAAAGACGAAGTATGTATATGGTTGCTTATGGCAATTTTATTCTTTGAGAAACTAAGAAAAATGGCTTACAGTTTATTAGAAACAGTTTTGTGGCATATTTTAAATGAATGTAACTACAAATTCGTCAACACTGTGGAAATTATACTTATTTACTCCATGCAAAAAGCAACGATGTATGTGAAACATGATATCAACATGAAAGACTATGTAAACCTTTGTGACGAAAACGACAGTCAGACGGATACAAGGCGAAAAAATCAAAGATACATGAAAATATACGGGTAGTAAAAATACACGACTCGTGTAAAACATACGCGTGATAATGATATAGGTACGTGTTGGTTATATTTTGGGTGTAGTTTACTTTTAGTTTTTTCTATAAATAAAACTTGGGTTTCGTGGATTTTTTATTTTATTTATTTCATTGCATGTTTGAGAAAAGCACTATACATACCTCGGCGGGAAATGGGGTTGCCCGCGCTCAGACCTATCCGGCCTCGCTTCGCTCGGCCGTCTATATGTCTTCGGCCGGCAACCCCTTTTGTCCCGGTCTCTGTAGTAATGTACTATTTTTTAAAGATGACGGGTGGCGGCCGTCTTTGTACCCGCCGCCCCAGGCTAGAAATGCTTAGAATTACTCAAATATGTATCAGATGTGATGAAGCTCATAGCTTAATAAAAAAAATTGGGTCATGTATGGCAGCGTTACATAACTGATTCCAGTATTACCTCAATACAATTTTATTTTCTCAAAAATGGACGGCAAAGTCGACTTTGCCGTCTAAAAAATAGGTCGCGAAGCGCGTAGTTTATGGTCAGTCAAAAATTAAAAAGTTAAAAACATTGCAGTCTCGATTTTGGGACTGCAATGTTGCATACAAATTCCATTATTTGTCGAGTTCCAAACTTTTTAAAAGTTGAAATGACCATATCAAATGAAGGCACAGGCCCATTAAACAGCCAAACAGATGATTAGTACCGCGACTATTTTGATGTCTCAAATAGGTTGGCGTATTTTTGGCAGAAAAATACACTTCTATTTTTTTATTAAAAAAAATAAAAAGGCGGCAAGGGCTTTTTCTGTCAAAATATATATGTAAGAACGTTGCTTTTGTAAAATATTTCTATGATATTTATATTTCTTGCACCATTTTTGAGAAAAGCACTATATATGACTCGGCTGGAAGGCTACTTGCTGGCTTCGGATTCAATTAAACGGACTCCCAAGGTCGTCCGTTTAAAACGAATCCTCAGCCTGCAAGTAGCTACTTCCGAGCCTCGACAATAATTAGCCCAAGAAAGATACAATCGGCTAGTATGGCGGAATGGAAATAATTAGTAATAGCTGAACTATTCGGTGTATGGGACAGACAATAAATATAGTGATTACGTCGACACATAATCCAAATAAATATATTACATTTAGGTATTTAAAAAAAAATGTAAAAATATAAAAAATCACAGAAAATTAGTAAAAAATATTAATAACATTTTTTTAAATTAATACTCATAGAGAAATATTTGATTTATAACATTAAGCATGAATCACACAAAAAATAATTATGTATCCTACATTTAAAGTAAGTAACCTACGGTTATTATTAAATTCAGTATATTTCCGTCCTCAAAAATGGTAATAGGCTATTTTTTCTCTAATTATTTCCAAATTATAGTAAGTACAAGCGTTGCAATTTAATCGTACACTAAACAATACCGTATGGTGGGTTTTATGGGGTTGTGCTTTAATTTCCTGGTTAAAAATGGTAATAGATCAATATCATATGGGATTTTCGTTATGAGTTCTCGATCGTCGAATACTGTAAAAATCGGCTTGAAATATGATTCATAACACAAAAAACCATCAAAAACGTTATCGTTGCTTTAAAATTGCCGCGCACGAGCCAGCGAGCTAACGCGATTGGTCGTTGCATGGAGCGGGCGGCGGAACGATGAAACTTCCCCCCGCCCCGAGCGCGAATATTTAAAAAAGTATTTAGTATATTTACTATTTACTCGGTCAAGACATATGTACCAGTGAAATTAAAAAATATGGGAGACTAGATTCGAACTACTTATCAGCTTTAATCTGGGCAAGAGTGCTGTAAATAAGAAAGTAAATTTTATATAATTGCAGGCTTTCCGTCTTTGCGTGCGCGTTAAATTTAATACAATAATAGGCCAATTATATTGGGCTATTATACCGAAACACACATAATTTGATAGCAGAAAAAGACGCGAAATTAAAATTTTCTTAGGGATTTCAAATCTTCGCGCCTATAAGTTTAAACCATTTAAGGTTTCAATAGCGGTCATTTAAGTACCACCCCTCACCACTAAAATGTAATTATCAAAAACGACAGTTGCTAATGTTCCCCAAAGTAAGCATTTCTAGTTATTGCTGCAATACAGTGGTACCGGGCACCTTACGACGCAAGGCCGAGCAGGAATCGCAAACCTTAAAATATTTGCACTAATTAATTGAGTTAGGATTTTGTTAGTACTCTTTAATTGAATAGCAAAAAATATAAGTTAAGTATTAGAAATACCGTTTTTACTCGATTTTTAACTAAGTAATTATTGTTAAACTTATTTTTACCGTGTGGTGTCGGTTAAAATTTCACTAAGTAACATCATTTATTTTGGCGACTAGGGCAATAAAAGTCGACACCATAACCAACAAATTAACAAACAACAAAAATTTGCAGTAATATTCCAAAACTCGACTGAACGCAAGCGCACCCGAACATGGAATGACTGACTAAAATGGCGGACCAAGTGTGCCACTCCCCTGACTCAGAGTCCTGTCATAAAACGTAAGGCCGTGGTATTCGTCAGGGGGTAGCTGAGCGGCGAGCGGTGAATGCAGGTAGCAATAAGGTGTTCAGTTAATGTTTTTATAATTTGAAATGACTTCGTTTCCAATGTAGAAATAATCAAACAGACTTTAGAAGCATTTAATATTTTATTTGTGGCCGTATAAATTATGTTTTGTAAATTAACTACAATTGTTCATATTTGTGGATAAAACAATATACATATATTTACTATATAATTCATACTAAATTAACATTAAATAAATACATTATTTTTGACATAAAAATACATTGCGCGTATTTAGCTACTTAGCAAGCACTTTGTTTGATTACGATACCTGCAAGCAAGTAGTAAGTCTATGGCTCCATCCTATCCTGTACCACGATATACAAGCGATAACATTTTTGCGACAGTTTTGTATAGATAATGGGTTTGTCGCTAGAAAATTACGATATCGAGATAAAAGTCAGGTCTATGAGGGCTATTGAAACCTTATAGTCCGTTTTTTTTAGCATTAGAAAGAACTTCGCAGAAGTAAGCTTGTGGTTCCAAATCCGGCACTTCTAGCAGTAATAATTTGAAGTAAATTATATGTATTGACCATGCTAAATTAGATAATTCAGTAATTATTAACAAATAACGAGCCTGATAAAAACTCCACGCTTGCTTCTGTGGAGTTCTTTCTAATGCTAAAAAAAACGAACTATAAATGGTTTTTACATACATGTTTTAAATTTGCCGCGCTTTTTCAAGTCATGCTGATTCACTATAGAATAGTAATCGAATTGGTTCAGATTTAACGTTCAATGCATATATTGCATATAAATAACATAATTTTGGACTAAGTACATACCTACATGACATCAGGCTATGGTTTGGCGCACCGTGTTACGCGCGCGCGCTAATGTGTTACGGCTGTTAAGTGGAGTCCAGACGGGATGATCAAATCGACCGATTTGATCAGAAATGAAATTGGGGTCAATCTCCAAATTAAGCAACAATTAAACAACTGTACCGATATTTGGAACCTCAGAATAATATTGAGAGTAGAGATGCACCGGATAGTGACATTAGTGACCCACTATCCGGCCGAATACCGGATATTAACTTTGCTAGATTTCAGAGTAAACAAATTGGATTTAAGAAACAGTCACGGTCATATTGTACTTACTCGTTTATTATTTCAAAACAATTTAAAAATCCACATCCACTCACTTGCACGCGTAGGTACCTACTCATTTCGAACATAGAAATGAGTCCGCGCCAACGTTCACCACGAAACAGGTTAAAACCTGCACAATGCGCACCTAAAAACCGAAATGTAGGTATTATTCCGCCGGCCGATGGTCAGGCCGAATACCCGGTATCCGACCAAACAACTATCCATTGCATCTCAAATTGAGAGTGGCAACACTGTCGTAGGTCGTATTGCTCCTTTCTAGCATATACGTCCCTCGCTCCTACACTCCCACCACACAGGCAGGTTGCTTTGTCAGTTATTCAAGGCAAATTTTCAAGTCATTGGCTTGCTGTTTTTCCATCTAGAAGGTCGTGAAGCTAAATTACTGGTGAGTTTTTGAATTTGTACCTCAGTTTAGCTGACTATATTGAAATAGTTATTTATTTTACAAGGGGGCAAAGTTATTGTTTAACCGCTCGTGCTAATATTGCGAGTATCAATATTCGAAACATGGAATCTTGAGCGTTGCGAGGGTTTCAAAGCACGAGGGTTAAACAAAATTTGCCCCAATTGAAACACAAAATCTTTCACTACATCAACCTGAAGCAAATATTAAATGTAATAATCAAATACAAATGAATGTTATTAAATATTTATCATCCAAAATCATGATTTAAAAGTCAATTCTACCAGCAAACATAACAAAACAACTCAAAATTTGCATTTGATTACTTTGCCTCACTTGTGATTAAAATGTAAGTTTGCTCTTAGTTTTTGAAGTGCAAAGTAAGCCTTTCCGAGCTGGTGTGGTGAAAAACAGTTTCTAACGGCTTATGCCATGATATGACGTGAAAGTGTTTTCAAAGGCTGCCTGCGTGCACCGTGGCTATGCCAATGAAAATACTGAAGTACATATCTTTAAAAACACATCGAGTTAGTAAAGCGTGCACGTGTTACCATTACATACTACATGAAGTCTCTTCTGAGTCTTGTTAGTTTAAATCTTTCTGTGTGTATAATAAGGTTTGAAATTTGAATACTTAAATGGTGAATGGCATACCCTTCAGTTTTCAAGTGATTTGTGTTTTCGAATACGAATGGTACGGCTAGTTAATACGCGTTACGTAGAACCTACGTATTAAGGTAGACTATGATATGGCGAGGAGGTTTCATCTGTCTAAGTATCTATCAGCAATTTGTCTTTTTATCCCGTTCAGGGTTAGTATAATATAGCAGAATGTGACATCCTGCGGATAAAGGTACCTTATGGCGATTGGCGCTTACGCTATTATTAACGCCGCTCCAATATTATTGCAACGCTATGCGGCATAAGCGCCAGCCGCCATAAGGTACCTTTATCGCGGGACGTCACAAATAAACTTTTAGTAATAAAAGTGCTGATAAAAAGAGATACAAGGTAACGAACAAACCTACATCCCATTGTGGGTTAGTACTTCGGCAATTCATAATTCATATACTTAAATTTGACTAGAAACAGAGAGAGATTAGCATGGCTCTGCGCAAGAATGACATACGAAATCGTGAAATATTTCACTCTTTATCTACCTACTTATTTCTTTCCAACTAGATGTTTGATTTTGAATAAAATATTGGTAAAAATGTAGGTAGGTACTTAAATAAATAATTTAGCAGGTACTTACTTACCTATAGCTTACAAGATTAAGGAAAAGAACTTTTGCATGTAGTTGTTATTTTGGATTTAATTACACTTCACATATATATAATTTTTTATCTAAGTCTTTATTTAACATCTATAAAAATATGATCAAATTTTTAGGTAGGATATCCACAACGCAGGCTTCGTCAGGTGGTCACAAATGCAAATCATATATATAAAATCGAAAAACCAGAACGGGATAAAAAACGAGGGAAGAAGAGAGATGGCACCTTACAAATTTCTAAAAAAGTTTTTGACACGTTTCACGAATAAGACGCACGTATGATAAGAAAAAGCTGTTCTAATCTATTATCTAAATATGAGAATATAACTAGAGCATAAAAACTATCGCTTTCGATGCGTATTTAACTTACAATAAGCAAAAGAAATTTTCATAACATTCTTCATTTTACGACTATCGGCCATTTTCGGAAACTCTGTTGGTTTCGTTTCGATCTTCAAATAACCAAAATTATGTTTGTTATGTTGGTATGCAGTGATTTCGGCTTTTTTTACTCGAAGTAAAATAAAAAGTGCTGTCAATGTCAACCTTCGTAGCCCCCATACGAATGACTTCTGTCATATTACTAATAATTTGCATTTCGTTGTTTTAAATTTATTTTCGAGTTATATTATTCAGATGACTTTTATGGCTTCGGCAACCATTGCCATTCCGGACGAATGGAACTGGAACGGGCTGCCGAGAAAGCCCAAAAATAAAAAGTTGATACGTTAATATGAAGTCCATCAGTTCAAGGGATGACTTTAGAGATATAATCAATTCGGGAATTGTTTTCTCGCGTAATAAGATACGACTCGACCAGGTAAGATTTTTCTTCTTGCTGAAAGTCACCATCAGATATATCGGAGCGGATGAGGTATTCACAAATATCTGAACCATGTAAATTATGTATAATGTAATCAAAGTGTATGTTCAGATATTTTTGAGCGACCTTGGTGGCTACGATATATATCTAATGGCGACTACACATTCATAAAGCAAATGTACAGTCAGTATGAAATAGATAGTGACGGCTAAAGTAGCCAAATATATCGTAATATAACTTTGTTGCCATAGAAATAATAAAAATGTGTTCCGATATATTTGGCGATATATTTGGGTATTGGAGAGACCAAAGCGGCTGAGCTTCCGTGGCTCGGACACAAAGAGAATGGGAGAGGATCGTGCCGAGAGCGTACTTGGGACAACGAAGTGGGAGACAGCCGATGGACGTCCTAGGTACCGCTGAAACGACGTAGTTGCTCTAGACCTGCCCAACCTCCGCCATGCTGACTGGCGAGAGCTATTGCAAGACCGAGAAACATGGCGTGATCTGGAGTCGGAGGCCAGGACTTACTTTGGGTCGTTGCATCACCGTAGCCGTAGTAAGTAATGTTAATATCCAGAAAGGGAAATGGGGACTACGTTTGTATGAAAAGGCGATTATCGATTTATGGGCGGTGATCGTCCATATTATTCTTAAGGCGGAAATTAATCTAATGAACGTTTTGGAACTAGGCTTATAAAAATAAAGAATAATTTTATGTTGAAACAAGTTGTTATAAATGTGACGTCCCACAGGTAAACGTACCTTATGGTGGTTGGCGCTTACGCTATTATTCGTTAATAATAGCATCGCTCCAATATTATTGCGGCGCTATGCGACGTAATCGGCAGCCGCCATAAAGTACCTTTTGCCGTGGAACGTCACAAATACCTACGTAGATGAAAAGATACAATCTTGCCTTTTATTCATCAAATCACATCATTTTTTGAGAAATTTGCGAATTAAGTTATCCAAGTAACGACTACAATTAAATAAGAAATGGGATATCACAGTTATAAACCCTGGCAAGGTTGCATATATATCCAACCCTGTCTGACTGTGTTATTAATTATTATGTACATAGTAATGTCGGCAGTTAAATAAACATAAGATAAACTCTATATTTCATTTACGCGAGCGGAGCCGCGGGCCCGTCTAGTTTATAGATATGTGTATATTATATATTTCGTCGTCTAGTACCCACAACACAAGCCTTATTGAGCTTACTGTGGGACTAGGTCAATCTGTGTAAAATTGTCCTATAGTATTTATTTATTTATTTAATGGCATATATACCTATGTTAATTATACAAAATGTACCTATCAAATTGTATACTTTACTAAATATCTCTCTCCTCATTGGTGTTACAATAAAGGGTGTACTACATTTATAATATAATTATATTACATACACATAATAAGTATATCATAGGATATGTATAATCACATTGGTTTGGCGTCTTCCCACCACCAGGCGATAACAAACATGCTTCAATATTATTCTAAGGTTCCGAATATCGGTACAGCTGTTTAATGACAGCGTTTACACAAAAATAAAACGCTAATTAAATAACTTACCATATTCGGAACTACAGATGCAACGGATAGTTGTCTGGCCGCATACAGGATACCGGATATACGGCCTGACTATAGGCCGAATATTCGGTATTCGGGCGCCGAATATTCGGCCGGCGGAAATATACCTACATTCCGATTTTTCAGGTGAGCATTGTGGAAGTTTTGCCCTGTTTCGTAATGAACTTTTGCACGGACTCATATAGGTCTATCACTACGAAATTAGTGCGCGAGCTAGTGAATGGAACGTTTAAATTGTTTTAAAATAATAATCGAGTACGATTATATTCCGATATCAAGCATAGTTACTATCCGGTATCCGGCCGGATATTAAAATAAGGGCGAGATAGGATACCGGATAATAACCGAATATCCGGTGCATCTCTATTCGGAACCTAAAGTTTTAATCCTGCATGGTGCACATATGTATAATTTTGAGACAATGACTTGAAAATTTATCTTGTATAACTGACAAAGCAACCTGCCTGTGTGGTAGGAGTGTGGGGGAGAGAGGGACGTATATGCTAGAAAAAGACAATACGACCTAGGGGCTGTCCATAAATGACGTCATCTATTTTTGACGATTTTTGCCCCCTGCCCCAAATTTGAAATGACGTAATTTATGAATAGCCTCCTGTGACAGTGTTGCCACTCTCAATATTGTTCTTAGGTTCCGAATATGGTAAGTTATGTAATTAGCGTTTTATTTTTGTGTAAAACGTTGTCATTTTAAAGCCGTACTTTTGGCCTTATTACAAAGGAATAAGGTGCAAAAGTGTAAACATATCTTTGGCGTCGACTATTATTATACTATGTTATACTTATTAAGCCTCCTCCACACTCGTGCGCGAATCGCGGCGTGAAGCCGCGAACGCGAGTGTGGCGTCGATTTTCGCAGACAGCGAGAGGGGGCCTTCTGAAACTTAGGAACGTAAACTAGTTATGAATAGAAAGAGCACGAAATAGTCAATATAATACGTTTGTTGAAAAAAAAAGTCTACAGACGCTTAGGCGCGAAAGGTTATTGTCTCATAGAAAATTTGAATTTCGCGCCTTTTTCTACTGACAAAGTTGTTGGATAGACTTTAATATAAAATTAAAGAGTGGGCCTACACAGTTCGCTGTGACAGAATGTGAAAGTGTCACCAAAACTGTCAAATGACTACGATAATAAGTATTCCTTTTATAATGCCACTCCACACTATGCCATTCTGAAATTAAATAAGAACGATAGTCATGCGAAATTTTTATTTTTGTAGTGGGTCATAACGTTGACGACTGACGTGTATAATTTGAACATCAACCAATATTAAAATAATGTTGGAAATTATATCAGTTATTTTTAATTAGCTATCATTCACGCGCGCGTTCATTTCGCTCAGACTTGGCCGCACAAATATTTGGTGCGAGCGGGACGCCCGCGCACGTTCGAATTGGCCTGTCACTTGTAGCAACTTGTAGTTAAGTACATACTTACCTACATACTATCCACGCGTCCTTGGCACGAACTCCCGCCACCGCCCGCATTGAAACTGTACCCGCGCGCCGCAAGGAAATGTAATCCTTAGCATTAGCGCACAGAGTTCAAATTTGGTAGTTTCATTTAGCGAATTTGTTAAATTGCTCTTATTTATTACATTGACCATGTTTTAGTGTGATTATGTATTGAATATCACTTTGAACGTTATCAGAACAAAGTCTGCTAGAAATTATATCTATAACCATTTTTTCTAGCACGTTTAAGGCGTAAATATATATAAAAGTGATACAAATAATATTGATGTTGGATTCTCGGATAAATAGCTTAATGAAGTAGTTTTATGGTAATTAAATCAAAGACTTAATTATAACTTTTTTTTTATATCAAGTTACGACGTATATCCGTGAGGTCCCGCAATTTATTGAATTAGTTATTTTTCGTGTAAATATTTTGACCGATTCCATTGTCGACTCATTATATATATTATTTTCGTCACGTTTACGAACTAAAAATACTATTACTATTTTTAACAAACAAGAACGGCTCTTTTTTTAAACAATTTTTTTTTACCTACTTCCGGAGGGAAAGTTGGTTGGATTCGAAAATAAAGTATCTTAAAATGATCTAAAGAACAGGAATAAAAAAAAAATTGCCTATTACTAATTAATGTTTAACGTAAGCGTATCTTTCTTGGGCTAAATGTACTATTATTGTATTGCATAAATAAAATTGTATTGAGGTAACATCTATTTTGAGGTGCATCTATTTTATACATTGTATGGCGATTAAGATCTCTCATCTTGTTTGAATTATACTACTTACATAATTATATTAAAAGTAGATAAATTAATGTTAAAACCCAATGTTCTTTGAAATCCTGTGGTGTTTAAAAAAAAGCATGTTGGTATGTAGGTAATAGGTAACCTAAGAATAAGAAAATGTACAGTAGGCATTTTAATATAAAAAGTATAAAAACCCTGTAAATATTTTGATTTGAAACCATGTTTTAACAGATATTGGGGACGGTAGAAATGCCGGATATAACTTTCACCTTATCATAATGCAAAATTTACAAAAAATCGACATATGCAAATTAAATGCATCAAAGACAGCGTCAACTACATATTTAAAAGTTATGGCGTTGAATGATTTCAAATTTTAAGGTGAAGGGTTCAACTGCCCACTTAACATACTTTTAAATACTCCATTTTGTAACAAAAAATCTATATAAGGGCATAGGAAGGTCGCATTGCATTCCAAGTTGTAGGTATCTTGTGCAAACTAACAACTTTGGTATCGCTTAGTAAACCCATACACGTAAAATGGGCAGGGAAATGAATGCACATGATACGCTTTTAGCATTAATTTATTGTTTTTCTATAGATATTTTATTTACCTTCATTGAGATGTGTTTATTCAGATTAATATAGTCATATTTATTTTAAATATACTATAGGTATCCGAACGGTAGCCTGATATCAATTTTACGAGTATAATAGACCATATTAATGAAATGATGCAATCAATACAATATGCATGCAAATTGCAATGGGATTAAGTTCGACTTTTGTATAATTTATACGTGCAATAAAGTTTAAATAAACTCACTCCACTTAACATATTAAATATATTAAAAACGGGTCACTCACGTATTTTTAATATATTTAATATGTCTGTGTCTTACGGAAGTTTTGTTATATTAAAATCACTCTACTTAATAAGTTGAATTTGGAAACTTGACATTGACAGGTCCAATAATATCGTTTCACAAAAATTCCTACACAAGAACAAGTTTTTAATATAAAAAATAGTACCTTTACTTGTAAGGTCTTTACAAAGCGTTCATGTTAGGTATTTATTATTCATGAAACTGAGCAAAACTTTGTTAAATTTTTTTTCACCACACCAGCTCGGAAAGGCTTACTTTGCACTTCAAAAACCAATAGCAAAGTTGCATTTTATTCACATGTGAGGCAAAGTAATCAAATGCAAATTTTGAGTTTTTTTCTTATGTTTGCTGGTAGAATTGACTTTTAAACGATGATTTTGAATGATAGATTTAACATTCATTTGGATTTGATTTGGTTTGACTTTGTTTGATATTTTACATTTAATATTTGCTTCGGGTTGGTGTGGTGAAAAATTTTGTGTTTTTACTCGGGGGCAATTTTTGTTTAACCCTCGTGCTTTGAAACCCTCGCAACGCTCAAGATTCCTTTTTCGAACCACTCGCTGCGCTCGTGGTTCAATTTCGGATTCTTTCACTTGCTCGAGTATCAATATTAGCACGAGAGGTTAACCAACAACTTTGCCCCCTTGTAAAACAAATACCTATCTCTTTATAATTCTAACATAACTGTCAAAATGTCAGATAGAGACGAACGATTATCAACGGCTTGTTCGATTTGATAAAGTTTTATAATTAACGCCATTAGTCATTAATTAATGTTCAATATGACTGATACAGCAATAAGTGTACTCTGCCTGAGATACAGGATTATATTCCAATTTCAGGCGCACGTTACAATGTACGTAATATGTAAAAGTGCACGCTTATAACATTAGCAATCAGGTTTTCTCAATAAATTATTCTTATTCTTAATTTGTTCAAAGTTGTGCCTACTTTCGAGAGCCACTAACAAAGGCCAAGAACGATTTAAAACTAGACTCATAGTATGTACCAGTCTGCCATTCTATGTGCATATACCGGGTGTGGCCTGTAACACGAGCAAATAATTAAAACATAGATTGTACTCCTCAAACGGTGACACTTTTTGTTCAACCACTTTTAAAAATTATGAAGTATTTAGACTCCCTATTTTTCATACAAAATAAATACTCGTATTATCTTCAATGGACGCCATTGCCACGCCATATCATTGTGATTGACGTTGCTTGTCACTTAAACATAACAAAATTCGCAGTACATTGCGTCTTAAAATAAACTTTAAAGTGTATTAAAAATCAATCTGCAAGTTATTTTTAAAAGTCGCTGAACAAATGTTGGTCAGTATGAGGAGTACAGCCTACAGTTTAATTTTTTGCTCATATTATAGGCCACACCCGGTATACGTGTACTAATTATTTACACAGGTTTATATGTATCAGTTCCGTATTGTCTTGTCGCGGGTTGTGAAAACCGGTGTAGTTTAGTTTGCCGACTCAACACGATTACATAACAGGTATTGTGCAGCGTTGAGACATTTGTATCTACTCGAATTTGCCAGTTGCCTGCATTCATTAAACCTGAGAAATAATCTGAATAATGAAAAGACGAATAAATAGTAAGAACTGGCTATTTCTGTAGGAAAACGTCCCTGTTCCTTGAATTTTGAATTGCACTTTACAAAAAAAAATTGTTAGTCTTAACAACAGGCGCTGCCTTATCTTATCTCTTACAGAACCTTTGTGTAGCGGTGGCTAGAAAAAAAAGTTGTCTTAGTTTTCCTTATAATAAAGTTATACATGTATATGGGACTGAATGATGCATCTATAATAATGACGAGGAACACGGTTTTCTAATTTTTCTATTGAATAATTTTATTGGAGATGGCAAGTATTCGAATAACTCTTCTCGGTTGTCATTAATATCAAAAGTTATTTTCGAGGAAATCTCTAATTCGTTTTAAGTCGAAACTTAATCTGGGATATCATTTCATGGAACCACTAATTAGAAATTGTATTGTAATAGGAAAGAGTTTTCAATAGTGCAAATACTGTAAATAGACTATTGTTCTGTTACAAAATTAATTCTGTTTGATTATAATCGTGCTTGTTATTTCACCATATTTCAAGAAACACAAAACAGTAATAATACTAAAATTAAAGAAGAAAAGAAGACAAGTAATCAGGAAAATGAAAGTCAGTTTCTTATTAGTTAATAGAAACGTAACAACAGCAATCTCATCGATGAGTTGAATGATTACAGACAAAATTACTGCTTTTTCTGAAGGTCTCTTGTCTTCATTTCTCGAAAATAACTTAATGACGTTGATATTTAGTTATTTCCGCGTAAAGGTATTTTTACCCAATGACAGAAGATACGTGCGTTAAAATTCAAACTTATAATGTCAAAAAATAAAAGAAAAGGTTCAGGTCATGTCACACCCAGAAGGTTAAGGAGTTGGCAGAGGACCGGACGAGTTGGAGATTGGTCCACCGACAAGAGAACTGCTCTTAAATATAAAGAAGAAGAGAATGTCTACGCAAAACAGGTAGCAACAGGATAAATTGATGAAAACTGCGGTAAAATTACGATTAGATGAAACTGGTATTAGCTTGCCACATTAATAAGAGCCAACTATATTGCAAACCATGACCTCTTTGGCAGAAGCCTATTAAACAGCATCCTTTAGTCATTATCTTTGAAATGCAGTTTGCCTAAATTACGGTCATTTGATCATGCCGCGGAGTGGGGAATTTGCTGACGACATTTTTATAAGATTAATAAAATTGATACTGGTTTAAGTAGGTAGGTAATCCTTAAAGGGGATTATTTCAGACGACACTGATAAAATTTAATCAAATTCCAAACATTAGATATTACATAACTATTACCAATTATTATATCGAATTATAACAGAGTCTATGTATTACGAATGTAAATAAATAAATTAAGAAATATAGCAAGAAGTCAAGAAACTGGAAAAGATGTAGGTTAGATAATTAAGAACTAAAAACATTTTGTCTGCATTTTAATAGAAAATATATACATTTTCGCATTTGCTATACGTATTTAAAAATGTACAGTCAAATTGTGAGTAGGGAGTACCTAGGTAATCCACATCAGATACGGAGGACATACATGATCATGAGATTAATCGTTCCGAATCCAGAGTTCCGTCTTATGCCGACAAAATATAACACACACAAGCATATCGCTCACAGAACTAGTACCTACTTGCAATAGATCATGGGGTACTAATGCAACTGAAATAAAGGATATACACCTGCTCACATTCAGGGGCGTTCCAGTCAGTATGAAATTTTTCCCACAGTGAACGTTCTGTAATTATGGATCTATTTTGCTCTAAAACTACAAGGCTCACCTGGGTTCGCTGGCATCCTGCGTCGTCGGGCCGAGGCGCGCCTCACCACAGTCGACACCAACGAGTCCATCTCACTCCCAGAATCCCATCGGGACCGGTTGATCACAGACTTCAACACACGCGCGTCATCCTCCGTGTCCCTGTCGCTGCTCGTCGGAGGGATGTTGGACTCGTCACTCTCAGGCACCGGGGCCTTCACTTCACGGTTAAACACTCCTATCATCGTCGCATCCTGGTCGCCGGTGAACGGATGCGTTAAAGTTCTCCTTATGTTGCTTTTTCTATGCTTGGCTTTCGTGCCTTCGGAGAGGGAGCGGTTGTCTGACTTATCGTAGCATTTTAGGTCGGACGGTGAGAGGGATTTCTTTCTGGAGTTTCGCCGTTTGTTGCTCCGTCGCTGCCTGCTTGACTCTCTTGCTGTCTGCATTGTCGTTTCATTTGTGTCTGTGGAAGAAAAATGTGGTTTAGCTGAGTTTTCGGGCTTGAGAAATATTTAGTGTTTTCAGGTTTGATATAGTTTTTTATCTTATTAATAATAAAAACTTTTTACAAAAAAAAGAAAACCGACTTCAAAAAGGATGAAATAAAATATTATCCTTTTTAAGTCTATGCGTTACCAACTGATATGTTTGAAGTCGGTGCCAAGCCAACTTATGAAGCATACCTACCATGATTTTGGTACGATTCAATAAGTATGTACGTTGGATTGCCTTACACGACGACAATGAACGTACTTTTTGTAGGTACAGTCAACGTTAAAAGTATGTTTACACTTTTCGTCTTATTACAAAGGAGTAAGGTGCAAAAGTGTAAACATATCTTTGACGTCGACTGTACCTGAACACACGATCAAACCTTCTTGGCACAGTCCGTACCATGTTTGTCGGCACGCAAGCGTGGGATTGGGACTGAGTTATTTCCCGTCCCTTATTCAGAGGACTACATTTCAAAATATAAAACAATTCAAAGAATTTACCTTGTTGCCAAATTTCACCTAAACCGGTTCAGTTGTTTAGCCATGAAAAGGCGACAAAGAGGCAGACAGAATTACTTACACATTTATAATAGTTATTAGTACAGTTCTAATGGGATTTATAGTCATAAAGCTGATTATTTTTGACGGGTATTGTTACTACTTGGCTTGGCACCGACTTCAAACATATCAGTTGGTAACGCATAGACTTAAAAAGGATAATATTTTATTTCATCCTTTTTGAAGTCGGTTTTCTTTTTTTTGTAAAAAGTTTTTATTTTTCCATTTTTAGTTTTAATGCATTGTTAAGAGCGCGACGCATGAATGAAAAACAACATCATGATTAACATTAAATGCGTGTACCTACTTTAATAAATATGTAATCAGGAATTTTCTCGAGTCCGTCTGGGAAATTATAATTCCTGTCACTACACTAAATCCATCCTCCGCCCCGCCACTGACCCAATCCCTCAACCCCCCGATAACTCTACCTCACAGCGCATCAACCCCTGATCCATCAACCCCTCGACCCTGAACCAGCAGCCCTTCAACCGCCATTCCCCGACCCCTTTAACTCCTAACCCTAACCCCCGATCAGTAGCCTTACCAGCTTACCAAGAGTTTGACATTGATTTATTCGCTAGCGTGTGTGTAACTTACTTTCTTTGCATCTCGCTCGTACTGGCATATTAATGCGAGCGAGATGCATAAAAAGTAAGTTACGAAGACGTTAGCGTCGCTAACTTAGCGAATATGTCAATGTCAAACTCGTGGTAGGGCTACACTTGCACTACATCAAATTGGCGGTTTTCGGAAGCAAATGCTCGAGTTACTTTAGAAAACACCGAAATCACTTTACACGTGCCTTTAAAAACTGAGGAGTTCCCTCAATTCCTCATGGATTCCATCATCAGACCAGAACCAAAAATAATACGGAAACACCTTGGAGGTAACTCCTTCCAAACAAAAAAAGAATTACTCAAATCGGATCACAGGTGCCGGAGTAATCGCTGAACATACTACATTTCAAAAAATCATCATCATTATCATCAAAACAATCATCATCATCAGGTCTACTTCATCAAAGTGGTGGTTTTCGGGAGAAAATGCTCGAGTTGCTTAAGAAAACACCCAAATCACCATGCATGTGCCTTTAAAAATTGAGGAGTTCCCTCAATTCCTCATGGATTCCATCATCAGAACAGAACCAAATTAAAATGGGACCAACTCGGAGGTAGCTCCTTTCAAACAAAAAAAGAATTACTCAAATCGAACCACGGATGTCGGAGTAATCGGTGAACGTACATAGAAAAAAAAAAAAAATAGCCACAACCGAATACAGACCTCCTCCTTCTATGAAATGGAAGTCGGTTAAAAAAGGATAATATTTTATTTCATCCTTTTTGAAGTCGGTTTTCTTTTTTTTGTAAAAAGTTTTTATTTTTCCATTTTTAGTTTTAACGCATTGTTAAGAGCGCGACGCATGAATGAAAAACAACATCATGATTAACACTAAATTCGTGTACCTACTTTAATAAATATGTAATCAGGAATTTTCTCGGGCCTGTCTGGGAAATTATAATTCCTGTCACTTCACTAAATCCATCCTCCGCCCCGCCACTGACCCAATCCCTCAACACCCCCCCCCCCCCCCCGATCACTCTACCTCTCAGCGCATCAACCCCTGATTCAAGTACCAGTCGGCCCTGAACCAGCAGCCCATCAACCACCATTACCCGACCCCTTAATCCCCGACCCCTTAACTCCTAACCCTAACCCCCGATCAGAAGCCTTACCAGCTTACCAAGAGTGTGACATTGATTTATTCGCTAGCGTGTGTGTACTTACTTTCTTTGCATCTCGCTCGTACTGGCATATTAGTGCGAGCGAGATGCATAAAAAGTAAGTTACGAAGACGTTAGCGTTACTATATGTCAATGTCAAACTCGTGGTAAGGCTACACTTGCACTACATCAAATTGGCGGTGTTCGGAAGCAAATGCTCGAGTTACTTTAGAAAACACCGAAATCACTTTACACGTGCCTTTAAAAACTGAGGAGTTCCCTCAATTCCTCATGGATTCCATCATCAGACCAGAACCAAAAATAATACGGAAACACCTCGGAGGCAACTCCTTCCAAACAAAAAAAGAATTACTCAAATCGGATCACAGGTGCCGGAGTAATCGCTGAACATACTACATTTAAAAAATCATCATCATTATCATCAAAACAATCATCATCATAAGGTCTACTTTATCAAAATGGTGGTTTTCGGAAGAAAATGCTGGAGTTGCTTAAGAAAACATCCAAATCGTCATGCATGTGCCTTTAAAAATTGAGGAGTTCCCTCAATTCCTCATGGATCCCATCATCAGAACAGAACCAAATTAAAATGGGACCAACTCGGAGGTAGCTCCTTTCAAACAAAAAAAGAATTACTCAAATCGGACTACGGGTCTCGGAGTAATCGGTGAACGTACATAGAAAAAAAAAAAAAAAAAATAGCCACAACCGAATACAGAACCTCCTCCTTCTATGAAATGGAAGTCGGTTAATAAAATTGGTAAAAACGGGACAGTAGGATCATATCTGTGTCCGTCTTTATCCGCCTGTGGGTCAGGTTTATGTACAACATAACAGTTTAGTTATTCGATCGAGAGGTGTTTATTATTAATTATCAGGGATTTCCAATTGGCTAGAAACAGTCATTAAGGTATAGGTAGTGATTTCCTGTCATAATTAAGGTATCTGTGACATCTAACCTTTTACATACGTAAATAACCTTTAAAGCATTATGAACCTCATCTTATCTCATAGCTTCTTATTAGAGTATATAATCCTTTACTACTTATTACATAAGACACGCTTGCATGATTTTAGTGTAAAAGTAATTTGAAATATTCACTAGTGTAGATGAATCTTATATCATAATTTTCTCGGCTTTTCTCCACAGCTCTGTTTATTCTTGTCTCAATGCTTGCTCAGCTTGCTCGCGCAATTTTTACCTATAACTACTTAAATTTATTTTAACTTAAAAAATAAATAAGGCTAACTTACAGCACGCTTAACAGTTGATTTACAGATTTATATAAATTTAATTCCTCATGTTGTGTCTTCTAAGGTCTAGGTCAGTTTGTTTAAATTAAGATTCACTGATTCATTAATAATGAGACTAAATTAAAATAAATTTACTACTTTTCACGATAACTTGATAGAAATCAGTATTTTATAGCCTACTAGTGAGTATTATAATATTTTATAATGGATAAATTCCACTCTTAACTGTTACGACTTACACCGAATAAAAGCGACATAGAGTCAGACTCTAACACATTATTCTAATGTTCGCCTTTAAAACAGTATACCTAGTATAGTTTGTAGATTTTAAACTACCTTATGATGCAAACCGCAGCCGCAAACCGTAGAAATCATAAAACTATCCGCACTGCAATGGTATCGCAATTCCACAAAACAAACAATCGTCACAAGGCGTTATCTGCGTAAAATTCAAAAGCAATCACAGATAAGAAACGTTTGAGCAAACTTTTTTAATCGCGGCGCGAAACGCGACTTTCTTCCAGTAGACTAAGGCGGTGACTGAACATTGTGTATTCAGCCAAAGGCGTCGTAAGTACATGCACGACACTAATTGTTTTAAAAATTAAAAAGTTAAAGGTCGCGTTCAATGTCGCAGCGAAGCGAACGCGTCCGCAGCCTACGCGCTGCCATGTAAACTGAACTGTCTTGTGCAGTTGTTGACAGTTCTCGTTCCGTGATCAACTTCAGGAAATGAATCCGTTCTGTGAGTTCTGCATTCTGTTCTCAATTTACAAGGCCATAATGACATCTGCAATCGACCCTCCACAGAAGGCTTTGAACACTGTTACAATGATAAGAGTGGAATGTGGCAATAAAAAACTACATTTTCTTTACGAGTATTCACGTTATTTTGTTCAGAAAAGGTGTGAGGCCTCTTCAGATCTTGCAATCAAGTACTGACCACGACAATACACCAATTAAATAAAACGGCGCTAAATAAAGAACTGGCCGTTAACCTAAATTGCCGCTGGCTATTAGTGAGATTAAATTAAATGGATAAAAAAACTCATCGGAATCCAATTTCAAATTCGACGCGGCAAAAATAGAAGTTGCTCGCATCGTATTTGTTTTAGGTATAACAAAAACAAAAACTGTTAAGTTTTATTGTTGTTCAGCATGTAGTTTGATTAGTTAGCTCAACATATTGAGCAACAACATATCGGGCTTACGCAAGCTAAACAAGACAAATTAGACGAGCAAACTAATCTAATCACAGCGCTAATCAAGAGTGCACTGAATTGGAAACCTTCACTCGCACGTTTTTTACACACTATAGATGTATCTTTTGCAAGCTCGTATCTTACAACACACTTGAAAATTAATCCAATATCAAACTAGTTAGAGTACTAGTCAGAATGAGCGTTAATTGGGATATGTGTGTGGCATACTCGAGTAGATATTGGTAGAGATCGAGTAAAGTTATTAAAAACTGCCTTGTAATGTATGCAGTAATGTGTGGCAGTAATCGCTATGCAGAAGTCTTGTAATACAACTTTCAACCAGAGCCATGAATATACATAAACGTGCTGATAGAGTCAACCTTTAGATGGGGAAAATGTTTACCTTCTGATGTAATTTAAATATCGAGACAAACACCAAGGCTTGGTGTTAATTCGTTTTAAAGTCAAAATAAGATGCCATCTCTGCTTTGTCGTGACAATATTGATAACTTATTGCCAAAATTGACAGCCATTTGCATTTTCACTACAGGCTAGTTAGTACTCTATGTGACTGATTTATCCAAGCAGTATTTTGAGGCACAGAAAATAGAGCGGAGGCATGGGCCGTGTATTTGTGGGTCGAAATGTTAGGGAGTTACTGTACTTGTACTATAAGTAGGTACATTTAAATTTTATGTTTTATCAAGAGGTAGGAGGCTATAACGTGGATATAGAATATTTTAAATTCTTCCCACTCCTTCTTAATCATTTAATGACGAAACTCGACCAGTATCGATGCAAAGTACTGGTGAAGTTCGCTGCAAGTCTCCGTGAGTTCTTGGTGGGAGTAGGAGGTACAGTACAGTTAGACTTGCCGATAAGTATGACGAGTTCACCTTCCCATAAACAAGCGATGTGTTACGCGTTTCCCATGGCTCGAGACAATGCGGTATCTGGAATCTGCCCGTCAGTTATTCGTACGTGCTAATAATCGCTTAAACACAGAGAGGGGTATTAAGGTCGTGTACAATGTGATACTTCCACCTGAAGATGGATCGGGACAAGATGAGAAATGAGTATATACCTAGCTAAAATTGATCCGTATTAAGCTTGAAGTTGAGAAGCAGTGGTGGCCGAGTGGATATGACGTCTGACTTTCAATCCGGAGGTCGCGGGTTCAAATCCTGGCTCGTACCAATGAGTTTTTTCGAAACTTATGTACGAAATATCATTTGATATTTACCACTAGCTTTTCGGTGAAGGAAAACATCGTGAGGAAACCTGCATACATCTGCGAAGAAATTCAAAGGTGTATGTGAAGTCCCCAATCCGCATATTGGGCTAGCGTGGGGACTATAGCCCAAGCCCTCTCGCGCATGAGAGGAGGCCTGTGCCCAGCAGTGGGACGTATATAGGCTGAGATGATGATGATGATGAAGCTTGAAGTTGAAGGTATTCACGGGGCATTTGTGTGTTGAGCGCGTATACTTGATCCTGATCGAGTTATGGGTGTTTTCTTTATCTTTTATTTGGGCCATATAGTTTCAGTGATATTACTATGGAGGGTAAGGAAGAAGAAAATCTAGGGACTATTGTTCAGCAACGCATAATGAAAAAAAAAAATTGGCATATAATAAAAATACTTAAAAAAAAAATCCAAGCGGCATACAAAATATGGATTGAAATTTCGCTAAAGTGACGCTGACGAACAGTTAGTATATTTCAAAGGAACGCAACTTTGTATGTAAATAAGATCGTTTCTGCTGCAAACACATTTAGCTGACCTTTAGTAAACCTTTATGTCCTTATAATAAGGTTTAAATTGGTCAAAAACTGTAATCACAATGGTACATCGTTGAACTTAAACTTTTTATCATCTTCATAGGTGGCATGTTGAATTATAATTACTTCATTAAAGCGCAGGATTCACACGTTCACTTCTCATGTTTGAATAATATTCATTGAATCCCGTTGCGAGTTGCATTTAATAGGCCGCTGGCCCAGTCATTTTACTATTATTTAGGATTTAGGGAACTTCATGAACATAACCACTTATGTGATAATTATGTCCAGAGGGACTACCACGAACATCGAAAATCATATAAATCTCTTATCTGCTTCTCTATTTCCTGTCGCGAGTTTGAGCGATACAGAGTACTAATACTAACTGAGGCAGATTTTGATTTTAGATATCTCTGCGGGACCTTTGTTAGACATAGGTCTTATATCAGTGTTTTCTAGAGTAAATACTTTGTAGGCATTCTCAATATTCTCATACCTTAGGTACTTACTTATTTCTTCTCACGGTTGTTGTTTGAGTTAGTGCACAAATTCATAATGTATGCCATCACCATTTCGCAAGGAACAGTTTCCTTATTTGCATAAGTAGGTACAGGATTAAATAACATCTTACATCAGATTAAGTGCGGGGAAATAATTATGTGTTATTGCAATAGGTACCTATGACGTACAACTTACTCTACATAATTTTGCTGTGCAATACATTTTCAAATGATGCATGGAACAAATAAATTGAAGATAAAGCAATAATTATTGTCGATTCAGATAACAATTTGTATTTTTATTCTAAGTGGACGACATTGCTAAATAATCGTGATTATTGAAATTTAACGACAGGTATTTAAAAATAGGGGCCGCTACGGACTGTATTGTGTATTTAAGTACGTTTTGAATACAAAAAACTAGTTTTTATGTTGCTGGATTCGTCGATCTAGGAATTCCTAGAATGAGTTAACTCAAAACAAAAATCACGTTTCACGATTATTTAGCAGTGGCGCTAGTGTGCACGTTGAAGGGCTCAGGCAAACGATTTATGAAGGTGGGTTCGTTTTCGTTATAATTATTTTTTCTCTTTCAGATCTCCTGGCCACACAGTTATTAAGGATAATGTGTAATAGGCTACTTATAACAAATTATTTCCAAATACCGAAAACCAAGAGCAGAGTTAGTTAATCACGAGTATCACGACTTGAACGCTGAGGATGTTCTAGATTTCAAATGCTGTGCACTTACTGTCAATCACTAAACTCACGAATTACTATTTACGCACGTACTAAATAACGTAATGCATCCATTATGATATTAGCTTCTAACCGCGATCTTTTCCGTGTAGATCTAGTTAGCATCCCCATATAAATTATCTCATCATCATCATCTCAGCCATAAGACGTCCACTGCTGAACATAGGCCTCCCCCTTGGACCTCCATACGTGCCGGTTGGAAGCGACCCGCATCCAGCGTCTTCCGGCGACCTTAACAAGGTCATCTGTCCATCTTGTGGGTGGACGTCCTACGCTGCGCTTGCTAGTCCGTGGTTTCCACTCGAGCACTTTTCGACCCCATCGGCCATCTTCTCTGCGTGCAATAAATTATCTACCTTTGCCTTATCTCCTAAGATTAAAGTGCCTAGTGATTCGCGGGGTCAAAATTTTCTTCGTTGTCTTGTTTTTTGTCCCCAAAATATGTGACGGAGAGGAGCTTTTCGTATAAGATGAAATTTAGTTTTTACTTTTTCTCATAAAATATACCTAATATAAAGCTAGAAAGACATACAATAGCACTAAACTTTATTTATTTGATAAAATACAGAAATTTAAACGTGTTAATGTGGTCAGATTACAAGATAATTACAAGAAGGACTTTCGGCTACTTATGCCAAAAGTACATCTACCTATATCTATCAGTATCATAGAGAAGAGAGACAGAGACCGAGCTACTTTTGCATTAGTATAGGCTTCGCAACCATATCTCACTTACCGACTACTATCTCACCCCTCTGTACCAAGATGAAAGAAATAGACACGTGGAACGTATAGCGGCCGCTTGTTATTTTTAAATTGGTCTACCTTTCACAGTTCGTTGAAATTTAATATTGGTTTTGGAACGAAAGAAACTGCGGTTATAGATATAAGTAGGTTAAACACACGATTGAATAGTTGGTACAATATACTTGTAACAAGAATCAAACCTAAGATTTTTTATTTTTATTTATAGGACATTATAGTTCGTTTTTTTAGCATTAGAAAGAACTCCGCAGAAGCAAGCGTGCAGTTTTTATCAGGCTCGTTAATTGTTAATAATTATTGAATTATCTAATGTAGCATGGTCAATACATATAATTTACTTCAAATTGTTACCGCTAAAAGTGCCAGATTTAGAACCACAAGCGAACTTCTGCGAAGTTCTTTCTAATGCTAAAAAAAACGGACGATAAGATTAGTGTAGGCAAGACGATATTTAAGAATGACTCACGTTAGACCGGGCCGGAGCTTCAGGAGCTTCGTTTTCTATGGAAAGCACTACCACAACGTGATCACCGATGCGCCGTCATAGAAAATGACATGTCGGACGCCTCGGCCCGGGCACGGCCGGTCTAGCGTGAGTCATCCTTATAGTTAATGGATTGAAAGTTTTAATAGCAACTGCATTTCAAAAAAGCTATGTATTTATCCAATTCGTTGCCCATTGTGTGGTAATTGCTCACTAGGCTACAGAATTAATATCATCAACTGATACTCATGAAACCGATCGTAACATTTCTATACACCCATCCATCAATTGAGTAGAGTGACAGCCACAGAGTGTTCCAGTTATTGCGCCACGGACTTCGAGCTATCTGGGCCAGGCGGTCCAGGGGGCCTACCGCGAACCACGTTCGACGTGTGGCGTCCCTGTCGCCCTTGTGAATTTGTACGTAAGTGTGACAGGGAGGCAACACGTCGGACGTGGTTCGCGGTAGGCCCCCAGACGTGGTGTGGCAACACACACGGCTCGATAAACTCCTTTCGATAAGTCAAGGATGTGAAGTGTGCTTATCAGCTGATTTTAGGATATTTATCGCAGTAAAATTTTGAACTACTGGGCAAACAGAAACTTTCAATCAAAGCCGTAAAGCTTATACAAATTCCATTTGATTTTGTCAATTGCCAGTTCGAATTTAACAACTAGTACAAGTTTTATCCAGTCCACGAGGCTTTTAATTTTTGCCCGCGTAAAGTTGACTGGGGGGCCAAAGACCATCGCGGCCTGCGAAACAACATTTTATACCATATCATAACATCAAAAAATATTTTGCCTTGTTTCGAAAAACCATACAGTCGAATATTCATTTCGATAATCGAACGAAAGAGCGATACCTACTGCAATGTGACACAAAATCAAAATGTGTCAAAATGGCTCAGTTTAAATGTCTTCATTATCATCACTCCCGTTCTAGCTTTTAAAGCCTTTATTTTAAGCTTAACATAACATTAATTACGACTCTAGCTCGAATGTCTAAAATCTAGATAGTAAACTACATTTGCAGTCAATTAATCACAGAACTCAAGCGCGGGTGGTCTGCATATATATGAATAATGATATTAATGATTTAGTTGCGACAAAGCTAACAATGCAATCGTTTATTGATTCCATCGCATGCATGGCATTAATGTCATTACGTAAGGTTTCCACGTTACAATTATGCAATTTGTTTCATGTCGTGTAATCTTCTGTGATGTACCTACTGGGACGCACAGGTACGGTAGTACTATTAGTTATTCTGTGGCACAGGACTTGGAATTACCTTTGAATTCGCATTCTAGGTGTGAAATCCAGAACACAAGAAGGCAGAACATGACGTTGATGAAGCTTTTAAAAAAGAAAAATACCTATGAGCAAAACAGCGGAATGGAATTTCGCTCAATTTCAAGCAGCCCAAATGTGAAAGGTCAAACGCTTCTGAAAGTTCAGTCTGACAGACGAACAGACAGAAGCATAATAAATCTACGAAATACTACCCCCTCTGTCCTAAGTATGTAACTGAACTGATGAACTATGCCGACATCAAAATAAGTGTCAAGAAGTTGCTTTGATCCATCAAGCAGGCACCTCAAAAAGTAGTCTTTCTCGCATCACATCAGGAATTGAAAAAGTAGCCATATACAGGGTGATTCATGAGACGTGAGCAGGACTAATGCTGCACACTCAGTAACTGATAATTGATCAATCACCGTCGAATTAAGGTGAAACAAGCACACTTTTTCCTATTTTTTAAATTTTTGGCGAGGGCAAATTTAATTCTCTGTAATCATGGTCACCCTACAAGATCTAATTAATAAACATAAAACCTCTTTAACCGCAATGACAGCATATTGATTACGAAGAAAATAAACTGTCAAACTTAAATGACATACGAGTTTTCAAAAGTAACCAGACCGTGATGACATTCAATTTGACACAGAATATCGGTAGTAATCGGTAGTTTAGTATTCTAACTGTAGGGTGGCCATGCATGTCGAAAATAAATTAATAACTTTTTTTTTCAACACGACTAGAAAATTAACGTTAACCGCACTAATACTGATACGAAACAGTTGCTTATAATTAACGAAATGCGCAGTGTTAGTCCTGCTCACGTCTCCTGAATCACCCTGTATAATCAAAGGCAAGTTTCCATACAATGTGTCATTTACATTATTTATCTAAACTTTATTTAAAAAGAAAAATGTATTGTACAAAAGGCGAATAAATTTTTAATTGAATATGTGGTAAACACTGAAAAAAAAAGCACAAAATCAAACATATTATGTAATACCTATAATATTTTCTCATATATGTTTGAAGTATTAATGAATTGTAGTCCCACTGACTAGTTTCACCCTGACATTGAGCCGCTAACGAAGTGTGAAAACTAACAAAGCGGTGTTGTAGGTCAGTCAATTGTCTTATTTTATCTGTTACGGCTAACTCGCTTCCTGAAGCACTTGCTTAGTGTTCATCTCGTGTAACAAACGTTTTTCTCATAAAAAAGGCATTCCATGAAATTGTCTACGGTTGTTCGATATAAACGTATTTTTTTTAAAGATTTGCAGATATAGGAGTTAATTTTTCTGTGATTACTCACGATTAGGGTTTGCAATCCGGATCCGAAATGTATGAAATTATCCGGATCTGGATCCAGATCCGCGGATCTTCCCATACATTTCGGATCCGTCGTGCAAACCCTACTCACGATATAAAAGGCGTTTGTATGGGAGAGCGCGTGAAATTCTTTAAAAACAAGATGACCTAGGTGGTTTCAGTGTTCTTTCTTCTAATGTGCGAGAGTAATCTACAGAGTAATCAACTCCAATCGAATGTGTTTAGATTTTTCAATTCGATTATTTATTTTCTAGATGTATAAGTAGTTAGATATATTTTGCACGTATTCGTTTACCGTCGGTATAAATAGTTAGTCTAAAAATAAGTCCCACCGTCTCCATAATTATTGTAAAATTAATTATGTAGCAGTTAATCCAGGTAAGTATTGCTAATTAATTCCAAACTCAAGGGAAGACCAGGTTAACTTAGTAATTTTATCTAAACTACTGTATCAACGCCCACGTAAAGAACTATAGCGAAAGTCGCAGGCAATGCTACCAGAGGGCCTACCGCGAACCACGTTTGAAGCTTGCTTCTCTGTCGCACTTGTAAATTTGTACTTAAGTGTGATAAGGAGGCAATACGTTGAACGTGGTTTGCGGTGGGCCCTCAGTACCCGTACCACCTGAATCTATAACCAGCCTAAAGACAATAAAGCAGGCGGGCCCACGTGCATTGTTAACTATCGCCTTGATTGTGTCGCCTCTACAAGGTTACTTCATTCACCGATAAATGCTCTAAGGTGCGTTACTCACGAAGCTCGATTAATAATTAGTAATAGGTAGGTATATAAATAAGTACACTCTAGTCTTGACATATGTCTAGCAATCTGCGTCAGCATAGTAAGCTGCGCCGCGACAGTATCTCGCCCGCGATTCTCAGATAGCTTCCTTCAAAAACTGATGAGAAAGTTTTATTCGATGAAGAAGTGGCAAAGTAATTACATGCAAATTACGATGTGCGGTATCCTAAGACATCAAAAAAATATATAAAAGAGAGGAGAAGACAAGTCAATTTACTTTTACTTAAGACGAAAGTAGTTTCCCTTGAGCAAACATACTTACTGAGTGTTGATGCGGTCTTACCTATGCCGTTAACATCTCATTAGAGAAGGGCAAGCCAAGAATCCTATTTAATTATAAGAATGATATGAAAATTAAAACAGGAGCTTCCGTGCTAAAAGTGACATTGCCAAATATGGTAGAAAAACGGCCTCTGGAACTACTGCAAAAAGTAGTACATAGTTTACCTTGCATGTATATAATTGTGTATCATGTAGAAAGTACTAGGCTTGCAAAGTTGCAACAATTAAGGTTGACTTGCAATTACTATGCCATAAATTAAGTAATGCATTTTTTACATATTGATAAATTGACAGTTTCCCGGTTACATTATTGTCCCACGTAGAAATGTTTTAATGTTAATTTTTGGCACCACCAACCGCCATTTATTTAAAAATGTCGTATTGGCCCCTGTCATATGCTAGGAGCTGGTGCTTGTATGTAAATTTGTTTGCAAGATAGAATGAATATTCAATCTTCGCTCTGATATATATGAATTTTAATGGGACGTCAGTTGTCAGCTGTAAACTGCAATGAGATATCCTCTTGGTAAATACATTACGCAAGTTGGAACTATAACTGTCTTACCTCCAATGTTGTCGTGTAATCAGTTGCCATTGCAATCACAGGAAAAGCATCTAATGCCTCCATTATCCTCGTTATTTATATTATCTTTTTTTCAACAATACAACATAATATATGATCATTAAATTTGGTGGAACTATTGAAGAACAAACTTCATATTCATATCATAAAATTAATAAGTATCTGATTCGTACTTAACTTTTTTTTTATTAGAACATATAGAACGTACGAGACCGGCCTCTAAACGCTTTTGAACTTACTCTTACCAGGTTTGAGAGTATAGGTACCTACCAAGAATTTATTTGAGTTGTTTATAAAAGCGAAATGTTACACAATGTATAGATCAGATATCAGAGAAAGTAGACAAAATATACATTTACAGATGTACTATAGTGACATGAATGTCAAAATGAAAGTTGAAAGAGATGAGACTGAAGATAGCCATATCTATAATTACGGTCGCAAGATCGTTTAGCCGAAGAAGACGATGACGATGAGTGTGGAAGAAACAGTAAAATACAAATTTAAATCAATTTATCCTGACGTTGCAACTATTTAGATAACGAATCTTCACAGTTTGGATGTTCTAAATCTTAAGCTGAAGCTTTTTGGTGAAATAACACAAATGTAGAAGTGCTAAAAAGAGTAGGAGAGAAAAGGCAACTGTTGAGGACAATAGAGAGTAGGAGAGGGAAAATGATTGATCACCTTATACGACATGACGCTTTTATAAATAACATAATAGAAGGAAAGATTGCAGGCAAGAGAAGAAGAGGAAGGCCGAGGATAAGCTACATAATATAACACAAATAAAATAAAGGGTAGCTGTAATGTCGTATAAGGAATTCAAGGAGGCGGCCCTGGATAGAGTCAAATGGAGAGAGCTACAGCGACAAGAATCTAACTCTTACATTTACGACGAACACATTGCGAGGAAACCTGCATAAGGTATGTCGTCGAAAGCTATTTTAATATCGTCGTGAATGGAAGCACCCGATGGTTAGAACTGCCAGGACTTGGCTTACGTGTGGGTCCCCGCGGGATACCGCCACGTTTAACATATGGGATGACCAAGGACGACTCACGTCAGACCGGGCCGTGTCCAGGCCAGAGCTTCCGGTGCATCGTTTTCTATGGAAAGCATCACGTGATCGTCTGTCATGTCATAGAAAAGTAAGCTCCGGAAGCTTCGGCCCGGACACGGCCCGGTCTAACGTGAGTCATCCTTAAATTCTTAACTGATTCTCCTAATATATATATCGGCGACCGATCGTAAGATCAGGCAATCGTGAAATTTCTAGGCATACCGTGAAACGTGAAAATCTTGACTCGTTCCCTGAGTCGACGGAGCCCCGCTACGCGGGACTCCTATTTCTGGGCAGTTTGCCCTTCGGGCATCTGAAGCAACCTAACGAACCTATCCTACCTATATATTGGTTTAATGAGACTATCTTCAAATATTACACAGGAACATTACGATCTGCCTGATCTTACGATCGGCCGCCGACATATATAAATATTAGGTATAATACCTATACAGTACAATATATTACCATGTTTCTTTATGCGTTTCCCTGAAAATATTCCCTAATTACTAAACGCGCTAGATTTCAACCAAATAAGGACTAATAAGCGTTAAAAGCACATTAACACAAACTGTTTTTCATTTTAATTAGTTTAATCACACTTTTAACAAGCTACGGGCTATTAGCATGGATACTTACCTCCAATATGGCAGGTGATAATTTGATGCACTCATTATTAGAAATGAATATGGACTAGCCAGATTAATGTGACCTTATATTTACATATTCGAGATCTAGATACGTGTTAAGAGGAAAGGGGACGGCCGCTGCTCCATACAAACGTAGTCCCCATTTTCCTCTCTGGATATTGACATTATGAAAAATATTTTTACATAATTTGATGTATACTAACCATAGCTATGCCCCTGTGATATTTTTTTTCCATTTTTTGATTACTGTAAAAATTAGGAGCGAAAAACAGATTTCATACTTTTTTAAATACTCCTACATAACTTTGATAGTAATCAAAAATTCGAATAAAAGTGTAGCGACAAAAATTCAAATAAAATGTAGGGACATAGCTGTGGTTGTTATACAACTATATAAGTCAAAATATTTTCAATAATGTTAATATCCAGAGAGGAAAATGAGGACTACGTTTGTATGAAAAGGCTATTACACGCGGGTCCTCCACTTTCGTCTTAAGTACTTATCAGTAGGTACATAATTAATGAGTCCATTAGTAACCTGTTCTGGCCGGTTTCAGGTTTTGTTATGGTCATGAATGTCACGATGTTGAGCCTGTACTGTAGGGTATAATTTTATGCACAAGAACTTAAACTTGGTCTAATTAATCTCAATAAGTTAAAGCTGTTAAAGTATACACTCCGAATGTATTGAGATTAACTAACCAGGCTGAATACCGGTTCCTTCAGGATAATCAGGATTCAACCGTGAATGCACTAAAATGACTTACCTACTAAACGTAAGTACATACACGGCGGCTAAAAGATAACTGCATTCCCATTGCCAGGGAGGTTTTGGGATTATACTGAGTAACTTTTACTATGGGACGAACCACGAAATCGCGAAAGAAAAATTTACTCTCCCATAGAAAATGAACCAGCCAAAATGTATGAAACAGCCAAATATCTTTTGCGATTTCGGGGTTGGTCCCATAGTAAAAGTTGCTCAGTATAATCCCAAAACCTCCCTGGCAATGGGAATGCAGTTATTTTTTGGCCATCCTGTATAACTCTGGCAAACTCACTTTGTCCGTAGAAAAAGGAGCGAAATTCAAGTTTCTATACTTTCTATAGGGGAACAAGCCTTAGCACCTGTATTTTTTAAAATTTACCGCCTTTTTCTACTGACGGAGAAGGCTTGCCACACTATAATTTGCCCTGTGATGTTTTTTTTATCATATTTGTGTTTGGTGAGGGTCAGTCGGTCCTCGCTAGGAGTACGGGCGGCCGATTGCCTTTGAGTTTATATTTAGTAATATGTATTTGTTTGAGGCGTTATATTAATAAGGTTTTATCTGGGGGCTATGATGTTGTTTGTTGTTTGTGAATCAACTTTTTTCGTTTTGCAGTCCGTCGGATAGCCTTTGCGAGCTTCACAAGCAGCAACGAGGTGCAGTGCAAAACAGAGAGTACCTAAATGTAACGCAATGATACCTATGTAACGATACTCAAAAGACTAACAGGCCAATTCGAACGTAGACTGACATCATAATTATATCTATACGATGTAATTTTGTCATCATTATGCAATTCGCTCGTACTGGTCCGTACTTTTATTAGCGCAGGCCAGACGTAGGTTATCTAAATGACATCATTCTGATGTCAATGTACGTTCGAATTGGCCTGTATCGGTTATAAAGTCGTTCAAAAGATTATAACCGGTGCCAGCTTCAGCACAAGGACGATAATCCTGTGACACCAGTGCAGACTGTCTTAGTATGCGAGCCGATTTGTAGGAAATAACGGAACAGTTGTCACTCAAGTTACACCTACGCAACTGTCGATATTGTGTATCTATTGATTTAGAATTTGGATATATTTACGATATTACGCTTTAAAATTTAAATACATAGAGTCCGTCTAAGCTATCTTTGCACTGACTTGAACAGAAGTGAGGAGATGTCAAACGTCATATTTTAATAGAAATTAGACATTAATGATGATTGTCACATTTTGTCAATGCAAATGCCATGCAAAGTTACTATAAGTAAAGTGAAAATTATTGTTATTATTAGGAAATTAATTAGTTGATATTGTCTATTCATATATAACGTCGCTTACCCTTTCAGGGTTCATGTTGAGACTGTACTTAGCTTTAAGCTAAATAAGCATCAAATGTACACATAAAACGCAATAAAGTATTTAACTTGACTCTACCGCAGCGGTTGGCAACCTATTAGCAGCCAAAGGCCACATATGTAGTAGTTAACGAAGTTGTCGCGGGCCGCACTTTGGTAATATTTGTGACTTTAGCAGACATTGTCGTTTGTCAATATTACATACAAATTAGACAGGGAGGCTCGCGGGCCGCAAGCGAGAGGTTCGCCGTTCGCCTGTTGCCGACTGCTGCTCTACCGGGATGATGGTCTAGATCTTGTTTATGATTATGATGTACAAAGTTTGGACATCAAATACCACAACGTTCCAAGATCTTCCTATCCTAACATTCACAAGCAGACAGGTAATATACGAGAAGGCATCATAGATACATAAGTATTTCAATATCTTTCCTGCGGTTAATGGTTATTGACACAATGTGCTAGATATGTTTGCGGCGATAGTGTGCCAAATTTTCCAATATTGTAGTGGTACGTGATTGACGGTTGGCCTCATCGTAGATTCAGGGCACAGGCAGGGCCGCGGGCTATCGCTTACGACGGATATTGCAATACTAGCAATACTAATAGCGGTTCTGACGAGAATAATATAAACAGATCTGGTGAGGTGGTGAGTCAGGGTTATAAATGTTCGCTTAAATTAGTAAACAATTAAAACTTTAATCTATTTTTTTTCTGATTTAGGTGGTTCGCTTTTCATACAAAATTCAATCAAAGCTCATTAAGTAACTACACACTATTAGTACATAAATATTTCCGCATTTATCTTCCTTCGAATATTCGTTTGCGCGAAATTAACAGGAAAACAATGTTTCATACAGAAATCATGCAAAAATCATAGTTAAATTTTCATCAATTTTACGTATGTGTGTGTCACAAATGTCGTGTACAGATACATTTGCGACGTTGCCATACCATTTCCGACGTTGCCGGGCTGACCACGGCGCGAATTTGGAGTGCCGTCATGTTTAGTGCAATTTTGTTGACACTGACGTTTGACAGGTACTTAATTGACCTAAGCGAGAATAAGTCCCGAAGTTCGTCAGCTTAGCTAAGAACTATCATGGCGTGTTATGCAAACAGTCGCTTTTTTGCTTACAAACGGAAGATTCCCGGTTCGATCCCCAGTCAATTGTATGCTGGAACATAACTTTTTGTATTTTTGTTACATCTAAATTTCGTATTGTTTTTTTATTTTTATTGAATTTTTCTTATTATCATAAATCGATTGATTAAGTATGGTATGGGCTACACGTATTCGTTTATTTTTGACAAAGAAAATTAGAAATTATACTCTACCTAATCTCTCTTATTTTTACAATCAGGACATCCTCACTGCAATAAAAAAGAGATATATAAAATTTCCTGTGGATAAAATAATGGATTTTGTCTATGAATGAAAAACACAATTATTACTATAGTTTGTTTTTTTTAGCATTAGAAATAAGGTAAACAATCTTGACGTGTCTTTTAATTGAAAAACACATTTTAAAAATAAGTTACGGCAAATATGTAACAATTATAAATCAAATACGATCATTTATATTCTTCTGCTTTCATAAGTAATAGTTTTTTGATTTTTAAAAAGCGTTTAAATCTGTGTGCCTAGCCAAGATGCCAGTCGTTCGCTCCGTAGCGAACGTTAGGGTAATACCTGTCTCTATCACTCTGCCATATTAATGCGACAGACACGGCTGCGCTTCGGTCGCTACGGAGCGTAAACCATTGGCACCTTGGCTAGGCACCCTGGTCATCTGGAAAGCGAAACACATACGGAACGCGTTTCTATTACTCAATACAGTGGCCAGTTGCAGATTCGGCGGTAAACTTAACTATACCTAAATCTGGGTGCCTAGCCAAGATGCCAGTCGTTCGCTCCGTAGCGAACGTTAGGGTAATACCTCTCTCTATCACTCTGTCATATTAATGCGACAGACACGGTTGCGCTTCGTTCGCTACGGAGCGTACACCATTGGCATCTTGGCTAGGCACCCTGGTCATCTGGAAAGCGAAACACATACGGAACGCTTTTCTATTACTCAATACAGTGGCCAGCTGCAGATTCGGCGGTAATCTTAACTATACCTAAATCTGGGTACCTAGCCATGATGCCAGTCGTTCGCTCCGTAGCGAACGTTAGGGTAATACCTCTCTCTATCACTCTGCCATATTAATGCGACAGACACGGCTGCGCTTCAGTCGCTACGGAGCGTAAACCATTGGCACCTTGGCTAGGCACCCTGGTCATCTGGAAAGCGAAACACATACGGAACGCGTTTCTATTACTCAATACAGTGGCCAGTTGCAGATTCGGCGGTAAACTTAACTATACCTAAATCTGGGTGCCTAGCCAAGATGCCAGTCGTTCGCTCCGTAGCGAACGTTAGGGTAATACCTCTCTCTATCACTCTGTCATATTAATGCGACAGACACGGTTGCGCTTCGTTCGCTACGGAGCGTACACCATTGGCATCTTGGCTAGGCACCCTGGTCATCTGGAAAGCGAAACACATACGGAACGCTTTTCTATTACTCAATACAGTGGCCAGCTGCAGATTCGGCGGTAATCTTAACTATACCTAAATCTGGGTACCTAGCCATGATGCCAGTCGTTCGCTCCGTAGCGAACGTTAGGGTAATACCTCTCTCTATCACTCTGCCATATTAATGCGACAGACACGGCTGCGCTTCAGTCGCTACGGAGCGTAAACCATTGGCACCTTGGCTAGGCACCCTGGTCATCTGGAAAGCGAAACACATACGGAACGCGTTTCTATTACTCAATAAAGTGGCCAGCTGCAGATTCGGTTTTAAAGTTAACTATACCTAAACCTGGGTGCCTAGCCACGATGCAGGCTAGTAGAGTTCTCTTTCACCTTCAGCAGAACCGGGAGATCCAAACCTACCTACTTTTCATCTAATAATCTCAAGAATCAGTGCATGATTCAAACTTTACCGGTTGCCGTGGTAAGACCTAGGATTTACCATATCGGTGTTGGTAAAAGCCCGAAGTAAACTAGTAAGATTTAACATTTCGGGCTTTTACCGATCGGCATCGGTAAAACCTAGGTTTTACCGGTAAATCCTAGGTTTTGCCGTACTTCGGGCTTTTACAGTAACATATATATAATAATTGCTCGTTTAAAGGTAAGATAACACAAAGGAGAAACAAAAAGAAATTACCTACTCGCACCAGTCTTGAACCCCAATCCTCTTGCACGTAGTTATTTCCACGAACATACCGTTACGCTATTGCAATGCAACATACTTACGTTGTGTGAAATTGTCTACTACAAGGATCACGGAAACACTGTTTGCATGTGTGAGTAATACTAGGAAAAAGCGTGACAGCAACACTCCGTCGAATTAAAAAGGTGGTTTTTGCACAATGAAGTATTCAATGTTTACTTTAATTGTTCAATATTTATTTAAAGAGTGCGCGAAACATACTTTTAAGTATACAAATACCATGACCATTTCACAAAAAAATAAAACCTGAAATTTTGCAAAAGTGGTGCCATCTAGCGAGAGTTAAGTTTTGAGTAACCTAGGCGAACCACCTTAAGTATTATTGTAATCAAAACCGATCTAACCTAATAAGCTTTTTAAGCTCCTATTTTTTTTGTAAAAACTGGATTATCCTACTTATCTTACTTTATGTCCGAAACATTCTAATTCATTATTAAAGTTTAGTAGAAGTCTTTTGTTATATGTATAAAAGATAAAAGACCAACATACCATAAATACCATAATACACATCATATAAGTAAAGGCAAATTGCACACTGAAACTCGCAAAAACACGTTTTAAGTAATACCTTCTGGTATCGAAGAGAGCCTTTTGAACATATATTGTATTTTATTCCAACTAAGGCTCAAAGATCAACACCCGTTAATACGCAACGGATTATATCGGCATCGGCACCATATAAGTAAAGACAAGACATAAAGTCATAAGTTAGTAAAGGAAGGGAGCGCGGGTGCAATGTCCTGCCGCTGGGTGTCGGTACACTGGACTGCATACTTAATGCGGTCCCCTACTACGGTGGCTGTATCTGTACGCTACACCTTCAATATTGCGATCATTATTGATGTGTCGATATTATCAATAGACCCGGATAAGTAAAAGAGCGAGGTACAGAGACACCAATAAAGTATAGAACACTAGCGACCCGCCCCGGCTTTGCACGAGTTAATAAATTATACAACGTAAACCTTTCTCAAGAATCACTTTATTGATGGTAGGTGAAAACCGCATGAAAATCCGTTGATAGTTTTTGAGTTTATCGCGAACAAACAAAACAGACAGACGCGGTGGGGGACTTTGTTTTATATAGTGTAGTGATAGTGATATGATCATTAATAAGAGATAGGTATGTCGTTGTTCCCAATGTTCAAAGATAAAAGAGTAAGGTAATCTGGTAATCCCGTCTATATTACTCGTAAATACTTCATGAAGCCTTACACACTTGACGAAGACCGGAAAGAAATGGAATGTCAGTAAATATTTTATGTAGGTCACGAGTCAAGGCCCTTCAGCATAGGAGGGACACGACATATGTGTACAAGGGACGTTTTGTAGTGTGCCAAGCTGCCGACTCACTAGGCGCATTAAATTGCTGAGCCTTCCTAAGTCGCCCAATCTGTCGGTAGTGTTACACAACACAATACAGAAAATGAAAGCCTACGTTACAGCTTAAAGTTGAGTATAAGCTTTTAGGGATTAAGTTTTACTACAAAGTCTACCTATAACGCGATAAACTCGATCAAGCGATTTGTTGAGATAAACGAACAAGGAAAAGACAACTAACATTAGTTAAGTCCGTGTGGACGCTACACGCCATGAGTCAAGTATGGATTGCCTCGAGAATTACTATTCGATCTACATTGAACGTCTGCTGCTGCCTTTATCAGAACCCCTACCACGCTTGCGCTTCTAGTTACAGATCGAAAAAAGTTTCTTAGATTGAACTGGACTGATTGCACAGGTCATTAACGCTAATGGAGTTGGAATGGGAAACTCACACGTGAAGTACTTAGGTTGAGGTTAGGTTCTAAGTATAGAGGTTTGTTATCGGCTGCAGGTTGTAGGTAGGTACCCAACGTGCTCTTTTTGGTGGGACTCTTTTTTAGGGTTCCGTACCCAAAGGGTAAAACGGGACCCTATTACTAAGACTTCGCTGTCCATCCGTCCGTCCGTCCGTCCGTCCGTCCGTCCGTCCGTCTGTCACCAGGCTGTATCTCACGAACCGTGATAGCTAGACAGTTGAAATTTTCACAGATGATGTATTTCTGTTGCCGCTATAACAACAAATACTAAAAACAGACTAAAATAAAGATTTAAATGGGGCTCCCATACAACAAACGTGATTTTTGACCAAAGTTAAGCAACGTCGGGAGGGGTCAGTACTTGGATGGGTGACCGTTTTCTTTTTGCTTTTTTTTTGTTTTTTTTTGCATTATGGTACGGAACCCTTCGTGCGCGAGTCCGACTCGCACTTGCCCGGTTTTTTGTATCAATAGATAGTGTGTGTCTCATGTATTAGTGGAAGATCACGCTATAGAATGGTATTTTTAACGTGAAGAAGAGGACCAATTCATTGGCATATTTCTGAACACAAACACTTTTAAACTACAACTTTTGAATCGCGTCCGAGGTTACAGTTCTGCTAAAGGTCAAATGTTAACAGCTTGCTAACCAGACGTTGACGGGAATGCAGATTAGACGCAGCCGATGCAGCCATGAAAACGACCCTCAAAACCGAAATTACTGCAGACTGCAACTCAACTGAAACTATTCCAAAACCCCCAATGCGTTCTGGAATAGTTTGATTTGAAATAAAGATAGTATTAGTTGCTGAATAATGCGTCTTGCACCAGTTTAAACAAGTAAGTGCGACGCACTTAACATCTATATTAATTGGATTTTTTAAATCCTGAATTAGCTATTTACCTAATGGTAAGATAAAGTCATTATGTGGCACTATCTCGTATGTTTTGTTCGTTTTCTTGTGTGCGTATGTTACGAGCAAAGTAAATCAAGTAACACATTGTGTAAGTTTGTCTGACAGTTCTATCACATTCCTGCCATTACTCCAGGTAAGCCTGTCTTAGCTCAGTTCAGCTTTGTTTTAGAAATGAGCTTGTAATCTAACCTGTATTGCACACAGTATAAGTGCTTTGCTACTCCAACTGGATCCTTGTAAGAAATCTCGCGTATCACTTGCCATAGGCGTCGGTTCTCGACCACATGTGGCTAGCATGACTATGTTTGGCGAAGAATTCACGTTAGTATGGCGCAGATGGGTAGCCAATTAACGTTCTGGTTTTTCCTGTATTTTCTATGTTTTGTACGTATGTGGCAGGGCTACGTTTTACTTTAAAACAAAAGACATTGTTGCATTGCATTATTTATAACTATCCTTCTTTAACAATTATGAACAGCAAAATTGAAAAAGTCACACACCTTTTTCAAACTGTAATTATGTTATCTTATATAAGAACTTGCTTTCAACACGGCTGCTTTTAACACAGAAGATCTACTAGCATTTCCAACACTTTGACTCTATTTAATATAATCAGTCATATTGCAAATTAGTCTTCCTAGTAGATATTCAAATTATTTTTATAAATAGTTCCTATCTTATCACAATTTCTTTTGGAATTCAAAGTTCCATGCGAGAAATGGATCCTGATCCGATAGCTATTTATATCTTATCGATAGGCTAAAGAGAATGGGGTCACCAAACATTTGGTACCCGAGGGCCAAGACCCGCGGCTGTTCCGCTTCCTTTCGGCAGGTCAGATTGGAAAAGCTCTCAGGGCTGTAGTTCGGACTTGGAGACCTACTCTAAGCTAACGAATCCATCCTTATAACTGCGAGTACGCCCGGAGTTTAGTTCAACAATCCCATCTTGATTTCTCCAGCTTGCTAAGCACGCAATTCAACAAAAAGGCTGAAGACGTTAGAAACAAGAGACAGTCTGCCGATTATGTCATGTAACCAATTCCCACGACCGATTAGTAAGAGATTAATTAAGTTTACTGCCTAAACCTCTTATGTTGTGAATAGGGACAACGAAAAAGTTACCGTAATTCTTATAACATAATAGTACATTATTGCAGAGGCCGGGAAAGGGCAATTCGTGGATGAGTTTCGATTTTGTCGGACGACGCGAAGCGGAGTCCGACAAAGAAGACGAATCCACGAATTGCTATTCCTGCCGAGGCATATATAGTGCTTTTCTCCAAACATGCGAGGAAATAAGCTAAAATAATTATTATTTAAGCATCAAGCATCACTCAAATCAAACCTTCACATCCAAAATGTCAAAAACAATTTCCCTCTTTAATTAATTTTTAAAAGTTAAAGGCACAAACTTATTCTGCCATTCAGCACCATTCAATATTCGTTCATTCAATATAATTGCGCAATATAGTTTGTCAAACCAACTTTTCAGTCAGTAAGAACCAGGAAAACTACACCCATCCTTTTCTTTTGGGTGCTAGTACTAGTGTAAGACAAAGATAGTATGATTCTCTTTGTCTATGTTTGAAATGAGAAAGTCCTTTGACAAACTATGTAAGCTTTATGAACACGGATGAGATTTAAAAAAAATATAAAAATAATCTTTGATTTTATTAAGCAGTATTCGCACGATCATACACGTGAAATGATAGCTGATCGGGTCGTGTAGAAGCGGCTCGCGGCAATAATAATTGACTGTTTGCGTTTTTTATTATTAAAAAGTAAAAAACACTACAGTAATAAGTTATTACTGTAGTGTTTTTTTACTTCCCGTCCGCTAGAACAGGACAGCGATAGTTTGATGTTTTTTAGTTAGAGTTTGACATTAACGAAGAACTTCCCGTACTATTTTTGCTACAGTAAGGTGAACATTTCCGAGCATATTGGAGAAAAGTATTATTATTAAAACTACAGTGATGTGACACATCAATGATATAACTTCTGATGTTTGAAGTTCGAAGATAAGGTAAAGGTAAAAGAATGTAAGGGATGAATGTTGATGGACGGAGAGCGGATGGTAGACCCAAAAAACGATGGATGGATTCTGTGAAAGAGGATATGAGAAAGAAAGGGGTGAGTGCTGAGGTGAAGATACTCAGAAATGAGAATGGAAGAGAAAAACATGTTGTGCCGTTCACCCCACAAAACGTGGAATAAGGGCAGCAAGAAGAAAAAAAAAGAAGAAATTTGAAGTTCCAAGATTGGCATAGTGTGAATAGTTGTTGTTGAAATCACCATCATCATCATATCAGCCAAAGGACGTCCACTGCTAGACATAGGCCTCCCCCAAAGAGTGCCACAATGACCGGTCTTGCGCCACCCGCATCCAGCGGACTCCCGCGACCTTTACCAGGTTGAAATAATAATTAAATTTAAACGTCCTTAGGAATAAAATAATAATTAATAAATATTACGCAATCTTATAAAGAGAATCAACACAAATTTTGTAATCCAATATATATTGCAAGCAATATTACACCACTAAAAGAAATGAAACAGCACATTTTAAAATTAAAGTTCTCATGCCGTGTTAAGAGGTGTTTAACCCGAGTATTTTAAAAGGTCACTAAAAGGACATGATACGCGATTGCACTCGATTACGACATACTTAACGAACACAATGTGTTTAGCATGATGTTTAAGTATTTGAGATTCTTAGGTTGGTACAGGACAGGTACCATACAACAATATGCTATTTATTTACGGGTCAAGCGCCTAATAACTCTGCGATTAGGTAAAATCTTTACTTAATAGATACAACGAATTATGTTATCTCTCAAGAAACATGTCACTATATGTTGGCAAGAAAATTGAATTACACCTCCGCGGAGGGCGCGGAGGCTGACAGCTTATAGGTATGTATTGCTGGCAGCCCATATATAAAAAAGTTCTTCTCTTCTTCGGCTTCTTTTGTTTTTTTGCTTGTCAAATTTGTTATATTAATTTTTCTACGATATAAGATTAAACATCTTATTTTATAAGCTGGAGTTTTTTACTGCTATATAAACCCGTTAGACCCGTAACCTTATATAAAACAAATTCACCCGCCGCGTGTGACTGTCTGTTTATTCGCCATAAACTCAAAAACTACTGAACAGATTTTTATGCGGTTTTCTCCTATCAATAGAGTGATCCTTGAGGAAGGTTTAAGTATATAATTTGTTAAGGTTATGAGTAAATTGGTTGAAATATGACGATTTTTGCTAATGATGTCCGAAAAAAATCATCCGTGCGAAGGGTTATCCGCAGATGGTCTAAAACACAAAATGAATAGTGTGTTGTTTTGCCTAAATCGCAATTAGTCTACATCGCAAACGGTCTAAAACGCAAAATGCCCACTTTTTATATCACCACATTTTATATAGGTAGGTTAGGTTCGTTAGGTATCTTCAAATGGCCGAAGGCCAAACAGCACAGAATAGGAGCCGGGGCTCCGTCGACATCGCTATAAAGTTAAGATAAAACGGAAAAAATAATTCGTGCATTTTGCGTTCTAGATCGTTTGCGATGTAGACTAATTGCGATTTAGGCAAAACAACACACTAGTCATTTTGCGTTCTAGACCATCTGCGGATAACCCCGTGCGAAGCCGATCGGCCCGCTAGTGGGTACTAAGTAAAGAAATAGCACACGGCTGTTATTTTTGTAAACAGAGTGTGGTAGTTGCACTTCAGCATCCTGCCCTACCTCAACTAAAGTTGATTGAGTAGCGTGAACACATGATTAGGTACTGCCTGCGTTACCAATGTTAGAATGTTACCATCCGTCGGGTTTGGCTGGATTTGTCCAAGTTTGGAATGTCCGGAAACCGATCAGGTTTTTAAATGTTATAACATTTTTTTAAAATATTTTTTTTTCTACGTTATCGGTCCGGCGTTGGCTAGGCATGAGGAAGTGATGGCAGCAGAGGCGCGACGCGTTCGCGATGCCACTAAATAGGTAGTGGGATCAAGTTCAAATGTGTTGTACGTTGTTCACAATGAGCAGTTAGTCTCCCCCCCCCCCCTGCCTTCACGCACCCAGATAAACAAACAATTTACGGATTGTTTAAGGGGCCCACAGATTACCAGTTCGCCGGACGATATAATTACAATTTATTATTTATCCTGTCGGTATGTTTTAGTTTTTGGATTCAAGAAACTATTAGGTACACCGAGCTGCAAATTCATGGATGAATTCCATTTATAATGCTATATGAAGAAATTATCAAATTGTGTTCAAAATTTAACCATCTGTATTATCCACATCGCTTAGTCTTACATTCGCAGCACCACTAACCTTGCTTTCTCACTTTCAATACATTCACAAACATTACTTGAGCCAAGCAAAGATAATCAGGCAGGATTATCGCTTTCGAAATGTCTTCGTTAAACTGAATCTTAACGCACGAAGCACGATTCGTTACGTATTAACGACGCCTTTGTGACTTACCGTCTTAAAACCTGCTGTTTATTGGACTGCCATGTTAAAGTGGTTCGTCGTCGTGGTGTTAAAATAGTTAGAGTGGTTCGCTGAAAGAACCATATCTGTAACGAATAAACACAGGTTTGACAATAAGCCAAAAATATTTTCTTCTTAATCTTAACCAATGCATGGTCCTTTGCCGCCCTGATCCAAATTCCGCCTAAACGAAATCTTCTCTGAGGCTTTAACATATAAAGAGGTCCCATCTTCAATCTCAATCTTTTTTTTAATAGCCTATATATTATGTCCCACTGCTGGGCAATAGCCTCCCCTTCCGCCTTCAATCTTTATACACTTATAAACTGCGTTTACATATAACCTTTCTAAACCTTCCTCTTGAAGAGCTCCATTTATGAAAACTGCATTAAATCCGTTGCGCTGTTTACTCGTTAATAGATTTAAGCGTATTTACAGACAGACGGAGCGACTTTGTTTTATACTATAGAAGATTTTTGCGGCTTTCCATCGACCATCACATAAGGATTCATGCTTCAAGTGTAATAAGGACGTTTCCATCTGAAATTCTGATAGAAACGTCCTTACTCCAGATGAAGCATAAGGATCCTTCTGGAATGCCACATGTTGTCATTTCTCCCAATCACCACTGGGTAGGCACAGTCGCCATCAAATATATAGGAGCGGCCAAAGCGCTCACAAACATCAGAACTGGCCTTTATTGTCAAAGCGTTAGAGTGCGTGTTCAGATATTTTGACCACATCGGCCGCTCCGATATATCTGATGGCGACTATACACCGTCATAATAGGTACATTTAATTTCCTGTTTTATTCAGCATCTGTAAAATAAGATAATAGATTTAAAGTATAACCTCAAGTACCGTCTCACGGAGAGTGACTAATTTCTTGCGGTTGACATTGAGAGTTGACAGTGACACGTCATCCGATACCACCGTATGAGATATCAATAAGTGATGAAACTGATGAATAACAAAGCAATTCTGTATTCAAATGATGAGTGGAAAGGTATTGTATAGGTACTATGTGTGCGGCTGGGAATTAAATATGTTATACATATATACATTTAAGTAGGTACCTAAAGGTATATGTAAGTTTGAATTTTCCGTGACATCTTCCATTTCCCGCTGCTGTTTTATATTATTTAATTAATTTAATGTTTTAGTACTTATTTATGTGGCCTTATACTTCTGTTTATAATTTAATAATTCTGTTTATAGGTGAATAGAATTCAGTTTTAGTTTCGGGCGGCCATTTAGGGGTTGTGCATTAATCACGCGAGGTGTTTTCGGCTACTTTTTGACCCCCCGTCCCCCTTGGTGATATTTGGTGACGTTTTTGGCTACCCCACCTCCACCCACACAACATCACGTGTATTTTTTTGAAATTTTTTGATTCGACCTAATTTTAAGATAAATAGTATATGTATATACAAAATCTTGGTTGTTTTTCTATTTTCGTTAAATAGACTGGCTATTTTGAAGTGCAGAGTGAATGTTTATTGAAACCGAGAAAAAGAGTATCTACTCATGTGGTAGGTTTTTTTTCTTAGTTTCGTTCACTGTAGAAAAATACACGTGAGGTTTCCTTATACCCCCCTCCCCCTACGTGATCTATCGTGATTTTTCCGTGATTCCCTCTCCCCCTATCGAACCTCGCGTGATTTGTGCACAAGCCCTTACTGAAACCGGCCCAGCGAATTACCTTACCTAGTTTCATAAACGATACAATGATTAGTCAACATCGAGAGACCAACCAGTAGAGCAATTTTTTCATTATTACGATTCCGCTCCTAGAAGCAATCGAAATCGAAGCACGAGACAAAAAATAATAAGAGCAAATCTAGAGTCTTATATAACAAGCAATTACAAAAGAGAGTATGGAAGATATGAAATTATTAGCAACACTTTATCGTCGGTCGATGGAATTTATAGCAACGGTAAAACCAATCGATTTTGGTAAGTTACTGTAATACGAGTAGGTACTTGATGTTCGAACTCACCAGTGTTGCCAACTCGGATTTTGAAAAAATGCTAGACTAATGTCTAGATTACGCCAAAGTTTTTTGAAATATGCTATTTAAAATGCTAAAATGTCACTTGAAATTAGACACTTAAAACACATACATTTATCAAATTTGCCGCCTTTTTCTACTGACAAGATCTGCTTGCCCAACTTTATATAGTCCGTCAATGTCCATCCGTCCACGAAAGTTAAAATTCATATCAAAATATCATGTAAAAAAACCACATAAGGCGATGGTGCATATTGTTGCTGCCAAGTTGGTGCAAACTTGGCTTAGATTAAATTATGCTAAAAATATGCCAGATGCTAAATGGAAAATTTTGGTGCCAAAGCGAGTGAAAATATGCCAGATCTGGCATCATTTATGCCAAGTTGGCAACACTGGAACTCACAATCAACGGTAAAGCTCACATTTAATTAAACACAGCTGTGTCTACAATAAATGGATTCTCTAGTATTCTAATAGATTTTGAACTGACGCCTCTTTTTAATGTTTGCATCGAATCATTCGAATCGTAATAGGTCAGGAAATGAATGCTCAAAAAACGTTGTAGAGGGAAATGCTAGGAACACAATTTTTGACTCCGTAACTTTGTTTGGACTAGTTAGGAGGTGAACATATCAAAAGTCCCCGATGGGCCAGCGCTGGCCACTCCAAGGGACGCATTTATGCGTTAGAGGGAGCAAGTGATATTGCTATCTCATTCTACCGCATGGCTGCGTCCCTTGGAGTGGCCGGCGTTGGCCCATCGTGTAGAGGGGCCATTAGAGACCCTGTGGGGCATCTTGTCTAGTGAATAGTGATGGACATCTTTCGGCTGACATGGCGAAATCGCGAAAAGTCTAGTTACCATTTAAAATGACATTCATTTCCAACTGCAGCTGCAATACTGTTCATTTTACTATGGAAACGCGTCGCTGTCATTGTCAATTTCCATAGTAAAAGGAACAGTATTGCAGCTGCAGTTGGAAATAGAGGTTACATAACTGCTGGCTTGGTGATATTCTTAAAGTGACTAAAAGTAGGCCGATAAAAAGCGTTTTTTAGAAATTCTACGTACCTACCTATTTCTCTTTACTGCAATGAAAGAATCCTTAAACTATCAAAATTTTGAATTGCTACTTTTACCAGTAACAAGCGAAAGCTTCTTATATAGTCCTGCAGCGCTGGCTATATTTTGAGCCCTAACTTAAAGTAATATTAAAGTCAAATTTTTTTTCGCTTACGAATGCTGTTTTAAGATGTTAATCTTACATTTTGTTTTGTGTCACAGATATTATTTGCTTTTTAAGTTATTTAATAATTTGTGGTAATTATTTTTATTTTGAATTATTTTGGAGAAAAGAATATTCGAGAGAAAACATGTAACTGTGTCGCATTTAGGATAGTTTTTTTTAATGTGAAAACATAGTTTGTGTCAATTACGTCCATTGCAATCGGATACTATGTCATACTATTCAAAATGACTCAAAAAATAATTAAAGTTAAAATAAATTGCTGACGTCGCATTTAATCGTATCAATGTGTACATTACATGTTTTTGTGTCTTATTGAGGCACAGCTTCATAAGATTTTTTGATAATTTTGTTCTAACAGGCTATTACCATAACAAAAGAATATTAAGGTTACTAGAGTTCACACCTTATTAATATATAAGGCGGGATAAATAAGAAATATGAATTTGTGTCAGTTTCATCCATTGCATAAACAAATAATACAAAAATAATGTTCGCGTTCATACGACGCTAGCGGGTGGCTCTTAACGGGCAACGCGGGCCGTGCACGGGGAGCGGGCGCGGCGGGCGCGGCGCGACCTTGGCGTGACGGCGGGTAAGGGCCTCTCTCTAAAAACCACACGTTGCGTACGCAACGCATGTTTACTTCGCCTGCGCGCCAAATTAATGCAACTTATGCAAAGTTATACTACTACAAAGAGAACTTATAGATATTGTACATTATGTCACCATTTAGCAAAATAACTGTAAGTGTGTAAGTAAGAAAGAGAATTAAGGTCTGTTTATATCTATACACATTGAGAATGTGAAATTCCTCTTTGACATTCGTTACGTAATGTTGATTAACAAATATACGACATATCCATCCTGAGGGCCTACCGCGAACATCGCAATTCGCAAATTGCGGACATCTTTCTCTGTCACTTTTATTACGTCTAATTGGAGTAAAAGAGAAAGAGTTCGCAATTTACAAACTTTAGTGTTCACGGTTACGCATCATATACTTGTGACAATGACAGGGAAAAGGTACCACTTGAGTAAAATTTGCTTATTAATGCCGTGACTTGAGGTAACTTTCATTCTTTGATAAAAATATTACTTCTTGAACTTAATTTATATTAATGTTATTAATATTTTGATTTCTATATCTAACTATCTAATCAAGTCTAACTTCAATATCTCTTAATTATATGGACTAATAAATTTTAATATAAACATTTTTTTGTCATTATAAATAGCACAAACCAGTCTTTCCATACTTAACGTAAATTATGCACATTATTTTTTTAATGTATTTTTTTTGTTCTTAGCAATTTTTTACAATAGATATTATTAATTACACGTATTGAGGTTATTTAAAGCCTGTTTATTCTTATGTTTTGAATACATTTACCTTAAATAATAATTACCAACACTTATGATAGTTCAAGCTTCTTGAATAATACCTTTGGGTTCAATTGGCGTAAAGGACATTTTGGCGAAAATAAGTTATATCCACTACCGTAGCCTCAAAGGGCTTAACTGACAAAACGCGATTTTCCAGGAGAGCCAAATATCAGTTTTGTTTTGAGAAAAAAATCAGACACTTTTGTTTGTTTGAATTAACTGATGCCTGTATGTGGCTTATTCCTAATTTTTTGAGGTCTTTTAAACTGATTTCTTGAATACAATGCTTATTTACGAAAATAGCATGTCCGTTACGCCAAAAAACACGACTATTTTTAAAAAGGCGTCCCTTACGCCTCTTCTTTACAATATTGGCAACTTGCATTTAGGGAACACTATACTTCTAGTACTATACTTTACATTTTTTTTCCGAAAAATTTTAGAGATATATTCACTGTCAAGTTTCCCCCATTTTTGTTATTTTGAATACTTAAACGTGGAAAAGGTCGTTTTCTTAGCCACTAAAACAATGTTCTATTTATTTGTTTAGGTATATTACTTCAACAGAATCACTGCTGTCCTACCATTGATCTATATATTGATATACAACAAATTCTAACAAATTAATTTAACTATAGAAAGTATTATGCGTTATTTCTGTTTGTAATGTTAATTAGATTATAAATTTTACTTTTACATACTAAAATACTATTAGGTACAATAGTAGTTTAGAAATTTCATATGCCTATTCAGTAAAACTTAATGAATATGATCGCATATTTATGACATTACATTAGAGTAGAAAAAGGCCAGGCTTACGTACTTCTATGGATTTAAATGCAAACGTTAATTTAACTAAACAGTAACTTTCATAAGGGTAATCCTGTAAATTAGGGTTTAAACAAAAAAGTATTAATGATACGTTTTAATCAATAGGTATTACCAATGACCCAGTCACAAACAAAACAGTTAAACAAGTTTTGTATTTTTTAATAATTAGAGAAATAATAAGCACCGATCTTCTGTATTTTCTGTAGCAATAAAAATGTAAAAGAAAAACCATAGTGTATAAAAATTTAGCACGATTATATTCAATTAAGGAAACTGTAGGTCTAACCTTAAGATGCAATGTTAAACCATTACGCATTAATGTAAATGACCGTTTGTTTCTTGATTCACAATAAAAAAAAAAAAAAAAACTAAAACTTAACAGTCTTACCTTAATTAAACGCCATAATTATCATTTGAATATAGTCATGTTTTATTATTTTCATAAAACTGATGAAAAAGTACCCACTAGTTCAGTTTAAATTGTCAAAATTTAGTAACCCTATAAATAAAGCAATGAGCACATGAGCAGGTAATGCAAGTACCTACTTAATAAAAAAATTCACAAGGAAAGTATAACTAGCTCATCCCACTTAAACACAAATAAACAACAATTATAAACCCGAAATTATACATAGTATGGGGGCGTATCTCGTACATTGAATTATCTAACACTCGTATAAATATCCATTCGTTGTGGGCGTAACGTACATTTAGCACTCAAAAAGCGCAAACAGGCGTAACGGACAAAAAATTACCACATATTTATTTAATAAAATTTCCGATGCAAAAGACATCCACGCAAATCGTACAAAAAGTAGAGAGTTACGCCAAAATGTCTCACAAAATTTTTTTGAATTGGCAGATACGGCCTAATGCGTTGGAAAATTGTGTTCAAGCATTGATTTTTCATAGTGCTTAACGGACATTTTTATCAAGTTATCGAGACGTTAAATAATACTATTCGATAGAAAAAAAAAATACTGAGTATGCATTTTCGCAATTTTGTCCCTTACGCCCTTTGAGCCTACGGTAGTCGTTATATACAGTTTTGTTCAGAATTCCAAGCGCTTTCGTTCGATATCTCTTAAAAAGTTGCCTTTACGACCCAATTTTTGCACTATGAGCTTGCAAAAACAGCTTATCTCAATGGTAAATTACCAGTTATAAATTAGAAATATGGATATTATCGTAAAGGTTACCGCTATAAATATTGTTGTAAATGACTTACATGTGTTTTGTCGTCCTTTAAGCCCTTCATTTGTCTTGATGATTTTTCATATCGTATCTCGTATGGTCAATATGGTCGTAAAGGACATATTATACTACATATTGATATTCTTTTACTTGCCCTTTATTTTCGTCCCTTTTGCGGAGGAAACTGCGGGCTGCTGGGGTGCTGACGCGAAACAATTTGTGCGTGACATAGGCAAAAGGGAGAGGATCCCCACTCTGAATCTTTTCTGGTGCAGAGGCTGTCCATAGCCATCCAGCGGGGTAATGCCGTGAGTATTATGGGCACTTTTGCACCGGAAGCGATAAAGAACGGGTTTGACTAATAGTTACTGTGTAATTATTTTTAAGATGTAAAATTCCTATGTATGAAAATTTTAATAAACAAAGTTCTTAGGATTTTAGATACTATACTATTATAACTCTAATCGGGATATACCTGGCATAATCAACTACCGTTTGATACATTTTTAAGCTTCGTAACAGTAAATTATGCTGAGAAAAGTTAACATGTGTACCGTGACTGGTAACTAATACACCCCGAATTTGGAATAAAATAGTCTGATAACGTCTCTTACGTCCCCCTAATAAACAAGATTCACTAAATTATCAAAAATTTCATGGGCGTAAAGGACATTCATAGTGTTTTAGACCAATTTTAAAGGAAATTAACTTCTTTCGTATTTAATTTATAGATATGATTGCTAATTCAGGTTAAAGAGACTAACATTTTGAGTACTTTTCCAATACACATCAAAAACATAGCTCGATAAACCACAAAAATATATTATAAACATTAAAAAAAAAATGCAGTTTTTCGCGTCTCCTGAAATGTAGCATTTTGTCCTTTACGCCAATTGAACCAAAAGGTATCGTAATAATATATATTACTAAAATTAATAACATCAGTCTTTATATTATGTATCAACTAGGTACATATTATTAGTTGCACATGCAAGTGCAAATATTTTCATTGCATTCAATTCATGCTATGTTGTGGGGGGCGTGGCTAACGATAATCGCAAGCCAACATTTTTTCTCATAATTATACCAACCCGGTGGAGCCCGTAATATCACCAAAATAATTAAAACAATTATATTCTGCTCCACAAACGAACATACTTTTTTTTCAATAACTTTTATAATTTATGAAGTCTTGTATTCAATGTACATCATCATCATTATAACTGACGTTGCTTGCCAGGCTTTATACATCACAAACTTAGCAATACATTGCGTCTTAAAATAATCTTAAAAAGTGTTCTAAATATCGAATAAAAGTTATTTTTAAAAGTCGCTGATGTGACATTCTCATTCAAAAGGTAGGGACCACTTTGTCGTTTACCATAAAGACGAAACTTTATTGTATCTTTATACAAATAACCTGTCAGAGAGTCCTTATGGCAAGGATAAAGTGGTACCTTTTGATTGCGAACTTCACGAATGTTGGTCAGTATGAGGAGCCTATGAAAAGATGCCTCCGAACGAAATAAACACACTGTAATGGCTCCTCTACACGATGGGCCAATGCCGGCCACTCCAAGCGACGCATTTATATGCGTTAGAGGGAGCAAGTGATATTGCTATCTCATTCTACCGCATGGATGCGTTCCTTGGAGTGGCCGGCGTTGGCCCATCGGATCGAGAAGCCATAATGTTCATCTAACAAGCACCCTACCCGCGTAGGTAGCCTTCCCCGCGTACGCCGTTCATGCAAAGTTTTATTTTGCCAAATAGTAAAAAACCGTGGTTGAAAATGACCCAAATTATGAATGTTGTCTCGATGTGGCATTATAATAATGTAGACGTAAACTTAATAACATGAATTTTTTTTTGTGGCAGATACTTGATTTTTATAAGAAAAAAAAATATTAAAAATAAAAGCGGTGGATGAATTTGACACACATTTGTTTGAATAACATATTATAATATCCTGTGAAGTACAACACTTCACTTACCGACTATAATTTTATTTTAGGCATTTTAGGTTCACTATTAGGTATTTATTAAATGTCATTATACCCGTGGATGAAAATGACACAAAATGCGTGTGTATGTCGGAAGCCACTTCGCTTTTACAGGGAAACAAAGAATTTCATCTCGAATATTGTTTTTACCGAATGCTGTTTAAAAAAAGAAATACCTAAATTTCTACCTAAGCAAATACCTAGGATGACACAAATTATTATTATTAGGTTTAGTATGTGGTCTGGAAACTATATGTAAAAAATAAGCAACATTAATAATCTTATAACTTCAAAAGTTATTGCTACCGGACTATATAGGTATTCGAATGTAATTACTTAGAAACATTTTCTTGGACAGTTATTAATGACGAGGTAGCAAGATCACGTTTCAAGCTCCCACCAATATTTTATAGCGAACAGATTTGCTCGACCGAATTATTAAATCGCCGATTCAGTAGAGCATAGATACATACAGCTATTAACATGTTCATGGTGACTGTTTCTTGTATAGAAAACTAAAACTATACTATCATTTAGAATAATGAGAAGCATGGTGAATATACAAAACGTATGGCGCTATCTATTTCAGCTGGCTACTGGTGGACGGATGACCTGCTCAAAATTGCAGGAAAACTTTCTCATAGTTTGGAAGTATGTACAATACCTAGGAGATGTAGCAGAGCTATCTAAATGTATTCGAATCAATACCAGCTTGCGCCGATAAAACTGTCTCTAACAAAAATAAATGTGATCTTATCAATAAAATTGTATCTAACAAAAATAAATGTGATCTTATCAATGTCCAGTTGTCCATGAACTTCGCGTAGGTGTTTAAAGGCAAAAATAAATAGGTTCTATGCGTCACAGATAGTAGGTACACATAGCCACCTATCAGAGATCCTATCACAAACTGTTGTGGCCACACAATCTGCGTTGGTGTCATATTGGTACATTAGGTGCAGAGAAATATACTAGTTTAGTGCTTACTTACTTTAGGTAAGGTAGACTATGTTATGTACCTAGTAGTGATATTTATAAAGAAAAATATGCAGTTATGCTGTATCTATTTTATTTATAAAGGTACGCGGTCTCACGCTACGTCTTACGTAGGCGAACAACGCGCGAACGCGGCGCGGCGCGGCGCGGCGAAATCAATCCTTTGATGCCCATAGAAGTGTCCTACGTAAGCGATCTCGTTGCGAACGCGGTGCGGCGCGATTTGCACGCGAATGTCAGGCGGCGCGGCGCGGCGCGGCGGCGGCCGCTTTCGCCGCGCCGCGCCGCGCCGCGTTCGCGCGTTGTTCGCCTACGTAAGACGTAGCGTTACCCTCTCATCTACATGGGCTCTCACCAGGCACCTGTTTTTAAAATGACAATAGATTTTTTATGCTGTTTTTATAAGGGCTTTGTCATGCGTCCGTTAAAATGATAAGGAACCCAGCCCTAAAAAGTACCTGTTTGGTATTTACCTGAGCAAAAGCTTAATTGTCTTATCAGTTTGTACAAATACCATGCTTGTTGACTTAATTTTATTTGGGAACAATTATAGTAACAGCACCAGTCATGGGACATTTAAGAGGAAATTTGGAGTATTTATGATATTTCCCGTATACATGTAAATGGTCTACCGCTTAGCGTGTTAAAAGATGAAAGTCCTATCCGTCTTTCATGTTTTAGGCGTGTTGTATCAAAGATACAGCAATTAGTTTCCACATATTTAACAAATTAAAACTATGCTTTTTTTCTCCAGTCATGGACACCAAATCTCCAGTAATGGGCCCCCGGTAATGGACGTGGATCCAGTAATGGGCCCCCTATAATGGACATTGCTCTATCAGTATAAAATATTGAAATGGGGAATAAGTTACGGCAAAAAAAAACAATTTTTGGTATAAGCTTTTATCGCTGAATGTATTTTTCTTTCCACAGCCAATTATTATTCTATTAGATCCATCGAGACAATTCTAATATACCCAAACACAATTAGTTAGGGTTTATTGCAATAAAGTTCCCATGGCCACCTCCTGTCTCCGTCATCAGATTAGGTCCATGTTATCATAATATTGCATTATCATCTGATTTGCATACTTAATTACGTACTTACACAAAATTCAACTGAATCGGAAATCGAAAAGTGGCTCAAATTCAGCTACCAAGATTTGACCCACACTAACTAACAGGGCAAGTTAAATAAAAGTTTGGAAAAACGATATTCATTTATCCGAAGTCCGAGAATACCTCCTGATTGACATATTTCGTAACTACATTTTACTTCTGTATTGTTTAAACATGAAATTATGGCATGGCAAGCATCATTCTGTCAATAGTCCCATCATAGGAGGTACGCAGTTTTACAGCTCCTATAATGGGATTGGGCCAAATACCACTATTTTTTTACATCTATGGAGTCATAACATAGTGTGTTGTATACCTTATCTCATGGTAAATGCAACTAACAAAACACATTCTAGTTTTCATCAAGTATTAATTAATTGAAATTTAATAAATTAACTCACATCTCTTAGCGAAGTTGTTAAGAATTCGTAGTGGTATTTTTTTTCAGTGACACGACAACTTTTGGATTGACGCCAATTTCTTAAAAAGCAACCAAATTTAATGAAACTTCAAACTGAAACAGCTCTAGGACTCTTATTTATGATAATATACAGCCAGTGTTTATAAACTACTTTTAGATACTTATTTTAGAGGAATTATGTTTTTTTATCCCATTACTGGTTCCACGTCCATTATAGGGTATACTACTATAGGTGCTTTTCGACGACGAGCACTGACGGGTTGCCAGATCAAAAGAAAACAACAGGTGCCTACTTGAATCCGTCTACGCTAACTTTGCACCAATTTGTACAGAACTTATTTTCATAGAAATTTGACATTTTCACACTTTGCTCATTGCAAATGCCAGGCGAAGTTGGCATGGACCGACTCTATCTGGATACATTTTTAAAATATCAAGATTCTGGGAGTTAATTTCGGAATCAATAAAGATTAAGCACCTACCTATAGGTATGTGTCTCCCTGCCAGGCCTTCAAAGTTTGATTTGACGAGTAAAGGTAGGTACTTACGAAAAACTAAATATCCCGAGTCCGCCAACAGTACCGATGCCAACCCTCTTTCAAACACTACAGGTGCTCTATCACACGGTTGCTAGGGACATTTATAACTACGTGTTCCTACCTATAGGTATGTGCCTCCCTGCCAGGCCTTCAAAGTTTGATTTGATGAGTAAAGGTAGGTACTTACGAAAAACAAAATATCCCGAGTCCGCCAACAGTGCCGATGCCAACCCTTTCAAACACTACAGGTGCTCTATCAAACGGTTACTAAGGAGATTTATAACTACGTGTTACCTACCTACCTATGTAGGAAGAAGGGTCAGATAGAAAATGCGGTATTGATTCCAATAGTTCATTGCATTCCAACTATGCCAGAAGGAAAGTAGCATTGCGTTCATACCGATGTAAATATTGTAAATACATAGATATGTGTTTACCAACTCATGTTTTGTTTATCTATTTTAGTGAACTCTACCCTATATAACATTTAAAAGATGATTGCAATTTTTAAGTAGGTACATAAGGCTGATTCGAAAATCTGTCTACTTAGGTACAGACATATTTAAGTATTAGGTATTTCGACAGGCGAAGCACCGAAGTCCGTTGCACTTTTGCCCTGCAGAGCACAGCGCGCAGCAATTTCTTTACACAATAAACAAACAAGGTACTATGTATACCTATATACATACTTCACAGAGTTCCACGTAGCTACTTGCCAAAGGTTATAGGTATGTATATGTCGACTGTCTACTACTAAATAACTGTATTTATGAGCCTCGTGAATATTAAATAAGTCTACCTACTGGTACTGGGACATGGTTTAACTGGATTTGATGACGTGCTATTAAAACATGCATAAAATGCAAATCCGTTTAAGAATCTTATAACGAGTTACAACAAAGTGATTTCTGGTTATTAACATTTAATGGTTAATAATGAATGACCCAATTATTGCTAAGTGGTAAGCAATAATGTTACTAAGTAATATAGAATAGATACATAGATAGCGTCAAAGAAAGTTCATCTCTACAGCACAACCTGTTTGAAAAACATAGGCACATTATAAAGTTAAAACCCAAAACACCACTGACTCGCCATTTCACATAGACAAATTCCAAATAGTTTTCTAGCCTCTTATAGAACTAAAGGTAATATTCATATACAGTTAAAACTAATAACCAAACTGCATACTTTTGGCGACTGCATCCAAACCAGAATTCTGGTTTTGTGATACCGCTATGCACTTGAGATATTTACTACAAAATAGACGTACCTGTTTAATTGTAACACACACGACACTGTAAGTTCTTAAAGTATCATAACCACAGTATACTTAGTTTATTTACATATACAATTGTTCGTTATTATGGAGGCGTTTCGTTCGATCGTTGTCGTTTGACCGGTAAGACAAGGCGCCGCGCGATACCTGCCTCAGACCCGTCCACTAATCGACTGTCTATGCTATAGTGCACGTGTTTACTTCGAGTTGTGTGCGTGTGTGCGTGAAGGCTTCAATCGCTGCGCGTGCGCGTGTGAAGTGTTGCCAGTACATTATATTCCGCGAAGATCTGGAATAAAGGTTATGAAATTATGAAAAGAAATCTACTACTAGCTCTAGCTTGAGTTTTTATTTGTTACAATTTCTGCCTTTATTCAGGGTTGTTCCATTAAAAGTTGCATTATACATACTGTTGTCATGGAAATCACTGCAGAACGAGGCAGCATGATAGCATTAATAGCATAATAAATTAATGTTTTTATTTCGTGTTATCACGGACACATATTTTATTTTAGACAAAATAAAATATCCCTGTCCCTGTCCGCTATCATTCGCAAAATGCTGTTGGAATTGCGGCGGCGTACCCGGCAAACCTGGGGCTATAACCGCGAAAATTGAAGTTCACAAATTGCGGGCATTTTTCTCTGTCACTCAAATTACGCCTTCATTGGAGTAAAAGAGCAATTTGCGAATTTCGGTTTTCGCGGTAGCCCCGCAGGGATGCTGCGCGCGCACGCATGGTAGAGTCTGGACAAAGAGAAATTGAAATAGAGCAATATTGTCAAAGTAAATTATGTAGTCAGTACATTTATAGCATTTACTGCCATTTTCCGACACAAAGATGGCAGTAAATGTACTGACGGGGAGACAGGGAAGATGTAAGAAGCTAATAATACACTAGACGATTGTTAACCAAGGGATGACTTGAAATGGTGTCTTACACCAGATTTAATCACTCTATTTTTTATTTCGAATATGACGAAACCAAATAAAAAGAGATAAAATAGTAAAATCAGTAAGTAGTACTCTTACATGCATCATACATGCAAAATTGCATGGACACTGTATAACATAAATGCATTCATTCATAAAGCGGTCATGTAATTTAGGGACTTGGTGTACTTGCTCTACGACTTGGTTCTTGCTTGGCATATGTATTTAAATACTGGCAACATTAACGGACTACGCATACGCATACCGCATACTTTCGTCGTACAAGCAAAGCTCGGTGTATTGCTTTTAGAGAATTATAGTATCTTTAGGCTCTGTTTTATTTTGTTATATAAATAGCCCAGGTAATAACTTGCTGGTTCTGGGTTCTGCAATAGGACTGGGGTCTTATATTTCTCAGAAATTGTCTTGGAGCACCTTATGGTGAATTCGAGATACTAATTATAAGACAGGTTTTTCCCGTTTCTTGTGTTCTTATTTTATAAATGAAAGGTCGACGCACTATGAAATGATTTTAAGTTTTGATATAATGTAAAACACATATCAAAAAGCAAATATAAGCAAATCTTGTCAGTAGAAAAAAGGCGGCTAAATACTTTTTAGTCCACGTCTCAATAAAATTAAAACGACAGGAATAAAAAACGGGCAGGCAATAGGCGGTCTTATCGTTAAAAAAAGATTTCTTCCAAATGGCAAAGGTGTGAGATTTTATGTCTGAATACTACTAATAACTAAATACCTACTTAATATAATACATGAAATTATATTAAGAGTGCTATTACATTTCGGGGTTGAGCGAGTTTAGGTATTTTACGCGCTGCGGCAGGCCGTGCGAGCTCAGTATTCCGATCCCTTCTACCACACTCGCACTACAATGATGGATTAAACATTCTTGATCCTTCGCGAAGCATATTGAAATCAACCATAACAACACTAACTGTACTTAACTTATAAAGTCCTAAAACTGTTATTTGGTAAGTACGAAAATACTAAATGCAGTGCAAATGTACATAGGGGCTGTTCATAAATTACGTCATCTTTTTTTGACCCCCCCATCCCTCAAATCATCCAAAAATCATGCTTCGGATGACTTCGATTCCTCCTACGTCATGCTACCATCATCCGATGTCCAGACCCCCCCTTCCTCCCATTTGAAACGACGTAATTTATGAATAGCCCCATACTCGTACTTATGAACGTATATTACTCGAAGGGGGTCATCCATTAATTACATCACACGTTTAGGGGGAGGGAGGGGGTCAAGAAAATGTGACATATTGTGACATGGGGGAGGGGGGAGACACAAACTTTGTGACGTCACTTTAACTTCATCAGTAACCGAAAATTTATTTAAATTATTTTATTCGCTGTACATTTAAATAACAAGTTTTTAAAACGATAATCATTTTTATTCGTTTAATTTTCTTTCCTAAGCAGTTTTGGGTTATAAAATTACTAATATTTATATCGTCAAAAATATTTTGATAAAATATTAATAATACTTAGGTACCTACTTAATTCGATTTGGCGATTTCGTAGAAAAAATGTGACGTCACACTAGGGGGGAGGGGTTTGCCAAATGTGACCAAGTGTGACAAGGAGGGGGGGAGGGGTCAAAAAACCTAAAAATTCGTGTGACGTAATTAATGGATGACCCCAAAGAAATTATAGGTACTCGCTTATTTACAAGAAACAAGTTACAAGAAACTGAAGATACCAGGGTCTGATGATGGAGCTGGAAGGTGGCCACGGGTACCAGTCCATCATGTAACTAAACCACTTCGTGTTTGGGCTCGTTTGATTCGTCTCAACAAGATCTTTGACACTGAAGATACAAAGGGTCTGATGATGGAGCTGGAAGGTGGCCACGGGTACCAGTCTCTCATGTAACTAAACAATTTCGTGTTTGGGCTCGTTTGATTCGTCTCAACAAGATCTTTGACACAAGACAGTACTCAGGGTCTGATGATGGAGCTGGAAGGTGGTCACCATTACCAATCAACCATACAACTAAACCACATCGTGTTTAGGCTCGTTTTAATCATCTCAACAAGATCTTTGACACTATATAGGTGATACTCAGAGTCTGATGATGGAGCTGGAAGTTGGTTACCGGTACCAATCAACCATGCAACTAAACCACTTCATGTTTAGGCTCGTTTGACTAGTCTCAACAAGATCTTTGACACTAGGTGATACTCAGAGTCTGATGATGGAGCCGGAAGGTGGTCACCGGTACCAATCAACCATGCAACTAAACCACTTCATGTTTAGGCTCGTTTGATTAGTCTCAACAAGATCTTTGACATTAGGTGATACTCAGAGTCTGATGATGGAGCTGGAAGGTGGTCACCGGTACCAATCAACCATGCAACTAAACCACTTCGTGTTTAGGCTCGTTTGATTCGTCTCAACAAGATCTTTGACACTAGATGATAAACCAAACACGAAGCCCAAACACGAAGTGGTTCAGTTATGTGATAGACTGGTACCCGTCGCCACCTTCGAGCTCCATCATCAGACCCTGAGTAGTATCTTGTGTCAAAGATCTTGTTGCGACGAATCAAACGAGCCCAAACACGAAGTGGTTCAGTTTCATGGTAGACTGGTACCCGTGGCCACAGTCCAGCTCCATCATCAGACCCTGAGTACTAACTTGTGTCCAAGGTCTTGTTGAGACGAATCAAACGAGCCCAAACATGAACTGGTTCAGTTACATGATAGCAGTGTTGGCAAAAAACCAATTCGAATTGACGATTGACGATTGAGAATTGACCGATCAATTCGAATTGACGATTGACGAAACTAATTCTAAATCTACTGATTGAAGATTGACGATTACTAATCGTTAATTCGAATTGATCGGTCAATCCTAAATCGTCAATTCGGATTGACGATTACTTTGTATGTACCTACCTAATGTCCTTTTTATTTAGGCCATTTTTGTGAAACTGACCAAATGCGTTCAAAAGCGGTGTCTGAGTTTACCAAAGGTTCCGAAACATGTTTCCGACGGCTATATGAAGGATGTCCTTTTTGGAACATTTTCGGGACTTTCCTTGAAATTAACCGATAGCGTTCAAAATCGATATCTGAGGTGCCCAAAGGTTTCGAAACTTGTTTCCGAGGGAAATATTGAGAGATGTCCTTTTTTGGGACATTTCTAGAAATTACCCGATTGCGTTTAAAATCGATATCTGAGGTAAACAGAGGTTTCTAAACATTTTTTCAACTGCAACATTGAAAGGTGTCCTGTTTTGGGACATTTTAGTGACATTCTTTGAAAGCGACTGATTGCATTCAAAATCGATATCTGAAGTGCAAAATATGATTTCAACGGCAATATTTAGATTCTACACTTTAGCCGCGTACTTAATTTACTACCTGCATTACGCCACCCTGCTGAAAAAAGGTCATTTTTCGGTATTGCCGTCAGAAACATGTTTCGAAACCTTTGGGCACCTCAGATATCGATTTTGAACGCAATCGGTTAATTGGAAGAAATGTCCCATAAATGTCCAGAAAAAAAAGGAAACTCCGTCTGTATTGCCGTCGGAAACATGTTACGGAACCTTTGGTCGTCATCGATTTCGAATATGAACGTAATTGGCCAATTTCGAAAAATGTCCCTAAAAGGGACATCAGTCAATACTGACATCAGGAACATGTTTTCGAACCTCTGGGAACCTCAGATATCGACTTTAAGTCCAGTAAGTAAGTCCCTAAAAAGGACACATTTGAAAACTAATCTTAGGGAAGGGAAAGGGACCCTAGGTTAATCTAGATTAAGAATTGATTTAATCCGAATTGAGGATTGATGCGTTAATTCCAATTGATTCAATCGGATTGACGCGTCAATCATTTGATCAATCCGGATTGATTTAGTTCAGATTGAATCCAACACTGCATGATAGACAGGTACCCGTCGCCACCTTCGAGCTCCATCATCAGACCCTGAGTACTATCTTGTGTCAAAGATCTTGTTGAGATGAATAAAACGAGCCTAAACACGAAGTGGTTTAGTTGCATGGTTGATTGGTACCGGTGACCACCTTCCGGCTCCATCATCAGACCCTGAGTACTATCTTGTGTCAAAGATCTTGTTGAGACGAATCAAACGAGCCCAAACACGAAATGGTTTAGTTGCATGGTTGATTAGTACCGATGACCACATTCCGGCTCCATCATCAGACCCTGAGTACTATCTTGTGTCAAAGATCTTGTTGAGACGAATAAAACGAGCCTAAACACGAAGTGGTTTAGTTGCACGGTTGATTGGTACTGGTGACCACCTTCCGGCTCCATCATCAGACCCTGAGTACTATCTTGTGTCAAAGATCTTGTTGAGACGAATAAAACGAGCCTAAACACGAAGTGGTTTAGTTGCACGGTTGATTGGTACTGGTGACCACCTTCCGGCTCCATCATCAGACCCTGAGTACTATCTTAAGTCAAAGATCTTGTTGAGCCGAATCAAACGAGCCCAAACACGAAGTGGTTTAGTTGCATGGTTGATTGGTACCGGTGACGACCTTCCGGCTCCATCATCAGACCCTGAGTACTATTTTGTGTCAAAGATCTTGTTAAGACGAATAAAACGAGCCTAAACACGAAGTGGTTTAGTTGCATGGTTGATTGGTACCGGTGACCACCTTCCGGCTCCATCATCAGACCCTGAGTACTATCTTGAGTCAAATAAATAGGTACATATAGAATGTCAGGTCGTTTCAAATATTTTTAATCCTGTCCGGTAGTTTATTAAACTGTACCATTATAAATTATAATACTATAAAAACAGTTCTAGGATCAACGTCTCTCGTTGCGGTTTACACGCACACAGTATAGCGTTTTACACGGCGCCCGCCGCACACAATGATAAAAAACCTCGTCGTCGCCGTTGAAAATGTGCGGAGCCGACCGACACACGTCCTGCCTGTACAAGCTCTGCCGCGGCACTGAGCTGGCGAGCGCGCGTCATCGGTAATATAGAGTAGTTTTCAAAAAATTGCCAAAAAATTATAGTGGAATTTCATAAACACTAATGTATACCAACAGTATAAGCAAACGTTGCAGATTGCTTGAGTATGAAAATGACTTCGATATTAAGTAGATTTTCGTAGAAATTGACACTTGTTTCGGAGAGAAAATTGAGTTCGTTTTACTTTGATTTTCTCTTTCTCAAAGGTATGTAGGAAAAATATCGTTTGATATGCCTAAAGTACAGGGTATTAGTAATACAAAATAGCCAGGTTTAGCAGAGTAAACTTCTCAACATTTCCAAATAAGAGCTTGCCGTTCAGTGCTTCACGCGGTTTTTCGGAAACGACCATCAGAAAAAAATTCATTACTAATTTAATAAGTCCTTTTTCTAATATTTACAACGATATTTAAAAAGATAAGAAGACGCTTTTACTGGAACAAGTACTCATTGTTTCTAATAATGAGCACAAAGTCCTGAATTTCGTCGACTAGTATCATCAATTTTGCATTATTTCGACTTTTCTTGTAAGAGCGCTCTTAAACCAACTTCAAATTCATATTGAGTTGACAGCGCCATCTCTTGTCGAGTAGCGAATGAAATAATTTTCATTTATGATTCGTGTGATGACACTTTTTTTTTTGACAGTGGTACCAACATAACGTGTTTTCTATTCATTCATTCTGTGTCAAATGTCAAGCTAACAGTCAGTTAATTTATTCTACCGGCATTTAATGTTTTTATTCTTTGTGATTTAGATCGAGTAAAAAATAATAATTGTGTTATTTATTTACATTACTATGCAAAGGAAGATCACGTAAGTACTACTTTGCTGTTTATTGTTTGGCTAACTTTTGTAAAACATTAATGCAGTGCTTACTGCCCATGGGTTTGTGTGCTTTCGAAAACAATATAGCTTCAACGAATAGGCTTATCAGTCGATTAGTTAGAATCGGAAATCTTTATTAAGTACCTGCATTAATCTTTTGGTCCAGTCCTTAAAAGGTAGGTAAATTGCAGTAAAATAAAAATCAACCATAATTTTTAGATTCATTTTATTTTCAATAACATAAAAATGTTATGTTTTTCATTTTACACATTTCAAAATGAATTTCAGTGGGTTCGATCTGATTCCTAAAATGTTCACATTAAATTCAAAATGTATTAACTACAGTACAGTTTGGCTTTGCATGAACTCAGAGTCATGGGTTGCATAATACCTTATTTAGAAATCTTCTTTCACTTATTTCCAAATGTTGCATCTCACATTTGTACAAGAGCACAAAATCTACTACTCCACAGCTGTTCATTATAATATTCAACAAAATATATTGTAATAGTTCACTTGCTAGGGTGGATCACTCAACCGGTTTCTTGCCTTTTTAATTGTGATATGCTATACATTTTTTGTGATATTTTCCATTTTATACAAACAAATTCGTTATTTAATCACTTAAAATAGGTAAATGTGTAAAAAAAGTGCTATTTGGTCTCACAAAAATCCTTGTGATGATCCACCCAACCTCAGTATTCACTACAATAAATAGAACTAGCTAACTGGAATTGAAGGTCCCTTAAAAGTATGCATTAATTCTCAAAGCGGTGATCAACTAGCCATACAACATGACCATCAAATGTTTGCTCTCATCAATTACTATTAAGATTTCATGTTACAATTAAGTTTAAAAGAGCTTATGTGTGTGTGTGTGTGAGTAGTTGACCACAGCTGTGTATATAACACTAATTTTATTGTTTTCCGTAATAGATGACTAACTCTAGAGGCGTCCATATTCATAGCATGAAGTAAAGATGCGCAAATCACCAATTTTTACATAAGTTAGTGAAAGGATTGACAGATTTACATATAAACTCTAAGATTATTAACTGTCTCATCAAAAATTTACTAATAGTAAGTTATCTCTGAAAATTGACATCTAAATTAATTATGGAGTACTTGAATATTTTATGGGAACTTAATTCCATTTAGAAATTTCGCGTTAATTGAGGCCCGGGCCGCCACTGCGCCCAAGCACAACTAAACATTTGAAAATATGTGAAACACGATCTTGTCAACTATGCTCATCTCAATTTTATCATTCAATACAACTTTCTATACATATAATAAAACTATACAATTTGACAACACCATTTAGAATGTCATTAAAATTCATTATTGCTTCTCTATTTAGATACATGTATATTGCTAAGTTGAAGTCGTCAAGGGGGTTGCATAAAACTCAGATGAGCACAGATCTGAACATTGACTAAGGTGTTGGCCGGGATGCCATGTTGGGAGGTGTTTGCATGTGGGTGGGCGCGTGTCAGAGCACAGCACGGTGTCGAGTCGGTGCGAGGATGCCTTGGGGTGTCACACTGAAGGCACGTGTAGTAATTTGCACTCTGAACGCTTGTTAACTTTTATACATATGGTATTTCGTATGTACATGTAAAACCATGTGTAGATTTTTAAAATTTAGTAATACTATACTAAACTGGCCGTCATATAAGTATCTGCCATGTTCTAAGTATAACTAGGTAATATAATATTCTTAACTAGATTCATATTTACAAATAATACAGTTCAATTTATATAGAAATTAAAATATATTTCTATCATTCTTCGATTCACATAACGCAAAATAATTTAACAGAGTTCATTTTTGCACTCACATTTACAATATAGTTTTGTAACTAATTTGTTACCATTTATTTGTTGATTTCAAACAACTCATATATCACCCAATAAGCGAGTAGCACTATACTCACGAATCCTATCATATTATCTTATCGTTTAAAAAATGCAGAATATGCGAAAAACTTCAAGGAATACTTTACAGTAAATGGCAATTGAACGTTATAGTTCGCCCGCATCCGATAGGAACTATAAGATTCAGAATGCCTCTCAGCGGAGTGAACTAACGCTATATGTACATGCCCCCCAGACCAAAACAGCTAGCACGTAACTCTCCTATTTACACCCTCAACTATCCACAAATTATAAACTCTTACGATTACAATTATGTATGTCGCATCGAATAAGTTGAATTAAGTATTAATGAAAATTTGTGTTACAGTTTATGCTAGAGTTTAGAATATAAGGAGCTCAAATGCGCCACCGATTGTGCGGCGGTGCGAGGAACTATAATACATTCAAACACCGAAGTGTCTATGGCCACGCCTCGCCTCACATACTTTACCTATATACTAAACGATCTCCAGCATCCTTGTTTCAACAACCGATGCTACCGTGGTGATTATGTTGGATATTGCAACTCCAGTCAACGCTTTCAATATGCCGTGCATCAAATAATATTGCATACCTACTAGAAACGAAATTAATTCCTAAATAGTCTGGGCAATCTTCGCAATGCGATGAGCAAATTGACTTAACGTTTTGCGACATACAACATTTTCACGAATGGAGAAAGGACTAAAATCTAGTATCACAATGTCGGGCTTCGCTGGCTTGAATGCGAGTAGAATCAACGCCACACTATGCTACCACCAAACACTAGTCCTGTTTTAACGAGCTGCACTTTCTTATTCTAGTAGTATACAATTTCTGGTAGAAAACACAATTGCTACATTAGGATAAGTCACCTACACTCAACACCCAATTTCAACAACGCATGTCATCGAATTCGGTATCTTATGGTGTCACAATCAAATTGTTTACCACGGTAGGATCTAGCGAGGTTACAGTCCAATTGCATTTTCCTTCTCGTTACAGGTAACAATCAACATTTGACATTCCTCGCTAAAAATGGCGCTCTATCTGCCTTTTTAGCAAAGAACGTAAGCGTTTATTCCCCAGTGCTCCCGTTAGATCAGTATTTGTGCTCGGTGCGTTCCAGTGTGTTGTGTTTACTCGAAGAGTGCCAGGAGGTCGTCGGAGGAAGGCACGCGGGGAGGGTGCGAGCCGGCGGAGGAGGACGAGGACGGCGGCGTGGCGAGCAGCTCGCCGAGCGCCGGCGCGTCCAGGTACGACAGCAGCTCCATCGGGTCCACGCTCGTCTCCGGCAATAGCTGGAAAGAGAGCATCACGTTGCACTTTCTAGCTCGTCTCTTTACATACAATAATTTAAATAATAAGTGGAAAACAAAAAATGTTAATGCTCGTCTAAAACAGCCAGTCATTTTTTCTAAAGTCTTGCTAGGCGCTAATAAGTCAGTAATGATGATATCTAACAGACGCCAGTAAGATTAAGTTTTATAATGCTCATTGTTGTGTTACTTCTATTAACTGTAAGAATTTGTCCTGGTACCGCTACGCAATAGACTGTACTTTTTTGTTCTGTTGTTGTTTGTCACATATTACTTCGTTTACAACTGCGGTGTGTCCCTCGCTAGACAAGAGATAAACCAGATTGTGCAACTTACATTGAGATTTTCCGTGCCCTCGCCGTCGATGACCGCCGCGGGGTCGAAGTTTAGGTCCGACGGTATGTCCACGTCGGTGAGGGAGTGGTGACCGACGGACGGCGGGCCCGGCGTGTGTGAGGAGCCAGGCGTGTGCGCTCCGCCGCCGCCGCCCGGCGTGTGTGCTGAGCCCGGCGTATGTGGCGTGTGTGGCGTGTGCGGCATCTGTCGAGTTATGGGAAGGTTACTTAATGTTCTCTTCTTTTACTATCCTACTTTGAAAATAACTGCCCAAAAAGGGGTGTTAGATGAAAAGAGTGTTAAGTGCCACTGATTCTAAGTCAAGGAGAAAACTTAATTTTATCGAATAATGTCTGTCCACTTACTGTGTATCATTTAGGTATGTGTCAATACTAAACGAAGAAATACCTCAACAATACAAACCTGATCATTCAGACTTTTTTCCATCGCATTCAAAGGATCCAGCGAATTCACGCTATCGTTCAAATGCGAGAGCGGACCGTTGCCAGCAAACTCGTTACTTCCAGGGCCATTGCTCATGCCGAAGTCGTAATTAGGATTGCCGTTGGCATTCCGGTTCTGCGTGCTCTGGTTGTAGGAAGAGATCATGGAGCCGCTAGCGATCGTGTTCATGTCTGGAGGTAGGTACGGCGATAATGCTTGGTCCCAGTTGTTCATTGTGGGCATGTTCATTGAACCCGGTGACACCGCTTTGCCTCGCTTGCCGACGCTGTTGTCATTGCTATCTTCATCCTGAGAGCAAAACATGAGTATTAGACATCTCTACATGTCTAATAGGTAGGTACTTTAATATTATATTGAAGGGTTCTTAAAAGTATATCAGCACGGGAATTGGAATGATTTCTTACCTTTATTCCAGCATTAGCAGGATTTTTCGCTGGCTTCCAATTTGCTCCAGCATCAATTGTGACCTCATCAACGTCTGAATTGTTTGCCGTATTCAGGATTCCCCACATGTACTGGTCAACCTCTAGGCCTTCTAATTGCGCTGGTTTACTGGAAGTAAATTAAGTCAGGTTATATTACAAGGCAACTATGTCGTGAACTTGTCAATAAAAGTTATGAAGTCGCAGGTATAAAGAAAAGTACTAAAGTATGAATTTGTTCCAACTTACTTGCAAACAGGACATCTCCACGACCCTCTTTCACAGTTGAGTTGTAGATAAGATTCCAGATCGAAACACTGTATGTGTTTACATTCATGTCCTCGCGCAGGCAGCGTTATTTTCTTGAACGTTATTGGGCATTTTAGCGAGACTTTTAAAGCCGTTTGTTCTACGCTGTCCCTGTCATTCGGATTGTTGGAGACGTTATTGCTATTTGCTGGCGATTGATTGAAGTTCATCTTGATTTTGGCGATGCAGTGGTCGGCTGTCAGCAACCGTTTCCGTAGTAGACCTTGCAGGACACTCCTGACACTAGGCCGGTGGACTAATTGTAATACGAACAGATGTGACTGAAAAAAAAACGCAAATGATTATCAGTTCCAAATTATTTGCAAGACATGGATGGACGTAAGTTGAATGGATACTGTTATGACTTGGACCGTATTGGTACAAGTGTTTCAAGAATAAAAGGCAAATGTTTGCTCGGTTTTTCGATAATGAAGACACTTACACAACAGCAGGCGGACACGGTTATCTGTATCGTGTTTCTGCCAGGCTGGCAAACTTCTTTCAGGTACAGCGGTTTGTGTGATGTTTTGTTCTCTCCTCTATCTATAACTAAGGGCGTCGCGTTGACCGAGACTTGGACACTCGCCGGCCAGTTCGTGTTCATCTGCCTGTCTTCGTGGTGGAAGCATTTTAGTTGTAACTCAAGATCCGATCTGAAAAGGAAACATTAATGTCAGGTTTTTTTCTCAAATTATTATGTAGAACTGGTAGAAGAAATGAAATGCGAATGATATTTACCTCCATATTAACGTTGAATGGACCGTGGCTTTTAATTGGAATACATGATTGCTAACTGCTAAATTATGTTCTAATCTAAATGGTGGTAATATAATACCATCTCTTACAGGGAATGTTAACCGGAGCTCGTCATCTGAAAAGGAAAATAACTGCATTAGTACAAGTTTTCAAAATTTGAACGAAATCGACGTAAAACTGTAACTGTATGTATATAATTCAGATACGTACTTTGCATGCCCATAGGTTGTTTGAGCTCGTTAAAGTGGGGCTTTCCTTCACCAGCCGAGTTCGGACTTATGTATGGCGGCATACTGCTGGCCGGCGTTAAAGGAGGCGTGGGGTTCCCAGGGACAGGACTGTGCTGATAACTCATGTTAGTTCTCATCGCAACTTCCTGCGCAAACTGACCGCTGTATTGACCATACTGGGTGTTGCCACCCTGGTGCTGCGGAAATTGATTAGGAACGCCACCGTTAAAATATTGCCCTTGGTTAGAGTAAGGCGGCGTCGTCTGCCTCATGCCTCCTCTCATTCCTGCTGCAAAATTCCCACTCGGTCCCAGGGGTTGTTGAGGTGGATATTGGCCTTGGAAGCCCGGCCGTCCTCCATATCCCGCGGGGTATTGTCCAGGCCCAAATGTAGGTTGACCACCCATGTACTGCTGCTTGCGCTGATTCATAAGCATCGGCCCCTGGGGATATGGCGTATGCCGCCTCTGATACTGGGGCCCCATCTTCGCCGAACCGGCCATCTGCCCAGGTCCCATTTGCGAGGACATCATATTAGCGTGCATGCCCATATTGGCCATTTGTGCCATAGGGTTCATGCCGTTCATGCCGGCGTTACCCATTTGGCCCATGCCGGTCATGCCGTTCATGCCACCGTTGCCGCCCATGCCCATCCCGGTCATGCCGGGGTTGTGGCTGCGCTGTTGACCGTAGCCGTTCATCGCATTATATTGGGGGTTGCCCATAGTCATGTTTTGCATCTGAAATTGATTAACATTTCTTTAATATCTAGCAGAAGATGAACAAAAAACGTGAAGAGGTCTTTGTGGATGTGTGTAACGAATGTGATTTGATTTATATTAGGCGAAGGGTGTTTTGTTACCTGCGAGAATGGCTGCGAGTCCTGCATCGCGGCCGTGGTGGCCGCGGCGACCATTGCGGCGGTGGCGCCGAACTGCGCGTTCTCGCCCCCGCCGCTCATCGCGCCCGAACCGCCGGCGCACCCATAGCTGCTGATAAACAAAATAATAAACGTAAGACAAAGTTAAAAATCGATAAGACAGACATTCTTATAACGTAGTTGAAAACTTTATGTATAGAGTTAAGTCTACAAATATTACTTTAAAAGCAACAAAACAGTGCCAAGAACGCGCATAGGTACTTATTAAAATGTGAAATCGGTCCAGCTAACTTTATTTCACTCACGATATGAGTAGTTTCTATTGCAAGCGGCCTTGCAGAGCCGAACATTCCACACGTTAACGCTTCGATTATTAATAAACTTAGATTCAATATTCAACCCAAATCCTATTGAAGTAAGATCTTTTTTTAATACATGCCGAGATTTTATTATTTTACGAACAATGAGAGAAAAAATCAATATGGACGTATAGTGACGCGTTGTTACCCCTGTGTTTCTCTCGGGATGTGTTTGATTTTTTGTATAGCGCTCGGAGTGGGAGCTCGATTCATGTGAACTGCTTTTGGGGCGAATTCCCGAGCCTTCCCGGAGCCCTTCCTAATAATTCTCGACAAATGCACGACAAACACTCGCGCGGGCTGCCCATTGTTACACCGCATCTCTCTGTAGTAGTGCACAACAATATTGCCTCTTTATGTTGCTATTATAAAATTATTCTAATGAATACGCAAACACACACACACGCAAGTAAACCGAGTATGTACCAAAATCGTCAAGCTGTCAAACATGATATTTTCGTTTGTTTCAGTATGAAGTGTTAATGTTGACGGGATGAGTTTATTAGTTACTAAAGAAGTCATTTCGTCGACTATAAATCGCCGCAAGCCTTTGTTGGTTATCCACAACTCCTACTTAAGCATTCTTGTAAATAGCTTAACGGATACTTAGTAGCGTCATTGGAATGAGCGACAACCAATAAACACACGAGTCAACAGCGCTCAAGTCGTTGGGTCTATTCATCGAGCCTGTGGATGATTTACAAGGGTCCTTCCTTAGGTAAACTCGGCTCGACCTTACACTTCTTTTTATAGTTTTGTCTGGCTTTTTTCTTTTGCCGACCAAAATGTGTAGCCGACAAAAAAATACGTGTTCAGTTCTGTATCCTGGTGCACTTTTTGTTAAATGGTACCACATCCGAATAATCACTTACGGTCTGCTCAAAATATTTGGGATCTTGAATGCGAGCGGCTCGGTCGTCTCGGGCATTTCTTTTGAGACAATTCTTGGAACTCATTTTTTTATAACCGTTTCGCAAGAGCGTTGTGACGATCCGTCTGGTTTCAAATGTACTCCGAGGGACTTTAATTTAACTGGAGCTTTGTGAGATACTTTTATAGATTCGCTGGCAGTATTTCGTTAACGCTGGTGAACTGTTCTTCAACACACGAGGCGTTTAGTTCAGATAAATCAATATGAAGGAGTGGCTATGTCGCTATTTCGAGAAACTAGAAGGTGTTTGGCATAGTATTGAGAGATGTGTGAGTAACGCGTAGGTATTTTGATACATAGGCTGCAGTTAATTTTAGATCGTTGCGCAGACGTGTCGGATTCCTAGTTAATTGGCAGTGGCGATAATCACGTATTGAATTCAATTGCTTGAAAATATTATAAAAGGTTGACATTGTTTAGTCATTTATTGCAGTTCCTCTGTAATTGCTAACTTACAATTATTAACACTGTTATCACTCATGTAACAAGTTACGGTTTTCATTCATGTAACATGATTTTTATTAGAAGTGGAGTGTTAAATAAGGCATTAATTGTGAGCTGCGTATAGATTACTATCATGGCGCGGCGTGAAGCCGTGGCGAGCCCCCGTTTCGACGCCAGTTGGTCACCCCTGTTAAATACCACTTCACATTGTGGCTTGCGCGCACATTGCTGGCATTAACTATTGATGTATTGAACAAATGCGACAGTCTGAGTTAAGGTTCAATTACTGTTTAAACAAATTTTATGTATGACTTTTTATCTTCAAACATTTCATTGTAACAACATAGCTTGCAGTTGGACGAGTCATGTTGTTTACAAACAACGTACTGTAATTCGAAATTAATTATGCTCCTCGTTCTTCGTTCATTACACGTAACTATTGGGAAATATGAAGTTCAGATATCAATAAACTCGCAATACCGCTTTCTTTTATATAAAAAAAATATCAAGTAATTTTTGACAAATCATTCGACAATATCTGTTTGTGCCATTTTTGGAAAGGATATTCCGATTTCTGTCTCATTCTCGTCAATTGAAGCCGGGTCGGGGACTCGGGAGAGAATGAATCATGCTTCAAGGAGCGGATTCCGAGGGTTATAAATGGAGGAGCGTTCCGGGGTAAATACGGTACAATAAGCGAAGGGTCGGGCCGTAGCCCGCTTGGGGTAAGTGGGCCCGGTCACGTCAATATGGGGCTTTATTACGACGACGCTGATAATAATTTGTTTGTTTCTGATGATATTACACCGAAAAATTGAATTACCGGAAAATTGGAGTTTTGACTTCTTGTTATCAGATTATTCTATTCTATCGCAAATGCTTTTACAGATTTTAAATTATTTACTTATTAGCATAGCATAGAGACATATAATCCTAATCTGTAATTCTGTATGTATTGTTTTGTCGACACACAACTAAATATCCATAGTTCACACAGATGCATACCCACATCTACCGTCTTTCTTTTATTGTCATGGCTGTTGAGGAATCAAATGCTCGAAAAAAAAAAACTGTACAAAGGAATCCGTTCGACTCTATTGGGCACGTGGTGCTTAGCATTCCCAACATCTATAAGACAGGAGTGATAAGGTTGTATGAATCTCGTACACTCTTAGGTCCTTTTTCAATTAGATGTTGGATACAGTGCACGCATCCGCCCCCAACGCCTCGCCCGTTCAGGACTGACGTTTTTTCCCACGATCACTTACGAACCGCTACAAATCATGATTCAAATCTCGTTAACGTAAAACTATCAAAGAAAGTTCGTCATTTAAATTTTCTTTATTATAAAAAAAATGCCGTTAATGAACGCACAAAATTCAGTTAAAATGTCTCACAATTTTGCTACCCTTAATGTAGACTTCCTGTTCGCTGTTCACACAATCTCGTTGCCAGGTCGCTTATTATTATTTACTTATTGGTTTTGTATAGAGGCAGGCAGCCATCAACAATATGTCGTTTGTAAAGGTGACTACAAAACAAAGCCGTTGAACGACTTAGCACCTGCTCGATTTTTTTGAAATAGAAAAATTGTGGTGATAATAATCACGAATATTTTATTAGGCGAGTAACTTTAATTATTTATTTTAATTTACAGAAATTTAAAAGTGTAAAATTTTATCTTGAGTAATTTATGAGTTGGCTTTCAGTAGGTATGCGAAGTGTTCGGTTATGTTTTATTGTTTTGCTAGTTTATAACGTTTTGTTTGTTTGTGTTTATTGTAAGCGCCAAGTGCAGTCACCGCACCGCCCCGCGTGCATTCCCAGCGCACGTCTGTGTGAGTGAGCCGTCACTGTGTGCGTGAGGTCGCTGGTGTGAGTGTCCCGCTCGTGTTAGTGTGCTCTCGGCTTTTGAGAGTGTAAATGGAAGAGCATACATTTTATTTATAATTGCAACGATGCGCGGACCACAATGTCACACTTTGCTTGTGTATACATTTAAGCCAATCGTCATTTCATTTGTCGAGCCTTAAATGATTTAAACAAGCTTTCTTAATTGGTAGGTGTTTTTTGCGTTGGTCACATTTAGTGATTTATTATTTTAACATGTCTACACTGGCAGTTGAGAAATTTACGTTGACTGTATATTTTCGATTTTATTGCTTGTTAACTACGATAAGGTGGCACAGGTAAGCGAGTCACGTTTCAGCGTTTTGTTGGAAATGTAAACAAAGTTGTTCCGGATAAGATAAAAACAAGTTGGTAGGTAGGTAAGTGTGAAGTTTTGGTAACTGATAAAGCGAAGACGCGCGTCCTCTGCATATTTGTGTATATACTCTATTAGACGAGAAGGAAAAATGTATTCTAACTACTAGAATAATGATGTTTGTCTTGATATCTTCCTGGTTTCTTCACGGCCAGTATCATTGCAAAATATTACGTCATAAATTTGTCACTGACTTTTCTGAAGTCGTGGATTGTCAACTCGTATTTGTTTATCGACGTTTCATTGCAAATATAAACTGTCAGGCGTAACTTAGGCGGGAAATTTTAAATGAATATATGTTTGAAGATAAAAAAAATTCTAATAGAACTAATGTTTATGTTTAAATGTACGAGTAGAGGTTCACCGAAGGTGCCGTGAATTGGTCTAATTAGTGACAAAAAGTATCTGCGTGTACGTAAAAATCTATCAAATTGCTTATCAGGTTAACATTGCAAGACGTCATTCACTATTATCATTTTGCATCGTTAATTTAATTCACGTCAGCTTAGGTGGATCGATCTCTAGATCAATAACATAGCTAATGCACGAGTAGATAAAGGTATCACGTTTACGAACTTTTTTCTAGTTTTTGATAACCTTTGTATCACCAAGTGGATAGTTAAAAAATATCCGTATTTAATACCTTCGTCCACTCATGTCCATCCAAGCACCAAAAAGGCTTCACTCACCTAGGGGCGTTGACCCTGTATCCTATATTCGCTTGCAGAGGGTTGTGCTTGTCCACAGCGGCCCCAAAGCTGGCGGAACCCGCGTAGCCGACCGAGCCAGTGGAGTTCGCCGTCCTGTCGGCCAAGAGACACCCTCTGAAACACGATGCACCTCGTTGTAGCTCGAATTCTCACTCCCCATTCAACCCTCGGTTTTTAAGCCAGGTTAAATGTCGAAAATCTTCAAACGATAAATTTCTGATGACTTATATTGATGTAAATCTTCGACCGAAAATTTCCTGAACGCCCCAATAGCGTACGTGTCAGGCGTACTTTTTTTTTATCGCGCTAAGCACCGTAAATTTCGCTCCAGCCAGCACGTCAACAATCGAAACGTTCATCGAGTCGTGGCACTTTACATAATTCATAAACCTTTATTCAGTTATTCCGATGGATGCTCACTGAAAACATTATCTTTTTATTTTCCCACGTTTTAAATGGATTATAGGATCGATATATAATTTCTTTCTTTATTTTTTATGCACTTGAAAAAAATCCATTCGTGATTTTCTCTTCGAATTTCAATTTCAACGCTTTTCTGTGAACGCCACGATGAACGCTTCGCTCGTGAGTCCCGTCAGTCGATCAGCTGTGGCAAAATCCAACGTGCGCTCTATTTTACGACAGGTGGTGTGTGTCTATAGTTCAGTTTTAGACAAGTTTTGTAATTTTATTAAATATTATTTACTTGCATAAATATTTTTGATAATGATTTTTATTTTTTTTATAACGTATAAGGATTTTTATCAACTTGTAAAACTTCTATAAACACCACGCAAAACTTAAAAAAAAACACTTTTTATTTACTTGAATTAGCACTGTCACGGGGCACAAATCCTTTGAGGAATCACTCAGTTTTTCTCTCCAATATCCAATGTTATCACATAAATGCAATCCTTTTGGTAGTTCACTGCACTGTTTTGTTGTTCAAAATCCACAAAAGGCGCAAATCACAAAACTTTATAAACAATCCAAATCCTGTGTGATGAGATCTTTTTTTTCCACTGTATTCCAGTATTTGATAAGGGTCCTGAATACGGTTATCGTCTACACGAAAGTCCGACTTTGAAATCACCGAAACATTATTGACGTGCGTTCGCGAGAGTCGACGGCAACGTCACTGACGGCGAGCAACCGCGTGTTCGGCCGCCAAAGGTAACACTGGCGAGCCGGCGACGGTGAGTGGATGCGGCGCGGGGCGCTCCCACCCCGCGCGGCGTTGCCAGCTCGCGGCGATAAGTGGCGCACCCCCGCGTCCCCCGCTCGTGTGTCGTCGTCTCGGCACTCGGCATTCGGCCGCGCTCGGGCGTCGCCGTCGCTCCCTCGGCCCGCTCGCTTCGTCTCGCGCGCTCGACGTTTTCACGTAACGGTCCCCGATCGAGCGTGATACAGCGAGTGCGATAGTTGCAACGCTGTTCTGTCGTCATTCGATTAGGCAGTACAATCGAAGTAGATCGCTATTGCGGGATGATACTGCCACTTAATGTAATCATCTTGTATTTTATTATAAGTAGTAGTATATTTATCGCCTATAATTGTATTGATTATTCATAATTATATTGTTTAAAAACAATTTAATTACTACATTACAAGGTTAACGAGCTGCTTGTAACACTATAAAATATCTAAGTAAGTACTTACAATTATCTAGGTGTCCTAGAGATAAAGTTGCGCAAAGATGCCACCACATAGTTTGAACTTAGCCGCCGCATTCGACGGTGATTTCAAATTGGGCGCCAATTATAAAATTTAACACCACTCATGAAATTGTTTAACTATTTTCACTTAGGAAAGAATGATCAGCAATGTCAAAGTTACAATTAGTTTCAAACTGTCTTATTCTGCGATTAAGAAAAGGAATTGACGGGCGTAAATGAAAGGTTATTAAAATGACAGTGTTATATCTCTAATATCAACCATTATATCTAAATGGTACCCGATAAAAACTACAAATACGGCATACCCGGTAACTTTGGGTATCTCCGCTTTAGTTGATACTCTGAAAAGCTAGCTAGCTACCGGTAAATTCGAGCGTCTCCACGCTTGATATGTGATACCCTAACTGACAAGGCTAAGTAGTCGCTACGTTTTTGCGCATCGGCAGCGGTCAAGCAGCGTTCGGGCATAATAATTAGCCGCGATAAACAATAGGCATGTCCTCTTCGCTACCTGGCGACGAGGACGTCAGTCGTCCTGCCATGTCCTTGCCGCTCGCTCGGTCGACGGTCGACTCGCACCAAATCACGCACACCGTCAAAACAAACATCTCAAGCAAACGCGTGACGTACTCAATAATTATCTTTTAATTAGGATTGTTCATTTTTTTTAGACCCCCATTTTTATTTTATTTTCTGCAAATATAGGTTAATTTAAGATACCAATTTGAATGATTTAGTAATTCGTGGCTCGGTTGAATATTTATAATTTATTGAAAATATGAGATACGACTTCTCGTAAATTACATGAGGATTGTTCATTTTTTTTAGACCCCCATTTTTATTTTATTTTCTGCAAATATAGGTTAATTTAAGATACCAATTTGAATGATTTAGTAATTCGTGGCTCGGTTGAATATTTATAATTTATTGAAAATATGAGATACGACTTCTCGTAAATTACATGTCGTCGGCTGATTAGGATAATGCACAAGCAACAACAAGCATTAAAAAAATAGTTGTCATTGTCAATTGATTGTAATGTCACCTGTCGACAATGTCAGTGTTACGTGTTTCTATAAATAACAATCGTCTGGAATGGAAAACTCGTTTATTTTGAATCGTTAATTTCAAAATACCTACGCTATAAATTTGAGAAAGCTGATTCCAGAAATCTGCCTAAGTTATATAATATAACTTAGTTTTATTGGAGTATGTATCCATATAGCATCCAACTCCAACCATAACTTGGCTGAAATCAAGGGAGCAAAAATACAAATGTAAGTTACCTACATCATATATATTTTAACTGATTCGATTTGTAAGAAGATTGGATTCATAAAATCGTTACAAGCGTCCATTGCTAAAGGTAGCTTAGCACCCAGTGGGTGCTTTCTACCGGCTTGTCACCATTGTTTGGATATTGTACTACATACTTATACTACTATATTAGGAACATGCCAATTTTGCTAATTATATCCTATTATTTCAGGTCATCGTGATTCCTATTTAGATACAGCTGTGAGATATGTAACTGCACTTGGGCCCAGAACAAAGTTGAGCATTTTGTATTGAAACGAACGTCATATTAATTATTAATCGTCGTAATACTTTACGACCGTAAATAATGCCTGGGAACAGAGTAAATAACAAACCATACACTTCTCTTCTGGATGGTCAACAAGAAGCCATCATTGTCAGATGCTCGTGCAGAACATGATAAACATACATTTAATGTAAAGTTACAATTTTTTTTGGAAATAATAACATATTTCCCAAATTAATAAAAAAGTAGGTAAACAAAAACATGTTTTATTATTCACAACTCTTTGTTAAGTCTTGTCCACCATGATATCAGCAGCTTAAACTGCAACATGTACCTGGAAATTAGAAATTATATCTTTTTAAAGCAGTTTCAGGCTGAATTTTGAGTATGGCTATGTATTCTTGTATATTCCTTCTTTCTAGTAGGCACCATCTCTGTTTAACGGTTTGCCTTTAGATACTCTGGCTACATTACCACAGAAAATAAATATATACCATGACCCTACCAATAAAGTGAGCTTTTAAATACTTAATTGTAGTAAATTAATATTAATTTTATACTTACATCGACGTGATTCTCACAGCAATACTGTGTGTAACACGTGAAGTAGGTAGGTATTCCAAGTTTAATTCACGGCACCATCTTTCACGTCGTAGGTCTTCGTGGATTCGAACTATTATTTTTGTGAATCATTCCCACACATAGGAACAAGGTTTTTGATATATTATTAAGCAATGAAATCTACTGTTTAGGTATTAATTATAAATCAAATTGTAACAAACAAGCGCAGCGGTTTAACTGAAAAAATTTGTTATGACAATAGATGACAATGATAACTTTGACAATACGTGAGTGACGGATTTATTTACTATGGTTCGATAACTTTTATTATGCAATGACTTTACATTCAGCCCAGGAGAAGGTCAAACTAAGGTCATAAGGATATTTGTTGAAATATCTTCAATCCTCAATTATTATATCGCAGCAAATGTCGGAAACTGTTTAAAAACCTTATATCTCGAAATGGTTTTCGAAATAGAACATTTGAAAAAAAATGAACAATCCTAATTGTTATTGACAATATTGTGTACGTACTTAGTTTTATTGGGATCATCAATTTATTAACTGTCAAGATAATGAGATTATCGATGTTTAATAGTTCTATCGCCAATTCTATCTTTTAGTGCATCTGTCACGAAACTTATAAGAAATTCACGACGATACACTGAAGATAAATGAAAACATTATACCAGACCACATTAGGAAATTCGGGAATTGGATGGATATAGGGTCGTCATATCGCAGGCCAAAAATATTTATAGGCGTTCAGAATGTCAGGGTTATGGAATTCATGACCTCTGATAAATACTATTGTAAATAGTGAGATGATGCTCTTTTTCGTTTTTTATCAGGAGATACGTACCTAAATCAATTCAAGAGTCACTCAAAATGTAGCCAGAATCTAGTACCATCCCAAATATCTGGCAGTGCAACCCCTAGTCCCCTAGGTGATCGAAAATCGTAACATTTCTGTGTAGTATAGCGCACGTGCAACATGGTCATTACCGTAATGAAAACACGCTTAGTTTAACTACAGCAAGAAAATTACCGGAAAGTGGATGGCGGTAACAAAACTTTAAACTGAAAGTCACGGTAGCAAGGCGTAACGTAAGTAACGTAACGCCGTACGTTTCGTAGTAACTACGCGTGCGCGAGCGCTGCGCGGGAAAGTCGGGAAAGCGCCGCGCGCGCTACACACTTTTCTCGATCATTTAAACCGTAAGTCTGCGCGTTAAAATCTAAAATCCAATGGCAGCTGGCTAAATTTTAAAAGGTTCCTGTTCACATTCCTCTAATGACGACCTCTGGTCAACTCATTCATAAAATTCACTTACCTACAAATCACTTTGGATTTGTTCCAATTCTCAGTGGAGATACGGTTTTTCTAATGGTTTTAAGACGGCTATGGCAAAAACGCATGCTGTTGTCGTCCGTTTAGTGAATGTAATCAATTAATCTCCGTAAAGACTTTCATAACAAAAATTTTCGTTAGTTTTTTCAGTACGTAAGCTAAGTAGAGTTAGGCATTTAAATCATTAAAACACTGCAAGAATTATGTGAGAGGTATTATTTACAATAATGACTATATTAGAATACAACTGGGGCTTGCATGCAACTTGCTTTTGTAATGTAAAAATTAGATTTTACCTATTATCAGTGCCCCGTCCTAAGATTAAGTAGTTAATGTTTATTTTGAAAGAGTTTGCTGGTCATCCAATACAGTTTCATCTCAAACTCAAAGCTTCGAATAAAATATTTTTGAGAAAAGTTTAAACGTTTTACAGCAGGTATCGTCTCCAATAAGTATGACGTCTGCTTATTGGTATTGGACAATGTATTTTTACATCACAGCTCGATTTGTTTCAAGGCTTTTCAACAAACAGCAGTAGCCATCTGTTTTACTGTTTATTCCACAGTAACGATTAAAACGTGTTTAGTCTGATTTCCTACGGTCGAGCTAAAAATTTTATCAAAGTAGATAATTTTTATGACGTTACACTTTGATAATAAATTTTTACATAAATGCACGTAGCGCTATCTTAGTTTTCGTATTCAGAACTGCGAAGTACTCACATTATGTGTCTACGTGATGTAGGCATTATAGAGACATATTAAATTTGAAGGCCGTTTAAATGATATTTATTTGACTCGAACGAGACTTTATGTCAAGAATCTACCTGTGAAATGTTAAACATCTCTAGCATGTTTATCATCGCTCCATCCTTCGATTCAAATGAACTCGAGCAAAATCAAGGTCAGAAAAAAGGACAGACGGATTAGGTATGCTTGGTTACTTACGTAAGTATCAATTTGTCTTTGGTACATTATTTTTTACGTCCGACATAGGTGCCATGGCCTATTGCCTACCTACACCTATATTACAATGTACGAAATATTATTTGATATTTGCCAGTCGCTTTTCGGTGAAGGAAAACATTCGTGAGGAAACCGGACTAATCCCAATAAGGCCTAGTTTCCCCTCTGGGTTGGAAGGTCAGATGGCAGCCGCTTTCGTAAAAACTAGTGCCTACGTCAAATCATGGGATTAGTTGTCAAGCGGACCCCAGGCTCTCATAAGCCGTGGCAAAATGCCGGTATAACGCGAGGAAGAAGAGACTATATTACAATGTACCTAAAAAATGCTTTTAAATAGTTTAAATATGTAGTCAGACATAATTATATTATTGTGCACGTAGTAGGTTTTGACGTGATAGCGTTTTATAAATCGATGAACACCGGTAGCAGTAACATGTACGAAAAAGTGTCACGTTGTGGACAGATCTCCATGGTAACGTTACGGCCAAAGTTACAGACAACCAATATATTTTTAGTTTTAACATTTAACAAATTTAATGACCTGAAGTAAATATAAATTCATTAGAGACTTTATTAACTACAGAGGTTACTTTTGCTACTTTACGGAGAAATAGCTAGATTTAGAAACAAAAGAACAACGGCAGCTACAAAACGACGCGGACTTTCATAGAAATCGTAGAAAGAGAACATCCTAACAACAATCAGGCTAATTCAGCGTCGATGAACTTTCAAGTGATAAGGTTATAGATAAATAAAAAACCTACCGGCGTAGCATGGATAAGTAAATGAAATGAAAGATGAAAGTTTATTATCTTTTGTCACTATTTAAGTTGTTTGTCTTACTACGATCTATCTTCACTTTTTTTAGTTTGCTGCTTGTTTTTGAAATGCAGAGCTGACAGACATTTGAAATCAAGACTCTTAATTTTTTCGATTTTCTATTCTCTTCGATCTTCTATTTTCCGAGTTCCGAAACTTGAATTCTCTTCTTCCCTTATTTTTGAGGATCGTAACTTCATCACAAAAGGTATACGAGTATCGTTCATCGTCACTTTGTTCCGGTCTACTGTTTGATGGAGTACATCGCTATCAGATATTACCAGGTCTTCTGACCTAACTAACAACGTGCCTACAACATTTACAAAACCTGATCAAATTATTATATCTAATTATAAAAAAAGAAGCGAAGTCGGAGGTGTTCTTATTGGCGGGCGCTGTCAGAACACTCGGAACCCTGGCAAGATTACGTGTTCATCACGTAGGTGTACCGTTTCTAGTCAGTTGCAGTTTAACAATAGCTCATCATCAAAGCATTGAAAGCGGAGAATTAAATAGTCAGTTTTTCCTCGTTGACATCAGTTATAAATCACAGTTGCTGTGTTTACTTTACGATCCAGCTATTATCGTCAAGTCGGCGGTTTTGCAACGCGCCCGCCTCGGGCTCAAGACCGACGCAGGAATCGTAAAAAGCAGATATAGTCGAACATGCACATCAGCTATTTCTGTATCGCTTGTACTTCCATTCTATCCATAGGTGTCGATCGTTCCCCATTGCTGGGGATTTTACGCGTTTCGACGGTGAGCACGAGATTATTAATAGTTCGTTATTATGGTTCCTACTCTTATGTACTTGTTGGATGTTTCGAGTCTGTGGGTAAGTTCGAAGCAACTGTTTATATATGAAGTAACTGAAGTAGGTACAGATGCTTTAGTGTCTACAGGATAGGTATTATATAACATGGTTTTGCAAGTCCCCATCTTGCTTTCTTTCAGCCTACGCAAATATTTTTTTATGATCAGCACAAATGTTTGATTGATTCGTTTGTTGGATGGTTTTTTTATACTGTTATTTTATTGCCTTAATGATATACGCCATTAAATTGTAATGGTGGTGACAAAACACAGACTTTGTGCCCATAATGATGACTGCGAGGAATTTGCAGATAACGATTAGCGCTATCTAATCATATGTACACGTTACGTACACGTCTGAAGAGAATATTAGCTTGAAATTTGAATACGAATAAGCACGCGTTGACAACAGTAGGTACAGTCACCTGCAATAATATGTTACTCATTGAAGGCCGCAAAAATATGTGACACGCTCTTATGGCTCTACAAATAAGATTGTGTCAGATATTTTTGCGGCCTTCGTTGTGTAACATATTATTGCAGGTGACTGTACATACTTCAATAATACATTTTTTTTTAAGTATAATATTTTTCGAACTCGAAGGGTATTTATTGGTTAACCAACCAAATACAAAACCGCCTGGATCTGTCACTGAACTTTAACGTACTTACTCTACTTACCTACATTATTTGATCGTGTAATGTTTTCATCTACCCTCAAATGGCTCCTTAAGCCTAAGATTTTGTTTACTTATTTATATTTAAATACCGAAAGATAACAGAGTATAGTAGGGTGATTCACTTTTGTATGGAGAAAAAAAAGTTGTGATATTTTTCCTGACTTTGCTCACCAATGGAGTCTCCCCACACTAAAAACTATATATTTCAATTTTCAAAAGAATCGAATAACGTTTAGAGGTTGCACAAGTTGAAAAGGTAAAGTGAGAACCCCATACATTGCGTGAAAATGAACTATGTTCTAAAATGACAAAATATACTGGTCTGATACTGAAATCGAATGAGAAAACTGAATTTTGCATCTAAAACACGATAAAAGCACTTTTCCTTTGGAAACAGGTGGAAAAACTGAAAAACCTTAATTAGAACATTTATGGAGTAACCAAAATCCAAGTTTACTACTAATTTTAAAATTTATTTATATGTAGAAGGTTCAGTATCACACTACTCTCCGCTTTGATGGTAGCCGCTTAGACCATTTTCTACCCTCCGATGTAGAGTCGTTGGTTATTTGAAAAATCTTTGTTGGTGTTGTGCAACCTCTAAATGTCGACCGATATTCATTTTTTTTAACGTATTATATTTTTTTATCAGTTAGAACAAGAATTCGAGCAAAGTCAGGTGAAAATCGAAAATTCGGAAAAATGAAACACCCTAGAGTATAGTTTTTACGTAGTTCACACAAAATTTCGATTTATGGTTCATTTTTATTAATTGCTATATTTTATAACTCAGTTTAAAAAACTATGTTAATAGTTTTTTTTTAATTAATTAATTTTGAAGTAGTGGTATTTAATGTTAACTTAGTTATTCTTTTTTTAACTTACGATACATTTTTATGCAATCCAATTTACATCTTATTTTGATTGTATTGTCTAATACATATTCAAAATCCATCTCGTTCAGCAAATTATTCTATTCTGTGTTTATCAAACCAAGAGACCATTCATGTGTCACAGACTGAATTGATAAATCTAATGATAATACCGATTATACAAATATGACAAACGAGTCTAGCGAAACCGGTAATGAGGCCTAGATTGAGGCCCTCCTTATTTGAAATCGTTTAAAAACTGGAGTCAAATTGTTAGAGGCGGCGGTAAGTGGCACATAATGCAATGTGGCAAGCGAGCATGTCGGCAGCGCAAGCGGTTACATGCGCCTCCCTTATGCGTAAACCTGTTTCGCGCTTCGCGAGCAAAATATGTCGCCAATCGCGCGTGGAGACTGCAGTTCTACCTTCGACATCTAAAACGTACTAAGGACACGAAACTCATGCGGCGAAGCCTCATTTTTCTTTTGGACGGTATACTGGCTTGTTTTATTCACTTATTCGCAATGTTTGTTCGTAATGTGTTTTCTGTGTATAAAGTTTGACATTTTTGTTGCTTCGCTATTTATCGTGGAATGCAAGGTATCTATAATTAAATTCCCTAGTTGGCGTTTATATGTATTTGACTTAAATAAAGTCTGTTAACAAGCATAAATGAAATATGGTTTACAGAAGGTTGTAATTTCATGGCATTATTGGCGTATCAATTTAGGAAGAGAAAGAGCATTTTATAGTAAATACCTACTTTCTATTGAGATTTTTTTTACTTGTAAGTACTTTTTATGAATATTACTTAATCAAACGAAAAAGCACCTACTCTACATAGTGATAGTAGTCACCTTCATGGTATGTTACTCTTGAATTGTAATGACGATGACGTTTATCTTTTACAGACTTAAATACTCACCTATATTTGGATTTTTGGATCTATGCGGACAAAACAAATGATTTTTCAAGGTAAATATTTTCTATTTTACATAATTTGCTTAAATAATATCCCGATTTCTTATTTAGTTAGCCACACAATACATAATAATTATGTAGTATTTATTTAAAAATTATCTATAGGTAGGTACCTATAACCGGTTGATACTTTTTAATTTTTATTGCATAGACCTTCGGGATATACCCGGTCTTAGTCAGAATCATAACAATATAAAATTCATGAATTATTCAGCAGTTTAAGCTGTTAAAATATTTATGCTTGTGATACATGAAAACCTATTCGCCATTGGGACAATTCAATTTGTGAGTCCCAAAATATACGGGACGTTTTCATGGTCGCATTGTTTCAATTGCTTTTTTATTTATTAATAATAAATGAGTATCATTATATTCATTTGTTTACACTAATTTAAAGGTATTGTGTATTTTTAATATGTATGTAAATTCTGCTTAATCCTGTAAACAAGTTATCACTGCGTTTATGACCATAGTTATAATTCTACCTTTCTCAACGTGAGTATGTTTTTGTAACTTGCTTTATCAAATTCTTGTATCGTGTTTTCAACACTCAATGCTGGCAATTGGCAAATATGTTTTAGCCATTTCAAAGTCTATTGGATCATTGCATGCGAATCGAGTAGATTAAGTAGGTAGCGATAGCTATGGAATTTTGCGCTGCACGGGGCTATGGTATTTTAATGCACTGTGTAACAGCCAGTTAATGTTTTCATTTCCTATAGACTAGTTTACTCTTATTGCTGTACAAGATTTTAAAGACGCAAAATATGGAAGAAAGTTACCAATTTAATTTCTAAACAGGACTCGCTGAAATGTCATTTAATTTGGTTCATGTGATATTCTTGGTCTTCCTCTTTCTCTGAAAAAATGTGCACGTGCGAGCGCAATGAAAATAAATACATATTGAACGTATCACATTTTACGTTTGCGAATACGCCACATCGTTGCGAAGCCGCTTGACTTGACGCTACCACAGAATAAATAATAGTACTAGGTACAGAAGACTCACTCTCTAACAAAACGCGTCTGTTACGATCAGGACAGATATGGCCGCGTGGTGGCGACAGCGCCACGTGCGGCTTATGGCTAGCCACCAAAATTGGTGTGGAACGGATGTACTTGTAGCTACCTGTTGCAAAGCAACTAAATCGCGGAGTGGGCCACGCCTGACGCTACACGTCCATCGCGTTGCCCACGACGCTGCATATGTTTACGGCTCCGATGATTTCCATTCTTCGTGCTCGATGTCGCGTCAGCTCTGATGAGAAAGCCACACGTTTTGTAGGCGAACGTAACGCATTCTTCGCCCCACAGCCGTTTCGTACGTTGTATCATAATCGAACAAAGAACATCGTTAAAATATTTCATTGATACCTAGAACCATTTTGATTGCTTTATGAATTTAATCGGCGTGAAAACTACGCGTGAGCCCGTGAAACATTTATCTTTTATGTAGAAAAGACAGGCTAACTGGTTTGTTTCGGATCTGTTCAACGATACAATCAAAATTTAATCCATCGTTAACTGCATTAACAATCTTTTGATAACTTTTGAAATATGTACTTATTGATTAAGAACTAACACACTTAAGGTAAAGAGAAACAATGATGCGCGGGTTAAGTGTTTTACGAAAATAAAGACCAGAACGGGCACAATGACTCAGATGGAATTCAGCCGTGGCGCTGCTTCGTCGGAATCAGAAATACAATCCTAATTATAATCGTACGCATCCGTCCAGCCCAATCGGACCAGACCGCACCAAGCATGTTTCAGAACTCATCTTTGTCGTTAAATGCCGACGTTCAAGTGATGACGGGATACTTTTGTTTTTATTATTGCGTTGATCGTCTGGGATTGGATTTAAATTAAAAAGTTACACAGAACGCTTTTCATCTATCCAATTCTCACATATACGGGTCGGGCTTTAAAATGCCTAATACGGCTAGTTATAATATTCGATAGGTAAATAAAATAATGGTCGATTCTTAGTGGATCCCATTGTCAAGTCATAATCTGTGGAAAATAGTCGAGTGGTTTAAAGTTTTCAATAAATAAACGACATTACATATTCAATTATAAATGCGTAAGTTTGGTAAGCGCCATTTCTACTGAAACATTGATTTGCTAGATTATGGACATTAACTCAAAATTTAAATTGTCGAACTGAACCTTTTCGGAAGTCAACTTATAATGGACATCTTTTCTCCCAGTAACTAAGTATGCAAACAGGCAATGTCCTCTCTCTTACGACCCAGTAGTTACCAAAAGTCTAGCCTACGTCGGGCACTCTTAACCGTTTAACTACTGTGACAGTATTAGCCGGAGAGCTACATACAGTATTATGTACATAGGAGCAACATTGCCGCATTGCGGTGAGCGGCCATGTGTCGACACATCGCTCCTACGGTCCTGCCCTTAATGGCGCGAATACTCGAATACGTTTTGGATCACGGTGGTTGAGATTTTTTGGAAATGTTTGCGTAGTTAGTGTACAAGTTGTCTCTTCTAAAAGGTGTTTCCAATTCCACTAAACGCGTGCTCTTATAGTTTCAAGATATGTAGGTACTTATTGTAAATGCATTTTTCGATCTGAAGTCGTCGTTCTATCAAGCAAAATGGTACTAGGTATTCCAGTTTGTGAAAATTACAAGCTATGCGTAAGTACTTAAATTTCCTTCTGAAACAAGTCTACCTCGAAAGAAAGTATTGTTACTTACTATTATGATTTATGAAAATGGCTCACCTTATAGGAATGCGTACGTTAGTAGGTACTCTATTTATCATCACCGCGTTGCGTAGTGCCTTTTTAGGGTTCCGTACCTCAAAAGGAAAAAACGGAACCCTTATAGGATCACTCGTGCGTCTGTCTGTCCGTCTGTCACAGCCTATTTTCTCGGAAACTACTGGACCAATTAAGTTGAAATTTGGTACACATATGTAAATTAGTGACCCAAACATGTACATGTTTTTTTATAATTTTAAAATACATAGGTTCGAAGTTATTTAAGAAAATAGCCACAAAATGACCATTCCCCCTTTATCTTCGAAACTACTGGGTCAAAAATTTTGAAAAAATACACAAATAGTTCTTTACCTATAGATGACAGGAAAACCTATTAGAAATGTGCAGTGAAGAGTGAGTCGGTCTTATGTACGGAACCCTGGAAACGCGAGTCCGACTCGCACTTGGTCGGTTTTTTTTGACAGTGAAATGTGTTGAGCGAACGTCCGTCCTTTGACATGTCATTCCGTTTCTTCCGCTATTGTCTGAAAGTACTGTTAACCAATGAATTATAATTCATTCGTCGTTTGAGGTAGACTGTGTGTTAAATTAATATAACAATTGACACGGAAAAGTTGGCTCATTATCAGTCAATTGTAAAGAAACAGGCGTTATCAGGGCCTCCTTTCCGGGTCAGGTAATCGTTCCACAAAGTGAACACTTCTTTAACGTGTTGTGGGCCGATTCTCATTTACAACAGTTGGATAAAATCAATAGGAATGATAGCTAATTTCTCTAACGTGTAAAATTCAAATTTTGTATTTTGTATTAGTCAGTATTGTTGTATTTTTACAAAAGCTATACGGGATGTAGGTCGGTTAAGAAACTCCCTAAACGAACGTAGGTCTTGTGAAGTTACTAATAAGGTTTAGTTTAATTATAATCGCCCTGAATTATAGTCAAAGTTTTATCGAACCAGCGTTCAGTGCACGTTGAAGAATACGAAATATGAAAGTTCTCGGAGTTGTTTTTGTTACCCGCTTTAGAACGGTGTAGCGAGTTTGTAATACATTAGTCCGGCGTTGATTTACACGGCTACGTATCGTGAGCGCTTCTATTCATAGTACTAATGTACTAAATATAGTACCGATTCCCTATTATTTCTCGCGACTGAGTCAGTTCCGCTTTTATAAGTAACTAGCTTTCGTTAGGGTCGATCGCGGCTTGAACTGAAGATTTTTAATCCGGTATTTGGATGTGAAGATTTAAAGTGTTCATCGCGCTTGATTTATTTGTTTATTATTTGCTGATTGTCACTGTTTTATATCCTTCATTTTCTATTTGGCATGTCGTGTCTTATATATGTAAGTTTTTCATATTTAATTTAGATAATAAAATATACATTAATTTTCTGGCTTACCGACTGATTCTTGATTCATTATTCATGATCCTAACAATTTAATACACGCACGTTTACCGATCTACCATTACCTGTGAAAAATTTGCACTGCAAATCCCTCGATCTCTATTATTCATTTAATCCCATCTTCGCATCCTGTTATTTTAATACAATTAGCGTTCAGAGAGAAACGTATGTTAAAAGCATCTCAAGGAGAGCAAGTACTATGTAAATAGAATACAAGCGCATATGCAAAGGCGACGATCTCATGCAGGTAGGTGGCTGTCTGATTCTATACGAAAACTGCATTACTGCAGTCGAAATCGTCACGGAATTACTCTCGCCACCACTTCATATAACATAAATAACAACCTCCCCGCGTCTTCTAACATCCTTGACGAGCAAGACAACTATGATCAAAGGTTAGTATTTTACGAGTATAACTAGGAAATAAATAATTTTAATTAGTATTTTGTTGATATCTTATTAGATATCAACAAAATACTTTATTAAATATAGTGTTGGTACACGTGCTGAAAATGCTGGTAATAAGTATGTGTAGACTTGCTCCTCAAGCTTGTCTTTCCATTGAGACATCATTATTAGATTTCTATTCCCCTGTATTCCAAGACAAAACAAATAACAAACATTCTATTACAAAGTGTGAGACATAATTAAATGAGACGGGGTAAATAACCGTGGAACACGTCATAGTAATTTATTTTTAAAATACGCTACACCGAAACTGTTATTGAACTTTCGTGATTCAGCCCGTAAGTTTCGTTGCAGCTTTGAGAGAATCGGGCTATGAGGTGGTGATGGCGGTGGCGTCTGCGTTTGCGCACATCTGCCGCTGCCCGCGCCCGCGCAGCGCAGACGGCGCGCGCGTGGCAATCCGTCCCACCCGCCCGTGCGGCCCGAGTCACGGGCGGAAACCCCGCGGGCGCTTACCCTCTATACCTAGGAATTTAGAACAATACCGACGTCATTCAAAGCGGCGGGTTTAACGAAAAATTTTACTTGTCCACCATTGGACATGTAGATGAACCATTATGGAAAGGGCTTATAAATGCCATAAAAATATATGTTTGGTTACCCACAAATTATAGTAGTCTTACAAATGTTAGGATTGTTAGTTGGAATGTATTTGTGGGTTAAGGTCCTTCGAAATCTGTAAAATACACATGTTAGATTTGACTGGAATAAGTATGAGATATATTAATATTAAGTACTTACCTTATTCCTTATTCCCCCAAAAAACCTCTAACAGGTTATCTGGAAAAGGGAGCAATTCGCTAGAAATGTTACAAATAATGTTACTTTCCTGACGCAGTGTTGCCGCTAATAATTAATTAATAGCGTTATCAGTATCGAAGCACTCGGGATTACACCATATGAATAAATTATTTCCTGTTTTCTTATCAGTCAAATTGCGAAATAGTGGGCGTATTTAAACGTGAAACGGAAGGAAAGTGCTGTTAATAACTCATAAATTTCCCATAAATGAATATACTCGACACCTTTAGGCTCCAATTAATATTAGTAGTTAAATTATTTACTTCAATTAAATTTAGTCTGGTCTATTTTTATTTCTTAACATACCTAAATATGTATAGGTATTTTAAATTGAAACGATATTATATTAGTGCCTACTTTTGCCATCGATGTAAAAACAAACGCGACATCAATTTGGAGAATAAGCAGGCCTATGGAACTCTCCGCGCTAGCTCGGATTAATACCTACGAATCTGCTCCCGTTCACGGTAGAAAAGCAAGCCAGTTGGTTGCCACACGCGCTCACGTACGCACGTCTCCGCGCGCCGCACTGTCAATTTTTACGATAGTTACAAGCTACGTAGTGGGTACCTATCTACTATTGAATTTCTTTAATTAAATATGTAATGTTTATTATGTATGACAAATGTATAGTTTTAGGTATCTATCTATTTGAAATAGGTAGCAAATTTTTAATTTATTTTGGTAAATGTTTATTTTAACGACAGTAAGTTAACTTTACACCGGAAAGTGCCTACTCATTTTTGCTCTGGTTAACTTATAATTAATTATCTGTATTCATGGGGTTTCTATTATTTTTCTTTATTGTGTAACATTAATCTCTATCTGGTTTTAAATTACACGAAGTTTTAAAACTAATTCTTGCTGGGATTATTGCGCGGTTTATAAAACGGCGTAAACACTGCGATTACTGCAGGGACATATGACCCTTTAAAATGACTATTTCGCAAATACTAATAGCATAAAGCATAATCGGAATATTAGGTATAATTTGAGATTTTGCGTTCCTTTTATTTTACTCCGCTGTTTAAGTAGGTACATATTTATTTTTCATTTCTAAGCGTCAGCAACCCTAGCGTTGTGCCGGTGCGCGCGGTGCGGGGAGCGGCGCGTTGAAGGTCACTCCATTGTATTTTTGTGTAGGTATCAAAACGGTAAGTATTTGCGTTTTGTTTGAGAGATAAGTATCTGTTCGTAAGAACTATTATATAATCTGTGGAATAAGTACATATATGCAATTTTTTAAAAACCTTTTTTCTTAAAGAAGTTTTGAATGAGTCAAATCTTTCTAATCGTCTCCAAGGACAAACCTCAAGCTCGCGAGTAGAAAAATATATTATAATATATGTAGCTACAGAAGCTTTTTGAAATTCTGATAAGTTTTACTGCAGTACTACTTCTTAAAAGAAAGCCGCGCTATAGTTCGTTTTTTTTAGCATTAGAAAGAAGGTAAGCGATCTTGACATGTCTTTTATTTGAAAAAAGATTTAAAAAAATCAATGACTATTACTTATGAAAGCAGAAGGATATAAATGATCGTATTAGATCCATAATTGTTACATATTTGCCGTGACTTATTTTTAAAACGTGTTTTTCAATAAAAAGACACATGATTGTTTGCCTTATTTCTAATGCTAAAAAAAAACGAACTATAGACATGACCATGACGCCACCCGCGCTCGTCACTCGGGATGGAGCCCCATCCTGGTCGGGAGCGCAGCTAATTATAATCCACTAAACATCATCGAGAGCTCGTAACATAGGGTCGCGCCCGCGCATGTATTTTTATGCACTTTTTCTACACTTCCTATTCCTATCGCCTGAGGTTACCGATTTGGGTAATTACATCACGGGGCTGAGGTATTTTTTTATTAGTCTTTTATGGTTATAGATTTGGATGAACCCTTTTATTTATTATTGTTATGCCACCTTCGTAATATAATCGAATTAAGCGTTTAGCTCGTGTTAGTTGGTTTTACTAAATTTGTACTTTTTTTTCTTGCTGAATTTCATTGATGTGTACTAAATTCCGAGTATACTTAATTCTAAGTGAGGATACCATACAACAAAACAGAATTAGTTAAAGAAACTTCTGTTTCACGTATTGTAGGGGTGACCTTACTCGTTCTACCTACGCTACTTGCTATGCCCTCGTAAAACGCAACTAAACGGACAGGTCATCATAACAAATAATAACGCACGTGAAATATGCGCGTAAATAACGGTCTTGAACGGGCCGCGTTTAGCCTCGATTTGACGGTTCAGCCCTAAAATCGGCGAGCCGCGGTTCAGCGCGCTTGACGCAGACGCAGGTAGCCAGGCGAGGCGGTACGCGTACGCGCCGCTCGGGCCTGTATTCTGCGACAAACGCTTCTGTCTGTTTAGCAATGCGACGCGCTCTTATATTTTTGTGCCGGTTGAGCGCCAATGGAAGCACAATAATAATGTATATTTACTATTATCAATTAGGTCTCACACTCCCACAATCGGATAGTAAATAAGGTCTAATTCATAAAACATTCAAACTGAAACAAAACTTACAAAACCCCTAAGTTCTTATCTATTAACTTGTTTAATAATGAGTCAGATACATAAAAATGTAAAATCGAGAATGTTTACCACAATAGCAGATTTTTTTAATTAAGATTAATATCTACTAATATAAATATACATTGTACGCAATTAAGTTTGATTTAAAGTCATTATTTAATTTCGAACGTCTTTATTGCAATGTACAGTGCAAATTTTGAATGTGCCCGAATCATAATGTCATGATAACTAATCTACCTACTCATGCTGTATTTATCCAAATCTTTTGGTTTGCTGCCAATGACTTTAAATAAATGCCATACGTGGTCTGGGTGACACCGACGACAATTAACTTTCAGGTATCTTTGAAAGATCATTCTTAAAGGCAGCGACACACTTATCCCACGTACGCAACGTATGCAATGCATTATGACAATCTGAACCCTGAAAGTTGTATGCTTAGAAACATACTTGTCATGCGTTGCGTTGCGTATGACAAGTATGTTTCTAAGCGTACAAATTTTAGAGTTCAGATGTCATAAGTATAACTTTATTGAATCAATATAAATGTTGTATAAAAACTTATGAACTAAAATTATACTAAATTAATAGAAATAAAACCTAAACTGTCATAATGCATTGCATACGTTGCGTACGTGGGATAAGTGTGTCACGAGCTTAAATGTTGTATTAATTTGTTATTTTTAGATATCCCGTGCGAGCTAATCTCTCCTTTTAAATTGACAATAATCAAGATATTCTATCTATATGTCTTCGTTTACACTTCCTATATTATAAACACGAACGACGGCGAGTATGTTTGGTATGATTTTATATGGGTAACTTAAAATATGTAGGTAGGTGATCTAAGTCGAGTCGTCCTATTCTCCGAAAAGGATACTTAAAATCCAACAAGTTCCCATTAGCAGAATTTCATATTTGTAGTACCTATAGACTGAAAATGTGCAGGTATAAATGCAAATTACCTACCGTTAATATTAGAAAGGCAATAAAATTCATAGCAAAGTTGCATGTATTCTTATACTTCGTTCCTCAGACGTGTGAGCCTATTGTTCAGGTTACGCGTGAAAATCAAACTTCGGCGATGCCATTGGGAAACTAAAAATACAATAGAGTTCAACGTCTATTAAAAATATTGCAAACAATTTGTATCTTTTGTTTTTTGTTACGATTTACACGCTCAGATAGCGTAATTTCAATGTTTAATCCGTTCCATTCCCTCGCAGTAGCGACATGCACTTGTAACATTATCTGTTTCTCGAAATCGTTTCAAACGCTGTTTTGGTAAAAATGGCCGATTACCGTGTAATAGGGTTAAATATATTCAACGCAATTTTTTATCTGTCGCGGTAATTTCTTGTATATCTCGCCGCTTATATTCCGTTACAGTAATTCCGGAGTGAGGACACGGTCATACATATATCTCTGGAAACGTATCACCTTGTCGCTTGGTGCTGGTTACTTACAATTAAAAAGCGAAAAGAGCGCGGATTCCGCGGTGAATTTCGAGAAATATCGACGGGGTCGACGAACTACGTCGACGCATCGTGTCCGCGTCTTCTCTCTCAATTTTTTATTGTTTTTGTATTATTGCGGAGATTTCGAAAGAGATTTTAATATAATTAAAAGGTCCGTATGGTATGTGTATACATTTGGTACGCGAAGATCGGCAGAGATATTGTGGGTTGGATTTATGACCATGGTGAACTAACGAGCGTGTCGTATTATGATATTTATGATGAGAGAAAGAGGTGAATAGGATATTTTAACGTACTCACAGCCGTTGTTGCATTAGTGTAAAAAATTAATTACTGTAAATTAGAAATTACTCTTGATAATGCATATTATTATAGTATTAGAAGTGATCATGATGTTTTAACTTTCCTCTCAGTTAATCAAACTTTTCCAATAGTAAATTCATAAGTTTTTTCGTGTGTGAGAGAGAAACGTGATTGATTCCCAGTAGCTTTACCACACGAGATAAACTCAAGACGGTGAAATAAATTACCAATTTTCCAGAATGGTTGCTTTGTAAATTCTGAATTAGCATCACATCAATTATTTATGGTGTCGCTTGAGGTCCAAATTTAGGTTACCTTGAGATTTAAGATCTTCTGAATTAAAGACGATGTGTGGTCGTTAGAAACAATATTTTAGTAAGTCTGAAATAAATGTTTTTTTTTTTTATTAGAAATCAAAATTTTTAAGATTAAGTGTCGCATGTAAACATGATCCCTTTAAATCTCAGATCCCTATTAAAAGAATCAATGCATTACCGGAAAATTTTTAGTCGTCGGTAAGGCATGTCACTTTCAACCCGACATTCAACATCGCTCGTCGACCCATAACATCCTTCTTTTTGTATCCAGGCTAAAAATTATCACCGGCGTAGAAATAAAATAATTTAAAAAGAACAGCCGCCGCAGGTGCGGGTGCAGGTGGAATAATTGGCAATTCTTTGTCTCAACCCGTACCCATACTAACGAAAACCTATAGCAGCTTAAAGACCTTAAGTCACCGACGTCTTATTTTATTATAACTTTTTGCTCCGTTTGTCTTTTTGTTGGTGTGGGTCCGCCGCGCTTGCACTCCATTCCACGTCTCCTAATTTTTATTGTCCTTTTAGCTATTTTAAAAGTGGTTTGTTGGGCTTGTGAGTGATGCTCTTTATTTATATTTTAACCCGTTGGTTAACATCATGCTTTTGAGCTAGATCTTTAGACTCTCGATTGAATTAAATCGCTATTCCTATATTTAGACAAACAATTTATCCAGAGAGGATTATGCATATGACTAGGCCACACCAGGCACAACGTTAACATGATTTCCGTTACTGTAATCATATTTCCAAACTGGGCAGTTTATATAATTTTGCAATAATCAATTTTTCCAGTGGTCGAGTAATTTCGCCAAACATCAATGCAGCAGTAGATTGCGACTGTCACCGTGAAATTCCGGAAGGCAGGAATGTGGGTGAGGTAACCCCATTCGGTCGCTGCACATGCGCTTTGCGATTTCTGTTGCAACCCGGCCGAATCTAGACGCTTGTCGAGCGTCGGTGAGCGGTTCACGGCGTTTCAATCTTCAACTCGGTTGGATGCTAACCTCATTGTGAGAGTACATACGTAGCGCAACCCGGTCACTTAGCTAGTACGCATATTATCTCCATTTGCATAGTGCGGACAAGTAGCGGTGTTGACTTACGCGTCGCTGCCACATATAATGCCGTTGCGTTCAAACTGCATAAAAGTATTACAATTTCTCTTCTAGTCTAGTAGGTACGTTGCCGTTTGTGAAGGTGCGTAACCGATTGTTTCCATGACAATCGTAGTCATAACGAGTTGACACACTATCGAATGAATTTACTCCATCATGTTTCAGAGTTTTAGATTTTCTCAACCCTTTATGTAACAGCTTCCTATCAGCATATCCTAGGTAGGAACTTATTTCTCGGAAGGTTAATTGGTTGTTTAAAGCCCATTAATATTTTAGAGCTATTTGGGTTCAGATTTTTTAGTTATAGCAAAAAGCTTCAGCGCAAAGCAATGCGCTGATGGCCTAGCGGGAAGAGCATGTGGATTTCAATCCAGAGGTCGCGCGTTCAAACCTCGGCTCGTACGAATGAGTTTTTCGGAATTTATGTCGTACCTACGAAATATCATTTGATATTTACTATAGTTGCTTTTCGGTGAAGGAAAACATCATGAGGAAACCAGGCTAATCCCAATAAGGTTTCCCTTCTGGGTTGGAAGGTCAGATGGCAATCGCTTTCGTAAAGACTAGTGCCTACATCAGTTCTTGGGATTAGTTGCCAAGTGGGTCCCAGGCGCCCATGAGTCGTGGCAAAATGCTGGGTTAGCGCGAGGAAGAAAAAGAAGAGCAAAAAAGCTTCAGCGGCAGTTTAAACATTACTTGGACTATAGTATAAATTTTATACTTTATAGCAAAAACTTTTATACTATAAAAGGTTTCATCATCAGTACACCACCTTCGCCTTTATGTCTCTGGTTATTAATCTGCTTTTTTGGCTGATGAGCTATTGCCATAATATGGTTGTGCTGCAGATGTCCTGTCTTAGGAACTTATAATGAAATGACCACCAAAGCTAGCTTTGGTAGTCAGTGCTATGGTAGAATAAATGATAAATCCGCATTTGTGTTATGGTAATTATTGTTGTACAGAACTGTAGATACGTCGGCTGGTCTCGATGTAAACGATGTGATATGAAGAGTAAAAAAGTTAAATACGTAGCCAGGTAGTTGAGTTGGTGCGACATTGAACAAAACACGCGATCGCAACAATGGTCATGAATGAATGTCGCTCGAGCGCATGATGTATGTACCCGGATAATGATGTTATTTGCTTTGCCTTCCGTCATCGTGGATCATTGCTGTTAATACGTAGTTTGCTTCCTTCGTGTTGTTTCTTTAGTGTCTTCTCAAGACTGTTAGATTCTTTTGGAAATCTATTATATCTTTGCTTCCAGGGGACGTATGTTGAAAGCAGTCGATAAGACTTGAAAGAGGATTTATCACTTCTAATATCGTTTGAGTGTACCAGATTTTACGTCTATTGGCCAAAGCGTATGTTTGCTGAGACGATGATAAGCTCCATAGAGGAAAAATCACAAAACTTGCTGGTTTGATGATCGGCAGAGATCCAGAGCTAAACTATAGAAGAAGTCGCGCTCGTCCAAAATTCAAGGCTCCATCTGGACGGCAGATCTGACAGAGCGGGAAAATCAAGTACTTACAAGTAGTACAACGTTTAGCAACTTATCTTAGTTATGATACTTATGATTCTATCGGTTTCGACGCAGAAATATTAGTAGACCCACAATTCGAGTATACTTACTCCACTATCCACCACATTTTCAAAATTATTTGGGTTTGGTTAAGTAAAATACGAGTATTTTCAGACAATACGGTCGTTTGTCTGTGATTTTATCTAGATGTTTCTTTTCCAATCTGTTTTGTTTTGAATTTACATTACATGCATGTTTATATTCTTATGCTTAAGAGTAAAAAGTCGTATACGGCTTTCTGGTTTACGGCAGTAATACTCGGATAATGGGCGGCCGCCCTTGATCTTATCTTCATTGAAATTACAGTGACTCTTGATACTAAGTACCTCTAGGAATTTTATCGATTCCTTAGAACCTGATTGTAATTCATTAGACACTTTTTAATTGACTCTTGATGGCATTAATTTAAATATTTGCATTATCATAACATCATAACATGTTATTTTTCCATTACAAATGAAAGAATGCCAAACACCGCCGTCCATTAACCTACAGTTATTCACAAGATCATTGGGGACATTGAAAAGTTAAGGATTTAAATATGCGTTGAGAGCTAACATAATTGCACATATTCCGACAAAACAAAAGAAAAATGCAGTAAGAACGTATTAAGTAAGTACATATTAGGTGCCTTTTAATGCGCCAGTACATATCCCCGTCCCCATTATGCTCACGTGTTTAGGTATCGCACGTAGTTCGGCTCGATTGTTATTGTCAAGTATGTGTAAACAGCTTCAATCGTATGTACATGCTACCTTTGAAAACCTCGTTCTAAACGCAATCATACACATCAAAACCAACCACATTTCTAGTACGATAAAGTTTATTTTTGAATCAACTGTGAAAAGCAGTTATGAGATCTGGAAAGTACATAGTTGATATGCGAACGTTGACGGCATGTACTAAAGCAAATGAGTGTTCTCTAATTAAATTAACTAGTCTTGTTTAACTGGACATTTCTAGTGTGCACTAGGTCGTCTTATTAGCATCTGAGTGAAACGTTTAAGAACGTTATATTCTTGGGTTTTTTAATGAGGTCATGACTGAGGATCTCCATGCGTTTCAGCTCGCTGTACTTAAAAATTAACAATTACTCGTAACTAACCCCTAATAGTAGCATTAATACTTATACGCTAAGATTGGTAAGTGCGATCCGGTAGCAACTATCTATACCGGATCACAGGTGGGTGATAGTTATACAGTCCTGTAGTACCTATGCAGGCCAGCTGTGACTAAAGGAATTATCCAGTGATATGGCAAGGAAACACCGCCATTAAATAAGTATTGCCCTGGCAGAAGGAACCAGCTGGACCTAGTTCGAAGAGTGATGCTGATGTGCCATTAGATAGAAGTTCAATTGCGGGCGGCGATGGATATTATCACAATCGGTTGCAGTAATGCCCTCTCCTTAGGCAAAAGGAAACGACTTTGGGTTCTTAGCGCTCTATCTCTCTGTGATTCGAAGAGTGCTTCAGAGACATGGAGCAGGGGTGCGACAAGTAATCCTCGGGGGATTTCTGCTATTAATTGAAAATTTAAAGATACAATACGGTCGTTGTCGTCGGCTGACAGCTGGCTGGATGAGATCCGATGGCACGAAGGTCGAGAATGATTGAGTCTAACAAAAGATCGCCAAGAATGAAAGAAGGCGGTTCGGAGTACAATATTGGATAGAAGAAAGGCCACCATGATAATGATGAAAAGATTCCTTTGGAAAACTCAACGAAGCCTACAAAATGGAACAAAAATCGGGTGAAGGTTGTCCTGGATGAGGGCAGTAAGGGAACTGAGTAGTGAGTAATTATTATGAAGATTATTGGAGGTAGTGGACGATTTAAAAGTAACTCATTCAATCGAGGAACATAAAAAGTCTCTTGGTTATTCGCTATTCACCTTTATTTTTCATATCGTATATAAATCAGACTAAACACATCCACACACCCAGTATCCATAATGTGACGATCGACATGGGAGTAAATAAGGTTTTAAATAAACAAAGCGCTTAGTTCTGCGTATGCGACCGTGTGAGGTCATTTAGTCGGAAAACTTTTGGGTACCTACGACCCACCATGACTCACCTCAAATGCGGGGACATCAAAGTCATGACTTTGTCGTAAGAAGGTAGGTACCTGATATAGATTAACTTTACTTCTGCGGTGATGATTGTGAAGTCACCCATACTTACCTAAACACTTTGAATCTTCATTGTTTTTAAGTGTTTTTGATATTAGTTTTTTGTTTTGTCTAAGGTCACTTTTAATTGTTTTTCAGAGCATCTTTGTGAAATATTCAGTGGAAGGTCGATGACTCAATTTGTTTTTGAGTGATTTTAGAGATGATAAAGTTTAGTTTGTATCAAATAGTTTGGTTACAAAATAATTGCGAGGATGATCAGAACTAGGTACTCAGAAGTCTCAAAACAGATCAGTCAGATCTACAATGGTAAAATTGAAATAAGGTGAAAGTAAATCAGAAACACAATATCAACTGTGTTATTAGCTTTTGAATGTTCAGTTTACAAGTTGGTTTGACGTCTTTGTTATCGGTTTATTTTATGTGTGCACGCCAGTTTAGTGATTTTTCCACGCTCGCGGTACCCACACTAACCCACCGTGATCAAAGTACTTACAGACATACTTATTCACTACCACAACCTCAAGCCTGCAATGCAAATACTACTTACGAACCATAATGATAAGGTTCATAATAAATGTCACGAAGTTTTATTACAGGTTTTCAGCAATAATAGCCATGGCTAGTATTGCACGTGTCAATCTGCGATAAATGATTCGGTGATTTTGTATTGTTTGTAACCTTTTCCGTTAACTGTTGGCGATAAAAGAAAAGAATTAAACAATCTTATTTACATTTTACTGTTGCAATATGAATGTTTCAAATTTAAGTCGTAAAAAAACATCATTATTATATTAATATTTACTTATTGCAGGTACATACATTATTCATAACTGTAATGTCACTGCTTTTTAAACGATTGTGTATTATACAATATTAGACTGGTTTATACTATACGCTTCATATGTTGCTTGGGCTTTGTAACAATGGTTACGTGATCTTAGCTAACAGTTACGAAACTACAATCCGCACCAAATTGATCGGGCTACAGTGGCGACAAGGAAACATGTAAGTATACATATTACATATAGGTCGCTTCATTATGTACAAAGTTCTTCCTTACTTATCTACTTTACACGTGGATATACACTCATAAAACTTGGCATTGTCTCTCGTGTTTGACCTTCAATAAGTCGCAGTCTCAGCTAGGTTTCATCCTTTCGTCAATCTCTATACACTAGATACGTTTTAATATACATACCTACTTACTTCTTCTAAGTTGTAGGTATTCTCACGCCAAAGTACGAAGGTTAATGTACAGTCAGCGTCAAAGGCTGATAGATTCATTTATCTTACAGATGTCAAATGAGATAAATTAATAATATGTTTTGTGGCAACGTACCTACTTAACTTTTGATGTTGGCTTTTTTGTTGATATTGATAACGAGAACGCGGGTGCATAGCACAATTATCTAAGTGTGATTGCTACTCCAAAGGAATGCTACTAGATTTGAAACTCTATAATAAAACAATTAGCTAATAAACATCACATTTTGTCATCACCTGGGCTCAATTCGACAACGAAGGCAAACAACCTTCGGAAAATCTTAAATTACCGACGCGATGGACTCATTCGCCCTCGATGGTAGGCAAAAAGGGCACCCGTCCATCTATTACGGTGTATTTGGTAAGACGCGTGGTGAAAGTGATTGCGCGAATGTCGCGTGCGCCGACCTTGCCATATAAGTTGCCCGGGCGCATCCGCGCATCTCCTAGGGTTACCATAAATAATTACCAGTTAGTATTGTACCACTTCTTAATTTTTTCTCTGTTGACGGTAAGTACTTTACATATTCTACTTTCTGGCATAATTAATACAAAACTTGCGGTCAATACAATAATTTGAAGTAGGTACAAGAAAAAAGAGAACAAGAAGTAAACCCTAAACAAATTAATAAATATCATATTTAATGTTTTTGATATCCGATGAAAAACAAAAATGCAAAGGTGTTTCTGTCTTGATTGAGTTGTTATTGGATGTGTTTCTAATTATCAATTTCCTGTACTAACAGCTGATTTGATGAGCATTTGCGAGGCAAATTTAATGTCATGTGGACATCCTGAGTGCTATTAAATAAAAAGGGACAGTGTCCAATGTGGCGAGTGCAGGTGGCAAGCCTAATCGCTGACATGCAACTGCACCACTTGCCTGGAAACGTCTTTTTGCTTGTCCTGCTATACGCAGTGTGTTACTTACGTCTTTTATTGTAAATAAGAGCAGAATAGATGTTTTATACAGGTTAGGCATCTCTGCAGCAGACTGTAGGAACTGGTTGTGACATTACATTTGTTCGACTATGCTGAAATTGCTCTAAAAACGGTACCCTCACCCGAAAAACCTTGCTAGAAACTGTATTATAATATGTCAAAGTTAACGGTCGTAAAAAAGGTTACGGAATATACCTGCACGTACCTACGTGTCTTAACGCAAATTCCGTGTTGTGATTCCAATGATTGAAACGCCGATAAGAGTACGTGCAGGATTCTATGAATTTATGCATGTGTCAATGCGTTTTAGTTGTAATTAGCAGTGGATATGAGGATGCGCTTGAGTTGTGAGGCAAGCGAGTTTGCGCGCTGCGCGCGTTGTTATTGTTGTTATATTTGCGCGTCATATGCGGTCACGTGCGCGCGAGGACGGCTGGCTGCGCTCGCGCCACCGCTGCGAACTATTTCGCAATAAAACTCGACTTGGAACAAGATTGAACAGTGCTGCTTTTATCAAGTAATCATGAATTAATGTAGATGGATCCGCACGAGTAGTAAGCGAATTAATTTCGTCATAATAGGTGGTTAGGTGAAAAACTTATCTTGAGAATACATTCTAACAAAACAGCATTTAAAAATTTCATTTTTTTATTTAGTTAACCTTTATTTTACCATAGATTACATTCTCTACCAGTCACCCTAATTTAAATATAGGTATCTGCTCTATGCACTTGTTCTAGTTTCTGAAATGATAAGACTTGTAATTGTATGTCCTCTTTGCCCAGATATCAAATCTAATGGGAAGATTATATGCACCGTCAATAGTGCTTATCTAATTTTTTTAATTGCCCTGTTATTGGGTAAGCGGTAAGCGCGTATTTGTTTCGTGGCCGCCTGCGCCCGAATCCACACTAGAACGGCCGACCTCTCGATCTCGCCTCCGCTATAACAACTAGCATTGAGGCATTTACCTTTCTTAGGTCGGACCTGTCCTCAATACAGCTTGAAGCGTTGATTTATTATGATGCACGGAATGTTGGCTCAATTTAGAGACAAATTTTGTGCAATATGTGCCCAATTTGCTCAAATGTCTACATTCTCAGCGGCGTGTGTGGCTCATAGGGTGACCCCGTTTACCCGGTTTGTCGATCAGTTATGATTCCTAGGTACGCAGAACGTACCTGTATCCTTTAAAGTGCATTTTTAAAGAGTAATAAATTCGCGCTAAGATATTCTGGTATGTACCTATTCATCTAAAAACTGTCTTAAGGAACTCGCTGGGTGATCACAAATCACGGCAAAGATTTTGACCGCATAAACAATGTCTAAATACGGTTCGGATTACTACCTATATGTATATAGTAGGTACCTGAATTTTAAAGGCGATAAATCCAACACTGATATTTTGAAATAAGCATTTGATACTAACTGGATCATGTGATTGTGTAACCGCCGTATGCAGACACAATATGATTGTTTATACCTCCTCATGTCCAAGGCTCAAACAAATACAGACCCATAACGACGTATGGTCAAATGGCATCCGAGACAACAAACGACCTTTTGCGAATGATACCAATATTGAAGGCAATGCGTCAATTGTTCAAAACGACTCATACTCATTACTCGTAATTGGTTAATCCAGCTAATTGATTTTCTAAAAATTTTCCATCACGCGGTCCAAAATTAAAACAACAATGTCACACTGATTGTTATCTAAAACCGGAACAAAACCGAGACGTTTAGTGACGTTAAAAAATTACAGGCGCCCGAATATCACAAGTCAATTTAGTAGGATAATTTGTAATTTGTCGTTACATTAATACGATGTATCAAGTACCTATTGTCAGCTGTTACATTACAATGGCACTACCTGTTTAGCCTGCGTGACGGAAATGATCACTACAATAACACATTAGATCCTACTGTATGATGATAATATGTACATGTTTACGTTCGTCGTATTTTTTGTTGAATTTATTAATCTTATCATTAATTTTTCATAAATTTTGAGTTGGATCAGAGGTTAGCCTTGGATCAAAGTCTGATTTCGGTAGTACGTTGTAATCTGTCAATTAAGACTGTATATTAAGTGTCTTCTACACACAAGAGCAGATTATGGTATGGATTAGATTATAACTATATGGTAGTGTTATTGAATTAGCTAAGATTGAGATCTAAGGAAGCAATTATTGTCTTTGTACTTGGTAGCTATTGAATTTACCTGTATCGTCGTTGATGAACCCAGGCAAGAGCGTTAGCGATTTAGCTTAACTATTGCGATAAAATTGTCCCTAGAGCGTTTAGTTTTTTTATATGCATAAATAAATAACACATTATTTGTTTCTCCTTTGGTGTTTTGAGTGTGAAGATTCGATTGACCTAGAAGCGTTTGAAAACACCTTCCGCAAGACAGCCTGTCTGTCGATCCTCATTTTGAATCAAAACCCATATCCGCGAGTTAAGTGATTGATTGACTTCCGTTTGTTCGCGGATTACACAAATTCGCAGGAGCCGACCTCATGACGCCTGCGACATTGAACGCTCGACCCGTTTAAGTACAGAAATGATTCCCATTCACTGAGCATAGGCTACTGTATCACACGAAACAGTGTAATCGTGACCTATGCACAAGTAACAAGTACACGTAATTGAAGTTCACACTAATAATAGTTGACCTGAAGCGAATACTCGCTTGCACTTAATAAGCGGTAGACATTACAGTTCAGTAGAAGCGCGAGGCCACCTCAATACCTCGAAAAACGTCTTAAGAACATTTAAGTTCACCTTTATTGACGTCTTTTTGGAATGAAGAGTTTCCGTGCTATTTTATTTTAAAAGGTTTCATATGCATTTCTGTTTCTATCAATGTTAGGACGTTTATGCTTTACGGCCAGTCTGGCCCGCTCCCACTGTTTGCTTACCGATCATTATTGTAGTACACGGGCATGGAGACCATCGCAGCTAAATTTGTTATAGGTACTTACTAGGTATTTTACCTAAGTACATTTTTAGTTAGTGTAGCGTAGGCAGCCTAGCGTTAAGGTGACTTTCAACCCTATGGTTGTGGGTTCGAATACCAGCTCGTACCAATGAGTTTCGTGGAACTAACGTACCACGCTTTTCGGCGAGAGGAAACCGGACTGATCCCTATAAGTCCTTAGTTTCCCCTTAAGGGTGTGAGGTCGCTGTTGTAAAAACTAGTGTCTACACCAATATTTGGGATTAGGTGGCTATAGCCGACCCACTTCTTTAGGATACAGATAAGCTTTAAGATGGACATTTAATAATTGTCCTCCCCATGTAACTATTTTACCAAAAATAAACTAGATTCAATTTGAGAATTTAAACCGATCACATTAAACCGATGACAAAATTACTTTGTTTTATAGTTTTTGTTGCAGATTTATTGCTGTAAAATAGCGAATCGGAGTGACCTTCGGATGATTTCCGTGTTTTGACATTGGCGACAGTCGCGACCTAGATGGAATTCGATACACAGACGGATAGGTTATATTGGATATGCTGTATGCATCATTTTGAGTCAATTGATAATTGTTTTGTCTGCAAAGTGGAAAGATATGCACACATCTATGTATGTGTCCTCTTCAAAAAATCATTATACTGTACCTTCATTGTTCATTTTGGTATTGCTAATAAATAACCTTTTAAATTATTTTTAGTCTAATAATACGATTACCTGTGTGGTTTGAGCGTGATTTTCTTAGACATACATATAATGTCAACGAAAAAAAGGCGTTAATTTATAAATTTTCATTGAACAACATACGCCATAAAATTTATTAACGTTATCGGGCACGATTGCTCACGATAACTTAAAGCGTTCGTGTCGTATAGTGTTCGTATAGATAGTCGTTCGATTTGTAGCTGGTCCCGAACGGCTTTACTTAATAATAGACAAAAGATTAGCCGTTCGGCGCCGCCGGCTACAAATCGAACGACTATACTTCTAATTGTCTTTTCCAAATCCGAACACGTCCTTGCCGGTTGTAAAGTAACAGCAGGTAGCTGTCAACAATTAACATGCAAGTAGCCAACGAAAACATCCGTCACGTCGTGGGGACCTGTTGAATTGAGACTAATCCAACGTGGTCCGTGGTAACCGGTATCCGTCAGCCCTCATCACGTTGGTGCAAGTGGCGTGTGTCAAATGTTGCAGGACGCGCGCGCGCGCCAATCATGTAGTAAGTACTTAATAACCTTGAGGGTATGTGTGTGTATACAATAAAATATAATATACAGATATTCTTTATTGCTCACCAATATGAAAAAGAACATGACATACAAATTAAGCACATAACTTCAACTGTGGTAGACAACAGGCAGGTGGTAGGTGTATTTATAGTAGATTTGTGTTATATTGTCATAGGATAGAGAATTATTGGGACGTAATTTAGTGAAAAGGATCCATCCTTGAAAAATTGTCATTCAAAATTCAAATGAATGACTTCTTCTTTTGACAGAAAGTTTAAATTTATTGTGTTTTATTCACAGATTTTTGTGGGTTGGATTCTTTTCCCTAAATTATGTCCAATCTTGAGTCATTAAAATATTTGTCAGTAATATTCAATAATTGCCTGAAGATAAATAATATTGTTTAAGTTGATCACTACTGTGAATCAAGATAGTTTTTGATTTTACTTTTAAAATAAAACACCTTTTTAATAAATTAGCAGGAATTGTTAACAAAAAGTATAAAAATCAGTGAATTAGTGCAAGTAGTCACTATAGACTTATACTGACTGGGATACAGTGATGCCCACTCGGATTTTGAAAAAATGCTAGACTAATGTCTAGATTATGTCAAAATTATGCCAAAGATTTTTGAAAGACCTACGCTAAAAAAATGCTAAAATATCACTCGAAATTAGACACTTAAAACACATAATTTTTTTCAAATTTACCGCCTTTCTCTACTGACAAGATCTGCTTGATCAACTTGATATAGTCCGTTGACGTCCATCCGTCCACAAAAGTCAAAATTCATATGAAAATATGAACCAAATAAGGCGATGGCGCATATTCTTGCTGCCAAGTTGGTGCAAATTTGGCTTAGACTAAATTATGCTAAAAAATATGCCAGATGCTAAATGGAAAATTTTGGTGCCAAAGCTAGTGAAAATATGTCAGATCTGGCATCATTTATGCCAAGTTGGCAACACTGCTGGGATATGAACCGTGATATAAGTCTAGTGAAACTAACCGTGAATCATTCAAAACTGTTAATACAAGTATGCAGTATTTAAGGTAGAATAAGTCAACTTCTATGTTTTTAAATAAGTAGCTACTGAAATATACAACTATATGTACATTAATGATAATAATCCACTATGAATAGGGGACTTTTTACTTTGCATTCCTGCGCAGTCTCGGCAATTAATTACACATAATTGTAACGGACTAACAGGCGATGGGCTAACATATCACGTTATCATAATTGAACGAGTTAATATGGCGATACGGCAAACTGTCCTTACGTTTGCCGACATGACACTAATAATAGTTCCAGCAAAAAATTGACAACACTATTGTCAATTTGTCACGGTCAGGCAAGTGCTGGTACAAAGTTTCCTCTTATTCCAATGACATAAGGTCTAACTCCCTCATTCATAAACTTAAAATTCTTAACAACCCTGTACTTAACTCAGTTAAATTATGTCTCTTTCTAACAAACATTACTATCAAAAAGATTGTTAAATGTTTATTAGATTTGACAAACGTTTATAGTTCGTTTTTTTTAGCATTAGAAAGAAGTTGCAAGAAGGTAAGCGATCCTGACATGTCTTTTAATTGAAAAACGCTTTTTAAAAATCAAAAACTATTACTTATAAAAGCAGAAGAATATAAATGATCGTATTAGATTCATAATTGTTACATATTTGCCGTAACTTATTTTTAAAATGTGTTTTTTAATTAAAAGACACATCAAGATTGTTTACCTTATTTCTAATGCTAAAAAAACGTACTATAGTTTATGAATAACGCTACAAAACTGTTTACTTGTGTTGGGTTAATTTGTGTAACATTGCCCCATAGTATTATTTTATTTGTTATTTATGACGTCTTTGCTGAAATTCGGTAAACGTGCAGATAAAGAGAGGTATCTTCTCGTACGCTCTATCGCACATGACAATTAATTCAGTCTATATTTTGACCTTGACGGTACTTCCTTCATGGACAGTAAAAAGTAATATCAAAAGTATTATACAGGGTGTCCCAGAATTCGACGTCAAGCCGTAAACGGATGATAGACCAAGTCATAACAGTTATCATAAAAATACAAAAAAAAATCCAACTCATGTTTTTTTTTTAATTATGGTCACTTTAAAAATTCACTAAAAAATCCACACCCTGTAATGGTTCTTTAACTCTTATTACTACAAATTCCATAATTTATTCTAATTTTTTTATTATTGTGTAATCTTGAATAATTACAGGGTGTGGATTTTTTAGTGAATTTTTAAAGTGACTATAATTTTTAATGAACATGAGTTGGATTTTTTTTGTATTTTTATGATAACTGTTATGACTTGGTCTATCATCCGTTTACGGCTTGACGTCGAATTCTGGGACACTCTGTATAATATCAGAAATATATTTCCGCACTAAACACCATATTACCATCATCTACAATTATTAACTCCACGTTTAAAGTATAACTGAGATAATAGTTTTTAGCGTTCCATATAACGCTTCGAGTTCCGATACTCGCTCACGCAACACATTGCTCGGGAAAAGTTCTTTGACCTACTATCTATAGCTCGTAGAGTTCCGTAGCACCGCTACGCCGTAGCGAAAAAAATGTATCCAATCTCTGTTGAACTAATACTACCCTTTCTGTATACCGAAGTGTGTAACAGCTGGTAATTATTACAGGTACAATGAGCACTGTTAACACAGCTACATAACAATACGTAATGTATAAAAGCAATAATTATGAGTGTGTTAAGATGTTGACTTAATGTGCACTAAAGACATGTTTGTTATTATATTCTGCTATATATTTGGAGTGATTTGGTTTGAGCTAAGATCTATTAATGTATTTAACAATTAAATAAATATGTTAGTACATATAAGAACATAAATATGTACCTACTCAAACAAAAACATCACTTACAGACAATGGGTCGCACCATACATAATAATACCTATAGTAATCGGTTAGGAATGTTCAAAATTGATAAACGTGATGCTAGGTTTACTAAGCGTTTAAAAATAACAATATACCTATGCGTAAGAGCATAGATAGCTATTATACCCTGGCAAATTTACTTTGTCAGTGGAAAAAGGCGTGAAATCAGTGTTGCCAACTCGGATTTTGAAAAAATGCTAGATTAATGTCTAGATTATTTCAAAGTTTTTTGAAATATGCTAAAATGTCACTTGAAATTAGACACTTAAAACCCATACATTTTTCAAATTTTCCGCCTTTTTCTACTGACAAGATCTGCTTGACCAACTTTATATAGTCCGTCGACGTCCATCCGTCCACAAAAGTCAAAATTCATATGAACCACATAATGTGATGGTGCATATTGTTGCTGGCAAGTTGGTGCAAACTTGGCTTAGACTAAATTATGCTAAAAATATGCCAGATGCAAAATGGAAAATTTTGATGCCAAAGCGAGTGAAAATATGCCAGATCTGGCATTATTTATGCCAAGTTGGCAACACTGTGTGAAATTCAACTTTTCAATGAGAAGTCCATCCTTCGTGTCTAAATTTTTTTAATTTGCCGCCTCTTTCTATTGACAGAAATGCCTTGGCAAACTAAATATACACGGTGGCTAAAAAATAACTGCAAAAATAAACTTAACCCTCCCACAGAAAATGGTCCACCCAAAATGTATGAAACAGCCAAATTTTTTTTTCGCGTCTTCGGTGTTGGTCTCATAGTAAAAGTTGCTCAGTATAATCCCAAAATCTCTCTGGCAACGGGAATATTTTTCGCCTCCCTGTATATCAGTTATACTTCTCGATATTACAAAGTAATTTTTGAGTGGACGATGAAATTAGGTAGGTACATATGTACCTAGTCTAAACCTAAACGTGGGAGGCCAATTAATCCGTAACGTAACACCTCAAAATAGTAACAGGTAGATATCGGCATTAAATCAATATGACAATTGTAAACGTCGCGATTGTGATCTCGCCCGTGGACTGATGTCAGCGCCCAACCTTGCTACAACTCGATAATATTACCTACTTATTACTTATTACCGTTAAATGAATAATCCTTGTGTTTGGTAGCTTATTTTTTAAGTAAATATATTATGTCTTGAATTGCTGGTTTGCTTAGTGTTTTTCTAATTATTGACGTGCGATTCGTGCGAATATAAAAAAAATAATATCCGGGAAATAAAACATAATATCATATCTTGACGACCACTCTGGCCTAGTGGGTAGTGACCCTGCCTATGAAGCCGATGGTCCCGGGTTCGAATCCTGGTAAGGGCATTTATTTGTATGATGATACATATATTTGTTCCCGAGTCATGGTTGTTTTCTATGTATTTAAAGTATTTATATATTATATATATCGTTGTCTGAGTACCCACAACACAAGCCTTCTTGAGCTTACCGTGGGGCTTAGTCAATTTGTGTAAAAAAAATGTCCTATAATATTAAAAAAAAAAAAAAATCGTAATATAATCTGCGAATATAAAACATATAAAAACTCAAAAATGTGCGTTTTCCTAGAGATTGATACCTAAGACCTAGATCGATTTATCGCCCCCGAAAACCCCCATATAGCAAATTTAATCGAAATCGTTAGAGCCGTTTCCGAGATCCCCGAAATATATATATGAATAAACTAGCTGTTGCCCGCGACTTCGTCCGCGTGGCAATCTTATCTTCAATATTTTACATCTTTAGTACCTATAATTTTCATATCCAAGCAATGTTGAAATTACTTTTCTTTTTTAGCAAGTTGTATGAAGTTTTAAGTCAAGTGGATTTTGATGTTGGTTGCTGAAATTACTTTTCTTGTATTTTAATAATAGGTACCTATGCCCTTATACAAAATTCAAGTTCCGCACTCACAAAATATCTGTTCTTCATACAAACTTTCAACCCGTTTCTCACCAACTTGGGGGATGAATTTTCAAAAATGTTTAAATTCGTTTTCATGTTTTTTAATTTAAAACCTTTTTTTTGTAAAAAGATCAAGTTCCTAGCTTAAAATTAAATTTACACCCCAAGACGAACTTTCATCCCCTTTTTCACCCTCTTAGGGCTTTTTTTTTCTAATCGGCTTCTGCTATTATGTCTTTCTAAGAAGTTTCAAAGCATTTGTAATGTATTCAAACTTTGAACCCCATTAACCCTCTTAGGGAGGGAATGAATTTTACAAAACACTGAAATTATTTTTATTGTCTTCTAATAATATCCCCAAATACAAAGATTCAAGTCCCGCGCTCGAAAAAATGTTTGATATCCATACAAACTTTCAACCCCTTTTTCACCCCTTAGGGGATGAATTTTCAAAAACGCTGAAATGAGTTTGCTTGTATTTTAATTTTATTCGTTTTTACACAGTTTCAAGTTTCTAGCTTAAAATAAAATTTGCCCCCGAATACGAACTTTCATCCCCTTTTAACCTTACCTAACCCTTAGGGGTTGAAATTCCAAAAACGTTGCAATTACTTTTTTGTAATCGGCTATTATGCCTTTCTAAGAAGTTTCAAAACCATTTGTAATGGATCCAACTTTCAACCCCTTTTTAACCCTGTTAGGGGATGAATTTTACAAAATGCTGAAATTACTTTCCCTGTTTTCTAATAATATCCCCAAATACAAAGATTCAAGTCCCGCGCTCGAAAAAATATTTGATATCCATACAAACTTTCAACCCCTTTTTCACCACCTTAGGGGATGAATTTCCAAAAACGCTGAAATTAGTTTTCTTGTATTTTAATTTAATACGTTTTTACAAAGTTTCAAGTTCCTAGCTTCAAATAAAATTTGCACCCGAAGAGGAACTTTCATCCCCTTTTTAACCCCCTTAGGGGTTGAATTTCCAAAAGTGATGGAATAACTTTTTTTTGTAATTGGCTATTATGCCTTTCTAAGAAGTTTCAAAGCATTTGTAATGGATTCAAATTTTCAACCCCTTTTTAACACTGTTAAGGGATGAATTATACAAAACGCTGAAATTACTTTTCCTGTCTTCTAATAATATCCCTAAATGCAAAGATTCAAGTCCACCACTCGAAAAAATGTTTGATATCCATACAAACTTTCAACCCCTTTTTCACCACCTTAGGGGATGAATTTCCAAAAACGCTGAAATTAGTTTTCTTGTATTTTAATAATACATCTTTTTACGAAGTTTCAAATTCCTAGCTTAAAAGAAAACTTTAACCCCATACAAACTTTCATCCCCTTTTTAACCCCCTTAGGGGTTGAATTTCTCAAAATCGCTTCTTATCTCTTGTACACTTTATAAATGTAATCTGGTGTGCAATTTTCAACTTTCTGGCTTTTGTAGTTTCGGCTCTGCGTTGATGAATCAGTCAGTCAGTCAGTCAGTCAGTCAGGACACTTGCATTTATATATATAGATAGATAGATAGATAAACAAAAATTGTTTAAAGGTATAAGATATCGCTCCGTGCAATCTTTTTATCGAGTTTCCTACTTGTCTCAAACCTCGCTTTCATTTGCATATATAGTACATTATTGTCGAGGCTCGGAAGTAGCTACTTGCAGGCTGAGGATTCGGTTTAAACGGACGACCTTGGGAGTCCGTTTAATTGAATCCGAAGCCAGCAAGTAGCCTTCCAGCCGAGTCATATATAGTGCTTTTCTCAAAAATGGTGCAAGAAACATAAATATCATAGAAATATTTTACAAAAGCAACGTTCTTACGTATATATCTTCACAGAGAAAAGCCCTTACCGCCTTTTTATTTTTTTTAATAAAAAAATAGAAGTGTATTTTTCTGCCGAAAATACGCCAAACTATTTGAGACAGCTAAATAGTCGCGGTACTAATCATCTGTTTGGCTGTTTAATGGGCCTGTGCCTTCATTTGATATGGCCAATTGAACTTTTAAAAAGTTTGGAACTCTACAAATAATGGAATTTGTATGCAACATTGCAGTCCCAAAATCGAGACTGCAATGTTTTTAACTTTTTAATTTTTGACTGACCATAAACTCCGCGCTTCGCGACCTATTTTTTAGACGGCAAAGTCGACTTTGCCGTCCATTTTTGAGAAAAATTATATCCCGTCTCACGTCTTTAAAAATTTAGAAATATATTAAGAGGGGGAGTAAAGCCAAGGAATTAGAAAGAAATATACATAATATGTAGGTACCTATATGGTGCGCCGCGCGAAAGATGCAATGGACGTCGCGCGGGTTTTCAAATTTTTAACTATATTTCTCTGTAAATATATTTATGATTAAAGTTTCGCTCATCAGATCGTGGGCTATACGAGTATCAATAGCTTTTAATAATAAAATTATACTGCTATAATATGCAGGGCAACGATAAGCAAGTGATAAATGAAACTAAATACGTTTTTGAATTTTTTAAGGGCTTCGTTAGTGTTTCGCCCGTGCAAAATTAAATATACTTAGTCCAGTTTCCGTGTATATTTTGCCATTTGCCCTTGATTAAAATTAGCAAGAATAAAAAATTTATATAAAAACTAAAATTTTGCGTTAGCCCCTCATACATTTGTGACATAATTTCATAAGCCTTCATGACATGATCTAATAATGCCATCCACATCATTTGATCTAGAACCTGTTATATTTTGATGAAGGTTTACTAGATCATATATTAAATTTATTGTCCACTCATTTTAAAGGTTAAAGTTTTTCTCGATAATAATATTTAACGTCTTTTGATTCGTATGTTTTTTTACCTTTTTGTTTTTATATAAAGGAACGCCTCAACGTTGCGAGCACCTCCGATGTTTTTTTACATTAACCTAATGTTTTAATATGTATATACAGAGTAGCAAATTGATGCCTACCAAAGACCGCTTTGGTTTTTTTGCGAGTTCAAGGCAAATTACCTTAATTTTTCGAAAAGGAGTCTCATTGTGTGTACGAGATCGTCACCAGATGCCTTAATCACGGGTAGTTGCGTAACAACTGGTTTGGCTTCTTGACTTTTTATAGTCATATTCCGCTTTGTTACAAGTTTTTAATGCCAGTCTGGGCAAAAAAACGTACGATGTATTTGTTAATCATTCTGTAATATTGAAATTCGCTGTCGCAAGGTAATAACAATGAGTATTTATGACATTGCGGCAAACACTTGTACATGAAGGTAATGCATGCTTTAAGATAAAAGATTAACTCGAAGCAAACGCTTCATGATTAGTAACAAATAATTATAAATCTTATACTATGATTAAATAAACTGAATTTAGAAATTAATTAATTTTGAAACTAATCTCATTTTAATCGTTAGAGGTGTTCATACTTGGTTGGTCGAATTACCAGTAGTAAAGTTAATTTTAAGCCATATTACGCTTAAAACATTATTGTTTTAAATATGGTTATTATAATTATTACAAAATAAATAAAATTACGTCACAGAAAATAGTGCTTGGTTATATTCTTTAAACTTAATCTCTGGGATACTTAAGTTGGAGATTTGTCTATCTAAACACAGTCAAATCCTGTAAAGGGTGCATGTCACAAACGCAACTTATAGCTTAGATACTAATCTTGAAAAAAAAAACGAGTTGCCAGAACAAATCGTATTATTAACCGTGGACGTATTAAGCGGGTTATAAGCGATTCTTTTTACATAGGCTTGTTACTATGTTTTACAAATATCACAATATAGGTTCACCCAGACCGTCAAGTATTTCAAGTTAACTTCCGTCGCCAAAACATCTCCAAAAGAACAAACTAACAACAAAGTAAGTTTCGCACGCCGCGCGTGTTTAGTCTACCGGCTAGACGCATTGTTAATTTATTCGCTATGATAATGTTTATGTTTATTATGGCATCAATGACCGCGAAGTGGGATTAACATCGTTTCGGTGCGGGTTCACAGCCACTACTGATAACGCGAGTGGGCGGTTCGAGTGATTCTCGACGCCGGCCGCCTTACAAATCTTACCATTTAGTACCTATATAAGTAGGTACAGTTAAGGTGGATTGGGATAGCTTCACAAAAGTTTTCGCTTTCGCAAAACAATTAAACAATGAGTATATTATAGCAAAATAAATAAAACGTTAAGATACCCTACAAAATATTGAAGTAAAGGCGTACAAGAATTCAGGACCAAATCATTTTAATGAGAAATTTTAACTTCGGTAGTTCTTAACTTAACCGTAAGGCTATGAGTCCAACATTTTTATTCACGAATTATTTGTATAATCTAGCTAAAGTTCCTCTTGGGAATAATTAGTGATTAATTCAAGTACGATCTCTTTCTGTCGTGGGCGTCGATAGTAATAAAAGTGGCGCCTGACGCCGCGCCGCCACGCGTTGCATTAAGTAGACTACGCGCTGCTAGGATTGGTACGAATTTCTGATGAGTGGTTCGAAGATGTTTGATTGTTACTTGAGATATTTCCATATCACTATTTAAAAACCCTAAAAATTTGGATCTATTAGGAGAAAAACTAAAAATATAAAAGACTCACGAATCTAGTCGGCAGTGACGCTGTGCAGTGTATACGACGACGATTTGTGAGATAAGCACAGATATTTTTCCTAAGTTGGGAATATTTTCTGTATTTATTTATTTATCTATTATGTACTTGTATTTTTGTCTAATAACCTACTATGGACTAGGCTGATTTAAGCAAGACACTCGATCCTTTGGCGACGTGGCTCCGTTGTGTCATTTGCGCTTCAGTGTCAATCAAAAATGAATGTTAAGTGTGGGTTGTGTGATAGATTCAACATGAGTATACTTTATCCAGCAGTGATCTTAGCGTTAATCGGTTGTAAAAAAAATTACAACCGAAAGATGATGACCGACTAGCATGGCTGAAAGGTAGTCTTGTGAATATTTTTATTTACACCAAAGGGACTGTAGTGTATTTAACTTTTTTTGTAGTCAAGATTACAAAAGTGGGTACATTATAGTTACCTATAGGTACTAGTCTTACAGTTAAATAGGTCCTCGATTAGACCTATTAGAAGGCAGTACATATTCGGCAAATTAGATTTATCGGTTAGGATATAACTGATTAATTCAAGCACGTCACATCGCCCTGTGACGTGGGCGACAATGCTGGCAATAAAAGTGGCGCCCGCCGGCGAGCGGCTCTGTTGCATCTTGCATCAAGTGAACTCACGAAGTTAGGAAGATCTTCGGATAAGCAAATTTGTGGGACACTATGGAGAATTAAGCCCAACCTACTTTTCCTCCATGAGACAGTACGTTTTTAGTGGCTGCGACGGTGATGACGATGATGACTGAAAACGTATTTGTTAACAACTTAAACTAACATAGCTCGGTTCAGAAAGGATATCTTAATAAAAGATTATAATGGTTATAGACATATTTGGCTTAGCAAATAAATCCGCTGAGAATTAACAAATAACACATGATAATTTATAACATGATGGTGTTATATAGTTAAATAAAAATCACATTCATGTCATGTCGTTGATAAGCATACCAGTTTGTAAAACGCGCGAAGTTTTAGATATAGCGTGAATACTTTCGCGATGTTTAAGCACCTGATTATACATAACGTGTGTTATAATTTAGTTACGTATAAAATTTGAATATATTATAATATGCGTGAGAGTAATTTCTCAAGTTTGTAATAATTAAGTTTTATTTGATCTAATAAATAAATAAATCTTCATGGAGCATATTATTTTAGCTCAGGTTCATGTCTAGATAATTTAGTTATTATTAGTATAACTATTGTAGGACGTATTGGAGTAGTGTAACAGGAAGCCCGATACTGATTTTAATTTCTTGTTCTGAAACTGTTATGGATTTGATCTCTTAATTGTCCACAATTATATTTCTGATCCAGGGATCCGTTTCTCAAAAGCTTGTAAGTTGTAATACAAGTGGAAGTGCCTTTATAATAAAAGCTGTTAATAAATAAGTGACATCCGCTGGTATTACAAGTTACAAGCTTTTGAGAAACGGGCCTCAGATTACTATGTTTAGATACTAAGAAGACAGAAATAAAATGGATGTTATATCAAGCTTTAATTTGTTTAGATTGTTACTTGCTTCGCTCGCTTTTTTCTTTTTCCGCTTAATAATCAAATGCTTGCTTAATGCATGCCTTGCTGTAAAATGCTTGAAATCGTTTAATTGCTTATCGTAGTTACTATACACGAATTCCTATTTTACTATAAACCGTATCCACAGTTAGCAAGTCCCGTGAAGTGGGCGTGCTGGTCTACTAAGTACAAATGGGCTTGCGCTCGCGTCGCGTCGGTTCCTCGTGCAGTCTCTTTTGGAAAAATGTCGTAAGTGCCTAGCAGCTCCATATACAGTTACTCCGTTCTATCAAATTTGTAACTCGCTGTATCATTTCATTTCTAGAAAGCCTTGCTTAAACTTTCGACTTGATGTCAATTTATGCGTAAGAGTATCTTTAAACCGTATTTTCTTATTTATTATTTAAATTGTTTTCTAGAGCTGATAAATCGCTTAATTATTCTGTTTTTGTTGTTCGCTAAGTGCGATGGGGGTGGTGGAGGGAGACGATGTGGCCGAAGGAATGCTTAATAGTAGGTAGCGCTTTGACAGTTAATTTACTTTATTTAATACGCCTTTTCTGATTTCAACTTCGCATTCTTTTATTTCATGAATCGTTATCGTAGGATAACGGAATATTATTTCATTATTAGAGAATATTTTTTGTGTATGTAATGTAATTTTAATATTAATTAGATACCTACCTATGTAGGTATAAAGAATGATATCGTAGTTTTCTTCTTAATCTTATTAACACTGCTAGTAACTCTCTTTGTTTTTTGTCCGAGTGAATTAAGCGTAAGTAATAGATAGGTATATTAAGTTAGTAAATGTCTACTCCAGTATGTCGCGTATCGCGTATATAGAAAAACGTGAATTACTGAACAACGTGAGATGCTTAACGAAATGAGCATCGCACCGGTTACTTAAATATAAACCTTAGCATTCCCACACACACGCCCCGCCCGTCGTGTACGTACACGAAAGAGTGTTTGTTTGTGTGGGTGCACGTAGCACGTAGCACACTGTATTGACCCGCCCACGATATTACCGTTTCCATGTAACGTTCAACTGATCCTTATTTGTAAGTGGAAAAGGTTGGAATTTGAATAGTAGGATCACGGGCGGATTAATAAATAAGTTTGTGTTACTATACCGTATTGTTTCACGTTTACGCATCTCTGTGTGGCGAGGTTAAGTAGAGCGGCGTTATCTCCGGACAGAGATTCCGTGGAGTTGGATTAAGGGACAAACCGGATTGTAAACATATGTATTTAAGTGGAAAAGTAAAGGAATAAAAAACTGTTTAAATAATCCATTAAAATGCCATTGAAGTTGTTTAAATTAAAGTCACTTTTATAATAATTTTATCGGTATATTGGATAAGAAATGCGTGTAAAATTTTCTAGAGCCAGTCAGTTTCATAATTAGAAGGTTCAACGCATTGTCCGCTCCCAAATGTCATCGAACGCAGTTTCGCAACCGTCAATCACAACAGCGGTCACCTACTTTCGTTCTTCGATCGGCTCCGATTAGCGGCTACATTCACCTCCACCTCTACGCAACTATTGTTTCTGTAGGAATCTTTTATTTATGGCAGCACTGAGCTTGTTTGTTATTCACGCAATTAAGACTTCGATTCAGGCACACAAATGTGTCAGTGTCCTGAGAACCGTAAGAACTTTACGTAATCAGGGATCAGATTAATACTGGTTCACCTCAAGTGATTGTTCGCGCGCGGTCGGTCGAGATGGGAATAACCTGCTTGTGACAGGCGCTACGCTTGTGTGAGTGATATGACGGCGCCCGTGCCTTACCTGTATATTCGACACTTGCAGACATTCTAATTTGAATTCAAAGCTACTTGTTATAAGGTCGATGTTAGGTTAGCGTTTACGTAGATAGAAATGCCTTACCGACTATAAGTTGACGCTCGAACGCGCCTGTTTGACAAGATTCCAACCGCGTCTGGCCTGTTTGTTTATTGTAATCGGTTTGACAATGAGCTTAAGGTGCGGTTTCGAGTGATCTCTGTGTTCGCTCTCTTGTGATTGCTCCGCTGTGTTGGTATGGTATGATACGTCATGTAATGTATACTGGCTTACTGTTGAATCGCTTATTTAATTGCTTAGCGACTAGAATATTTATTATTTAGCGCTTTTATCTTAATAAATATTTTAGAAAATTGTAAAGTATTTATTTATAATTTAATATTTAAGTTTACTTTAGGCTCAATTAAGTTAATAAAGTGTAATTTAATTAAGATTTGTTCTGATAGTAGCGTTACAGCTTAAAAAACTTCAAACAATAGTACAATACGATTAACAGCACTAATAGGGCGGCGTAAAAAAACAACCTTTGATAAGTAGACGACAATCCCAGAGCAGATAACGGAAGGTCAATGAGACGGCGCGCGCGGCATAGGGGGGATAGAGGGAGGTCGGAGGGGGGTAGGGGGGCGTGGGCGAGGGGGGATATAGCTAACTCTGTCCCGCGCGTGCCCGACCTCCTTGGATGCGCGGCCCGCAAGGTCGGCCGCTTTAATTAATAAACTCACCGTAAAGTATTTGAGGCCGATCGGAGAAGCAACTACAATCTTACCCAGCCTTTGTCTAGTTATTGACCCGGCGCGAAGGTTATTTGTTTAATCTGTAAGGTGACGGTAACCTTTATGGGGGGGATAAATATTTTTGTGAAGCGTAACTTTATTTACTATAGTAATTTAAAACACGTGCTGTATTATACTCACCATTGTAGCATTTACACGTACATAATTTTTCTAAGGTTGTCGTATTTTTTTGTAGCCCACGTGTCCCACTGCTGGGCAGAGGCCAGCCTTTTCCCGCCAGTCGCTATAAAATATGTGCAGGAGTAACGCCCATCAGAAGTAAACTTCTTAATTATGTACATAGTTCCTATTCGTATGTTTTACAAAATGTTAACCACAGATTCTATAGAGTAATAGAACCATGTAATTTCAAAGCGTATCTATTTTAAATAAATTAATTACCTTATGTTACTCGATAAAAGTTCAAAATCACTTTGACATTAGTCCTAAGGACGGGACACAGAAGCCATTCACGACTTTAAAGGGCGACCTTAATTCAGTATACATTTAGAGGACAAACCTGACTTAAGTAATACATTCTGACGTTCTCAAAAAATTGCTTCATAATTAATTTTTTTTCTTGTTATCTATTTATTACTATTAATTTACCATCTATAAGTTACGTCTAATGTTGTATTTGTAGCGGTTTTGCAAGTAACTGGACCGACGCAGACCGTAAGGTGAAGTCTTTAAATAATGTATACTATTTTGAATCTTATTTCCCTGAGTTAAGCTGCAAAATGTATACGGAATAATTAGCCTAAGCGGTAGACGCAGACGCTACAAACAGCAATTGTTATGCTCATTTTATCGCGTGGTATCTGAGGGCCTACCGCGAACCACGTTTGACGTGTTGCCTCCTTGTCAGACTTACGTATGAGTTTACAAGTGCGACCGAGAGGCAACACCTCGAACGTGGTTCGCGGTAAGCCCTCTGGAACCTTTTTAGTATAATTCACTCAACTCGTATTTATTTATTATAATCTCATATTTCACCGTTTGGACAAAAAAGTGTATATTTAATCTATTTTGCACTAAAATATTGTCTACAGTTAATACTAAGGCAAAAATTGAGAGGCGAGTGCTGCTGTAAAAAAAAACGTATCGAGGTAAATTATGTTTAACATAAATAATTTTATTTAAATGTAATAGTATTATTTGTTGAAGTAAGAATACATACGTAGGTGTACATATGTTAATTTAGATTAGATTAAATGATTTATTTAATTAAAGACAATGACATAATAGGTTTGCATTGATGTCAAAAATATAAGAATTTATATCCTGATCGTCAAAATAAAATAAAATAAAAAGTATAATAACAATACTTAATGAAATAAAATTATAGCTCCAATCAAAACACAATGTGTTAGGTACGTAATAATTATAAGTAGGCACTAGCCTAATTGCTAATGGGTAAGCGCAAAACGCAGAAGATAACTAGAAACCTAACTTAAATGATTAATTGCTAAAATGGTTTCACATCATTGACTTGCATTATATATGTTTCGTTGTTGGTACAGTTTACACTTTTGCACCCTACTCTTTTGTAATAAGGCAAAAAGTGTAAACATAAACCTCGACTGTACCTGTTGGCTGTTTACCTAGGCGCTAACATTGAAACTAAGTAGGTATAGTAATTTTAAGTGTTTACTTATGTTACCATTTTGTACGTCCAGTAAATAACTCCCTGCGTTGTCACAATAGGTTACGTAATAAGTAAGTAAGCTTATACGCACTTACGTATGGTTTACGTAAACTTTGCACAACCGTTTCAAATTCGATTAATGACTGTGTCATCTACTGTTTTTTTTTCAAACATTAATTCTCTTATCTTTCGACATTCTGTGCAGCAGTGTGTGTCACAGCACAGCTAGAGCACTTCTAAAAATCATTTCGATGTTTTGCGTTAATGTCACAGGCTGTTCTTTTTTAATTTACGAATAGACCAGTAATTGACTCTCACTGGATGGGAAGTTGAAATAGTAAAATGTTGTGGTATAGTATAGGGAGACAGATGATATTTATTATTAGTCAGTAGTAAACGGACCATTAGATAAAGCGCATGTGTTTCTTTTAAATAACCACTCTACCCCTCTCGTCACCTCATGGCGACCGTGACAGGACACGAACTTGCAATCTTCGGGTAGTAATGGGTAGTTCGGGTAGTTGGTAGTTCCCCGATTCGGAAAAACCGGGCAAGTGCGAGTCGGACTCGCGCACGAAGGGTTCCGTACCATAATGCAAAAAAAAAAGCAAAAAAAAGCAAAAAGAAAACGGTCACCCATCCAAGTACTGACCCCTCCCGACGTTGCTTAACTTTGGTCAAAAATCACGTTTGTTGTATGGGAGCCCCATTTAAATCTTTATTTTATTCTGTTTTTAGTATTTGTTGTTATAGCGGCAACAGAAATACATCATCTGTGAAAATTTCAACTGTCTAGCTATCACGGTTCGTGAGATACAGCCTGGTGACAGACGGACGGACGGACGGACAGCGAAGTCTTAGTAATAGGGTCCCGTTTTACCCTTTGGGTACCGGAACCCTAAAAAGCTTACATATTTCTTCTCGCATCGCATCGAAAGTAGTACATTGCCTGTAAATAAAGCAATGCACTTAAATCTATCCTATAAAATCCGTTGGCAGAGTAATAGGTGCTTGACCGCCAACAAATGAAACATCGACAGTAAAGAATGCGTTTAATAAAGCACGAAATGTATGATTGACAGAACTAGAGCTACCTCCTTGATGATTATGATCATACTACACCGTTCCGCCTGACGGTAAAGTTAAACTTTACTAACCTAGTTCTAATAATGCTTCTGTCTACTGTCGAATCGTTTGAACCGTTGTTGGGAATTAAGAAGTGTCTAAATATATACATATTTTTGCATCCAAATACTTGACATGAACGGCACCCGACATTACATAGGACCTCTACGATGTTTTATTAAAATAGGGTTTAATAAAAAAATTGATCTTAACTAGGTACTTATTTAAAATGTCATTTTCGATATGTTTCACATGTTTACATGTGATTTCCCGTAAGCTAAAAAATAATAATAATGTAATTTTAGTTAACATTTAACTATATAAATTGGACACAGGAAGTGCGTATAAAGACAATCAAGTGACGTCATGGGTGTTTTTATTTAAAAACTCGTACCGCCACCGCCAGTGAATGACACCCGCTACGGATAGGCTTAATCTATGTGTATTCTCCGGGCACGCTCACATTGTTGGCCGCTTATGTAAGTCGAAACGTCTTCCACTTTCGAATCAAGTTTATTGACACGAGTCGACAAAACGGCCGGTTCACAGTTACACGCGGCCGCTTTGATTCAACGACGCGGTGAAATGCGTGATCTTATTCCATTGTAAATTTGTTTTCATTTCACAAAGAATACTTCTGTTTAAACGGTCGAGTGGCCAGCGCTATGTGGCCTGTTCCAACAGTACGCGTTAGATTTCTAGCCGGAAGACGCTTCTGTTTGAACTGCTGGTAACAATTCCAGGAATGCGACTACGAAACCGGCCAATCTCGCGGCAATTACTGCCTGCAACGAGGTCGCTAAGCTGCAACAATACGATTAAAAACTATAAACAACCAATCCGACCAGATCGCCGTGGCTAACTTAATATTTATCCAATATAACAGGCTTAACATAATCTCTAAATAGAGTCATCATTTCGCTGACAAGGTAAACATAAACTGCGATAAATTAGTCGCGTTTACAATTTGTAAGAGTCATATTAACAAGTTTTATGATAATTTTATGTAAGACGCCGCCTCCTTATGTATAATGCTCGGGAGTTAGTGTTTAAAGGCGATCATTTAGTTTTTTTAATAGCGATAAATTTAATAGTGTAAACGGTTTTGTCGCGGCACAATCGCCAGCTAGATAAGCGGTGACTAATCGCTGCTTAAATCGCTAAGCCTTTCGACAGCTTGGGCCACTTACGGCGCGGCTTCGTTGCTGCAAATGAACAAATCAAACTAAACGAAAACTAAAACTGTAGGTACGTACCTACTTATAATAACATCCAGTATGTTTACGTAATGTGCAAAACTCGTTATTGTACCTAGGATATAAACTTCTAGTGAAGTGTGCATATCGTAACTTTATTTGCCTGAGCTTTGGACACAAAAGATCTAATTCATATTTACTACTACTCATTCATTAGTACACATACGTACTTATATAAGACTTAGAATCTTATGTGGTCTGCCTACCGATTTTGTGTGTTTTGTCACATCGGTCGCTAACCTATGTATTTATTCTGTTATTTTCTCCAGTAATTTGTCAATAACATAACATTTACTCTCCTGTTGAAGTCGGGCATAAACAAGCAAATTCGCAGCTAATAGGCGGTACCGCAGCAGCCGCGTGAGTTTGCATACGCTCCTAACTAGTGAACCATTCGTAGTCATATTATATTTAAGTGAGGTTAACTGTGCACACCATTTCACGATTTTACGACTGATGTGATGTCAATCCACGACTCCACGTGATATACAAAACATCTTAAGAGTGTCTCGTGGATCTCAGATTTAGGTTCAGAGGCATCAACACAATGTGGCAAGCTATGTACTTACAATCTTACTCACTTCCATGCTGCTGGCATCAAATATAGCATCGGAGCAACCAAGGTGTTCGAACATTCTGCCTCCTCAGACTTCAACGTTTTGATAATACAGGCTTTATTTAAATGTTTGTTTACATCTTGGCCGATTCAATCGATCTGAAAGCGACTGTGCTTGTGCCTACAGTACAAGTTGGGCCCTGCTGCAGTTGTTGCTCCGGTTGCGGGCCCTCTGTTGAGTGATAATTAAATTAAATTTAGGTACTTGCGTCACACGAGTGAAAAATGTCGTTGTTTTGATACGAGAGGTTGTTGCTTCTATACGTTATTGTTGTTCCTCTGAATGTTTCCAATGACATTGGGAATCCACATTTATCAGAGACGAATAAATACCTACGACATACGTACCGGCAGTCCGGCATTGTTTAGACAGTAAAACAATGATAACTCCAATCTGTAGCGTAGTTGTTATTCATATGTTTGTTAGTACCTAATCCTCCACCCGTTTTCACTTATGATTAGGTATTGTTTAAAAGGGGAGTCTGTTTACGGTCTGTTTTGGGTAGTTGAAAGGACTACGAATTATAGACACGCACAATTAGGTGTTCTCTGAAACGTAAAAATATTTATTTTTATCTAAATCATACCTTTTTAATTGAATAAGAGTGTTTTTTTAATTAAAATACTACTCTGCACAGATGTGTACATAGTGTACCCACTCTTCAGATTTATTTTTATTAGGGTTCCGTACCCAAAGGGTAAAACGGGACCCTATTACTAAGACTTCGCTGTCCGTCCGTCCGTCCGTCCGTCTGTCACCAGGCTGTATCTCACGAACCGTGATAGCTAGACAGTTGAAATTTTCACAGATGATGCATTTCTGTTGCCGCTATAACAACAAATACTAAAAACAGAATAAAATAAAGATTTAAATGGGGCTCCCATACAACAAACGTGATTTTTGACCAAAGTTAAGCGACGTCGGGAGTGGTCAGTACTTGGATGGGTGACCGTTTTTTTTTTTGCTTTTTTTTTTGTTTTTTTGCAGTATGGTACGGAACCCTTCGTGCGCGAGTCCGACTCGCACTTGCCCGGTTTTTTTTATTTATATTTTCATATGTCTTTTTATAAATCTTTCACCTGTTCATGAAACCAACGTAAAGATAAGATAAGATAAAGATAAAAAATAGTTTATTCAAGTAGGCATATTACAATGCGCTTATGAACGTCAAATAAACCTTTACCGGCTCCAACCGTACACCTCTGCCCCGAGAAGATTTAAATCCCCCCTCAATTGGAGGAGGGTATCCCAATATGGGACCGGCAACAAACTCGGCGGGACACATCTTTTCAAAACATTATTACATCTTATAATTAACATGCATTACGAGTACTTTTTATAATAGTGCAAACGTACGTATTTAAAATAGTGCAAAAACCAGAGTTGAAAACAAAATGATCTGAAATATATAGGTACATTTATTATAGCACAGTCATAATTAAATTATAAAACACCATAAATGTCACTGAAATGATGAATATCTATCGCGATGAAACAGTAAAAATAAATTATTCATTATCACTATAATTAACTTAAACGCGCATATATAACTTATGTAACTCATAAAATCAAATAAAATATACATATTTATACATTTTATTACTTATGCGTCTGTTGTTGTTGTTGTTGGGTCAATCATTGTCATACCACAGAATAAATAATAGTACTAAGTACAGAAGACTCACTCTCTAACAAAACGCGTCTGTTACGATCAGCACAGATATGGCCGCTAGGTGGCGACAGCGCCACGCGCGGCTTATGGCAAACCCCAAAATTGGGGCCGAACGGATGTACTTTTAGCTACCTGTAGCAAAGCGACGAAATCGCGTAGTGAGATACATGAGTATGACGAGTATTAATGTGAATTAACATATAGTGTGTCTGCACACGCAAATGTATATAGCTCTGTAGATAAGCGTAAGTGAAAATACATATGTTGGCATTTTAATGTACCTAAACGAGAACAATAGTCTATGAAAGGCATATGTTCTTACTGCATTTTAGTTTGGAGAGAGGTGTAAAAGTTCTATGTGTTAGTATTGTGGCCGCTGACAACGAAGTATGCAGTGAAACCGAATAGAAATAAATGAACCATACACATTTGTTTTAAAGTTACGAGTTTTATATTGTGACAGTTACGCCTTCTATTTTCTCTTATGACAAATAAACAGATAGTTACTATGGAATCATCGGAAAATACATTATATGCATCATTATTTGGATTAAATAACCTATTTTTTTTATAATTTCTCAATTGATATTACTGTAGTAGGTGTGTAATTAATTCTTACTTAATCGTACTTGTTTATTGTTTAATTGTATGTAAATTATGCTTATAATATGCGTGTCAATTCTCCATTACTCGGAGGTCTCTCAGATAGCTGACCATTCTGCATTTGCCTACGCAAAATAATGAAATCATTATGAGGTAAAAGATGTGATTGTCGTTCATGCCGAGAACATAAAGAGTCAGTCACAACACAGATAATATCTCGAAAGCGAAGAACGTGTAGGCATTTATTTACATACTTAGATCGCGCCCACTGCGCATCCGTCGAGTTGCCAGGGTATATTAAGAATATTTTTGATACATATATTTTATCCTTACATAGGTACAAGTATCTGCAGGTGGTTACTGTGTGAGCGAAACCTTTACGTTTCCAAAGTAATTTACGTTAATAACATATTGATCCGCGTGCAGAGCAACTACCTACTAATTCGCGCGCAATGCTCTTAATTCTTAATTTGAGCTACATTTGAATTTGATCGATTATTGCTGATGCAGATAACAGTTACTGATTAGGCCACTTGCGAGTATTACTCGTAAATACACCAATTTTATGATTGTTTCGTGTTCTACGTAAGTAGTTACTCGCGTACTAATGCATTTTGTCCGCGAAGAATTTCAACATTATGTTGTCAGGAATTTTACAAAGACAAGAAGTTTCTTCAACTTTTCCATAATGCCGCTCGAATTCTCTATATTATGGTAACCCGGAGTGATTTTTACTCAGCCACAGTCAACTATTACACGGTAGAATTGAGTCGGTGATAGGATATGCGTCTTCCAAGCAGGCACGGGTGCTTCTTTACTCAACTGTGTTTGATTTCACCCGGCCGAAGACAGGTTCTGGGGACCGGTGCGGGCATACGAGTAACGGCTTGCTCCGCTCTGTCTCTGATTAATTTGAAATTGTCCAAAAGGCTCGGACGAGTTAATGAGCTAAAAAACAATAAAGACGAATGAATGTTATGTTAATATAGCTTAAAAGATACGTGGGTTAGGTGCTGAGAGCAGATCTAGCCAGCTTTAACGGTAAGTTGTCATCTTAAAAGTGTGGTGAACTTGTGCATTGAATGATAAACTCACATATATATACCTAACCAGAAAAAACTAAGCGGGTCTGTTGATTTACTTCTTTGACAGTTTCCAATATATCATAGACATAATTAATAAGCTAATCGTTGAAACGCAAATAAGCCCTAGGCGTTTCGAATGTGGCGGTTTTTTGCATTGGTAATTATCGAACAAAATTAATGATAGCCTGTTAAACTATCTGTCCAAATTACTAATGGCTATTGAAGGATTGCCGTGGTGCAAATATGACCTATGTAGCGTAAGTCTAGCGCTGTAGTAGGAACAGCTTTAAAACGAATTTCAGTCTAGCAATTCTACAAAATGACTGATGAGATGAGGTATAAATCTCGAACTTTCCAGTTCTCGGGAGACAAACTTGCTCTATAGGTTTCTGCATTCTGTGCCATTGCTGATGTATTTTTCTGATTATTAATAAAACTAGGGTTCATTGTTTTACTTCTAATATCATGAATATAATGAATTGCCCTATTGCTATGGCCCTTGTGGGATGTAGATGACTAAAAAAGAAGGTAAATGGAAACGGATACAAATTTAATTCTGGTCACACTCGGTAGTCTGGTTCAGCAGGTACGTAATGACGTTTATCAGCCCTTAGTTATAGAAAATGATTTGAACGAGTCGAAGTTTAGTTAGTGTTCAATAACAGTAAAAAAACCACACTCAGACTACGTCAGCGTTTAGATGTTTAATAAACATAATATGTATTAAGTGGAACATAGTGGAACGCACTCCAATGGCCGTGGCGTACGGTGTGCAGAGGTTAATAAAGCGCGCACTTGCTCGCGGGTTTATTACTTTTTTGTGACGGTAAATATAAGAATTTAACATGTGCGACTACTGTCATGGGTAAGGGGATCCGTATGACATTGTTTGAATAATTCAATCAGTAACATACTATAGTTGGAGACTAAATTTTTATGTCGTATGGCGCTCCAATGGGATATGGAATTGTCACTGTGAAGTCGGTGCAAACTTAGCTTGTTCGGAGTCTATTTCCGCAAAATTAAAGGGGAACCCCCCCCCCCCCCCCCCCAGTTTGATCACATAAAAGATAGACCTAACTTATAAAACAAAGTCCCCCGCCGCGTCTGTGTGTAATGAACTCGAAAACTACTAAACGGATTTTCATGCGGTTTTCACCTACCATAAGATTGTTCTTGAAGAAGGTTTAGGTGTATAATTTGTTAACCCGTGTGAAGCCGGGACAGGTCGCCAGTTAGATACAAATAGCGGCTTGTTGTCAATGAGCTTGCCACCAAGATCACTATGATTCTGAATTTTCTGAAGACGAAAAAGAGGTATAATGCCCAATATCGGTGTATAAATACTGAGAACCTAATGGTTACAATAATTAGCTATAATCTGCCGTATCCGAACTTCAAGATATTCACAAGAGATAACACGTACTAGATCCATTCTAGATACGTTATAGTTTAGATATCAACTATAGTTCTCTTTTGCAGCGCAATTCGGGCAGGGCAACCAATGTCGCTTTTACGTTAGATAGAGTAAGATGTCTATTAGATGTGAATTGGATCTCTAAGTCATATCCTGTGGAAATCGTTCAAGAGTATCTCCAGAATCGCGCAAATGTCAAATTTGACAGGTTAGATCTTAAACATATCGTTATCGTATCTTGGTGATGTCTAAAATATATCTAATAAATATCTATTTCAAAATCCGAATCGGGCCCAATGTCACACATGAGCGTTGTTATAAAGTGCAAAATAAAAGTTATGTACAGTCAACAACAGAGCTATGAATACAGGCAAAGTGCCAAAAATATGTATACACGACCTTAATGTTCAGGCAATAAAGTACTGTATACATATTTTTGACACTTTGCCTGTATTCATAGCTCTGTTGTTGACTGTACGAATTGTCCTGAAAGTCCTGACACCTAAACCTCCATTCACCATTAAATTCCATCAAATCTACCAAGAAATGTCACTGTCACAATGACATCTGTCAACGTCAGTATGACGGATCAGATGTCACCAACCTTTTTCTGATAATATAAAATAGAATTATCTAACTGAAGGTAAAGAACGTACTTAATAAAATCCCTTTTTGTATGGAATATGAAAGCTACGTCAAAATATACACTCCATTTTTTATACCTTTACTGAAACGCAGCCAACACAACGACATTTAATGCAGGGCTTTCGGTAAATGTGTCGCCTATATTTCGACTCTTAGATATTTTTTTTATTTACATAGTAAATATTTATAGGGGAAAGAGAAATATTCTCCTTCATGTGAGAGGGACCTGCCACAGGTTCCATTTTGCTTTCGTAAAAGCAAAACTCACGTTCGCGGTACAAACTTAACACAGTATTAGTATCAAAAAAAAGAAACAACACAAACTTAACGAAAAACTTAACAAAGGAAATCACCACGACGGGATAGGAAAACATTAGAGCGCTCAAGACAGACGTCAGATGCCGAATGAAGTGACAACTTGACTTGACAAGTGTCATGGCCGCCATAAATCCATCATGGTACCCATAAGGTCGTTTTACACTATCCTGTACTTGTCGTTTTCGAATTTACGTTTTAAGGTATAAAAATATACGCACATCGTAAGGCGATAATGTTATTGTATTAAAACGGAATACCAAATGTTGTTTAGACCTGAAGTGTTACCAATTCAATACGAACTTTTCTACCTCAAAATAGTTATAATTCAATATTAATTAATGGGACAGCTTTTTTTAGAAGACTGATTATTTAAAATAAGCATTTAAATATTGTATTTAAAATTAATAGTAAATTATTTACTAATGTGCATTCTTCCGCCGATAATATAGTTACTATTAATAAAACGTTTCATTTTACTGGCAACACAGTGGTAGATTTGATGGAATTTAATGGTGAATGGAGGTTTAGACGGATTAGAGCGTGGGAGATGAATATGTAAATAATTGGATAGGTAGCTACATTGAAGTATTTGTAGTTTTGCTTTCATCCCACGCGAAGAATATTCTTTTATATTCCGAAAGTAGTAGTTCCAATATGAATTTACTTAATTTTAGGGTTCTGTATTTAAAAGCAGAACCCTAAACCGCTCAAATAGGAAAATAAAATATTTCAAGCATTCGAGCCTATCATTTGCGCGTCTGCTTTTTACTTTTTTATCAGCGATACATCTTTTTCGATATTTCAATATTCAATGTGTGATTTCTTGCTTGCTACTTGATGCTCTTTGTGACTTAGTAACGCCACTACTGTGCGAAAATATTAGAGTATTAACATTTTATGGGTGCTAACACAAATAAAAAGTACATTAAAGGTGTGGTTCACCTGGCTGCCATTTATGAGCTATTTTTGCACTCAAATACGTAAAACAATAAGTTTAAATATGTGCGCGTGCACATACAGCTGCTGTCTTAAATTACAGCGGCTAAAGACACTTTATAAAACATTAAATAGTTCAACTATTTTAGTTAAACATTATTTATGTATATTGTTCTTAATTGATAATATAAGGTAAGTTTACTTAATTATACTTTAAGTGTTTTAGACTAATTGAATTTACATAATAATATTTACCGTATACCTTTACGTTACGTTACGTTTACTTTTGGTTTATTATTCAGTAAACGAATGACATATTGTATCTGAAAGTAAAGGCTAAGAAAATGTAATAGAGTACCTACTCGGACAATAATATCGCAACGTCGCTAGTTTAGAAGTATGTCTGTACCACGTTAACGCCATATGCCAAATATGTGACTTTTTAAGCATACCAACAATTACGAGTATTTAACATCGTTCTTACATCATGAAAGATTTTTCATAAAATAATGGTTATTATTAATTTAAGCTTGGTATCACGTAAAGTCCCTTGTACTATGAATAGTACACCCACTGTTTTACGTAGCTTTCGTAGGCGTCAACGTGACGTCACACACCTACGCCGCTACGAAAGCTATCTGCTACGATGAGCATACGCCTCGGTCCCCACTTCGCGCGAGTTCACTATTTAGGGTCGATTTCGACATCTATTTGCTTTGTGTTTCTTCAATTACTGCTTTCAACACCAATCGCGTTGCTTCTTGTTTTACGATATTTCGTCCCTGTCTTTTGCTTTCTAAACGAGTATTACACCGTCACGTTACGAAACGGTACTTACAAAAATATAGTTTAAAGAGCCGTAATTGCACGTCCAAAGAGTTGTTATTGTTTCTGAACCGTGGGTTGCGACCCCTGGTTTAGGTAACGGTGCGTATATAAGTATTTTCCTCATCATGGCGGGGCGCTAACACCCAAATTCAAGGCGCTAACACCTTGCATTTCGAAGTTTATGTATCTCCTTCCTACTCTGTCACCCTTGCAGTATTAGTGGTGCAGATAGTAATTCCATTGCAGATTTGGGTTCGGTTGACTTGTCGTTGTTGGGCTGTTGGCGCTTTTTTTTGCGTTATGGTGGAATTTTCTTTTGCACAAATTTTCTTTTTCTTTTGGTTACAAATGCCTAAATACAGAATATACGATAAACACACATGCTTGTAAAAAAAAAGTAAAGCAACTCTCTTTGACATATTATTATTTCTAATAAATTACCGTATCAACTTTTCAGTTCAGTGTGATTTTCTGTGACGAATAACATAAAAGCATATATACATTGTTAATATGATGTAATAATGCCAATATTTTGTAAACATACGCCAACATTTAGTATGTTAAACACATATTTAAAAAGGACTTTATTATTATTATTGGATTATCGTCCCTTGCGAGTTCAGTAACTTTTGGTTCTTTTTGGTTCTAATTCAGAACCAAACTAAAGCCAGTTCTGATTATATATTTTGGCTCAATATCATGTATCTTTACCGACACGTGAACTCACCCGGATGAGGTGGGCGAATCCAACACAAAAGATATTTTGCAAAACGATAGCGATCAGGTAATTATGCCGATTAAACTGCCCATGAGCAATTTACTCGCTAAAATGCGTGCGAATTTTATTAAAACAGCGGACGGGAATGTTTCGGTTATATCCGTGGGTATTCCCTTTGTAATACGGGAAATCATGTGCTGTGCTATGAACCTGAAAAATGTAATGTTGCTTTGCAAGAGAAAATATAACTAACTTCATAATGAAAATATTGCTGTTTTATCGTGCTATTCACGATGGTCAATTCAAGCACGACGATGCCTGGTTTTCCTCATTAAAAGAAAAACGCACGAGGCGCCACGAGCAGGCCTCCAACCCCCGCCCACCTGGGGGAGCATACACCTGCCGCGTATGTGGCCCAGGGATCCTCTCTCGTATAGGGCTTTACAGCCACGAACGCAAGCGTCGTAACCGGGATGCTCCTTGAAACATCTGACACAGATGATAAAGGCCTATTATCTGGGTCAAACTAGAGAAAACTAATGTGTTTGCGCGAACTGTACATTTTTCTCTCCTGTGGGCAATAGTTAACAGCTTGTGGGCATGTAAGTAATGATTTTATCATAGTTCTCTAAATAATAGGAGGACCTTTTCACGTGGATAAAGGTTAAATAAGAAAATTAACCTTTATAGCTCTTAACTCTTGTGTATGTCTACAGGAGAGGCGTAACACAGTTTTCTGTTTGACCCATCTATTGTATACGAGCTAGCTGGAACGTCGCCGCGTTATGTCGCTGTGTTATAATTTTGACGCCATATGCAGTTGGTTCCGAGTGAGACAGGGGAAACACTGATCTGCGGTCGTGCGTCGTATAAAGACCACTAGCATTGCGTGTGCTATCAATATCGTTGCAGACTTACCTTGGTCTCTAACTCTAACTTACACTGCACGTCATAAAATAAAATTGGTTGAATTGACAACATTTTATTAAAGAATATTATGGATAATACGTTTCATTTAAATAATTCGAAATCCAATTCATGAATTCGTCAAGTTACGAAAAAAAAAATTATGATGTGAAATGCGGCATATTCTCCCGGAAATATTCTTAAGAATTATGAACACTCGATTTCACATTTTGTTCTTTACATAAACAAAATCGAGTACACACATTGGCAGTAAATTTCAGTACAAAAGAACAAGGCAGTAAGTCTGCGCGTACTTTAAACATTCATCATACTTTTCGATATTAGAGGTCGCGTTTGGCGTGGCGCAGGCGTGACGAATGGTCACATTACAAATCGCTCTCGATTGTTGCGGCGCGACTTAATATTTGTGTTAGTACCAAATCTCTCTGCCCACGACGGCCGTGTGTGCCGTAAGTGGAATAGTTCACGCAGATACAATCAAAAGGCCTCATGCTTACCACTTTGAACTTTCTAAACCATATTTCTACCCGCTCTCCGCGCTCAGTAAATGATACTATTCTTTTATTGCTTTGGGATGTCTCGAGTTTAAATTGTTCTTTATTAGGGAATAAAACGGTTAGTTAAGTGCTCTTTGATAGTCTTTTAATTTAAATTTGAAGCTTGGGATAGCCCAATCATTTAAGCATGTCGATGTGGTTGATTTCCATAAACACACGCTTAGTTTAGAAGATCAGTAACCGCAAAACGCGCATGACAAAGCGTAGGAATAATTCAATATCTGTTTATATTAACGCGTTAACTATAGGCAGATACTCGCACACTCGGTAAATATTTCCCGTGATAAATGCTTTACCTGTCGCGACTGCGGCGCGCGTTTCAATAATAACCGTGATATTGCGATGATACGGACTGGAAAAACTCGTTCGGCGGATGTCGATATCCTTAAAGGTTTACCAGAGAGCATAGCGTTAATACGAGTTTTCCCGGACGAGCAAATCCATTGCCTCATTGGTAAGGATGCAAGCGATCAGCGAGCGTGGTTGGCGGGCAATACGTGTTTGGTTGGCTGATATCACCGGCGGTTGTTTGATTTGTGAACAGGGCACATCGAATGTAGTGCGATGCCACTGAGCGGCTTTCATTCATGCCGCCTCGGGCCACGTTCCACACGAGATCTCATCTTCCAATTACCGCTGTGGCCGTCTCTGCGCGATTTTTGTCATTGTTGCCCAATAGTCATAAACTTCTCTCATATAATTTATGTCGCGATTATGTTAAAAAATACTGATACGGAATCGTTGAGTTTGATCTTGACATAGGTATTGATTTCCATGTCTACTCTAAATTGATTTGGCTAGTAAATTATTTCGAACCGGCTCGATTTCAATCTTGTAAACTAGTTCGTTTAAATTAATAACTATTTAATTTTTCGTTTTAGCTTACACGCTTCAAGTTTTGTTTACGTTAAACTTTTATAGTTTTTTCTCGAATTTATTTTCGTCAGCTAGGTCAGTGACCTGAGGGTTATTGAATAAAGCAATAATAGTTATTATTGAGTTGTTTCGTCACAGGTGAAGTTCCGCCGGCGCGGGCGCCGCTGCACGTTACACAAACTCTGTCAATCGTTTCACAATTGCGGGTCGGCGACCGACACCAATACCTAAATTAATTTTCTTTTCGGGTCTACGTCGCTCATTGTCTGATTCAGACCGATTTCGGCCGCCGTTTGGTGACATCGTATTCTTATTGAAAGCTGTCTCTAATCTATTTACTGAGCTTTATTCTGCGAAAGTGTTGCCATCTCCGGTAGTTTTTGTTGCTCCGACTAAACATTAATTTTGCCGGTGACGGCTTAAGTGTCATTGCGGATAGCGGCACTTTATTACTTGAAAGAGACCCGGGCTAAAGCATTATCGGGCGTCATAAAGCGATTTCTAAAGTGTATCTTATTAAAATAGTTTTTCTAAATTTATCAAGCCCGAAACTCATAGTCGATGCTTATTTATTTAACAATCCTTTTATCGGTATAAGTTCTGAATCACGTAGATACGTAGTTACATTAGCTTCAGATAAATTTACGGAAATGCAATCGATTGACATATAAACTAAGTATATAAAGATTAAATAAAACGTTTTTACACGACATATTTTAAATCCATGTTCGCAGTGTTAATGCACATTATGAGTGGCTATCATATCAGTTTTTCGTTACCCAAACACACGAACATGACATTTGGTAACTGTAACAAGGCTGTTCGTATTTAAGAATAACCATAAAGATCACTATTGTGCAGTCAGATTCAAAATACGATCATGGTGCTCGGATTAACGGAACTGGACTTTAGGATCAAGGGCGTTAGAACGTTGTTGGATGATTTATGTACATGGTTTTCTTAGGTATTTTGTTGGTTGTAGGTACATGAAAATAATGAACAGTTTTAATGAATTCGTAGGGTGGAGGTCAGAACATATTGTAAAGATATACAATCAAAACTAACCTATCCTAACTCAAGGCAGGCTGGTTTCTAGTTCTTTATTGCATATTTCGTATGCATGTTCTTCTTTTGAGCACATGGATTATAATAATATCTAGAATATGTTAAAATTATCTCTATACACAGATAAAATGAAATAAGATATCCATCCATTTTCGTAGGCACGTATGCTTAGACGCAATCAGCGTCGGGTTGTATTATTACAAGCTCCGTTTTCGAAAATCTGACACTGATTGTTTTAGTAAGTAAATAAATGTACCTATTTCGTAAGTTTGAAGTGGCCACCTATCGACCCCAGCGAATTTTCATCATGGCGGAAGACATTCAGATTTCGAGCGGTCGGATTCCCGAGGCGAGCGAAATAGCTGGAAATTATGCTTTCCCAGCTATTTGTCGGTTGCGTCGGAGCAGAGGGCCTACCGCGAGCAGCGTTCGATGTGTTGCCTCTCTGTCGCACATGTAAATTCGTACGTAAGTGTGACAGGGAGGCAACACGTCGATCGTGGTTCGCGGTATGCTCTCTGGAGTCGCCTACGTGATCCGCGCTTGCGACATTTTGACAATCCGTACTTCGTGTTACGTAATACTGACGGCCGGTGACTTCGTCTGCATCGTTTGTTAATACGTACTTGTCTTGACGTGGATGTATTCATATTTTAACCAACTTTCCTATATACTTATCTAACTAGCATGTCGCTTTCTGCATAAGCGAGTATTGGGGATGCTTAATCGATAATTCTATTAGTATCATTATCCTTAATGATGACCGGTAAGATTACCTAACGAACAATTGCGTCAACACAATTACAATAAGAACCTGCAGAAGGAAAACGAAATAATTAACAAAGGTTGTTTTATTCAAGGTAAGATGTGATCATGCACGTGGCAAATGTCATTCAAGCACATCCGCATTCCGTTTGTTTTACAAAACATCATTTCTAGATTTTGAAACGTTAGATGGCGATGTCAAAAAGTAATAAAAGGCGGATTTATGAGACAAATATCGTGTTTGATAGGTCGCTCGGAAAATGGAATCTTGAGCGTTAACAAAAATTTCACCTCACCAACGCGAGGGATTTTTTTTTTGCTAGCCTATTAAGGTAAATAACTAACTGAAATACTAACTGTAAAATATTACAAATCCAAATCATCACTTTAAAATCAATTCCACCAGTCAACGAGTGAACGACTCAAAATTAGCACCAAATGCTTTGCCTCTCGTGGATAAAAAGCAACTTTGTCATCAGTTTTTGAAGAATAAAGAGAGACTACGTATACGACCTGTGGCCTATTTTATGAAGCTACAAGTTACAATTTACAAGCGGAAGTCTCGTTCTAACACATAGGGTTAGAAAGAGACTTCCGCTTGTAAATTGTAATTTGTAGCTTTATAAAATAGGCCACTGATGAGGTGATGAGTTAAACAGATTTCTCATATATAACCCAATATGTAATGAAAAATCTATACCTACAAATAAACGAAACTCCTAAAACCACCAGTATCATAGGTAATATTAATAGGGAAATACATTCCATTCGGGTAATGTGCCCGCGCCGCGGCACGTTCATTGTTGCGGTTACGTCCGACCCGTATACTCCAAAACAAACGGAGAAAGTGAGGCCTATCATCTGATACGTACGCTCTAACGTGATAATGACACTCTCTATATGATAAACACTAGTTATTTTAGGCTCAAGAGATATTTCATTTACATGATTTGTCTGAGCTGTAATTTAGCGTGGCTTTGGATTTCATTGCCTTCTAATTATTCGGGGTGCATTAATATTTATATCTAAAAATAGTTATCGATATACCGATAAAGAAAAATCAGCAAGTATTTAATTAATTACCTGATTTTTCGTTGTTTACCAATTGATTAATATCGAATATTGCATGCAAGTTATTGAACTGTCTAAATGTGGCTTAAATCCATGCTTCTTGCAATTAAGGTAAGTATCTACCTAAATCTACAATTAACAGGTGTACCTACAGTACCGGTCAAAAGTTTAAGTTCACTCTGCGAAATAAGGTTATCATATTTAATTATGTTCAAATATAGAATATGTTTTGAATTTCAAACGTTTAATTGTTTCCACGACTACCAAATAACAATAAAAATACCTCTTGGAGGAATCGTTTTATGTTATTCGGAAAATTTGATCCATTTAATATTTTTGTTCCGTATTTCCTATGAGATTTCGTGAAGTTAGAAATCATTTAAAATGGGTCGCAAAGCCGATTTTAGTGTCGAAACTCGTGCTGTTATTGTAACTCTGTCAAATGAGGGCTACACGACGCGGAAAATCGCTGAAAAAATGAAGGTTTCTCAAACCGCTGTCGTGAGTACTTTGAAACGAAAACAAAAAACCGGTCTTAATTGCAGTCGATCTCGATCAGGTAGGCCAAAAGTCACGTCTAAAAGCGAAGACCAATTTATTTGCGTGCAGAGCAAACGCCAACGTACTCTAACTGCTCCAGAAATTTGCGAAGAACTCAACGCCACCCGAGAACAGCGAGTATCGGTTTCGACAGTGCAACGGCGTCTGCGAAACTATGGTCTAAAAGGTCGTATTGCTGCCAAAAAACCCTTGTTACGTAGTCAGAATAAAGTTAAGAGGTTGAAATGGGCCCAGAAACACAAAAACTGGACGTCTGGACAGTGGTCAAAAGTTTTATTTTCTGACGAATCGAAGTTTGAAATTTTTGGAGGGAGACGTCGTCAATATGTTCGACGACAAGTAGGCGAACGAATGATAAAGCAATGCGTGATGCCAACAGTGAAGCACGGTGGAGGATCAGTTATGGTCTGGGGATGCTTTGCGGGTGATAAAGTTGGTGATCTCGTGAGAGTCAATGGCATAATGGATAAGAAAATGTATCATAACATTTTGCAACGTCACGCTTTTCCATCTGGAAAACGGATTGTAGGCAGAGGTTTTGTTTTCCAACAAGACAACGATCCCAAGCATACGTCGAAGTTGTGCAAAAACTACATTTCATCCAAAGAGAACCAAAAAGAATTAAAATATATGGATTGGCCTCCTCAATCGCCCGACCTCAATCCGATTGAGTTGTTATGGGATGAATTGGACAGGAGTGTGAGAAAAATGCGGCCAACTAATAAAGAACAGCTTTGGGAATACCTATACATTTGTTGGAATAAAATTTCGACATCAACACTGCAAAAACTAATTACGCGAATGCCGAAAGTGTGTATGGCAGCATTGAAAGCAAAAGGCGGATATTTTGAAGAGTCTAAAGTTGGCAAAAACTGATCTTTTTGTTATTTAATTGTGGTTTTAAATTAGAGAATTACCTTTAATTTATTATGTAATAAAAGATTATTAAATACTTTTATTAGTACATTGTGTTATAGCTTCATTTAACCGAATTTACAGAGTGAACTTAAACTTTTGACCGGTACTGTATACATGTTTGGACTTACATACATAAAGAAAAAGCATACACATTGTTCTATTAAAGACCATGTTATATGAAACATCGCGAGTTCCCACGTATATAGTAATCAAATTCAAATCAGTATAGAAAAATAGTGACCCAAGCGAGCCGACGAACGGCGGTTACGTACGAGCCGATAAGTACAGACAAGTGAACTCGTTGCAGTTTCGAAGTATTGTTGTGCAACGCCCGATTAGATTACCTCCACAGCTAGAGACGTTTCATAAAGCGATTGTTACTTTCCTTGCGCTAGCGCACTATTGGTTGGGTGAGGCGGTATCAAAGAGGCGGGTTAATTTGTACTTGGATTAGAAAACAAGGCTTCCGCAGAACGCAATTGAATTGTATCTACTTACCAATTTAAGGCGGGAAAGAGGGAAGGTTTTTGCCCAGCAGTGGGACACTATTTCCCTTTTCTTATTGGCTTGAAAGTAATAAGAAAAGGGAAATTGTGGTCATTCTTCTTTACTAAGAAGGCATTGTGCTCAATCAGAGTTTTACCCTATATTTTATTAGAAAATTAGAAAGTATAACATTATAAACATAAGCTTACATGTCTATCAAAATCTAAAAGGTGTTTGATGACCCTAAAATAAATACATTACTGCGTAAACTGGGTCCAGTCTGGACAGAAAATAATATATAACGACACATTTTCATAATATACTATGACATATGTATATCTTGGATCTTAAATACATTGTCGCCTTATATAACCTATCAGAGCCCACGTTTCCCGCCACATGCTCAGCGTAACAGCTCAATTAATGTTTATAAACATTCATTAGTAATTAGTACCGGTCGCACCGACTTGTTTGAACTGCTTTCTTCAAGGCAACGATCAAGAGCACGCCACTTAATACCGCAGATTTAGGAAGAGATAATTCTGGTGGCGATTTCGTGATTAAAATCATATGATAGCTTTTGCTTCCTTCTTTATAAATAGCTCTTCAGCATACATTAACAGAACAATTCTTGAATACAATGCTTTCTTTTGGCGTCTTATGCTTTAATCTTTTCGCCACCACGTTAATGAAGAAGGTAATAAAGTGTCATCAACGGCATGTCAAAAACTGCACGTAGACAATCCGTATAACAATATCAAGTCGTGGCGTGTGAGACTGGAAATATACTGACTTTATAAAGTCAATGGTGGTCAAAAGATTTAATGTATTACTTTACTACTGCTTGACACTGAAGGGAAAATATGGTTCCTGAATCGGACTTTATTTTCGTGCCTTACCTTGAACTACCTATGTTGCATGTGAAGTCATCTGTAACTATGATATCCTTCACGACGGATATCACCAAAATTCTAACTCGAGTTTTGTAGTACGAGTATTATGCCATCATGCCTCACGCAATGCACATTTATTAGACGTACGCTCTTTTAGTGTGCATAGAGCGCGTGTAAGTCAATAAAACGTAAGACAAGCAATTATTGTAAAGTGCAAGTTAATCACAATCACCGTACCTACTAATTAAAATCATCGTTATCGCGACCTTGTATTACTTTATTATTTTGCACATGGCACAAATGACAATAGTGTGGTCAAGGTGTCAAGGTGGCATCAGAATAAAAAAAAACAACAACAAGCAAAGAAGTACCTTACGATAGAGTTTATAAGGTATATTTTGCTACAGGTACTTAACCGAGGGACGAAAGATGCAACGCTAAGTACACTCGCAGGCGGCAAACTAGTCGCCTATTAGTCACTGAAAGCATTCCTGGCGTTCCGATACATTGAGTTGATAGGGTTGACTTAAAAACATTACAATTCTCCAAAGAAGTAAAAGTTTCAATACATACATTCAACTAATAACGAGAGCTCATGTGCTAAATCAAATTAGGTACAGATCTATTAAATTACAAGCCTATTAATTTACTTTTGTTTTGAAGATATCTAAATCCTATAGTAACAGGTTTGTTTGGGTACCTAAAATCTGTCAAACTATAATACCATCACTTCCTCCAATGTAGTAAAATGTAGAATTATAGACAGCTTGGCAACCCTATTGAACCAGTTGGACAGACTTATTACAAATCTTTCAAGAGAGAGACAGGTAATCGTATTGTTTCATTACGATTTATTGAATCCTTTGGCATTACTCTATTGATTGCTCTGATGCAATTAAGTATTATTGCGTATTTATAATTAGCTTTTATATTTATAAAAATATTTTTTTTCTTCAGTGGCACCATGTATCTCGAGGTTAGGCTCATGATAAAAAAGATCAAAGGTTTGTTCCCAAGTTAAAAGGAAAATATCCCTTTAGTATTGAGATAGAGACCATCAGTCATAAAGTTAGTTGTCATAACGTTGAAAAGCTATGGTCACGAGGGCCGCGGAGCGTGTACTGCCTTATTACGTAAAGTAAATTGCTGCTTTCGGCATCGCCTTTATTAAACGTTGTTATGATAATGTTAATAAGTAAGTACAATTCCGCCGTGCTACGTCAATATTTATTTGAGTGATTTTGCACACACAAATATAAAGATTTTTAAGGCAAAATATTTATTTTCAAATGAATAAACTTAATGTAGGACCTATAAATATAGTATTCATAAAAAAAATAATCTGGCCACTTTTGGCAATAGGCCCTCGCTCGAACTTTAGGTAGGTGTCTATATATTAACAATAACAGACTGTTTTATGTATTTAAAAGAATGAAGTGATAAGTCAACTAATGAGAGATAAATAAGTCTTGTTTTGATTATTAATATTTATTTTTCTTAGTTAATAAAATGCCATCTTTTTACCTATTTATTATTGCTGCACAAAGATCAGCGTACATACAAATTACTTAAGTTTCCAGTATCTTCTTCTTCCTGGCGTTATCCCGGCATTTTGCCACGGCTCATGGGAGCCTGGGGTCCGCAGTATGTTCTTTAGTTATAGTAAACTTTTACGTATTAACTTTGGTCATACATTAAACCGGGAATAATTTTACTACATAGTTTCAAAAGGTGGCTAAGTTTTAAATTAATACCTAACTATTTAAGAGCTGTTACGGTGTCTAAATTAATGCGCAGTGTTTTATTGCAAATAAAATACCGTCTATATAATAAATCAACGCAGATTTTATGTATCTTTCGCTACTCAAGTTTTAAAACCACATAAATCTAAATTATCATTTATAAAAGATAGTCTGTGTCTACTGTCTATGTATTCCATAAATTATTTTAATATTTATTATGTTTATATATTTTAATGATTCCTTTTCTATGGCATGCACTAATTGCACTATACCTACACGTGTTTGATATTTAGCTTTTTTTTTGTAAAAAATATCAATTTGATTAAGGGGCTATTCATAAATTACGTTATTTCAAATTAGGGGGGGGGGGGGTCTGGGCATCGGATGACGGTAGCATGAAGTAAGAGGAAATGGGGTCATTTGAAGCATGATTTTTGGATGATTATAGGGGGGGGGGGGGGTCGATAATCGTCAAAAATCGATGACGTAATTTATGGACAGCCCCTAATCAGATGATTCAGAAGATCATTACTTTATGCTCATCCAAATATTTCAATGCTCGAAAAATATATTTACTAGATAGTAAGTAGCATTAAAGATCAACGTCGAACCTTTACTTGTTGTTCGACATCTGCATAGCTCGTTCTCATTAGCCGCCCGTTAGGCCGACCCGGCCAACGGCCAACGGGATCGCGGCCGACCTCGTAGGGACCGAACTAGACTCGGCCAGACACAATCTTTCTATTTCTATAACATTTTCGCAGTTTCATTTTTGTGACATTCTTTCATTGGTGAAATAGGCATTTTAATGCTAACCAAGAATCTAATTGGATTTGCTTTAAACCTAAACATATTTGGACAAAAGGAGTTTCTTGTTCATGAAATATGTCATGGTTTACTTTAATCCTTTTATTAGTTCATCGAAATAATCATATTCGACAATTTTCTCTACTACCGGTCCCAGAGCAAACATAAAATGAAACTTATCTGATATGAAGACTTTATCACAAAGCTACCTGTTTTTGAATCAAGTTTTTTATGCAGCTGGATCAAAATAAATCTTGAAGTTTTTCTTTCTAGCGCCGTTGACATTTAAATAAATTTTAGGTGTCGCAGATCTCGCTCATTTAGTTTCGTATTAAATAATCTATCAAAGAATGTCAATCGGTTGTTGACTGATTAAAGAATGTTTGTTTGTATTCAAAACAGATCGTAAATTGTTCGGTGCCATTAAAACGTCACAAATACCTTCAAGTCGTTTAGGTTTTGCGAAAGCATCGTGACTGGTTGTGTTTCAAAATTCAAAAAGGAATTAATGACCACTTAAGCAAGTCCACGGTCCACGCGTGGTCACTCGGGTACCTAAATGTCAAGTTATAAATAGAATCGGACATTCAATTTCTTACAGCTCGGTCGGACATGCAAAAGTGCCACAAATACTTGTCAACAAGCCCTCTAGGTGGAGGTCAAAGGCTTTCTCCGTGGGCTGGGTTATTTGCCAGTATTGGGGGAAGGGAGTAAAGGAGGGAGGCACGCGCGAATAGAAAGTACCGGGCTATTGTTTTCTTCATTACGACACTTGTATTTATCAACTGTCGCTCCACGTTCACTTATTGCATTTCTTATGCAAATTAAAACGCCTTGGACGCTGTGTTGCAGCTGACGCTGTTTACTGGCCCGGTAAATACAAGGTCTATTAACTCTTTCACAGGCATCACTTTGACTTTAGAACATAGCTGTTATTTTATAAAGATAAACATTGTGTAGGTACTGTTGTTTTTTCTGTTCATATACTCATAAAACACATTAATTACATACATTTTAAACGTTATTTAAGATTTTTGTCTTCAAGTACCTATTTGTAGGTAGTGTTTGTGTATTTTGTTTGTTTAGTTTTTACAATTTTATTACATGTATTAATTACAGTTCGTCTGGTGCTGTAGGTAGGTATCATTATCGTCATCTTCCATCAAATTCCGCACTAAATTTGTCCAGGACCTTCATAATTATGTTTTTGCGTTTGCTTGTTTGGATGAGTTGTTAAATTATTACCTGTTACCATTGTGCTGGTATTGTTAATAAAGACCGTGAAGCCCGGCTCAAAATGCCCCACATTACCATAGAATGTATTCACAATTTGTTCGTCACATGCCGCTGCAGGCGGACCGTGACCGGAGGATTTCTCGACACATCATTCTTGCCAAACGGATTGGGTCAATTTTTTTGTCCGCATGGGAACGATGCAAATGAGCTGCTATTTCTTTGTTTGATTTCGTGAAAGTTTACACGATCGGCTAGGAAACGCGGCCGAAGAACGGCTCGATGTGAACGCCATTTTTATGTAATTGTTACGTCGCAAGAGTTGAGCGGTGTAAGATGCAGGCGAGGAGCGGCGGCGGATCGATTGCTGAATGCCTTTACAGCAGCGTTACATGCCTCCTTCTTCTTCCTCGCGTTATCGCGGCATTTTGCCACGGTTCATGGGAGCCTGGGGTCCGCTTGACAACTAATCCCAAGAATTGACTGCCATCTGACCTTCCAACCTAGAGGGGAAACTAGGCCTTATTAGGATTAGCCCGGTTTCTTCACGATGTTTTCCTTCACCGAAAAGTAACTGCTAAATATCAATTGATATTTCGTACCTAACCTACATAAGTTCCGAAAAAGTCATTGGTACGAGCCGGGGTTTGAACCCGCGATCTCTGGATTGAGAGTCGCAGCACGCTCTTACCGCTAGGTCATCAGCGCTCTTGTTGCGGTCCAGGGTTGCATCAGTTGCATGCCTACAAAATTAAATAGTGACTGTTTAGGTAAAGGATATACTTTTTGGCAATCAGAATTTTAGCGAAAATATAATATCCTAGGTTAGATAGGAATATTAACATAATTATTTTGTTTTCAGGCATCAGAGAATAGAAAATTATTTTCTTTATTGTAAATACCAGAAAATCTTTTCATTTTATTATTTGTGAGATAAAGTTTATTCCATTTGCTGACTATAATATGAAGTAAAAGCTCTTATACCTTGCGCCATAACATGAACTGTTGCGAAGGGGAACGCCCTTTGCGATCAGCTGCACCCGGGCCGAGATTTTTGTACGTTTAAGGGGAATCAGAAATTAAACCTGTTATTATAATTATTGCATTGTCAACGCGGAAGGGCAGCTCCAGCTGGCCGCATCGGAATCCGTGTCAACGAAAAGTAGCGAGCCGTGAGACGTGTCACGGTGCAGTGGATTGTAGCGATTATGCAATGTTTATTATGTGACGGGATTAGTGCTTATGTATCCGCAAGACCTTTGTCTGAGCTCTTTGACAGATTACGAACTTTAACTTATTATATACGCTTTTCTATTATTATATTCTGACTAGAAATGGACTCTCACACCTGATGGGAAGTTACGACAGGGTTTTCTTCGACCCTGTTTTACAGATGTAGTAAAAACGTTGAAAATAGACGATCTGGCATCAACGTAGTGGGTGAATCTAAGTATACGTAGAGACAGGTCTTTTAGAATCACACTTTGACAGTTATAGTTTGTCAAAGGACTGTCTCATTTCAATCATAGACAGAGAGAATCATAATTATCTTTGTCTTAAACTAGTACTAGCACCCAAAAGAAAAGGATGAGTATAGTTTTCCTGGTTTTACTGACTTGGTTTGACCAAGTATAAGTTTGACTTTAGTAGGGTGTCATATTCATAAGCAGAAATGTTATCTTTCTTACGTAATGGTTTTGATCAATTAACATACTGCTTATTAAAATTAAATATTTTGGTAAATAGGTATACGACATAATCTCCTAGCTTTAATTTACCGTGCTAATATTTGACTAACTGTTTCAGCGTAGAACTAGGATACTGATTTGATTGTAGGATTAACATCGAACTATTGTCCCGTTGATGATGTCCATGCAATATAAATGATTAATTTGCATCGGCACGGCATGCAGTAACATATGCACCTACTATATGCACCTATACCTACGCGGTTATTCCCGTAAATGATATCGATATTTCATGGAACTGTGTGTTACGTATCCTATTATTGCACCAGGATTTCAATATTTTTCTCGTCGGAGAAGAGTAGCGATACTTAGGTTTTTATTAAATGGTGAAGATTAATTTCTCTTGAGCTCATTTTTTTTATGTGATAAATAACCACCAAACGAAAATTGTATGATAACATTATGATTGTTATTCTATGAACATGGGGATTGCCGATGTTTTGAATTACATATTATTAATTATTTTTACGCTTTATCAATTTTAATCAAATATAACCCGCTGATAATGAACATGCCAATACCAATGGATGTGGTTCCGAACGCCGTTCCGGTGTGCGAGCGGGACATTGTTATACGAGCATGGCGCTCTTGTTTACACACCAGAGCGGCGTGCGGATTCACATCACTGTGATAATATGGTGATAATGCGTCGCGTTTTTATCTCCGCCGCATCTGCGGTTAGGTTTTTACACTCACTAAGTAGAGCAATCGACAAGTGAATACTTACGGTAAATCAATAAATGAGCGACTTTCAAAATTTGCTAATAAGAATAACGTTTTGCGTCACAAGGTCACAACATCGACGACGACACATTAAACTAGCCTGTTGTGAACCTTACTGTAACGAGATAAATTTTAATCCGTATATAGTAACAGCACCAGTCATGGGACATTTAAGAGGGAATTTGGAGTATTTGTGATATTTCCCTAATACATGTGAATGGTCTACCGCTTAGCGTATTGAAAGATGAAAGTCCTACCCGTCTTTCATGTTTCAGGCGTGTTGTATCAAAGATACTGCAATGAGTTTCCACATACTTAACAAATTAAAACTATGCTATTTTTCTCCAGTCATGGACACCAAAGCTCCAGTAATGGGCCCCCCAGTAATGGACACTGCTCTATCAGTATAAAATATTGAAATAGGTCATCAGATCTGGTCCATGTTATCATAATATTGCATTATCATCCGATTTGCATATTTAATTACGAATACAAAATTTCAACTCAATCGGAAAACGGGAAAGTGGCTCAAACTCGGCTACCAAGATTTGACCCACACTAAAAAACGATATTAATTTATCCGAAGTCCGAGCATACCTCCTGGTTGACATATTTCGTAACTACATTTTACTTCTGTATTGTTTAAACATGAAATGATGGCATGGCAAGCATCATTATGTAAATTTCCCATTATAGGAGGTATGCAGTTTTGCAGCTCCTATAATGGGATTGGGCCAAATACCACTATTTTTGTACATCTGTGGACTCACAACATAGTATGTTGTATACCTTATCTCATGGCAAATGCAATTAACAAAACACATTTTAGTTTTCATCAAGTATTAATTAATTAAAATTTAATAAATTAACTCACCTCTCTTAGCGAAGTTGTTAAGAATTCGTAGTGGTATTTTTTTTCAGTGACACGACAACTTTTGGGTTGACGCCAATTTCTTAAAAAACAACCAAATTTAATAAAAATTCAAACTGAAACAGCTCTAGGACTCTTATTTATGATAATATACAGGCAGTGTTTATAAACTACTTTTAGACACTTATTTTACAGGATTTGTGGTTTTTTGTCCCATTACTGGTTCCACGCCCATCATAGGGTACACTACTATAATATGGGTCAGTTACCTATTATTTCTCAAGTCTGTGGAAATTTTGTTTGGCTGTATGAAAAAAGGGCAACAATTAATCGAGCATCGTTGGCCGATTGCGACACGGTGAGCGTGCTCGAGAGGTAATGCGACGGTATGTCGGGCAGCGAGAAGCGTGGTGCATCTAGGATAGTGTCACACCAAAATTTGTGGCGTTCCACGGCAAAAGATACCTTATGGCGGTTGGTGCTTATGCTCTTATTAACGGCGCTCTATTAATAATAATGCGGTGCTATATACGCGACGTAAGCGCCTACCGCCATAAGGTACCTTAACCCGTGGAATGTCACATATTTTGTAACGTAAAATGTAGTCTCGCATTAATACGAGTGTGACGAGCTGGCATTGAACGTGCGACCAAAGAAACACATACATAATACCAATTTTACACGGATTCAATTAATAAAATAAAAAAAACAATTAATTAATTGGTAGCACTTTGTTATTATACTTAAACTGGATAATTAGCTAGTTCTATGACACTATTCATCAAGAATAACATAAAGCTAACACGTGTAAAAAAATTCAAAGAAACTATTTTACATTTCAAGCGTTTGAATTGTAAGTATTTAAAATTTAAATCATCTGAATATTTACTTAAATATATCTAAAAAAACCGCTACTGACTTAAATCTAACGTGACGCTTATCGCACCGCTCCTGAAATAATAGAAGCTGTACATCTTTACCCCACCATTCCACCCACTTTACAAAAATGCAGCTCTAACATTTGTTTCTCTGACACTACATCTTTTTCAAGAATGGCAGCTATAAATCTATGCGGATGGTGCCCAGTGTACCGGTAAGGTTAGAACCTAATTCAGGCAACTGTGTTAGTAAGTAATATAGCTGTGAAGACGAACAGACGAGTAGGTCACGGCATTCTCTTACGAAGATTCTTTGTAAGTGGGCGATTGCATTGAGTTAAATGAAGTGCCTTAATCCAATTTGTTTTATGCAATGGCTTAAATTGTTTACCTTTACTTAGCGGGTACTTCTTGAATTGACCTGAATAGATTAGGAAGATGATAGCGTGTTCCGGAGCGCAGTAAGGTGTTTTGGAGTCAATATTTTATGTTTTACATGTTCGCTGGGTCAAAGTATTACTGTTGGAAAGCTATAATATTTTTATGCTAGTGTCATTAAGGGGTTTTATTATAGTCAGCGAATGGAATAAGTCTTAATGCAGGACAAATTAATATCAATTATGCATTTAAGTAGTTAAATGAGGACGCCTGGAAAACGGACATTTCTAACCGTTTCGAACACGCTGTAAGAGTTTTTATTAGTAACCTGCCCTTTACGAGGTGTCTGACCTATTTCTTCCCTAGCATCCTTATAGACAAGGAAATAAGTACTGCAGTGACTTCATTGTGTAAGCCGTTCAGGCCTATAGCAGGAATTACTTTATTATAAAAATATCAAATGCAATACGTATTGGTGACCTAGTATATGTAGCTGGGTGCAGCTGATTTTTTATGTTGATCTAGTCTTGACAGACGGCCGTGAGTAAAATTAAGCAAACCATCACGAGCCACTCCGGGCCTCGTCTCATATTTTCATACCAACTACCCACAACACCTATGTAGGTACATTCGATCATTGCATTAATCTTGTTTCTAATTAGGATTCCAAAAAGGAGTTTTTGCGTTTATCACTGTGTTGCTATATGTATTCGTATATGGGTTGGGGTGGTTAAGGTGATACAAGATATTCATACGCGACTGTACTCATTCCTGCTGCAACCAACTTTTTTTATAAGAGCAACCCTGAAATCGCAAAATAGATCCAGAAAGGTGATCCACACTAAAGTTAAATTCGGCGATTGTATGGAAACCACGATTTATTTGTAATTTCAGAGTTACTGCTATAGTAAAATTTGATCATAGCAATGAGTACAATCTCGTACATATATCTTGCATCAGCTAGAAATTTACATTCAGTTACATTCCTTCTTTCTACTTCATGTAGTTCATGTCTTAGCTACGACATTTTCACTGTGCCATATCTAGTTGGTTCAGTTTACTCATACAATTACACCGTATGTGCGACATCCCGTATGTGGTCAACCTTATGATGCATCGATTATTTGATAAATTCATTGTTATCACTACATAATAGGGTGGACACGTGCACCTGAACGATATCAGTACCTCGCGTTATCTCGCTTGTGGCCACCCGTTATGGTTTGACAAGGACATTCCGAGGGAACATGTACACTTTTGGTGAACTAAGTTAGTTGATGTGTGAAAATACTGGAAATATTTTATTGACTACTATCTGAAATTTCAGAATCACGTTTGTTTTGTATATTAGATACCTATATGAGCTCAGACAATAAGTTTGAACTTAAATAAATTGAGTCTAAAACATCAGTATTTTTTTTTAACTACATACGGGTTTAAGATGATGAATAACTTCATTACATGCATGCATGCTTACACAAGTTTAAGTAGTCGTTGTCCAAATGATGGATGGATGGATGGGATGGTGATGAATCAAGATCCTGCAAAATTGTTATGTTATTGAGAAAATGTTATCACATAAAGATTGAACTAAAACAAAATACCTACCAACTAAATTAGCATTAAGTTGAGTTGATCGTTTGCGAACTTGGTATTCTTGTGTTGTTCATGTAGTTTTTACGAGCGAAGCAACAAGTTAAGTGCTATATGCTATCATTTCAAATAACTTCGTAGTAATTTTACTTGTCAGATGTTGTTTTGGTGTTCTACTTATGTATTTCCTCTATCCTGATCTTAAGGTTATCAAACTGCACAACGGGACTTAATCGCGTATTTAAGCGTAGTTGTGCAGTTTGATAATGTTTAATAATCGTGAAAGTTTAAATCAGTGATCTTAAGGTTATTTTATTTATTTATAAGATTGTTTTAAATGACGGGACAGTTTGTCGTAAATAGCATTTGTTGTCATATTATTCAAGATAGTCACATATCACCACCGCATATGATTATCACAGGCATTCTGGCCCTAACTATATTGATTATCAATACCGTGGTGTACAATGGCACTAGTTCTTGTTGTAAATGGATTTGTTTAAGGTGAGGTATGCCCGGGGAAAATTTTCAGATTCTGTCAAATTACCCCATTTCACACACAAGCACACGTCACGCACACTACCTCACTTTACTGGGACAGGTCAGTGACCCATCCTATTTTTTTTAAGATGCAAATGAGAGTATTTTGAGTTTCGTCTTAACAACTAGCCTCCTTTGAGGAAGAGAAACTCTAAAAAAGTTCCATTGAAAGAAGGAAGACAAAACAATATATTTTATGTTGCTCTCCTTGTCTGTTCATGTCACATGTGACGTACTTAAATGTAAATTAACTAAATAATCGAATTCATTAGATACTCGAACTAAATAAACCGAATAAATACAGAAGTCGTCAAATGAAAAAAGTTATTTAGGTACTACTCTAATTAATAGGGCTTTCGATAAGGCACAAATCAATTCAATGACAATTTCATTAAAATCATATGTGTATTCCGATGATATTATTATTATATAACTTACCTTAGCTTAGCTTCAATTTGTATATATTTAGTTATACTACCTAGCTACTAAGCAAAATTTGCATGCTTCTGTAACAACAAAATTTTAATTCTTCATTTTTTCAATACTGTTTAGTATGTGACACATCTTCGTTTGATACCTTTACCGCCATCTAGCGAGCCTAGTCGATAACAACATGGTCCGGGTTGCTAGATTAAAAATAATTTCGGTGCCTTCCTACATTTTGTTTATTTTTTTAATCGAAAGGGGTTTGTAAATTAAAATTGTCTTCAAATATTGTTTTTTCTTTCTATTTAATATTAGTCCAAGTAAATTAAAAAAAGAAAGGTAATGTTTTTTTCCAAAGTCACCTCGAACTCACGAATCCAGTTCGGGCTGTGGCAACTCTGCCATTTGGTCTGTCATTACTCCTGTCAAAATGGAGATCGAGGATCGTTTTCTTTTGCGGTGTTTCGCCGTATGAAAGCTGTTTTATGGCTATAATAACTTCCATCGGAAGACATCTCCTTTTTGAGTGAGTATTTTGGTGATTTCTGCAGTGGGTTTTGTGCATAAGATTCCATTTAATAGCGTGGTGAATTTTATTTCACAGTCCCGGATTTTTATCCTATATGGAAGTCGTGTGAGACGATGGTGTGTTGGTGGAGGCCTCATCGAGTCGACATGCTGGTCAATCCCGGCCACGTATGCCGCTTCTCCTCGATGGGTAAGTTAATTACTTGTTTTTGAATTCGTAATCCTTACGCCCATGTGGGGGTCCGCTCTTTAAATCATGAACCGATTTTTCTCCTTTATTTAGGTTCCAGCTTGTCAAAAGTCTGTGAACCCTGTCTTACTACCTGTAACTCGTTACAGGGCCTACCACTTAGTCTACAGTTTGGCTGTAAGGCAGCCCCCAGCCAGCTTGGTGTACCGGCGGTCGGGGCCTGTTCGCTATTACTACAACTACCATGGATGCAGAGGCACTGCGACATGAGTCTCCATTAGTGTGTCGGCAGTGGTACCTTCCTTCTAATGTCACTACTTAAAAGGTCAGAGACAACCAATTTATTATATTCTCCAAGGCGCCCAACTTACTTTAAATAATTTTCCTTATTTTTTATACCACGTACCCAGAGTGCCCAACCATAAGAAATGTAGCCGCCAAACCCACATTTGCTCTCATATTTTTTTAGTTAAGTCGGTAGTAAGCTAGCCGAGGCTATTTAATATATTATAATGTCATAAGTTAACATTTGACACTTCTAAACTTAGATATTTGTCGTTTAGTCAAATAAATGTATTATAAGTAATGTACTAGTTTCCTTTATTCCATTTTAATTAGCCCCCTAAAATAAAAAGGGTAACAGTGTCACCCATCGCGGGGCCTTTCTTTTGGCGAGCACCCTTTAGTCACATATAAGTTAGCTAAAGGAACTTATGGTTGGACATCCCGTTTGCTTTATTGTACCTACTTTTGTTTACTGCAATATTCAAAATAATTAACACTATTTAATTGTGGTTAGGACAGCCACATGTTGTCAATTGTCTACTTATATACTTATGTTGTACTGTAAAGGAGTTGTAGTCTAATTACTTATTCATTTGCTGGTATTTAAACTCCAGATGTTATTAATTTAAAGCAATTTTAGACAATTGTCATTAAGTTGACAATTTATTTTATAAATGTATTTCCTTAGTATCTCTTAATGTTAAAAGTTTTTACTTCATAAAAGACGTTGTAGTTTACCGGATAGCAGACACACTATGTTTTGACTATTGTATTTTTTTTGTGATTTATATCATGTTTTACCGGAGAGTCACTCACAAAAGGTTAAACCCTTACCGGGTAGTGAGGTACTTAAGTGCTTAAACTTTAATTTATTTTTCACTTTCAATTTTTTTTTTGGTGACTTGTTTTCAAACAAAAGTTTATGATTTGCTGGAGGGTTAGTAGTAGTGTTAAAAATGTAATACCTAATTTCCATTGTTTTTTTTTATATACTTGATGTGAAGGATTAGTTACTGGTAATTGTACTACTATGGTAATCTTGTTTGAAAGGATGGACCGTATTATAAATTTATTACATAATGTAAAGGGAGCAAATTTGGAGGTTATAGTGAAGTACAGACAGCAACAGTTTACATTTATTAAGTTTATTACGGGATGTTTGGAGTTGAAGTTTAAATAAATAAAATTAATATTAAATAGTTTCTTGACGTGGTTGGGTACAGTCAGTCACAATTATTGTTGTTGACTTACGTTTTTTTTTAAATAACTTACCGATATTCAAATAGCGGTTTACCTTTAAGGTCGAATCTTATTGTAGTGGTTTTTAAAAGTGGTTTTGTACGGGAGTTATGTTTATTACCTACTTTTCCTTATCTATTGTCTCGACTTAAATCGAGTTTTTTCCTTATTGTTGTTATTTTAGGTGAAGTAAATATTTACTTATTAGTTAACTATCGGTGATTGCGCGTTTTTTTTGTTGATGTTCGGTAGGAGTTTTTTTTATGGTTGCGTGCAGGAGTTTTGTTTACGTATTACTTTCTTCCGATCGTGTCTGAGCAAACGTAACTCAGGCACGTGGTTTGTTTGTTGTTGGTGGGCGAAGAGGACGATTTAAAGACTCTTCGCGTGTTTTACCGGGGTGCTGGCGCTTTAAACCAGCATTCCAATCGGCACTGGCTGGTCGGGTTCTGGCGGATTTTAAACCGTCAAGCTCTTAATAGCAGTGCCGTCTTCTTTTGTTAACGCTTTGCGGTATGACTTAAACCATATGCGTGAACGTTAATGTTGACGTTAGGGGGTTGTTATGCGGTACACGCCTTAAAGCGTTGTCCGCAAACATCGGATTTTTGTGTGTCAGACTAACAGACTTGCATTGCCTGAAATGGAGCCTGTACAGTCGACTTCCTTGTGTGTCTCGTGTTGTTTCGAACGTTACCGTCTGCCTGTCGTTTAGACACAGCTGGTCAATGTGTCATGTGTTGTGTTATTGTCTGATTTCCGCGTTCAGACCTTCAGACCTGTGACGTCTGACAGTCACGGCCTGATATGCGCGCTAGGTATATTTGAATTAGTTGTATTAGTTGTAGTAGCAGTCACCGATCTTAGTTAGTAGGTTTCACTTGGCTATATGCCGTCTTCCGCTGTATCTCTTGGACGCATAACCCGCGGCTTGGGCCGTTCGTTATGCCACCAAGGAATATACGCGATGCGACGTTTCGTGATAATGTAGCTTAGAGCTTTACTTGCGTACGTCAAGTCTTTATAAAGTAAGTCTGGTTTAGTGCGTGGGTTCGATTTTTTTTTTGTTAGATAGTTTTTTTAGCGGTAGGTAATTGTCTAGGTACCTTCCGCGGGTGGTCGTTGCTTTCCTTTATGCCTTTAGTGTCGATTTTTTTTTTGGGACTTCTTCTAGAAAATAAGAGGGTGGTTTTGCGAGCTGGGGGCCAGCTCAAAATTTTGCCGTTGTCAAAATTTTCTTCGGGTAGGGGAGCACTGTAACAACAAAATTTTAATTCTTCATTTTTTCAATACTGTTTAGTATGTGACACATCTTCGTTTGATACCTTTACCGCCATCTAGCGAGCCTAGTCGATAACAACATGGTCCGGGTTGCTAGATTAAAAATAATTTCGGTGCCTTCCTACATTTTGTTTATTTTTTTAATCGAAAGGGGTTTGTAAATTAAAATTGTCTTCAAATATTGTTTTTTCTTTCTATTTAATATTAGTCCAAGTAAATTAAAAAAAGAAAGGTAATGTTTTTTTCCAAAGTCACCTCGAACTCACGAATCCAGTTCGGGCTGTGGCAACTCTGCCATTTGGTCTGTCATTACTCCTGTCAAAATGGAGATCGAGGATCGTTTTCTTTTGCGGTGTTTCGCCGTATGAAAGCTGTTTTATGGCTATAATAACTTCCATCGGAAGACATCTCCTTTTTGAGTGAGTATTTTGGTGATTTCTGCAGTGGGTTTTGTGCATAAGATTCCATTTAATAGCGTGGTGAATTTTATTTCACAGTCCCGGATTTTTATCCTATATGGAAGTCGTGTGAGACGATGGTGTGTTGGTGGAGGCCTCATCGAGTCGACATGCTGGTCAATCCCGGCCACGTATGCCGCTTCTCCTCGATGGGTAAGTTAATTACTTGTTTTTGAATTCGTAATCCTTACGCCCATGTGGGGGTCCGCTCTTTAAATCATGAACCGATTTTTCTCCTTTATTTAGGTTCCAGCTTGTCAAAAGTCTGTGAACCCTGTCTTACTACCTGTAACTCGTTACAGGGCCTACCACTTAGTCTACAGTTTGGCTGTAAGGCAGCCCCCAGCCAGCTTGGTGTACCGGCGGTCGGGGCCTGTTCGCTATTACTACAACTACCATGGATGCAGAGGCACTGCGACATGAGTCTCCATTAGTGTGTCGGCAGTGGTACCTTCCTTCTAATGTCACTACTTAAAAGGTCAGAGACAACCAATTTATTATATTCTCCAAGGCGCCCAACTTACTTTAAATAATTTTCCTTATTTTTTATACCACGTACCCAGAGTGCCCAACCATAAGAAATGTAGCCGCCAAACCCACATTTGCTCTCATATTTTTTTAGTTAAGTCGGTAGTAAGCTAGCCGAGGCTATTTAATATATTATAATGTCATAAGTTAACATTTGACACTTCTAAACTTAGATATTTGTCGTTTAGTCAAATAAATGTATTATAAGTAATGTACTAGTTTCCTTTATTCCATTTTAATTAGCCCCCTAAAATAATAAGGGTAACACTTCTTCAAGTGAAATATAGGGGAGAGCGGGGACAAAGGTAACTGCGGGTGGAAAGTAACTATTGCTCTGTAGGTTTATCTAATAGACAAAATACCACTCCGCTGCTATTAAGCGATAGACAGTGGTGCCCCCTTCACTCAGTCAGCGCATTCAGTCGAAACCAGCGCCACGTGCTATTAGGTTGTGTGAGAGGACGCAACGTGACGCAAAATTTTTCGAATCAAAAGTACGTTTTTTGACTTTTAGTTCTTTGATGTTTATGTTGTATTAAAATTCATACATTTTCTGAATATTTGCATATCCCTTAGAGTGGCATTGTCTGGCTAGGTCTCTATGGTGGCGGGGAGCCGGGAGATGGACAGATATAACAAGCCGTTGAATGGCGGCGCCTCAGATTTAACGGTGGCTTGAGGTTGAGTGGTGCGGCAAATTTAGAAAAATATACGTCAAGTGGCGGCGCCTCCATGGGTGGTCATCGCGAATTTGACGTGTGCTAGAAATTTGACCAATTCTCAAAAATATGTATGATTGAATTGAATTCAGCATAAAATAGCTTTTTTAATTGTATAGGTACCAATGAATTTCATTATATTTATTTGAATTATGCTGGACTTGATCAAATCTCATATTACCAATTATTTTTTCTTTCATGTATAAAAATATGTATAATTAGGAAATAAAACAATTGATTGAAAAAAAGCAGTCTTTATGACAAAACATTATATTTAACACGATTCACACAGTTTATTTCACTTTTTATCACTGCGTATTCCATTTGTGTACCTTTGTAAGGACAATGTTGTTAGCAAATAAATTTCTGGTTTCTGAATGTTCGCGGCTCGACGGTCGGTGCGTACGAGGTCTGGTGGGGCGTGAACATCACGCCATTTCTAAAAAACATTATTTTACGCGGGAATTCAACCTTTAAGGAATACCATCCTTGTTTAATGAAGAATGCATCTTGCAAAAGTGAGCAAGCAAGGCATAGTTTTAATGGTTTTATTTTAGGCGCAAAATACGGCGTCGCACAGAGGCCGGGAGACGGTCTCTGCCACACACGGGCTTGTTGTGACGGAATCGTCTCCCGGTTCACCGCTAATTGGGGAGTGTCTGGCTCCCGGCCTCTGCCACGCAGGGGCATGTTTTAAAAATGGCCGCGCCATTTTTCCTACCGTTCAACCGGAGGCCCTGCCACCCGAAGGGATATTGATTAGATTGATTGCAATTTATTTTTCTCGCACACGTTGCGTTTCAAATTCAAAGATATCTTTCATGTTTTCAGAAAAATGCGGTCGGGTACAAAAGTAACAAAGCCATACAAAAGTAACATTTACATCCCATACAATATACCTATTGGATCTATGCCATATTAGTAAACGATGTATGCCATATTTGTAAGTGAAAAAACTCTGACCCCTGAATTATCTGATTAGATAACATGTTTATAAGACAATAATTGATCTCATCACTTGAAATAAAAATAATTTCTAACGAGGAATTAATATTGATTTGTTTTCTTAAAATACTAATTTTTATGTAGTTGAAATGCAAATATTAAAGTGTGTTATCAATAATAATTTACATGATTAGTAGGTACTTTTAGGGTTCCGTAACTCAAAAAGAAAAAACGGAATCCTTATAGGATCACTCGTGCGTAGGGGTCACAAAACCGTGCGTATTTTATAAAACCGGTTTTTCGGTTTTTGTGAGATTGCAAAACCGGGTTTTCGGTTTTTTCGGTGATTTCGATCTTACGTATAATTTGTAAAATAAGCAATTATTTTTAGGTTCAATGTTTTGATATTACGTCTTCCACGACATTTCTATTTACTTTACCAAGACCATATCAATAAATTAATCCAAATCCATCAATAAAGTTTTTAACTAAGCAGTAATTCTAAACCGGTTTGCCTAAGCAACCTATTATATGACAACGGTGTTGACATAGTCCTCCTTCTGGAAATACACCGCTGATGATGCCCAACTCGCTAAACGAGATAAAATACCGGGATTTGATTTGGTAGCGGCATTATAATACCATAAACAATTAATATAGAACTTCGACATGCGGCCGGTCTTCTCTTACTGCCCTGGTCAACGTGATTTCAAATAACATCGATGGCAACAATATCGCCACCACGATTATTCAAATCGGCGGAACGCGGATATGCAGCATATATAATCCTCCACGTAGCTGCTGGCATACTCCACGCCTTCCTTACTTGGAACACCCATCCCTTTACATTTGAGACTTGAATAGCCACCATACCGGCTGGGGATAAAGGAAATCTGACGCCAACGAGAAGGCGATCATGGACTGGGCAGATAGGAACAAAACAACACTGTTTTAGTCGTTTCTCACAAAGGCAAAGGAACTTTCAAATCAGCTCGATGGAGAAGTGAACCCGGACCTAGTCTTCACAACAAGAGCAATAGACGGTACCCCAGTGGCCGCCGAGCTGTACGCGCTAGCGGATTTTCCACACTCTCAACACAGCCTAGTATTAGTTGTCATAGGTCTGAAAAGGTCTGAGTCGTATCCTGCCTAACACCACATCGCGGAAGTTTGCTTATGCTGATGATGCCCTTGTGACACAAAAAGACAGCTTGAAAATTGAACTAAATATCCTGGAAAAGGACCTGGATCTATTAGATGACTATTTCTCTCAGTGGCGTTTGTGCCCCTGCCCTTCCAAGACCGAGGTGTTCTGCGTTCACCAGTGCAACAAACTAGCCAACACGGAGCTGATATTAAAATTCAGAGGCAATCTTCTCCGACACAACTTTCTTCCTAAATATCTCCGAAGCATCCTGGATTGAAGCCTTAACTTCAAGGACCATCAAAGCAGTCTATCTGCAAAACTGGGCAAATAGATATAACGTTGGAGACTAAAAAGCTGTTCATTTATACAATTAGTGCGTATAATGTATTGTTTTTTTAATTTGCTCTTCAAAATAATGAAACTATGTTTACAAAAGTGTAAAATCGAAAAACTCGAAAAAGCCGGTTTTATTAAAGTAAAAACCCGGTTTTGACAATTGGCTGTAAACCCGGTTTTTCCGGTTTTTTCGATTTCGGTGAAACCGGGTTTGTGACGCCTACTCGTGCGTCTGTCTATACGTCTGTCACAGCCAATTTGCTCCAAAACTATTGGACAAATTAAGTTGAAATTTGGTACACATATGGAAGTCTGCTACCCAAAGACGGACATGTAATATAAACAAATGAATTTTAAGTATAGGGGGCTATTTTAAGGGGAATATGAGAAAATTAGAAAACCAAGTTTTGCAAACCATATCGTGTTACATATTAAAAGGGCTTATTTTGAGGATCTCAAATATATATTTTTTTATAATTTTATATAAAACAGTTTAGAAATTATTTAAGAAAATAGGCAAAAAATGACCGCCCCCCCCTTATCTCCGATAATATAGGGTCTAACATTTTGAAAAAAAAAATACACAACCTTCTACCTCTAGATGACAGGAAAACCTATTAGAAATCTAGAGTCAAGCGTGAGCCGGACTTAAGAAAGAAAACGCGGTTGGGCTGTTTTAAGGACACAGCCGTAATGGTTTACGTGAAACTAGCTGTGGACAGCTTTTTCGAAAGCCGATGGCCGAGCTACGCGTAGGGCCGTAGGCCCAAGCATCCCTCAGAGGCTTTTTAAAACGCACGGCCGAAGGCCGAGTTGCGGGAGGTTAGTGCTCAAACACAGAACAATTATAGTTCAATTGTCTGAATGCGAAGGTCGAAAGCCCTGAAGGCCCGGAGCCTCCGACAAGTGCATGCTCCCCTGAAAGGAGATTGTCGATTTTGTTCTATCTTTTGCTAAGGGGTCATCCATTAATTACATTACACGTTTAGGGGGAGGGAGGGGTCAAGAAAATGTGACATATTGTGACATGGGGGAGGGGGGAGACACAAACTTTGTGACGTCACTTTAACTTCATCAGTAACCGAAAATTTATTTAAATTATTTTATTCTCTGTACATTTAAATAACAAGTTTTTAAAACGATAATCGTTTTTATTCGTTTAATTTTCTTTCCTTAGCAGTGTTGGGTTATAAAATTACTAATATTTCATCATCTCAGCCATAAGACGTCCACTGCTGAACATAGGCCTCCCCCTTGGACCTCCATACGTGCCGGTTGGAAGCGACCCGCATCCAGCGTCTTCCGGCGACCTTAACAAGATCGTCTGTCCATCTTGTGGGTGGACGTCCTACGCTGCGCTTGCTAGTCCGTGGTCTCCACTCGAGCACTTTTCGACCCCATCGGCCATCTTCTCTGCGTGCAATGTGGCCTGCCCATTGCCACTTCAGCTTGCTAATCCGGTGGGCTATGTCGGTGACTTTAGTTCGTCTACGGATCTCCTCATTTCTGATTCGATCACGTAGAGAAACTCCGAGCATAGCCCTCTCCATAGCTCGTTGAGCGACTTTGAGTTTTGAGATGAGGCCGATAGTGAAAGACCACGTTTCGGAGCCGTAAGTCATCATTTGTAATATTTATATCGTCAAAAATATTTTGATAAAATATTTATAATACTTAGGTGCTTACTTAATTCGATTTGGCGATTTCGTAGAAAAAATGTGACGTCACACTAGGGGGAGGGGTTTGCCAAATGTGACCAAGTTTTTTTTTTTTTTTATTATGAATGGCCTTACTCATGGCCACAGACTAGCCGAGGCGTAGACGTGGCCTACGATGGAGCGAGCTCGCCCAGAAGGTGCCTGTTCACTCTTGATTTGAAGGTTGCCGGGTTATAAGAACACGGAAATATAGACGCCGGCAAGGAATTCCATTCCTTGGCAGTGCGCATAAGGAAAGTAGAAGCAAAGCGCTTCGTGCGAATTGGTGGAATATCTACCAAGTAAGGATGGAAACCGGCCGTGCGTCTGAAATGTGACAAGGAGGGGGGGAGGGGTCAAAAAACCTAGAAATTCGTGTGACGTAATTAATGGATGACCCCTAAGCGATTGGGCCCAATACCTATACATTACTGGAAAAACGCGTAAGAAGTCTGCAACTAAGCGTGAGCAGGTCTTGATAATAAGAATTGTGGATAAGCTCTGTCAGGGCCACAACCGCAATTGTTTACGTGAAACGTGGTGCGGACAGCTAGTGCGATGGTTGATGGCCAAGCTCTGCGTTGGGCCGAAGGCCTGACGCATCCGAGAGAGGTGCACCTCCACGCAAGGTCGAAGCATGACCTTTAGGAGGTTAGTGCTCAAACAGAACAAATAATTGGTTTAAGTACGAGTAGCTAAGTGAGAAGGCTGAACTGCCGTATATCGCGACCATCGAATTTCGCAAATTGCGGGGATTTTTCTACACCAATGAAACCGTAGGTAATTAGAGTGACAGAGAGAAATGCCAGCAATTTGCGAACTTCGAGCTTCGATTTCCGCGGTTATAGCCCTGTTATCTTGAATTAACAGAGATACACCTAACAATGAAAAAAAAAATGTAGGCACTATGCTTAACATAATACTTGAACAAAAAAAATGGGTAACTAACTATCCTAAGATAGCCAGCTGTGTGTGGACAAATTGAATAAACAGTTGAATGTACTTAAGAACTTCGCTTTGCTCGCTCGTTCAAAAATGTGTGCAGTACGGAACCCTTGGGACGTGAGTTCGACTCGCACTTGACCGGTTTTTATTTTGATTTGATATGTCATATTATATTAAATTACAGCCCACTGTGTCTTGTTACTTTTGACCCACAACGTGTTACTTTCTGCACGCCAACGGGGTGATTAGTAACAAAAAAGGATTTTTTAAAAACAAAATACACAATTATAATGTTAGTCAAGACGTTAATGTACAGATCATGCACTGACGTTATATATGATACATTAAACTCATCAAAATAATAAGGGTTAACCAGAAACTAAGGTCAAAGTACAAAGTGTTACGTTTCTCCCCGCTCTACCCTACGCATCCAAAATTACTGTCCACCTATGTTCATCACTATATGTATTTTTTGCAAATAAATATATGGTTATCTTTATCAATAAATTAAGTCCTGGCAGGGTGGAACTTTCATTTTGGCGGATTCTTTCTCTCTGCATCTGACTGTACCTATAGCTGTTACGGCAATTTTTTGGTAAACTTACGGTTATATGTTCAGACTCTGAATCTCTATAGTAATTTAAGACGAAAATATTTAAAATATATGGACATACCTCTGGTCCTTGAACTACGTCCAAAGAGAGGTATGGGAATGGGAACTGAGAATGACATCTCGCTTCGTGTGGTAGGGCACAGCACAGCGGATGTCATTCCAGATCTAGAGCAGAGCTCAACCTTACAGAAATCTGCAGCCAAATAACACTAGCACTAGACTCTACTCATAGTGTCCTTCCTGCCGGTGAGTATGGTTGCCAGTTATCAACGAGGGGTGCGGAGTGTTAGACTCGGCAACGCGCATGGAGTTGCAGGCGTCCAAAGGCTACGAAGATTGCTTATCATCAGACGGGCCGGGCCGTATGCTTGTTTGTTAGCGACGAGGTATAAAAAATAAAATTAAATATGCACAGAATATCATTGAATTAAAAACTTTGTTTTATTTTATAGTAAATTAGTATAACACTCGATACACAGGCAATCACAATCCAGGCCGCAGCGATTTTGGGCTGTAAGCCTCATAGGCCAGTAGGTATATATCGGCCTCACAAGCCGCAAAAACTCACTAGGACTGAGTCTAGACCGTAGCCGTTTATTTATTCTTGATTTCATGAAGGTTTGCAGAACAGTACGTAACCGCATTATACATCTATCTTAGACGGACCTCACAGCAACAAAACAGGTTTACCACTGCACGATTTTCAAGTAGTACACGAAATATTTACATAATGTTCCGTATTAATAGGTAATATTTGAAGATCAAAAGTTCTGTAACATAAATACAAGATCACAACATTGTCTTCACAGTTCATTGACGTTGACGTAGAAAAGTACGTCAAATAGGTATGCAATATTAATACCAGCATAATGAAAATTAATTCCAATCAGTAAGTATGAGTCTTCAAACTTTTTTCATTCTAAGCCGGGTTTCAAGGAGCAAATTACTTAAATGATATTGGAATCGTATTGTTTTAAGATAGTTTACTGCCTTTTTCAACCATTATGCCCCAACAAATCAAATCTAAGATGAGACTCGAGCTCCATCTGATGATAATTATTTACCCTGTTTTTTTAAATAGTATTTGTCTACTGGTATACTTTTTCGTATATGTATATGATTTAATGTCGAAATAAATGCCAAAATCAACTGTCATTTTAATTAAATTTGCGATACGTGTGCTTTGATCCGAGCCCAGCGGGCATCTGATCAAAGAAGTTGCGTGCACGGAACCGCTGATATCATATTTTGGAACTTATTTATTGAATGTGAAATTAAAAAAAAAAGTAATCCTGGTAGTCGCTCAAGCATACAATTGCGCGTTATTAGAAGCAGTTTTCATATTTTTATCTTTTGTGCACAAATTGTTACGAATCTTGAAAGTCCGTTTTAGACCTATGTTCGTGATCGTTTTCTATCGAGCAAAAGTCAAAAACTTAGGATTCTAATCACTCTAATCAGTAGAAAAAGCCCTCAAGTTTGCTAATTGAATGTATGGCAGCTGTATCGTGATCCAAAAAAGAGCTACGGCTTTTAAAAAACTCCGTTTTCTGAACTCACTGCACCTTAACGTCCTCCAATTGAGTTTGATTAAAGTGTGTTAGTTCAATGAATTTAAAGACGGTTAAACCTGTTAGTGAGTTGGACATTGCAATTTGTGTAGCTTTCATTGCAACAAATAAAGAACATTAGTATTTTATTATATTGAGGATTGATTATTTTGATCATAAATGCCCCAATAGCATAAATAAATAAATGAATGGGTGTTAAATACGTATAACGGGTTAGCACTGATTGACTAGCACGTTATCTTTTCGCGGATAAACAAAGTAATATTATGGTATTAATTAATTTGGATTTCCGCAAAGTAACGCCTGATGCGATTATTATTTCATAAATGTCCCGTTTTCCACATGAGATTAAAGTAGGCTATACTGTTAACAATAAGAAGTGTACCTACAGTTTACGGGTAAGACAACTGTAAAAGTGACATTCCATTTCCAACTGCAGCTGCAATACTGTTCATTTTACTATGGAAACGCGTCGCTGTCACTGTCAATTTCCATACTAAAATGAACAGTATTGCAGCTGCAGTTGGAAATGGAATGTCACTCTAACGCGCTGTAGAGGCACGATAATAGGTACGGTTAAAAAAACCCGATGATATCCATGGCTACTTTTGCGCTTGCCGTTGGCAAGGCTTTCCTCCTCAGACCTTGTCATCTAGATCAGCGGTCGGCAACCTTTTAGCAGCCAAGGGCCACATAGTAGTTAATAACAAAGTTGACGAGGGCCGCACTTTGGTAATATTTGTGACTTTAGCAGACATTATCGTTTGTCAATATTACATACAAAATAACCAGGGAGACTCGCGGACCGCAAGCAAGAGCCGTGGGCCGCTTGTTGCCGACCGCTGATCTAGATAATAAATCCTCATGCATCACGCAATGTAGTCACAGTTTCAGAGGAATTTTTCACAGAGACCAAAGAAGGTGCCTTTAATTTTCTCAAATGGAGTAAGCATGTTTTTATAGGGTCAGCGCTTGTTTGTTACCTCTAGAAAAGCACCTGACCGCTCACCATCAGAAGCACCCCACAATGCTTTTGTTAGAACATTGTAGAAGAAATAGGTAAGTAGGTTGTTATAATTGCGTAGATGTACACTTCCGTACTTTTTTAACGATCATCGACCGTTAAACTGAAACAAACATCAGAACCTTTGATTTGAACCGTTAAAAGACCACCCATGATTACGTACTTTGAAGGAGCATTTGCGCTTAACAAGTAGCAATAAACTGGGTAATAAAATACCTACGTGAGAAATAGCGATTTGACGCGTGAAGATCACTGGAAATTAGTAGCCAAGGTGGTTTGAGCTCGTGGCTCGTGCAACCTTGCGAATTAGACGTCAGGAGCGCAGGCGCATCTTATGATTAAAGCCCAAACCACACCGCATGCGTAATTTACGGGTTCCTTGCTTGATACCTCGCTTGCGCTGCGTGACCTAAGCAGTAAGGCTCAGTAAGCAGTCGTTAGTTGTATGCAAAGCAAGCAATGTGCTGAGAGTGCAGCATTACGCGTGCGGTGTGGTTTGGCCTTAAACCAAAAAAAATATTTTTGAATTCAATACTTCCTATCGGAATGACACACGATTCCGATTTCCGTCGCACTTTTGATATTTGACGGGTAATCTTATATTACCTACATGATAAACCTGTGCATATAATGCATGCACTGTATCACAGTATAAGTACAGCACGATAAAATTTAATTTTTTTATATCTGTGTCAATATTGCTTTATGTGCCCATATAACCATTCCAGTCGCAGAATCATCAAAGTGGTAACTAAATGTCAGATGTGTCGTAACAGAGTCCACACAATGTGTCTAGAATTGTTTCGAAACAAAGTGTCGTCGCCGTGTGTACACTTTTCCGTAACAAGGTGTCGACACATTTGTGTGCACTTTGCGTGCGGTTTGCGACTAAATCTGACAGCAAATTTGTGACAGCAAATGTCAATATAAAATACCTCTTGAAAACCAAGGTTTGTCAAACTATTATTAGTGTCTCGTGTGCTCGTAAGTAATTCTAGTAAGTCATCATGGGCGATGCAAATGATAATAATCGACCAAAACCATATAAACACCCAACACCCGTCAACCTTTTACAGAAAAGTTATTAAAGAAATGCAATAAGCTACTTAGGTCAGCCAACGAATACTCAAAAAAGTTGTAGAGGGAAATGCTCGGAACACAATTTTTGACTCTGTAACTTGGTTTGGACAAGTTAGGAGGTGAACATATCAAAAGTCCCCGGCCGTAGCCCTTGAGCGGGGGGAAGAGAGGGGGCTTTGAATGTCCCATTTTCCGGTTTTTCGATTATATCTCGGAAACTATGCATCTTAGCGACATGGCCACTTATACAAAATGAAAGTTAATTTAATTTGTTACAAGTTTATTCAGTCAATTTTTTCGATATGTTGAATAGTTTTTGAGATATCCGCTCTTGAAAGTTTATAAGATTAGGGCTCTCAATTTTATCTTGATATATCTACATCAGTGAAGGTGCTAGGCCGTGTATGGTATCGTTTTCGTATAAATCTGGGTTGCTGAATCCATTTAAGGTATCACATTGAAACCATTCCACAAAATTAAAAAAATCTTTTTAGGGTTCCGTACCTCAAAAGCAAAAAACGGAATCCTTATAGGATCACTCGTGCGTCTGTATGTCTGTCTGTCTGAATACACAAAATAGTTCTTTACCTATAGATGACAGGAAAACCTATTAGAAATGTGCAGTCAAGCGCGAGTCGGACTTAATGTACGGAACCCTTAATACGCGAGTCCGACTCGCACTTGGTCGGTTTTTTTTAAACTCCTCTTGACGCTTAACCGCTGAACCGATTTCGTTGAAATTTGGTATAGAAATAGTTTGCGTCCCGGAACAGGACATAGGATAGATCTTATAACCAAAATCATCTTTTGAAGGTGTAAAAAGTGGCGTGGAAATTTGTACGGGAAATCAATAACCGCTGAACCGATTTATATTAAATTTGGGATGGTCTACATCTTTGATTTAGTTAAAAATGAAAAAAAAAAACATGACTTCAAACCTAAACTTAAACAGTATTAACTTCAAGAAATCAATTCTGAATTCCCCCCTACACCTCATTTCACACCTTTGAAGGATGATTTTTGAGATAACTTATTATGTCCTGTCTCGGGACTCAAAATATATGTGTACTAAATTTAAATTAAAACTGTTCAGCAGTTTAAGCGTGAAGAGGAGTTTAAAAGAAAGTAAGTTTATATGTTTTTACTTTGGAATGGTGTCAATGTGATACCATAACTAAATTTGGGACTGCGAATTTATACGAAAACGATACCAAACATGGCCTCGTAGTTTTACTGTTGTAGAAGTCAAAATAAAATTGAGAGCCCTAAATTCTTATTACTTGACCAAACTTGTGTAGAAGGAAAAGGAAAAATAAAAGTCTTCGGCAGGAATATAAGACACAAATATAATTTTTTTTTTGCGTTACTATTTCAATTATCAAATATAAACATACCTTGATTATATTATTCTAGTGAGATCCTCACAGATAAACAAAAACATTTACTTAAAAAATTACAAGGTCGAAATGTCACGGAACTTGTGAGAGTAATACGTGAAAAATAAAAACTTTTATGACAAAAAAATCTGGACACAATTTAAGAAGCATCCAATTGCGTCGAGGAATCATCTGTATTTTTGCTTGTTTCATTACGCTTCTTTTTTTGTCCTTTGTATTCTGTAGCAATTTGTTAGATCTGAAAATAAAGATAACTTGCGTCGTCACGGATGTCGATTTATAGGTTTTAGGGAGTGCAGAATTCGAAAACGATGATCATTTTATAATCCAAGATGGCCGCTACGTATTTTGTCATAAAAGTCGTCATGAATATCGTTTTATAGGTTTTAGGAAGTGCCGATTTCGAAAATGATGACCAGTTTGGAATCCAAGATGTGTGCCGTGCACTTTGTCATAAAAGTCGTCATGGATATCGTTTTATAGGTTTTAGGGAGTGCAGAATTCGAAAATGATGACCATTTTGGATTCCAAGATGTCTGCCGTGCACTTTGTCATATAAGCCGTCATAGATGTTGATTTATAGGTGTTAGGAAGAGCAGATTTCGAAAATGATGACCATGACCAACAAAACGACATCCATGTCGACTTTTAACATAGCCGCCATCTTCGATTCCAAAATAGTTATTATTTTCGAAATCTGCGCTCCCTAAAACCTATAAAACGACAGCCATGACGACTTTAATGACAAACTGCATGGCCGCCATTTTGGATTCCAAAATGGTCATCATTTTCGAAATCAGGGCCCCCTAAAACCTATAAAACGACACCCATGACAACTTTTATGACATAGTGCGTGGTCGCCATTTTGGATTCCAAAATGGCCATCATTTTCGAAATCTGCGTCCCCTAAAACCTACAAAACGACATCCATGACGACTTTTATGACATAGTGCATGGCCGCCATCTTGGAATCCAAAATGGTCATCGTTTCGAAATCTGCGCCCCCTAAAACCTATAAAACGACACCCATGACGACTTTTATGACATAGTGCATGGCCACCATTTTGGAATCCAAAATGGTCATCATTTTCTAAATCTGCGCCCCCCAAAACCTATAAAACGACACCCATGACAACTTTTATGACAGTGCATGGCCGCCATTTTGGATTTCAAAATGGTCATCATTTTCTAAATTGGGGCCCCCTAAAACCTATAAAACGACATCTATGACGACTTTTATGACATAGTGCATGGCCGCCATTTTGGAATCGAAAATGGTTATCGTTTTCGAAATCTGCGCCCCCCAAAACCTATAAAACGACACCCATGACGACTTTTATGACATAGTGCATGGCCGCCATTCTGGATTCCAAAATGGTCATCATTTTCGAAAGCGGGGCCCCCTAAAACCTATAAAACGACATCCATGACGACTTTTATGACATAGTGCATGGCCGCCATCTTGGAATCCAAATTGGTCATCGTTTTCGAAATCTGCGCCCCTTAAAACCTATAAAACGACACCCATGACGACTTTTATGGCATAGTGCATGGCCGCCATTCTGGATTTCAAAATGGTCATCATTTTCGAAATCTGCGTCCCCTAAAACCTACAAAACGACATCCATGACGACTTTTATGACATAGTGCATGGCCGCCATCTTGGAATCCAAAATGGTCATCGTTTCGAAATCTGCGCCCCCTAAAACCTATAAAACGACACCCATGACGACTTTTATGACATAGTGCATGGCCACCATTTTGGAATCCAAAATGGTCATCATTTTCTAAATCTGCGCCCCCCAAAACCTATAAAACGACACCCATGACAACTTTTATGACAGTGCATGGCCGCCATTTTGGATTTCAAAATGGTCATCATTTTCTAAATTGGGGCCCCCTAAAACCTATAAAACGACATCTATGACGACTTTTATGACATAGTGCATGGCCGCCATTTTGGAATCGAAAATGGTTATCGTTTTCGAAATCTGCGCCCCCCAAAACCTATAAAACGACACCCATGACGACTTTTATGACATAGTGCATGGCCGCCATTCTGGATTCCAAAATGGTCATCATTTTCGAAAGCGGGGCCCCCTAAAACCTATAAAACGACATCCATGACGACTTTTATGACATAGTGCATGGCCGCCATCTTGGAATCCAAATTGGTCATCGTTTTCGAAATCTGCGCCCCTTAAAACCTATAAAACGACACCCATGACGACTTTTATGGCATAGTGCATGGCCGCCATTCTGGATTTCAAAATGGTCATCATTTTCGAAAGCGGGGCCCCCTAAAACCTATAAAACGACATCCATGACGACTTTTATGACATAGTGCATGGCCGCCATCTTGGAATCCAAATTGGTCATCGTTTTCGAAATCTGCGCCCCCCAAAACCTATAAAACGACACCCATGACGACTTTTATGACATAGTGCATGGCCGCCATTCTGGATTCCAAAATGGTCATCATTTTCGAAAGCGGGGCCCCCTAAAACCTATAAAACGACATCCATGACGACTTTTATGACATAGTGCATGGCCGCCATCTTGGAATCCAAAATGGTCATCATTTTTGAAATCTGCGCCTCCTAAAACCTATAAAACGACACCCCTGACGACTTTTATGGCATAGTGCATGGCCGCCATTTTGGATTCCAAAACGGTCATCATTTTCAAAATTGGGGCCCCCTAAAACGTATAAAACGACATCCATGACGACTTTTATGACACAGTGCATGGCCGCCATTTTGGATTCCAAAATGGTCATCACTTTCGAAATCGGCGCTCCCTAAAACCTATAAATCGACACCCATCTCGACTTTTATGACAAAGTGTTTGGCTACCATCTGCATGCAAGACATTAAATTTCTACTATTTTTACGTACAAAAATGGCCCCCTGTCAACTTCCAACCGAGATTTAATCGATAATTTATTCGATTAATGTTCAGATTAATTCAATTTCAATCTATGTTAGGTCGACTAAACTAATCGTGATTAAAATTTGAGGATTAACTTTTTTTATTCCATTAATTAGTCGAATAAACAGTTAATCTATTAAGTCCCATCTCTGACCACGTCATTTTTACACTTTGAGAATATCTGAAAACAATTGAACACAAGGAGCCATTTTGCAAATCCAGTAACTTTGTTATTACTTTTGACAGCGCGTGTCATGTGTCTACACAGAGTCGACACAAAGTCGAAACATTTGCGACTACTTTGTGACTGCAATATTTCTCAGCCTTAAACCATATTTATACATCATAATTAACAAGTTTCGTAGTATGTAAAGCGTTATTTCTGTTATTTAAGTATAGTATACGCATCGAAGTACTAAAAATGCATCAAATAATATATTTATGAACACAAGCACTGAGAAGTAAACAATTTCATTTCCGGCTAAACTAAAACAATGTGGTGGCGCGTTGATTAGGTATATTACACTTAGTTTATCAAATCACTCGAGCAGTTTAATTCCCCATAATAATTTAAGTCCTATTGTAATATAAATGCAAACAATATATAATTACGTCTTGTAATCCGTTTTAGAGATGGCGTATTAATGTCACTTATTTTTATTGAACTATTTTTCCATCTGACAGTTTCCATTTGACAGGAACAAAATGAACGAATGAACGAATGATTTTGGCTTAAAGTAGTCGCAAACCCGAAACAATGTGTGCACACGGCGACCACACTTTATGTCACTTTGTGTCATGTGTCGACCCTTCCCCATTTCTGGTAACTGTGTCGACACGGCGACGACTCTGCGACTGGAATTGTGACCGAAACAGACGGTGTCGACACAAGATGTGTCTACACGGCGTCGTAACGGCGACTGGAAATGGTTGTATGGGTGCAGTATGTATCTAAAAGTATATTGAAAAATATTGAGTGTAATTTCCCACAGTATATTTTTGAGTTGGTTTGTGGTTGGTATAATAACATAGCACTATGACAGAAAACTTATATGTATCAATTTACTAAAGTAGCTGAGTAGGAGGTAAAGTACCTACGTGTAGGTATGTCACTATAGTTATATAGGTATAGTTCATCAAGTTATTCTAATAAAGGTACGGATATTAACGAGTGAGTGATGGATGCAATTAGGTACGAATCGTACCTGTGATTGTGTGCGTAACGGACTGTTGATATTGACTGTGATGAGTCGATGTGCGGGAATTTTAATTGTTTTAGTCCGAATGCGGATATAGGTTATGTGATTGAATCTAGCTTCTGTAGATTAGATAGCCCTCTATTAGGTTTTAAAATATTAGTTATTGACACCACAAACTCGTTGATACAAATAATTAAGTAGGCAATTATGTATTTAGATTTGGCGACACGCTGTCTGATCTGTATCAATATAAAGTGACCTTTTTTTCAGACATTTTCTGGATTGCAGCAAGTGTCAAATTTTCGACACCAAGATTTATTTTGCAAAGAAACTGATGAAATGTGCTCTAATTACGATTGGTATTGATGTGATGGGTCTACACAGATTTTGTAGTCATCTTTGTCTTTTCTGCACTTTACCCAAAATTTAGATTTAAATGAAGTGGCGATATATACCTACAATTTCCCACAATAATGATACTTCGAGGTTCGGGGCGAAGTTTTTGGGTATCAACCACATATCAACACTATCAACTACAGAAATACTTACACAGGCTGAAAAAAGGGTTTCTTTCCTAACTCTGAAAGTTCTTCTATTTCATATATTTTTTAAGTATATACTTTATGGCTGTTACTCCTCGCTAATTTTAGTAAGGTGGATTCTGCCAATGTCGAGGTGTAGACTTTTGACTTATAATATTATTTAAAAACCCACAAATGGCGTGACAACTAGTAGATTTCAATGTAGCCTTGCATTTCACCAATGACTTGAGAACAGTTCACTTCGTTTCATCGTCCGCGCTAGGGCAGCGATCGAACAATCAAGTGTGAGCTCATCCCGCAGAAACAATGCCGTTCTCACGGGCCCGCTCCCACACTGTTTAGTACTGATTGATTGTAACGGGTATCGCGTTTGTACAACTTTAGGGACCCACCATAGTCTAATAAAACATGGTCTTCTCTTCCCAGAGTGACACAAGCCTACGTCACAATAACATGGCCGCTATAAATATTTTAATAAATAAATATTAGGGGACATCTTACACAGATCAACCTAGCCCCAAACTAAGCAAAGCTTGTACTATGGCTGCTAGGCGACGATATACATACTTATATAGATAAATACATACTTATATACATAGAAAACACCCATGACTCAGGAACAAATATTAGTGTTCATCACACAAATAAATGCCCTTACTGGGATTCGAACCCAGGACCATCGGCTTAGCAGACAGGGTCACTATCCACTAGGCCAGACCGGTCGTCATATAGCGCTATCGCATATTATCATATAGCGCTGTCGCATGATGACGTAGGCTTGTGTCAGTCAGGTGACCTAGAAAAGACGGGAAGAGAGTACCAGGCGGAGTATATAATTATACCATGGGACCCACTTGGAAGGGCATTTGGACTTATCTTCTACTTTGGCAGTCACGGTATCGGAACAGTCGCGGAGCACTTGGAACTTAAGACTTTAGACATGTGGACTTCCTTGTCAATATCAATTGTGGATAAGATAATAAGGTACCTATAGATGTACTCGTTCATTCGTTGGCAATTAAAACTGACCCATTTAACTTAGAAGATATATCATTAGTATCATACATACCTTTTTGTGGTTTTTCGCAATTCAAGTAAAAATTTAACAGCTATGTTGTAGCTAAAATGAATGCCAATTTTCAAATAAATTCACATGAACTTTAAAGACGTGCCTTTACGTAATTGTACCCTCGCTTATCGGCATTGTTCAACGTAAGACATATTGGGTTATTTTGCATCAGCCTTTAGCACAAAAGGATGTTTGCCAACCGTTTAGCCACGAGATACGAAACAAAACGATTGGAAACATAATGACCATTTACCAAATGTATAGCGTATAATAAGAAAAGCCATGTTTTGTGGTTAGCAAATATAGTTGGCAATTAATCGAGTCAAAAATAAGACGACATCACGTGTTTTTTGTCTGCATACTAATGAAATTGTAAAAAAAACTGACACTAAAATATTATGCGACATTCTTGCTATAAATAATTTGAATTTCATTGTTTTATTAATTTTAATATCGCAAGAAGACTACCATTGTTATTGCTCTCCAGTGATATCCTGAATTTGAAAATAACAATTTTAAAATGATGCTTGAGCTGTCCCTAAAACCAACGCCAAGACTTAAAGGGCTTATAGAACAGGTTGAGCAAATTTACCCTTAATGAAAATCGACGTTGGTTTTAGAAACACCTGATATAAGTATTGCACTTTTACGTCGTTGCTTGTTATTCAATTTTCTGTCTTTAAAATAACCTTGATTTAAAAATCACACATTTACAGCTATGCTAACAGGACACAACTCCGACATTACTTACGGAAGTAACATAAACAAGTAGGCATATCGATCAAGGCTCCGAGTTTCTGTGCCTATTTACTAAAAAGTTACACCTTATTTGTTATTAATACTTAGCTTATATTACTATAGGATGCTGTAGTTACCATCAAGCCCGTAGTCTACACTGCTACCGGGGGAAAATTCAATTTACTATGCATCCGGAAAAACGTCAGGGTTTTGTTATAGCAGACGTTAAAACAAGAGTTATAAAATGTTTATCTGTCTGCAATGAGTTGTTTGCATTTTTAATTTAATATTTTACTTAATATTTGTCTGTTTGATAGTGTTGTTTCGGGGGCAACAAAAAAAAACAATTAGGGGAAAATTTTGATGTTGCACCCAGGACAGTCGACGTTTTCTCGAAAGCCACTAGTTCTTTTAAAATTATGCAACTTAGTCCCTTTCTGTGAATAATACAATTAAGTTGAAATGGTTTTTCATAGGTTCCATAACAACGGAAAAGTATGATTTTTGCCTTATAAACTATTTATTTCCAATTTATTTATATACGTTACTTGCACCTAAGATAGCGCTGTTCTTAAGCATGTATTTTATTAAGTACTTGTATTAAGTGTGAATGCGTTCAAATTTTGCGACCATGTTCGCGCCATACCATAGACTCCAATGAGTCCATCGATCAAACTGCAAGTAGGTACATATTACAATTAACTAAATAAAAAAATAAAAAAAATGATGGGCGATCTTCGGCGACAGTACCTTAATCAATTTTTAATTCAACGATATTCAAGTGATACATGAAATATAGTTGGTCAACCAAATCTTGTCAGTGGAAAAAGGCGCGAAATTCAAATATTCTATGGGACGATAACCCTTCGCGCCTAGTTTTTAAATTTACCGCCTTTTCTACTGACAAGATTTGCTTGACCAAGTATATTTATTTATTTAGACATTTAATTCAGGCAACAAGGCCCATATTACAAATACCTTACAGACTAACATACATATGTATTTTATAGACTTAAAACTAAACATATTTAGACGACAAAACGGCGTGTATATGTCGGCGGCAGATCGTAAAATCGGGCATAAGTATCGAGATATTCCTAGGCATATCATGAAACGCCGCCATTTCATGATCTGACTAACGACTACCAGCCATATCGTTCAAACCTCAACGTTTGACGATTTGCCTGGCTACGTTTAGGCATATCAGATAAGTAGGGTGTGATATTCCTAGGCAGATCATGAAACGCCGGCATTTCATGATCTTCCGAGCGAACACCAGCCATATCGTGCAAACCTCAAGGGGTGATATTCCTAGGCAGATCATGAAGCGCCGGCATTTCATGATATGCCTAGGGAACACCAGCCATATCGTGTAAACCTCAAGGGGTGATATTCCTAGGCAGATCATGAAACGCCGGCATTTCATGATATGCCTAGCGAACACCAGCCATATCGTGCAAACCTCACGGGGTATATTTTCCTAGGCAGATCATGAAACGCCGGCATTTCATGATCTGCCTAGCGAACACCAGCCATATCGTGCAAGCCTCAAGTGGTGATATTCCTAGGCAGATCATGAAACGCCGGCATTTCATGATATGCCGAGCGAACACCAGCCATATCGTGCAAACCTCACGGGGTGATTTTCCTAGGCAAATCATGAAACGCCGGCATTTCATGATCTGCCTAGCGAACACCAGCCATATCGTGCCAACCTCAAGGGGTGTTCCGTTCTTAACGTTTAGTTTTTAAGTAATTAATTCAATTTCTGCGCGCTTCTACCGTTTATCGATGCAAAGCCAAAACGCACTTCACAACGATACAATATTGACATTTTAGCCAATAGGATCGTCCGAAACTCTCGGGCGGCACGCTCAGGACGAGTCTCAGCAGTGCCTCTGTTGGCGAGAAAGAGAACTAGCGAGACGCCGCGGCATGCGGATCGACCGCTATCGATTTAAATCACATTATATGTATTAAGCCTTCAAAACTAAGTGTTTTAGTGATATATCGTGCGTGACAAAAGGCCTAAGACTGTTTAACGTGCCGCCGGCCGGCGTGTAAAAGAGGAGAAGGTGCTGAACGTAAAAAAAGAACTAGTGGCATCGAGAGGATTCCGCCATTGCTGCAGTATCAGGTCAGCCCAGTGCGTGATATCCTTTGGTTATTTTATCGTGTTGTACCGTTTATTACCGGCGAGTATAGATATTTATGCTCGATCCTGAATGTTGTGAATTAGCATTGCATCTCAGCATTGCATCCAAAACCGCGTCGTTTTGCAACAAGGAGTGATATTCCTAGGCAGATCATGAAACGCCGGCATTTCATGATATGCCTAGCGAACACCAGCCATATCGTGCAGACCTCACAGGGTGATATTCCTAGGCAGATCATGAAACGCCGGCATTTCATGATATGCCTAGCGAACACCAGCCATATCGTGCAAACCTCTCAGGATGATATTCCTAGGCAGATCATGAAATGCCGGCATTTCATGATATGCCTAGCGAACACCAGCCATATCGTGCAAACCTCACAGAATGATATTCCTAGGCAGATCATGAAACGCCGTCATTTCATGATATGCCTAGCGAACACCAGCCATATCGTGCAATCCTCACGAGGTTATTTTACGATGCGCCCGGTATGAAGCTAGGAATATCAACGAATGCCAATGCTCTGATCGATCTGCCGCCTCTTTTATAAGGCAGATCGTGATATGCCTGGGCAAATCTTAGTCAGATCATGAAATGGCGGCGTTTCATGATATGCCTAGGAATATCTCGATATGCCCGATTTTACGATCTGCCGCCGACATATATATTAATACCCGTTCCGTTTCCCCCCAGTAAGCGAGCGCCATTTTAGCGGCCGCCTACGACCGTGGTCACTTCTATACGCTGCGACCGTGACCGCTGCAGACGCCTACGCTTACATCGCTGTCTGACCTCTGCCACTGCAGCAGTGTTGCCCATCGCTTCCAGAATTTCCAAACATAGAGAACAAACATTCTCCGGGTCATTAATTGGCACCCATCATTATCAATATTATTATCATCTTCAGTCTGTCAACCAAGGTCAAGCAGTATATAAAAAAAAACCGATCAAGTGCGCGTTGGACTCGCGTTCGAAGGGTTCCGTACATAAGTCCGACTCACGCTTGACTGCACATATCTAATAGGTTTTCCTGACATCTATAGGTAAAGTATACTAGTTTGTGTATTTTATTCGAAATTTTGGACCCAGTACTATCAGAGATAAAGGGGGGAGGGCATTGTCGGACAGACAGACAGACGCACGAGTGATCCTATAAGGGTTCCGTTTTTTCCGTTTGAGGTACGGAACCCTAAAAAAATATGTGACAGTTTTGAATTAACACCTAAAATGCTAGTTGTTATTCTATTGAGTCTAAGTATCACTGCTATAAATAAAAATATTCGTCTGCAAATTACCATCATGATTGAAAATGAAGCTAATTATAAACATTTTTAATTTCGTTTCAGCTCTTTGGCATATCCAGACTGTATTTTATTAACGTTGCGATCCTATTTAGAAGATAAAAAGCTAACATTATTCTGTAACTTTTATTTTGCTTGAAAATTGTCTGAGTTTGGCTGTGTGTTCTTACGGGAATTTATGACGTTATTTGCTGCGAATGCTGTGCAGTAATTTATGTCTTTGATGCAATGACTTCTGACGGGGAGAAGGTTCATAAAGTACAAAAGGTGCTAGATAATTGAATAATGAGCTTTACTTGAAAATCCTTATATTTTACTTGTTTCGTCAAAAATGGTTACAAATTAAGACAGTACAATTAATATATACATATATATTTTATGTGGCTATGGATATTATTTTCATTTTCGGTCGCGAGAGGCCCAAGACAACATGGATATGTCTTATAAAAAGAACATTAAAGAAAAAATAATATCACCAGACCAGACGACGACGACGTTCCTGGCGACGCCATATAAGGAGAGCCGACCCCAAGTAAATGGGATAAGGCTAGGAAGAAGAAGAGAAGATGAATATTATTTTCATTTTATATCTACTCGTAGCATCAACCAATCTGCCTTAATTAAAGCGAACAATAGGATTGCCTAATCCCATTAGTAACTTTTCCGCCGTTTCCCATCACTAAACCCAATGCATGCACGAACCTGAATTATTTACTCCGAAGCTGATGGACGCGAACTGCACCTACGCTCACAATGTTTTCATTCGCTTAATTTAAACTGTGGGTCTCTGACACGACTTGAGTTTAACTAACGAATTAGTAAGTGCGCTCTCTTAGAACAAATATGTCTGCGATTTTCGTTTATCGACATTCGGGAGGAGTCGTTGAACCGTAGGTCGTGTAGGACTTATTTTAAATTAACATGTTTGAAATAGTGGTGCTCGAAATGCTTTCTCTTGACTCACAGGTTGACTCAATTCAGTATTCGGGAAACTGTTTAATCTTGCATGTACATACAATTCAACCGCTGGATTGTGTATCCCTCAACAAAGGAACTTCTTCTTCTTCTTTTTCTTTTCGAGCTTTGGAACATAATAATATATGTATATTATGAAAGCTTTCTTATGTGTTATTGGGGGCACCCTTGCCAACTTGCCTCGGCAATTACATTATTCTTGTGGACTCAAGGTAATACAGATGGGCATGTGATGCGAAGGGCTGAAAGTCATGTGTCGCGAACGCGCGGTACCTATGTCTATTATAAGGAATTAATGTGGAGGGATGTAAGAGGAAAGGAAAATTCACGACATATCATGACAACGAGTATAAAATATCACTCGCATAACTTTTAAAAATATCTAACATTAAATACTGAAATGAACGAAGTTTATATATGTAAGTATAATATGTTTCCACATTCAAAATGAATAATGACCAATAACGTTGTACACAATTCACGGAGTTAACTCATTATAATATTTACAATGATAATTTTATATACACACCGCTATTTTGTGGTCTGCGTATGTTTGCTTCAATGGCTGTTTACATCTCCGTGTCCGTTTATGTCTGACGCGTATGGCGTAACTCACATCTACTGGCACGTTTAAAGTTAAAGAGACAACGTTATACTGATTTGTTTCTTCGTGAGCCACAATTTTTCTTGGCATTTGTATGACGTTATTACTTAGGGTTGCATTCACTTTATAGATTTTAGTTCAGAGTTGCATTTAAGCCCAGGCGTAATGCGACAGAAAGAGGCCAGAGGCGGGATGAGATATACGAGGATATATTTTATTCTTTGGACAATAAAATTTACTGTATAAAAATACGTACTACGAGTATGGTATGTTCAAGCTGATTGTCGGTGTTTTGAGAACTTTACGTATGTAATCGTTTAACTATATTTGTTTGGGTAGAGTTTGGAACTACAATCAATTCTAAACGGTTAACACGATATCATACTTGTATAATTTGTTCTATGGATTTTGGTCGTGAAAACACCACTTCACCAGGCTTTACCTCACTTCGCCTCAAAGTTTATTTATGGTATAAAAAGTAAACACAAGCATAAGCAACATTCAAACGTTTATTCACCAGAGACCATCGGTAGCTGTACGATATTCACGTTGGAAGTCAATCACTTCGTCGACGACTGCACCGGCCGTGACCGCACCAGCAAAGTAGGTGACCTTACTCCAACCTTCGGCTTTCGGCTCAGCACTATTGACGCCAAATATAAATAACCTTATACGGAGGCTTTGTACAGGAAAACGCCCTTTTGTAGAATTACTATAACATATATATTTATATAAGTAAACAATTAAAGGGCCTGAGATATTATAGCTTACAATTTTTCTCAAAAGCGACGAATAATGAGGCCTCCTCATATAGAAGTTGAAGTTCCATAGTTTAATTTTGTCGCTTACTTCAGAGAAATCTAACCCCCTACAGCGTCTAACCCCTACAGTGTGTTCTATGCAAAGGGGGCCCAAGTTTTACGGCAGCTGACTGTATAAGTGTACCTTACTATTATAGTCTGTATCTCTTTAGGTATTTAAATAAAAGTAAACACACAATTTGTAAATTTTCGGGTAGTTATAACATTTATTGGTTAACCAACCAATTACAAAACCACCTGGATCAGTCACTGAACGACCGGACTTTAACCTACATTATTTGATGGTGTAATGTTTTCATCTACCCTCCACTGGCTTAGCGAGCCATTTCAGGGTAGATTTTGTTTACTTTTATTTAAATACCTAAAGATACAGAGTATAAGTATTTACCAGATTTCCGGGAATGGGAATATTGGCAATGGCATATCGCAGCTACGCTTACGAAGTACCTGTTTAATAAAGGAAAGTAAAGTACCTTCTAAATTCTCAATCAGTAAAATCTAGATACCGGATGACCTAGAATCCGCAAATCGCCGGCGGATTACTGTTTACATAATGGTAAGAGTACATTCTCGCTTGTGCTACATCTCTCCATCTGATAGTTACGCACCCGTCAACGGCTGTCATTTCTAAGATCATTTCGAGCCTAGTTGCAGTGCTGCGTAACAGTTTAAAATATGCAAAATGGTCGTATCGAGTACTTCCTCGTGTGACGTCACCACAACCTTGCTTGACGTCCAGCTGTCTTATTACATAACTATGATAGTAACTTGTCGGTTTTGTCAAAACAACCCGCGATTTTAATGTCTTGTCTTTGTCATGTTAAGTTTTGTTTTGACAGCCATTTCGTTAATTACTTTCGGTTGTGTAGTGTTCTCGGAGCGAGCGATGTTAAGGTAAAAATGGTTGTTGTAACTGGAGTACTATGCTTTTCAATACCATGCTTTGATATACGAGTAAATAACTTGGATAAATCCAGTAGATTTAACTACAAATCGAACACTTAATTGTTAATACATAGGTACATACAACAAGCATCATCCGCAAATCGAATAGTAAAACCTTACAACATTTCCTGTTAACAGTGCAATTTATGTTTTATACTGTAATGGCGCTAAATAATAAAATAATTTGGAATATTTATGATCATTGCCCTGCCGTAATGTTTGAAAGAGATTATGTAGAGTATTAATGGTCAATGCGGACTGAGGCTTGCCTGCTATTAAATACCGGGTGGAGTTTGAAATCGAACTGGATGTTCGCAGAGCACACAATCACAAAATAGATAAGTACAGAAGTCAATCACATGTATGTACTTTACTTTTCATACCTACGCTCGGCGGTCGCTCTAGGGTTGCGATTGTTGCGAACTATGACTTATGCACAAAAAACTATCGTGGTAGTGGCACTCGTATCTATCGTATCGTATCTCGTATTTAGTTGTTTGATTTATTGTTGAGGATGAAACGGGAAGAATGGAAATATAAATTAATAATAACATTAATAACTCAAATAGGTATTTTAATTTTAATGGCATTTTTATATTACAAATTTGCCACAGAAAATATCTTGCGATGATTCCGAGATTGGCGAAATACACGATTATTATATTTTTAAGTGTAATAAATTCGCATTCTCATGTACAATGTAATAAATTCGCATACGCATTCTCTCTGAAACCACTGGTAGCTTAAAAAACGACAATTCACCGTTTAATGTTGAATTTAAACAACCGTCCACTGTACAGTTATAATAACATTGTTTTGTTTCTCCATTATTGCACAAAAAAGTTCACAGACGCGTGTCTCAAGCGGATGGCACTCGCGCTCGCACTGGTCCCAACTGGTCCGAGATATCGTGTCCGTGAGCAGTGTCTATGTGTGCGTTGCTCGAGCGCGCTTTGTATGTAGGTTGATTTCTGTACCTATCTGTTTTGTGACACAATTTACAAAACAGTTTGGTTATTCGATACCTATCTGATTCCGTGTAACTGCGGCAAAAACATCTAGTTCCTGTCGACCTTGTGAATAAGTATTATGTACATTAGGCGAATAAAATGAGAACCTAGAACAGATGAAATGATCAAGGTCGGTGGCGTATTAGACGTCGTATGTATTTTCTAAAAAAAAATTTTTTTTCCGAAAATGTTGACACGACGAGATCATAAATGCTCGTATTTACTTATTAACGTGTGTGTACTCGTACCATGTACCACATAAGTATCTGTTGAATCAACGTGCTTCCTAAATCGCTCATTTGAATTGGCTAAAATGCTTCTGAATAACAAATTAGTCTCACAGTCCGAAATGAGCTAGAATGTGTTTGTGGAACTGCAAATATTTAGACAACAATTATCAGTAGACCGCGATCCTCTCACAATGCTTCCCCTATAACAATATTTGAATTTCCTCAACAGGTTGTATTCAATGGCGCTCTTGTTCAGCTACCTGACGAGTAGCATTTTACTAACTACGCATTGGATGCTGTACACAACGGATTCACCTTGTTTTAGTTCGGTTGCGTAGTATCGTGGTAGTTGGTTTGATTACTACATAATCGGTCTGTTGCTATGATATCATTTGGTTGAGAGCGCGGTCACGCCCGAAGATCTCAAATCTGAACCCGACCATCAACGATCACTACTATAAGTAACTGTATCGTTTCAATGCTTCTAAGCGCCACTTGCACCATTCTACTTACCCGGGTTAACCGGTTAAACCTGAAGTTAACATGGTTACCAGTACAAGTTGACACCGGATTAACGGTTTAACCGCTTAACCCCGGGTTAGTGGGATGGTGCAAGTGGCCCTAAGTCGTCATAAAAACCGTTCCAGACACCGTGAGCTTGATTTTCTAATATATAGTTGTATGTTGTATCAAGTTTAATTGAATGACAAATTTATGTTTATAAAACATGGTGTTACTAGATAAAATTCTCGTAGTACCTACCCTATCTTTCAACAAGTACCTATACCATGAATTTCTATTCACTTTGTTGTCTATAATACGTATCTATGGTATTGACAAATACCTACGTATTTAATAAAAAATATAGTTTTCCCTATGGCTATGTCTTTCCTTTATAACATAAAGGATGTGATTCATGTGATTGCAGACCTTTATGTGCTCAATTTCATGTAGGTAACAAAGTACTTAAATAAAAAACTTGATATGTACACTTACGTTCTGTCTAAGTAACACAACACCAACTTAAGCTCTGTTAGAATTATGCAAATATCTTATCAATATCCTGCGTCGTGCGTGGCATTCAAAATAGTATTCTAAATGTAAGTAACTCGATTGTTTACGTACCTATTATATCATCGTGCTTGCTGATCTAAGTACATAAGTATGTAGGTACTACATTACATGCCTATATTTAATGATATGCCTGTTTCGAAGATAACTAACATAACTCGCACTGTACATTTGTTTTTATCTTTTATGTAATTAGAAATGATGACCAGTTTTTGTTGTATGCATTTTTTTTGTATAAAATTATAAGTAAAACATCAACTTGTTATGACGTAATATGACCTTTTCAAAATACCTGCATACCGGCCGGGTAGCGTGAATAGTTAGCAAGTTATTTGTAAACGTGATCTAATGGCATCATCATGAAATATAGGGAACAACTTACGTTGATGAGTGGCCAGTCATCGGACCACACAGCGCGCAGGTAGAGCCGATCCACTGCCCTTTAGGGATAGACAACTTGTCAGCCTGTTTGATTCATTTGCTTCATTAATTTATGAATTTATACAACGTACAAGAGAAATGAGATCGATCCACAGGATAATAAGCTTAATCCAGAAAAAACAAAGCGATGTGCCTTCGAAGTATGTTTAATTGTCTTCTGTTACTCGTTACGTTTTTAAGTAAGGACGTTTAAGTGTCCATCATTGCAGTAAAGGTCAAGTCCAGCCTATAAAATATGTCACCTTGCGGAAATTTATTACTGTAAAGAGACAATGACGCCTGTGGAAACAGGTTCTGTGGGGAATGACAAGCAAACTTGCCAAATTAAGAACCCAAATCGCAGACAGATTCTTGGATCACACCTACCTGTACCTGTTGGCGGTTTCTTTGTCGATTCACATATAGACATACGGCTCTATAAAGTTTTAATTTTTGTATAAAAGAGCAGGTAGTAATAAAAAATTGTCTTAGTGGCAGTGCAGCGGCGCGGCGGCGCCTTCAAACGCATCAAACGCCGCGCTCCCACGACACGATTTTAAAAATATCCATGGATTTTTTAAGAGCCCCACAACTCTTTTTGTACATGTGTTGGACCCTTCAAGCGAGTATTTATTTACTTTTTGCTTGGTTGCAGCGGAATAGCGCCGATTATGTTTTGTTTGTAACCTGCGTATAGAAATCGCCTTTGTAATAATTATCAAGGCAAATGATATGTCGAGAGGCGATAAGTCGATAACGCGTTGATTAATAAAATAAAAACGTAAGTGCTTCGGAAACGTACCTACGGGTGGTGGCAACCGGTTGCTATAAGGATACGGCTCATCTGGAGTATGCGCTAAAGCAGTTTTTGAAATAATTAATTCTTTTGTGTCATTGCGCCACTCCCCGCAGCTGCGCGCGCGCCACCTACCTGTCAGGTGGAACTGAAAAAAGCCTGACATGTAACCATCACAGGGCGCATCATATGTATAAATGATAAAATAAAGCGTGCGTACTAATCGTCGCAAGTTAAAGTAAACCGGCTACAAATGGTAATAAAATACATATAACGCCCGAGCCGCTCTCTCTTTCCAATATAAATAGTGCGAGGCGAGGCGAGTAAGGCGCACTGACCGAGCATCGACAGCGATCCCGATAATCGGGCGAATGTTTGAGTTTCTCTATTTTCAAATCGTGTGATTGCGAGTCGGTAGGAGGTTGGCGGTTAACGCGTGCGTTTACGTTGGTGCTGTAGGGGCAAGTGTAGGGTAGCCACACATTATCAGAATCCTATAAATTTCGCAGAGGTTAGTTAAGTTCGAGTTGCGAATGCAGAAGTATTGCTGCTGCAGCGTTACTGCTGCAGCGTTGCAGTAGCGGGACCAGAGCTATGTATGTCACTGCATGGTAATTTACTTGATAATTTGGGTTGCTGTCGTTATAACATTGCTGTCGTGATTATTGAAGAACGTTTAATACAATTCCGTCAGCCTGTCACTCATTTGGTCATAATGAAATTCACTTATTCGTGTGTTTTTTTATGAGGCTTGTTTAGTGTCCCACTACTGGACTGCCTCCTTTCTTCTCCTTTTGGCCCTGCATCTTGTCATTTCCGCGTCGACATCCAAAAGCAAGTCGTCCCATCACCATCTTCTTGGTCCGCCTTTACCCCATCGGCCATGTGGTGTCCAGCAATTTAAATGGAGTATCTCGATAGCCTGGCCACATGGCAACCCTGCGAGAACCGGAGCGCGGCGCGCAGGCGCGGGGTGCGCGATCGTGTGAACGCGGCGAGTTAATTGGCGTGCCGAGTGTCCGGCTGTCTTCGCCACGCGCCTGCGCGCGCCGCGTCTCCAACCGCTCCCGATTTGAATTCATAAACTACCGCCGCCGTTTGATGATAGTTTTGAATACTTCATACTTTTCTATATAATTAGTTTTTGAGTACAAAATGATAAGTAAGTAGTTGTCTTGATTCAATGTATTAAGAAATAATCTATGGGCACCGGTTGCCTGAAAATTAATGATATTTAATGTAATTAAATTTATAACATTTTAGTAAAGTGTAATACAATTAGGTCCTTACATATCTATATTGTATTGTATTCCTATTAAGTAAGTAATGACTAGGTATAGACTTTTAAGCTTTATTGAGTTTGACCTTTAAATTATAAACAAGAGATTCGTGAAATTTACAATAGTACAATAATAGCAACAGGTATTATGAGTTATTGTACCTATTAAAACAAAGTGGTATAAAATAACACGTCATCACAACTATCTCTACAGTCCTCATGAACCTTGCGGTTTGTACGCACCATCGTAAACAAAGCAGGAGTTTCGTCAATGCGCTGTTATCATCACGTTATCGTCGCCAACTCGACCAAGGGCGATAGCGTACTTGCCCCGCTTGCCGCAAAAATAACCTCAATATAGTGAGATAGTGGTTTCCACGAACTCATTCTGTGACATTTGTATTTGACTGAGAAAACCTTTATTAAAATTAAAGGCTAACGTTCACTTATCAATCCGATACTAAATCGTCATTGATTCTTTCTTATACCTCCATTGTTTTGCACCGTACACCTTATAGGTACGTCCAGATCTAGTAAATGTGCCGCTGGCGCTTCATCCGCGAATCGTTCGTGAAAAGATTTACGATGTGCAATGAACTACCGGTTTACCAATTGCGCTCGTGCGACGCATTCTCAAGATCTTGACACACCTTTAGCGACAACGTCTTGCTGCAGCGTATTGTTGTTGCTGCCTTATAAACTTGCTACTCTTGTCGCTGAGAGGTTGACAGAGTGTTGATCGTAGATCTCTTCCGTATTTACCAAACAACCGTTCCCTGCAGCAAGAGCAAGATCACCCAACGCCCAAGAATTCGAACCAGGAGGAACTAAGTTCATTCCGTTATCAGTTTGAGTTTGTTTGCCGCTTAGTCGTTAACGAGCGGGTAATCCTATTTTCAGTATTAAAACCATCCCTAGATATCAGACCAATTTATAAGAAACTTATGAATTTATCCTTTTCAGACACACAAAGAGAAAAGCGGGACCGAAATAAATAGGTATGATATGAATTTCTCTGTTCCTATTAAGTGAGGTTGTTTTTGCCAGCTTTATTTTAATGCAAGGTTAGTCTGAAATCCGGGGACAAAGGTTATTGACAGGCGAGCCACCATACTCACGCCGTCTGTATTTTCCTTCCATCCCAGACAGACTGCCTTTAGGTACACTCAAGTAAGTAACTTAAGACTACTCGTACGCACTGGGCTCCTATAATGACAAGTGCCTAATGGCGAAACGCACTTATATAAATACAGGTCGAATTAAGTCCTCGGAGAGGTGACAGTCCATTTCCAACCGCTGCTGCACTACTGTTCATTTTACTATGGAAATTGACAGTAACAAAGACGCGTTCAGTACCAGTAGTGCAGCTCCGGTTAGAAATGGAATGTGTTTTGACAATCCCCACGACGGAACAATGACACCAACGTACTAATCCAACATCACGCATTCTTTCGGCTGATATCCCGGGGAGCTCTACCCTCATTCTACGGTTCCTGCTGGCGATTTTGACCAGATCATCAGTTTATCTTGTTAGAGGACTTCGGACATTTGGTCTACTCGCTTTTGCTGTGATCTTCATGCTTAGGTATTTATGTCGCGTTAAGAGTGCGGAACTAGGAACTAGGTACCTAGTATATAAATTGGAATGCGATATGCTGATTGAGTACTTTGCTTCTCAGCATTCAATTGCAGCTGGATTGCAGTTAGCAGTCCGTTTATTTTGCCCTGCTACATAACAAGCTGCAAATGTCTTATTGCGTTTTTCACCTTTATTCTAATTGAAATCATATTGTGTGCGATGTTACAGATACGGAATATACCTAAACTAGTTACAATAACAATATGAAATAGGTAGTTACAATGTTGCACAGGTCAAGCTAATAACTTGTTATCTTTGCTTGCAGGTTGGTCCAGCTATTTTCTACGCAGTTATAAATAGATAATAAAGAGGTGTGAATAAATTGATAAATGTATAAATAGAGTGGGTGGACAAGCTAAACTTATGAAGAGTAAAATAATTTTAAACATGTACCTACCTATCTAAAATCATGTATGTTTCGGGTTTCGGCGTAGTTTGTACTACAAGTACTATTGGATTCTGGCGCATTTACCAAAATAGCTACTAAACAAAGGCAAGAAGTGTAACACGGTTATATGGCTTCACGTGGAAAATACCCATGCTCCCGATGACGAAGCGTCTGGACTGAATTGCATTCCTGAATTATTTTAAATCGAATATTTTAGCTATCGGCACCCTGAAATCCCTAGATGCATAAGAGTGCATTGATAGATATTAAAGTAAAAAAAAAGATTTAGCAGGTTTACATTCTTAACCAAATTATCATATTCCTACGCATCTTATGCACTGTTTATAAGTATTCAATAGTTCAAATGAGTGTGAAAAATCAAACGTTGGAAATGAAATTAGAAATCATTTACCAGACCACAGTTACATAATTTAATAGTAACACATTAAACATATTTTATTCTGTTTTTGTTATTAGATATAGAGATAGACAGGTACGAGAATTTTTGTATCCACCTTCAAAACAAATTTTGATCGATTATATTACGAAACTCGTAGGTACCTATCACTATAATTACATGCAAAACATTCGATAATGTTATCTTACCGAATGATGTTATATTTAAAACTTGCATATCGAATAATTGTCCTCGTGTCATACATTCATTTTTGGTTTTGTTAAATTTCAAACTTGGGTGTATGCGCGAAGGTTCACTTTTCGAAATCACAATTGGATTAGATACTTGCCTGCGTAAGTAATCGTTCGATATATTCGTCTATGTTGATATGCGCTTATCGCAGCATATTGGTTCAGAAAAGAAACGTTCCAAGTGTGTATACACGGCCATACATTTCAAACGCTATTGTCTTCCACGGTACTTTCGGCGCGTACGAGTACGTGAATGCATTTGTGCAACGCTTTGCGTAATAGGAATTTTACAGAGTAGATGGAAAGTAATGGTTTCTAATCTCAATGTCGTTTGTTATCAACTTATCATAATTCGTTACGTTGTGCACTTGTATTGGCTATATTTTTGTGAAGCATTGTGGTACTTGTGATGCATGTGTATTGTACGATATCCGTATCAACATACCTAAGCGGGAAGTTGAAACGAGGACGCCCCGTAACAATACGAGTTTCTAATGTTTCTATTTTCTATAAAATCTCTACTCAATATTATAGATAAATGCAAAAGTAACCCTGTCTTTCTGTGTTACCTGCTGTACTGTTTTTGTTAAATCAGATACAAAGTAAGTACCTCACTTAGTTTGATATTGTGTATAAAAAATTCTGGCTGAGTGAATGGAAAATCTCAGTTAAACGAATTTTTCCACCCAGAGAAACCCTGCTATATCGATTTTTCGTCTGTGCAGGGTTGTAGACACGCGTATTCGTAGAACTTCATGAAAATTGTGGTTACAAAATAAATATAGCTAGTTGAATATCATGGGATTTCATCTCCCAAACATACCTACGTGGCGTGGCATGATCTGGTATGTCGTTTAACATTTGAGTAGGTCACGCAACGTCTTTACCCAATAAGCGAAGGTCGCCTGCCCTTTGCGGAAGAAGTTCATTTAGGTCGGCGGCCGCTGACAAACATCCGAGGGAAGCTGACATGAATCACTTCAATGACAGTCATGTTTCGTTCTACTCACTATGACTGAAGTCTTTACTTTTTTTAAATAGCCTGTTATAGTGTTCCACTGCTGGGCAAAGGCCTAGAGCCTCTTGATTTCCACGACTCCCGTTGTTGAGGTTTTATCGGCCAGTTATTAATGAGTTATAATATTTAAAATAAATGCAGTACCTTCAGGTATGCTTCAGCATTGTATCCTGTCTTTACCTGATTGTTTATTAATTGATCGAGCGAGAGCGAAGGCCTCCGTTTCAGTTTGCATATATCCGGTAGTCTTTCTCTATACGGTAGCCTTACCACAACTGCCTTAGCATTCTCAAACTGACATATTCGCTAACGTTGAAACGCAGACGGACAGACAGACGAACAGACAGGCGGACAGCGAAGTCTTAATAATAGGGTCCCGTTTCTTTACCCTTTGGGTACGGAACCCTAAAAAGAGATGAGAGGATTTTAACTTCTTGTACTCTAAGAATCAATTAAGTAATATTTATTTACAGTACATATGGTCCTATTTTCCCGCACTATAGTTCGTTTTTTTTAGCATTAGAAAGAACTCCGCAGAAGCAAGCGTTCAGTTTTTATCAGGCTCGTTAATTGTTAATAATTATTGAATTATCTAATGTAGCATGGTCAATACATATAATTTACTTCAAATTGTTACCGCTAAAAGTGCCAGTTTTAGAACCACAAGCGAACTTCTGCGAAGTTCTTTCTAATGCTAAAAAAAACGGACTATAGTGCGTAAAATAGTACTTTTCGAGCGATGTCAAAAGTTTAAAGGGCCATATATAAAACGTTGTACGATACACGTGCGAATAGGAAATTCGAAACGAGTGGCGATAAATTAAAACACGACCGAAGGGAGTATTTTAAATCGACACGAGAGCATCTTTTCCGCACTTGTATCGTAAATAACTATTCTTTCAATAAGATATAAATTTTTATCAATTCCTAGCCTGTGTACAACGAGACCATAGGTGTATAACTGCTAACTAGGCGAAGGTTTACCAGTATCGATATCACTTATTAGCAAGTAGGTACGCGGTTCTAGGGTGAAGTACGTTTATAGATCTTAATAACAGAGATTAGTAATCGGAATTCGGAAATAGAGGCGGCGACTTGAGAATGTGTTTAATATGAATTGGGATCAATCAATTAATAAAGTACCTAAATTAACAATTTATCATTGATTTTTATACGTTCGTTGACATAATAAAGGTCTTAGTGTCCTAGAAATAATAATATGATATTTTTTATTTGACCATTTTATCGAACGAATAATTAAACTAGTTTTGTTTAATGACATGGCTACCATATAGGCTGCATTTGTAAAAACTGGCGATGTCATAAGGTACCTGTCATTTTATATAGGTATTTTTATAATTACTCTGATAACATGATTGGCAAGTTTAACTTCACGTAAGTATATTATTTATTTGTAACACAGAAGCAATTATTATTTACGTCTGTGTTACAAAATTAACAGGTGCAAAAGAAAACCTAATGGTACTTGAAAGGTCTTATAAATCATAAAAATAAAATATTATTATCGTTTATTGAACAACATCTTCCACGTAAGGTAACACGTGCGAAAGCACCTAGCGAATGTTTTTCGCCAATAAATATACATATAAATCTCGTCGGAAAGATTTCATTCTAGTTATTTCAAATATAAAGAGGTATATTTTAATGTTATTAAAGTAAATATTTTTAATTTAGCTCGATAAGGCTACAAACAGTAAGACGAACCATTGTCAACAATGCGAGAACCTAATGAATGCAGCGCACTACCAGTCGTGAGATACTTCGGGTTTTGACCAGCAGGGGACGTTTTTCAGCTGAATGACAATGGAAATATTAATGAAATGTCGGTATAGATAGTAAATATTATGTTTGCTGACCTTACATCCTTACACGTCTAATGAAAGCAATTTTCCGTAGAGCCGTTCCGTTTTATTATTGAGTTCCCTTTTTATTGCCCATATAGGTTAGGATCATATCGCGTTACTTCGCCGCGTTATGTTTTCCTTCATATTCTTCACTAAGTAGACGACTGAAGGTTACGGCCTACGATCTCATACGTATTCATTACAATAAAACATGCGTATAAACCATTGTTTTGATATAGCTATCGAGGACTTACGAATGTAATTTATGTAATTAATTAGACTACGTATTACCCATCTTGCGTCGCATGATGGTCCATATGACATCTCATACCACTATGTAATAAATATTTTGCTTTATAAAACTTTGTTACCTTTTCAAATACTGTCGTACAGCCGCGTTCGTGACCCACAAATGGTCTCGCCGGAAGAATTTACTTTTGGGTTAGCATTATGCTGAGACGGGACCATTTCGTGGTAAACTATTTATATATTTTATGTTTAAATTTTTTGTTGTTCTATATAATTGTGTATGTTATAGTTTATCACGAATAAATACAATGATTCTGATGTAAAAATAGTTGTTACATCACAGTTATTAGAATTTGCCCGAATAAAGTAGAAACCGATATTTATTATAAAAACTTTGGGTGGTACATGCGTCTGTGTGGTTAAAATGTCCATAATGCTACATGCCAACGCGACTTCATCAATACGTATTGGGGTACGGTATCTATCTACAGCAAAAAGCCCTTAGCAGTAATAGGTACCGATACGGCGAGTTTTGTTTTTGCACGTTTGAGATTGGGATCAAACTTATTTCCTTACAATTAGCAGCTCGAGGTAGACCCAGTTCTTCTCGATCTGCATGTTCGATGCCTACAAGGCACGTGGTGAGATTTTCGCCACCGCTTAATGAGGCCCAGTAATGCCGTTTTTCCTTCATTGGACAGATTCTTAAAAGCTTTTTAATTCGAAAAACACAAGAAGTTAAAACAGATGTGCTACAAATTAAACTAAACGAGTTCAATCCAGCGATGCAACACTGGCGCCCAACTGGTTACGCGAACTGAGAACTAGTCCTATGCACATATTTGGTTAGCGAATCTATCAAGTATCGTTTTCAAACGAGTTTATTTACACATACTGTTAGTGTATTTCTATAATAATCTGAGAATATTGACGGTATTATATAGGTAAACAATATTTCTTACTTTCTCTTCCACTTGTCTCTTTCTAGGCCATGGTAGCGAGTGCGATGTAAAATATGTAGTTACGTACTTGATTTACCTTAGAAATCTGACTAGTGACAGTGCGAGTCGATTACATTTAAATACATTAACCCTCAATTAACTTTAGGTACTTATGTTTATAAAACAAGGTTACGTCGCAGAGTGATGCTAAAGAGTTAATGTGAATGTGAACGAACTCCGGCATAAACATACATGACTTTCGTCCGACAGGTTGACATGACTTTGGTGTGGTGTTTGATTGATACGATATAATTTCAATTGAGTTTATCAGTATCACAAGCGTTAAGTGACCATTTAAGATCAAGTTTTAAAAAGTTGTTTGCCCGTAATGGGTTGTTAGCAATTATCAGACATCGATGTTTAGTAGGCATTCGAGTAAAGTGACTAAATGTGGCGGGTTGGACTTGTTGTTGGTACTTGTATAATGCTAAATATTTTTCTTACAAATTGACTAGCCCTAGTTCCGTGACACTCACATGGTAGGTATGAATATGCCTTTTGGTATCCCTAACCTTGGGTCTTGAATATTAGGGATAGATTCTACTTCTCTGACAGTTCCAGTCACAACAAGTTGATCAAAGCTTATTTTTTCTGGCACGTGAATTCCCCGGAGAGGAATGTTATCATTGAGATCCCTCTGAATTGATTCATTAGTCTCAACTGAAGGTAGTCGCGGTCTAAGAACTAATTAGAATTTATTTTGGTCCGCACCTACGCCATGTTACCTAAGGTCGCGTGTTTTTGAGAGTCTTTGCGGCATAGGCGATATAGGACACCAATATTGTACTTAACAAGTTTAGTCTTAATTTTGAGGGAAATTTCCTCTCGATTGAGACATTCTACATACTTGTGCGCCTACGTCATTATACTTTTAACAAACCCAGAAGTGTTAATTAGACATTATCGTATAGTATTGTAGTGGAAGCATCCGTGGGTGAGTGCGTTTCACCGGCGTCGATAGCGCGATCTAATTCGAAAGCGATATGCCTTTCACCTCCCGACCGTGCGTTATGCTCGCTACGGCGGCGGTTACTGGCCGTCTGCTATCATTGCCTGTGCGAGCGCTGGCCAGTTCTGTTCTTAGGAGTATCATTGTGATGTGACCTCGAGATTAATATAAACATCTGTTCTCCAGAGCGCTCCTATACTGGCTGCCCTGAACGATCAACTCGCTTGCGTTAGGAAAATCGCCTCTGTTTACTAGCCGGGGGCGTTGTATATGTGTTCTTGTTATGGTTTACTAATAATTTGCAACTAAACGTGACTGCAGTTGGTGGTACCGCTCGATAAGATAAAGGTCGTGTAAGTGAAACAATTTGTATGTTTTTATTATGGCACACGAACTTGTGGTTTTTGATTGGCCTTCTTTGGTAGCAGTAACTAATGGGTGTTGTATGAAATCCTTGAACTGTTACAAGGTCTATGGATACAGATTGTTTCCTTTCTTCTTTTGTAATAACATATCGACATGAATAATGTAATTTTTGGTGATGTTGCAAAACAAATGAAAAACAGGCTTTAAAGTACTCGACGTATTTATTTACAAAATATTGCTTACAATAAAAAAAACTGTTTATTGACGTGATAACGTCTTATAAATTGATGAACACCGGTAGCATGCACGAAAAAGTATCACGTTGTGGACAAATCTCCATGGTAACGTTGTGGACAGATATCCATGGTAACGTTACGTAATGTAATAGTAATGTTTTCTTATAGGTGACAGTCCATTTCCAACGACAGCTGCACTACTGTTCATTTTACTATGGAAATCCCTCCGGCCGTTTTGGCAACCAAGTTTCGTAACCAGTTGTCAAAAAAGAATATATCATCGTGTTAGGCAACTAGTTGCCTAAAAAGAAATTCTATTCCTGTTTGACATCCAGTTGCCAACGAAGAATAGAGCTCAGACACTTAGAGAAAATGTGGCTAGTTTCCAAGGCTTCAAAAACAAATGTACATATAAAAGTACTTACATACAGTGTTGGGCATTCAAGAATAAAATCATTATTTGAATAATAATTTGCAAGAATAAAATCACGGTGATTTTATTCTGGAATAATTCGTCCGGAATAATTTTGTCTGGAATAATTCGTAGATGAGAAAATTTAATGGGAATAAGTTATTCTTAGTCAAATAAAAATAATTATGATTTTTAGCTAATTTAGCTAAAAATAGCTATCTATATATCTGACTTTAATAATTAAAGCCAGATAAATAAGCTATTCTTGGTAAGCTATAAAGCTTACCTAGGGGCTATTCATAAATTACGTCATTTCAAATTAGGGCGGTGGGGTCTGGACATCGGATGATGTTAGCATGACTTAGGAGGAAACGGGGCCATTCGAAGCATGATTTTTGGATTATTTTAGGGGGGGGGGGGCTCAAAAATCGTCAAAAATCGATGACGTAATTTATGGACAGCCCCCTAGTTGAGTGGTAGTACAAATACCATGGCTGCGATTTACTAAATTTCACAAAAAATGCAATATAACGCGTAGGTTAATATTTTATAAAAAAATATTTTAGTCCACAACATATTTGACACCACGGAATTCACCATCTCTAACGAGAACCTAAGCAGATCAGCAATATCCTGTGCGTGGCGGGCGTCGAAATCGGTGCGGTTGTTGGGGCATATAAATACTTGTGTCCACCCATTTTCCCCTACTCCGCAATGTTGACTGCAAACGCTCGTTCCAGGTGATTTTAGGATATTCTAGATGTCACGTAATGTCTAGCTGTGAAATGAGATATGAAAGTCTTATTTGGTAACCAGTTGTAAACAAAGACATTTAATTCCTTTCCGACAACTGGTTGCGAAACTCCACTGTCATCTACGGTAGTTGTGGATCAGGAATAGAATTTCTTTTTGGGCAACTAGTTGCGTAACAAGATTATTTCTTATTTTTCAACAACTGGTTGCGAAACTTGGTTGCCAAAACGGCCGGAGGGATGGAAATTGACAATGACAGCGACGCGTTCAGTACCGGTAGTGCAGCTGTGGTTAGAAATGGAATGTTACCATAAGACGTTATCACGCAAAATTATCGTCCGTAAACCGACTTTACAGACAACCATATTTTTTATGATTAGTGTCGGACTAAACGAAACTAACGCGTAATACAGGGAAGCTCTACACGGCCAGGCATTTCGTCTAATTATAGTTTGCCATTCAATGTAGGTAATACAAGTACAGGAAAACCGTTACGAGGACGGAACTGTTTGTGAGCTCGGTCATTAAATAATAATTGATTACGTACTTCTCTTTGTTGCTAGCTTAAACAAATAACGTCACAAGGAAAATCATTTTCGTGATCCTTGACATGATCTTTTTTCCTTTGGCTTTGATTTCTGAACTAAGGTTGCCTCCAGAATCTCGCGAACTAAATTGACAGGTCAATGTGCACAAATGATACCACAGTTCGGCCAGTGCTGTTCATATCGATACAGTGGAACCTGGATAATTGCAATCTCAAGGGACCAGCCAATTTTTGTCAATTAACCAGGTTTTTCATTTAAGCAGGTCGTGTCAATTAACGAGGTTCAAAAAATCGTTGTGTCAATTATAGAGGTTTTCATTAATAGAGGTTGCGTTCTGACAAATTTCTTTTATGGAGGTGCAAATAACCATTTTAAGTAGATTTACACGCTTACATTCTATATATTGCTTCCGTCTATACTTGCACTTTTACACTACATTAATTACCACTTTATTTTCTTATCATTTGGGTTTAAAAAATTCCCTTGAATTGTAGAAGAAAGTTTTAGTAGAATGTAAAAAGTATACTTTGTTTTTTATTGATCAAAACTATTTCACCTACTACAGGCTGTGATAGATACCCAATAAATTAAATTCTGGATGGAGATATAAATAAAATGATCATTGCTATTAAAATATTGTTTCTGCTGTATACAACTACATTATTTCAATTACAGAGGTAATAAGCAAGACTCGTTTCAATAATAGAGGTAAAAACAAGAGCAAAAATAACGGATTTTTTTAGCACAGTGTCAATTATAGAGGTCTTAAGTTGCGATGTGGTCAATTATAGAGGCAAAATTACGAAAAGCACTAAAATCTAAATTGCAATTATAGAGGTTCCAAAATTTCAATTATAGAGGCCTTTTGGTCTCAAGGGACCGGGACCGGACTTTTGGTTGCAATTATTGAGGTTTTCCGTTTATCCAGGTGCCAATTAACCAGGTTTCACTGTATTTTCAAAAAAGTTTGAATTAGAGAATATCGCGAGAATTCACCGCTGGCGGCGCTACTGTTGCACGGTCAGTTAAAATGTATCTTTAAGTAATTTAAGTTATTTTACAAATGTTACTTGGTATTTCGAAAATTGTGCAATTTTATAGTAAAAGACAAGGATATTGGATACACATATTGTAGGTAATTAAATAAATATTTTATTATATTTATTTTATTTTATTTGTTCGGAAAACTGACAGCTAGAGTAAGAAGTAGTAGGTGATAACATAAAACAGTGATTTTGGCTCAAAATACAAAAAAAGGCCGACCCAGATGGGGGAAATGAGATAAGATAAGATTTCTCATTTAATTTGTGTGGTGTGGACTTAAAAATTAAATCGTCTCGGTGGTCCCTATTGCAACGATTGTAATTATTGTAAAGAAGACCAGTCCCTAAACTGGACATTCTCTTGAAATAAACAACCTGCCCCCAAACCTGCATACTAAAATTGAAATTTGTCAGTTTCCCATCCGCACCTCCTGATTTGATCGGTAACGTCACAATATTACAATCGAATCAACCACTTTTCTCGTCACATTCATACAAATTGAAATCGTTTGTGACCCCTTTATAATTATTACATGGGTAGTAAGTGCAATATCTTACTTATCGATATCATTTTGTCGACATACCCCTGACTATTTTTTCTTTGCTATTCCTGGTATCATTTTATTTGTCAAGCTCATGTCAATTTAGTTCGCGAGTTTCTGGAGGCAACAATATTACTTTTATTTTTAGATGAATTAATTTTGAAAAAAGTACACAAGTAGAGTCAGCATGCTATGGAAGAAGACAGAGAATAAAGTTTTTTTTAGACTTTCACTCTCTGTGTCTGTACGTAAGTTTGTAAGAACTAGTCATTGTAATACAAATGCGACCAACCGTTTGGACCAACTAACGTTTTAATATATAGAATACGTCGATCAGAGGTATCAATATAAATTCACTTTAATTGGAAATCCCGTTACTTTCAGAATAAAACATGATCCAGGTTGGCCTGTGATTGGCTATTACTTATACATTCGTTGCATTTTACCTCATTGTAAATAGTGGATCAATATATTTATAGCTCAGACGGATTGAACGGAATATTCAGGTCAAGAAATGTCTGCATGTAGGATTTGACGTTTCACATCGCACAATTTCGCTAAGAATAGCGCGGCACTCAATATTCGACGCCCGTTTGCCACTTTTGATGGACGAATATTGGGAGATCAAATAAAATAATGGTTTGATATTGTGAGTTATTACGTTCAATGGCTATCGCTCGGACGCTGGGAAGGGCAGACAGAAATATTAGTAATGAATACATTTTGGGACATATCATTTCAATACATTTTCTGCCAGGAGAAAGAAGAAATCTCCATCCCGTGTCTGTGATATGTGGTCTTTTATTCATGAGAAACATTCATACAAATCTATTATAAGAATATGGTAAAAGTTTCATAAAATACTTTAAGCTGCTGTACTGAATATCTAATACTTAACTGAACCAGTTTTTTTTTATCAGAAGACAGCAGAACAGCATGATGGTTTTTCCGATTTCTTACCCATTTACTTACGGGTAGGTATTAAATTGGTTATTTGCCTATTGGTTTTAATTGTATCTCTTGTTGGCTAGATTCGTTAATCATTGGTATCTCGTCATACGTGCCCGTATTTGTGGATGACCCCCCACACGCGGCGATGCTCCTTTATTGGTCTTAATTCATTCGCCCTTCTTCCTACTCTAACACGATGATTCCGACCCATATATACGACGTTAACGTCATAATTGTCTTTAACCTTTATCCTATTAATGCTAATCTAGTCTTTTTGATAATGCACTGGGAATGTTGATTATAATAAGTATATTAAAAACAAACAAAAGTGTACCTACATATCACTTAACTAAGCATTTATATTTAAACTTAAGTATACGAAAAAACCTACGGTTGTATATGACGAATTCCAGACAGACAGGAATTTCTTCAAAAATATATGAATATTCCGCACTCCACCACTAACTAGCTATTTTTACCTTGTCAGTACGGAAAATTTGCTGTGGTTAGAATACAATAAAATTAATTGGTCTTAACCGCAACCTCTATATGGGAAACGCATATTTAGAAACGCATATAATTAGGTACGAAATAGACAATGCTCTCTTGTTGTTAAGTGTTAAAGTACAAATATATATAACAACCATAAATAAACCATAAAGCGGGCCCTTAGGCTCAAATGAGGTGTGATAGACTAAGGAGCTGGTATCAGCTGGTCAAGTGAAAGTCCACTTTCTTGCCTGCCTTGTCTTTACGCCATAGAAATGATCTTGCGTTAATCTAGATGGTACATCTTGGAGGTTATAATTTCTGCGGACTTAGCACTGCAGAATTTATCCTGATCGTAACACTGCAGTTTATCGCAAACATTGACATTTCATCATCATCTGTTAAGAAGTTTTTCTTCAAACTAGGTGACAATAACCCAGATAAACTAAGGAGGTACGCTCCAAATCTCTTGGTTTTTTAGTCTCAGTCATTTCCGAATAAAGTTTCCATTAATCTATTACTATGTATGATAACGAGTTTTATTTTGTCTCTGTCATTTGCGAGTATCGTACATGTTTCCGTTCACATCCCGGTGGAATTATTAAATGACGCTGTTTTTGTTTTGAGAAGCTCCTAAGACTTAGGAGCTTCTTAGCTTAGGACCTAAGTAATATGACTTTTCTGACCGTATAGTAGATACTCGTAAGTAGATACCTAAATATATGCATATATAAGAGTATTCGATGATATTTGAATCAACGTTAGCGAAAGAGTCGTTATTTCCATCGTCTCTACATCTACGGCGTTCACTTTAATTGAGCAAAACTCGTGTGACGGTTTTCCCTACAAACGGCACAGTCTCACTGTAGGTTAGTGCATTGTCGCTTTCTTGCCACTCCGGCGCATCGCTAATTGTTCGTATGTTAACCCACTAATTTAAATACACATTGGTTTTACAAATGTTTAGAATGCCGAATATCCCTCGATATGTGTATCGTATTTTAATTACAGATTAGGGATTGGGAAAGTCCAATCAAAGTCCAATGAACTACATGTCTACACCTATGACAAAGGAAACTTGGATGTAACTATCGGTCTAATTGAAATAATTGGTTTCATTATAACAGTATCTGCTCAACTTTGACAGAAAACAATTGAATTAACATGCGTGGGCGTCATCGATTTTGTTAACCTCAACCAATTTGTCATAGCAACAAATGTCAAATAACTCGCACAAATCACGTCCTAATTTTTATCAGAACAAACAAGTGAGACGCAGATTTTTCACTCGATCGAAGTCCGACAATTCTTGGCACGTCGTCAAGTACGTTCGCAATAAATATTTACCTGGCCGCCTGGTTTGATGTCACCCCGGGCCACGTTCAACTCGCCAAAGTTAAAAGGCACTAACATTATATGATTTATATGAGCTTTATTCTTTCTTATAACCTATCTTTACACGCTACAGTTTTTCTTGATACTTGCTAATTTGTTGCATCTTAATTTAGACGGCTGACGGGTGTATTCTTGACCGTTTAACGCTGTTGGCAGATGTGTTAGTTTAAATCGTCATTTTATAAGACAGTATTTATGAAAAACTGCGTTGATGTTTCATTTCTATAACCAGCATGTCAATGAGGTTGTGACAACATGACGTCTTTGAAATGTAATTTTATAGCAACGCTAATATTTCTCAGCTCAGATTCCCACTCTGTTTTGAATTATTAAATAAATATGTTTATCATCATCTGCTTTAAATAAAATACATTATGAGGCGCTGAATAAAATAAGTCATATCTACTTATACATGCTTACATTAGTTACATTTACATTAATTCGAGTTTCTGTTCTTGCAAACTACTAAGTAACGATTTTCTTTTGATCCCTTCACTCGATTTTCTTAAAAGCCTTTCTGATAAAGCATTTCTTAACTCAAACGAAAATTGGCATCCATTCTTTTAAACAAAAGTCCGTCCAGAATTAAGCCTATTATATTTATAGCTTATTTATAGCTTAGTTTGGGGCTAGGTTGATCTGTGTAAGACGTCCACTAATATTTATTTATTTATTTATTTATTTTATTACGTTACATTTTAAGAAATCTGAATTCTTTATTGACTTAATCAAAATTATTTAAAAATATTATCAAGGATTGTCCTTGATTTTTTGTTGCATTTCTGTAAACCTAAATTGCCTGAAAAAACGAAAAAACTGAACCAGTGCAAATCGGAATAAGGGAAAATAAATTTGATCTGAACGAGTCCGACTTACACTTACCGGGGTTGTTTATTTAAATAAAAAAAAATATTTTAATAAATTAATATTATAGGACAAGTAGGAAAGGGGGCCCTAGCAAACGCCGGGATAACGCTAGGTAGAAGAAGAAATATTATAGGACATTTTTACACACATTGAAAATAAAGATGATCTCGCTTTATTGGGTCAATGCATTCGTCGCCTTTCAATGCGTTTTTTTAATAATTGAAACAGCAAAACACGTTTGGTCCTGTTTTTCTTTTTCAATTTATTATTGTAAATTATAATTCACGGCCGCTGTAAAAAATATTTTGTCCAACCCTATTCCCATGATGGCAGTTGAGGCGAATGATAACAAAAAGACATAATTTAGATATCCATGTCAGAGTACCTAAAGGTGACATTCCATTTCTAACCGCAGCTGCACTACCGGTACTGAACGCGTCGCTGACTGTCGTTGGAAATGGACTGTTACCTTTAAGGTAAGGTAAGGTAAAGGACAATAGAAATGGAATGTTACCCTAAGTCTGAATTGGCGTCCAGCATGCATAGCAGCGTGTTTCCCAAAAATGATGGAGATACAGTTCTGTAAGTATGAAATATTTTATTGGAAATATCCTTCTCTTTTATAATGTAAATTTTGGTTTCTTCAATATTAATACTTTTTGAGATATTGGAAAAATATAAAAAATATCTACTTTTCCCCCTTATTTTGTGTATAACTTTTGATATTTATTTTGTGCTAATACACGCTTCGAATACATTTTTTCAGGCATCATGACGAATCTAATCTAAACGTATTTTTAGGAGTAGTATCTCTATTTTTCAACGTTTTCAGTTTCTCGAGTACACTACTATGCCTAGCTAGGCACGGCCGGCGCCGCGCTGCCGCGCGACCTTATTGCCGTTCACAGGGACGTGGCCTCAATGTCCACGGGCATCACTGGTCTGCTGTATACAGGATTATTGTTAACCTGATGAATAATACTCACGCAGATTTTCCGTACCGTCACAGAATAAATAATAGTACTAGGTACAGAAGACTCACTCTCTAACAAAACACGTCTGTCACGATCAGCACAGATATGGTCGCTAGGTGGCGACAACGCCACGCGCGGCTTATGGCAAACCCCAACATTGGGGTCGAACGGATGGACTATTAGCTACCTGTAGATAGAATAAAGAAGATATTCGAGTTAGTTATAAAAATTTTATGTTCAGGATTATTGTTAACCTAATATCCTATCAGAGTGTATGAGGGTAAATTTCGCACCTACTGCGTTTTTCCTTGCGCAAAAATGGCTCCATCTTTTAACGTCACATGCAATCCCGAATAAGGGCTACTTTCTACCAAACAACGATATAAAATAATGCATGTAGATATAATTGTAGTTGCAGAGATATGTATCAATAGATACATATAATATAATAAGCGATCAGGCCATAACACTTTTCGTTACATCTTGTTTCCTTTCTGTGGATTTACAAATATGTTTTGCTCACGTTTCACAAAATACATCGAATTAAAAATACCTCTTTACATAAACTTGAGCTTTAATTAAACAACATATATTGGCGGTACTAAAACTCGTTGTTTCTATGCAACGGCTCACACTCGATACATTACACGAACAAAGGGCTTTAATTCTTTCACTAGCCACATGTTAAACAATCCCTAGAACTGGGGCATTCGACATGTCTGCTGAACACAGATCACCCAACCTAGATGGAGCATGTAAGAAGACGCGATGCTATTCAAATTTAGTTTCAGAGCGTGACCGCTCATTTCAATTCCGTTTATGACATTTATCAACCTTTCTGGTTGAACTGTCACTTTTGACACTGACAGATCATATCCATAACAAATCCCAATGCATTACCTATTATTACAATCATAATTCATAATAAACCTCCTGAAGCGGCATTAGTACTTGATTGATTTTTTTATACTTATTACTCGCAATGCATCCGTACTAGTACTTAATTAGAACCATAACAATCCGTTGTAGGTACGTAGTGCGAAATGTAACGTGAGATGGAACTGAGAGGTTTCTCGAGCGAGCGAGTTTTCATATTACGCTGGTTTTAATGTCAAATCTAAGGGAGGTAGTCCCCCAAGATTCACAAAACGCCGTGAAAGTATGGAAACGGGGTTATTGGTTGCATTTACCAGTTCTATTGAAATTCAATGGCGAACACTTAGGGAAATAGAACAACAATAATCACTGTAGTTATTTACGCAAACAAGACGTTAGGAGATAATACTTATGTATGCAGTGCTGCAGTGTGGGCCACGCCTCCGCGTCTCATAATAGTTTGAGGAGCCAAATTTCATATCTTTAAAAAAATGCGATGGTGGCCTACGGTAAGAGGGTGCGACTTTCAATCCGGAGGTCGCGGGTTCTAACCCCGGCTCGTATCATTTGATATTTGCCAGTCGCTTTTCGGTGAAGGAAAACATCGTGAGGAAACCGGACTAATCCCAATAAGACCTAGTTTCCCCTCTAATAGGTTGAAGGTCAGATGGCAGTCGCTTTCCTAAAAACTAGTGCCTACGTCAATTCTTGGGATTAGTTGTCAAGCGGACCCCAGGCTCCCATGAGCCGTGGCAAAAATGCCGGCATAACGCGAGGAAGAAAAAGACTTATGCAGCGTGGGCCACGCCTCCGCGTGTCATAATAGTTTTAGGAGCCACATTTCATATCTTAAAATTCTCTTGGTTTTGACATGCGAGTGCAGGCTCATTATTGCGAAAAAGGCTAATCAACTATGTAGGTACTTTGTATGTATTTTTGCATTGCAGAAAGTTTAGTTACTCGTAGTTTCAGCGCCTGAAAATAGACAGTCTTTTTCATATTATATTTGCCCTAGGGATATCTACCGCTCGTGACGTGGTACTTGTGGTGCAACTGCAAGCGGTCGAGCTCTGAAATTTTCAGTTCAGTCGTGTATGAAACCGGAAATATATAGGTAGGTATCTTAGGAATAGGTACTACCTATGCCTATGTAACATAACCAGTCATAATTAGTCAGTTACGAGATTTTACGAAACTAGTTTCGGTTCAAGACCACACTTTCGGCTCGATTCGGAAAATGAATTAGATCTCTACTAGACCTCAACAAGTTACGATATGGATAATTTAAAGATATTTGTAAGATAGATATGTCAAATTTGACGTTTCCGCGATTCTGGAGGTCCTCTTGAACGATTTCGACAAGTTATGACTTAGATATCCAAGTCACATCTAGTCGATATCTAATGTAAATCTAGTTGATCTCTATATCGTCTCTAGATTTTGTGATTATCTCGTTTCCCAAATACGCGTGTTTGTTTTGTGACTTAATTTATTCGTATTATTGGTATGTTATTAAGATAGTTTCAAGTACCTGAAGTGGAATTTTTCTGGGCCCCGCTTAGCGGGCCTCCATTGAAGGTTGAAGGCAAAACGTAGAATACAACATTTCTAAGCTGTTGAGTCAACTGAGTTATTTCAACTATTATAAGCTTTCGTTCGCAACCGGTTACGCCGCCGAAGCAGATAAATCATAAAGTCATAAATATTTAAAAATATAAACATTTCTGATCCCAGAGGTCACCAGCGTACCTTTACTACGGAGCATCTTACGCACGGGACGGGGTCCATGACCTGCATAAGTGGATGGGACTTCCGGCCGCGGCGCGTGCGCCGGCGGCGAGGTCACTTCCGCTCACTTGCTTATGCGCAGCCGATAAACTGGGGCGTAGCCAGCTATGATGCTTTATTGGCTGTACTACTATTTACTAGTAGGACCTGTATTCTGCAACTGGCTAAGTATGTTTTTAATATTAAGTACTTAACTACTCCGATACGTTCTGATCTTACAGATTGCATTTTCGAGTGCGTGGGAGTAGTAGGTAGGATGTAGATGTAGGTAGGTAGTCGTATTTTGGATAGGTATAATTGTTTGGAATGCAAAAAAATCTTTAAAAACAATCTTAGTAATTATACATATATGTTTATTTATTCAATAAAAAAACATTGAGAGTAAATAATAGCCGATGACTTCAGTTTATTTGACAAAGGGGTGCGGCAAAATAACACATTAAAATAAATGAGCAAAAATTAATTTTGACAACTCCTGCGTTACAACTTATACAAATAAACATATGACAGCTACTCATATTATATTATTACCTGGTAAATATATTTGAGATACTCCCACTTCAGTTGCGCAATGTACTAAAAACATCCAACAACAAGTAGGTAACCTTGAAACATGTATTTGCTTTACCAGTGGACTTAGCCAAAGTACCAACCTGTTATAGAAAATCGCCGACAGAAACTTAAATATTGTACGGAAATTATCACGCGACTCTTCGTTCGTATCTGTTATCCTGATGCATCTCGTACTTTTCAATTGAAATTCAAAAATCGCCCCCCTGGTATACCTATATACCTAAATGAGATTGTGGATATATTAATATAGCAAAGACCTCACTTATTCTATTCTAACTTCTAATAAGTAGCAAAGCTATTAGAAATAAAAAAAACCTAAATTGATTCCGAGCACTTATTAAATTTACAAATTTACAACTTTAACATTACCTCTATCTATTTTTTCCAAGAACAACATAAAACCGTATTAGAAGAAAACGTAAATTAATTAAGTAAATTGGCTAGTTTTAAAGCTTTTTCATAGATTTGATTTAATTAAAAGAACATTAATGTCTACAAGCAGTAATTAAATTTTAGGACATTTTTATCATCCTTTTATATCTAAAACATGTTTTATAAATGTTAATTAATTAATAGTTCACGGAAAAGTGTATAATGATGTTTACCTATGTATTATATAAATTTGCTAGTTTCTTTTTCATTTGCCATTACATATTTCTACACAGGTAGACATGTATTAGTTTTATTATATATGTAAGACCGGACGTCATTCATGTGATCTCATGTCTTTTCTGACGTTTAATGATAAGACATGACCCTGGAGACTTTGGAATATAATATAATAATAAGTACCATAATCGCAGCGTCGGGCCGTGCTCGTCGACGTCACCATCCCCCATGATGAGAATCTCGTGAAGGCCGAGAAGGACAAGCTAGTCCAGCAAGTACCTTAGACTTAGCTCACGAGATAACCGCCATGTGGGATGTTGACTCGACGATCATTGTTCCTATAGTCGTGTCAGCGAACGGTCTCATAGCGAAGAGTCTCGACCAACACCTAGAGAGACTCTCGCTAGGTGGTTGGATCAAGGGTCAGATGCAGAAGGCGGTAATTTTGGACACGGCGCGTATAGTACGTCGATTCCTCACTCTGCGGCCCTGACCACCGGCAGCTTGGGCCCTGCCCCGCTGCCGGCGGCACCCTAGGTTAGGTTTTTTATAATGTGTTTATAATTTTTTTTATTGTTTTGCAAGTGTTTTTATATTTTACTTTTATATTCATATTATAATTAACCTAACTTAAGAAGAAAAATAAATAAAGAGTACCATAAAAATGTCAATATTGCGATAAAAAAACATTGTAACGAGGAGCATTGATGTAAATACAAAGGTCGATATACAACCCTAAGTAGGTACATAGAATCAAGACGAACAATAAAATTTCAATGCCTAAAATGCGTAGACATTAGTAAAAAATATACCGGGTAATTAATAATAAATACTAAAGCGGTAATTATAGATGATATGATCACCGTTCTAGTATTCTCATTCTAGTTATCCGGTATATTTTGAACATTAATAATACATAACTGTAAAATAAAATAACCTACAGCTAATAACTTAAGGTGTCCGAATGTTGATTAGTTGTTTACTTACAGAAGCACCTTATAAATTCTAAGTAGGTATAACGAGTAACCTATTTCCTATTACCTACTTTATTTGTACAAGTTGTATTAGAGTTAACATTAAAGGATGTTCGATGTCCTATGTATTTGGTTCGGATGACGTAGTCTTATTGCGAAACAATGACGTCGTAAGTACTAATACTCGTACGTTTTCCTTGTACACAGATATGTAGCTTGTTGCCAGAAATTGTATGGGAATTGTATTCAAAATGGCCAGCTTTCTTTGTCCTTGAATGTACATAATATTAATTTCTTAATGTTTCAATTTAGAAGAATACATTTTTACAATCTAAACATCAGTATTTTATTCAAAATAAAAGTCAGTCAATCTAATATGACGTTGGTAATTGTTAGTCAATTCTTTTGACATGTTTTTGTCTAGAGACGTGACTTGTAAGAGGTCTGTAAAATTGCGTGACCAAGGGGGTTAGTATTTGGAAAATGCTACGATGACCATAACTATTGAACGTGGTACTAGTAGATATGTATTTTATTAAGAAATTTAAATCAGGCAACAAGGCCCATATTACACCTTAGGTACAGTACAGACTAACTTAAAAGTTAAAACAAAACGGCGTGGCTCCGTTGCATCGGCTGGTCTCGTGTCGGATTCGGCAGTTTGCCCCGGAACCTCCGATACACGACACCTTTCGGCCAGAAGTCATATAGAATAATATACTTAGATAAGTTATGCATGTCATTGAGAACGTAACTTATTAAATAGCGGTTTGAACCAAACCGCCCAAAGTCTAGTCGGCGGATGAGCAAAAACAATTTTCCCGCTAGGTATGATAAACAGAATAGACCTTTTATCGAAAAGGAGATCCTTGTCGGAAAACACGTGACGCACGAAGTCGTCACTCGCATCCTATTGCGAAGCGGTGACGTGTATGACTTATTTGCGTTGAGTATTCTTTACGCAATTGAGAGCTTTGCGTATTGTTTCACGGAACATCGATGTGAGCGGTAGATAAGGCTATGGAAAAACGATAAGTCAACTGGGTTTTTGGTTTGCGTAACTGTTCTACTTACAAACGCATTTTCTGTGTAAGAAACATGTGTATATAAGTAGGTACCAACAGGTGTGCAAGAATTGAAAGATGCAGAAAGTTTTCTAAAAGTTGAGAGAGTTCTGGATGATTTTATAATTTTGGAAAATATCGTTTGGGACACTTCGGGAATTTTCAGTTATCTTTTTACGTAGACACACATTTTATCAGGTCAGGTGTAAGAGTAGATACCACCAGCTTTTTTGCAAAGGAAATATTGCGAAAAACCATAAATCCGCCGAATCCGCGAAGAAATTCCAAGATTTGTATTGTAGATGAGTAGGTATATATCTAACTTCTTATGCGACGTTTATTGTAAATGTAATACCTACTTAAATGGCAACATCACACATTAAATTTAATTACCTACCTACATCTAGAAGTACGAGAAATCTCAAAGCACCCAACAAGGTTAATAATTGTGTAAATATAAATTTGTCTAGATAAACTTGGACACAAATAGCCGCTTGTACTAGCGTATCATTCAAACACGCTATGTGTATCAAGGATAGTGCTTTCGTCATGCTCATGTGCGCCGCTAGGACCAAGGTAAGCGATTCGAATACTAATTTGTTTTTAACCTACTTTTGACATGCGGTGAGGTCCCTGATTCTATTTTTATTTTAATTGACTAACTAACGTGCATGGCTCTTCGACAAAGAGGAATTCGGAAAAACTCAGCTGATCTAATCCTTAAAAATAATCGTCTGCCCCTGTTCTTTAGACATCCTATGTATAAGTACATGTTTCATATGTTGCGTTGCTGTCGTTGCCGAATTGCTGTAGCGATTAGAACATTTAGGGCCAGCTGCACTATTCTCTAACCCGGAGTTAACCGAGTAAACCTAGAGTTACCATGGTACCAGTACATTGACACTGGGTTAACGGTTTAACCACTTAACCCCGTGTTAGTGGGGTGGTGCAAGCGGCGCCTAATCTATACTCCTAATATAAATTGACAGCGACAGCTCGGGCGTGTTGACGCCGCTGCTGCATGCTGGAACGTCGCAAGTGTCGCAACAGTAATGCTGCTTCAGTTGCCGACATTAGGATAAGATTGTTTAAGATTGTAAGTTACATTCAATATGGAATATAAATGGGTACAATACATGGTGTGTCTGACCATGGGGCTTTAAATCCAGGGCTTGATTTTACTCGCTAAACTGAGCTACTTTTAGTATGGGACCAACCCTAAAATCGGGGATTTTTTTTTGGCTTTTCCATAGAAAACGTCGACATCTGATCAGCCAAAATGTATGAAAAAGTAAATAAATTTTTCGAGATTTCGGGGTTGGAGCCATAATAAAAGTAAAGTCGCTAAACTGAGCTAGCGAGTAGAATCGAGCCCTGGATTTAAAGCCCCATGGTCAGACACAGACTGTAGGTATATTGGAAAACTGCAACAGGACCTAAATATCGCACATACAGAGAGATAAGGCAACATTGTTGCAAAATTATACTTGTAAACTCTATTAGCAGCATATTGTTTGTATCAATAGTATGACGCACACCACTTAAAACAAACGATATCACAGCGCGCTGCAGTGTGAACTCCTGACTTTGTCATTCGATTCTAGTCTCTGTTAATATTTCCTGAAAAGGAGGCAGGAGGGTATTTATAGATGTTTTCGGCGAGATTCCGGGTGGCGGCCGAGGGTCCCAAGATTTATGGCTGAGCGGGAGAGACCCATCCACTGGGCGTCTCTTTTCGCAGCCGTAAGACATGAGAGATAGCGGGAGCTGTGAGGGAAAAATCGATAGCTTGAGATCGCGTAAAAAGTGCGCTTGTTAACTACAAGATTTATGTGATGAATGTTAAGATGTTGAATGGCACTTGAAAATATACAGGATGCTACAGATAGATTAAATTACTTACAGTTAACTGTGTTAGTTGTCTTTAGTGAGCAATAAATGTAGTCTTCGATTTATTTTTTATATAGTTTTATCTGTTGCAATAAATTTTAGTTATACAAAAAAATGCCAATACACTGCACCAAGCACCAACGCTTATCCTACCATTACGTTTCCGTTCGCACGCGCGAGGTTACTTTTCACTTACTGCTTGAGGTACCCGTAGGAAATACGAAGTTTTAGTTCTTATAATCAGACATTATTAGAAAAGTAGGTATTAACTACCAAAGTAAGGTAACTCTGAGTATGATACCTTAATACATCGAACTAGTGGCTATGTAATATCCCCGCTACCTCCTCTGACTCGCGCCCGCCGCCGATCTCGAACGAACGCCTCACACCCTTGCAGACAGACTGAGGGCAACTCATTTCGCCGCTCGGTACCTATCCGCGCTTACGATATTTTTCCTTCTAATACAACCAGAATTCTACCACCCGACCGTAGGTAGGCGTGGGCTCGGGATTTCGTTTTGTCTAATTTTGGTAACAAACAATGATTTCTTGTTACTTATTATATCAATTTGTTGAGTTGCTATTTTGACTCTGATTTATTAGCTTTAGTTATTATTTACGGGTTTGTAGTTGAGAATGTTGTTCAAATCTATTAACCATAGATTCAGCACGAGAAAACTGTCGTACAGCCGTATTCGAACAATGAGATACGTCAAGTACTAGATATTGAAACGATATTGATTGGATATGTCAGTGTCAAACAAGTGTCAAAAGTGACGTTTTTGTTTGAAGAAACGTCAATTTTGACACTCGTTTGACACTGACATATCTAATCCATATCGTTTCTAGATCTATGAATTGACGTATCTTAAAGTTAGAATAGGGCCGTTAGGACCTGGCTACACAATAGGTAAGTCCACTATTTCAACTACTTGATTATGCTACAGAAAGATAAATAGCCAGTGATAGGATCATCCATTATATATCTAATGCCAATAAAATTAATCAAGTCTTTATCGAAACCCATATCTCTGAATAGCCCTAAAAAGGCGAGAGCCGCAATAATCTGTAAATCGGCAATGATATTGGCACAAATCAGAAATGTCACTTGTTAAACATGTAAATGGCAAGAAGCAACAATAATTTACAAGGGAATTGGCACTTGGGTAACAAATGTTTGGTTTAAAATGACGCAGCTATAAGTGTTTGGATACATAAAACATCGCTGCGTATGAGTACTGGCTTACGATGTGTGCTTACGTTGAATACGGATTCTGACACAAACTTGTAAATTTTTGCATAATAATTTAATAATCCATAGGCACCTACGTAATAATTTAGGGTTAGCTGAGTTTCAACGTATCAGTTATTTAAGCATAATACCGTAAGAAAGTATTTAATAACTAAAATACCTACATTTTTGGTACATTTTAACAGCCTCGTGAAAGATGGATACTAAATTAAAACTAACAAAATAAAATAAACTGAATAAGTTATTTGGATTGCATTCGATTACTTGGATTTGGAAGTTATAGTTATAGTCCCTTTGGGCTTAATAATTCTCCAGGTATTATACCTGCGTATATCCCATCGTGCGGCAAAATACCTCGAAATATATCGCCAATCTAACATGAATTTTTAAATCGGACCAGTGTTTGAAAAATAAATTAAGGTAAATGTCTCAAGCCTGAAGCAATTCAATTGACTGTCAATTAAGTTGCCACAATTTGAGTGTTGTTCAAATTGAAGATACGTATGGAATCCCAATATCGGTATCCATGATAAGTGATAACCAATTGTTTCGGCGGCAGCGCAAGCGCACGGCTCTACCGTTCAAAACCAAAAGGTATTAACAGCGTATGGGCTTCACAACTTTATACTGTGTTCATTCTCTGCGCGCCTCCGTAATGGTAGCACAAGCTGCAAGACGCGCCGCACGTGGCAATGGTCCTTTCCGCTATTTATCAGCAGGTAAACGTTTTTTACTACGCGTCCAAATTAGAAGACCTTTGTGGAATATTCCAGCCCCTTTCTGCGGTACTTGGCCTCATTCAAGTGCCTTCCCACGACCCGACTTATCCCGTCGATACTATCTGCCATCCTCATTCATTACGCGTTGTTCATTTACATTTTAAATTATAACTTGTCATTTTATGAGGTTTTTCAGCGTAACGCTTCGTGGTGGCGATGTTTAACCACGTGTAAATGTTATCGCTGCGCTAATTATCGCCAGTCAAGTGGGTGTGTTATTTTACATTCATGGGGTTATTCATGTGGTTGAGACGTAGCTAAAATCACACACTTACGTTTGTTCGATTTTAAAACAACCTGCCAAATTATAGATACATATTTTATTTTATTCTCGCCGTTCACTTTATAAAAAAATGAAGTAACACTAAATTCACCAAGTGCCTACAGCAGTCGCCGGAATGAAGTTCCAGAACTGCGTCCATCAGATCAGCGCAGCGGTAGAGTAGCTTCCATAATTAGAAGGTAACATAAATAACCTAACAATACTCTTATGCACAACACACAATAAATCTATATACATACATGCATATAACATTTTAAATCTTAACGTAATAAAATACTATCGAAATCCCAAAGCATAAAATGAATAGGTTTCCATGATTTCCATGAAGCATGTTGCATCTTCAGCTAAGCATTTTTGAAGCTGGCCTCAATGTTTAGTTGTTAAATAAATATAATTAATGTTCATTCCACGTCGCTTCAAACAAACTTACCTCAGTAGCTCAAAAAATCTCGAACACATGTGTTGTGTCAACAAAACATAAAATCCAATTTTTACGACATTTAAGTGTGTAAATGACTCTTTGCGACCAATTTACATAAAGAATCAGGCGCAGTTGTCTATCACCATAAACTCACAATCGGTAACAAACAGTGGAACGCTCACATCCCGAATTCCTAATTTGTGTTCCTTTCTGTTTTACTTTTTTGCCGGTTTTCGGGGGTGTCGGTGTGCCCAAAAGCGTTTTTTGTTGGACAAAAGGCTGCCCTAACGGGATCTTGCTGTAGGTACACGACGCATCCTGGCCTCAGATGTAATGAACAATGGTGTTGTCGTTCAACATTATATGAAAGTAAATATTTGATTGATCCTTTATTCGAGAAAGAGCAGTAGCAAGTCAATTGCCTTCGAAAACTACGGCAATAAATTTAGTAACTGAACGACTGGTTTTAAAAGTATATGTACTTACAAAAATTATGAATTCAAAATCAAAAATTTATTAATATGCATCAGCGGATTTAATAATACATAAAGCAAAGTAAAATGATGAAAACTTTGTTTATCCCATTCAGAGTTGCAGGCAAGCTATCGACAATATTTTAAAGCATTTCATTCCGTTTTTTGTTTATCGCAAAACTCCAACACCAATCAATTCAAATAGACGACCCAATAAACAAGATTGGGGTGTGTTCGAATTAACAAATAAGTAAGTAGCATTAATTTATTTACCTGAGGGAGGATCGCCGTCCGAAGTGTCCCCGAGGAACTAAGTGAGTCTAGACATTGAACGATACTCTCTTTTCCACATCGAAATACTTTTATTTATCTGCGTCCTAGAAAAAGTGGAATGAAAAAAATTCCGTGTATAATGCAATACTAATTGCTATCCTTATACAGGGTGGAAAGGCACGACGATCCTTCCCGGAAGTATTAGGTCGTTTAAGTGATACAGAGCAGATTGGTAATGGTAAGAATCGTTAATTGGGTAAAAAATAAAAATACCAAATTTTCTACTTTTTAACTGTGGTGATAACCCTATAGCATGTGCACATGACGGCTAGGTTAAGGATCTCCGTCGGGAAAGCTCGGGACTTTACGCTTTTTTCCGATCGTTGACAGAATCGCAATGATGTATGAATGACGCATAAATGACAAATAAATCAAATGAATGCAAAAATATTACAAACAATTTTATTACTTCCTTAGATAATTACTTTTTGCCAATATTTAACACTATCTTCTCTTCACATACGGTTTTCAAATGTACCTCCGTGTCTTATAATGTACGCCGCAGCCCGCACCCGAGCCCGCGCACATTGCCCACATGTCATTTCATTGAAGAAGAAAGAGAAGAGTTTTGTAGTAGATATTTGATAATGTTCCTCATTTTTCCTCCGCAGATTGTCAAAAGCAGCAATTAGCCTTTAATGTCTCATTTCGTCCGCAGTTTCACATTCCGTTTGGTACACCATATCTTTTACACAGTCCCACAAATTTAAATAACCACGAGCATCTAACAACGGTATTTTTATTTGAAGAATATGACATTAGATAAGTTCAATGCCAATTTAATTTCAAACATCAGACGTCTTGTCTATTTCCTACCACGCAAGAAGGTTTGTTAGTTAGGTAGGTATTTAAGAAATACCTATTTATTCTTGATGTATTCTTAGTAGATATTTCATTTTTGCAAATTCATTTGGTCTATCAAACACAACCTACTTGTATTTTTTTATTATTTTAGATAGTTTCCAATTATTCGAAAATAATTTTGTGAAACGTGTTAAGAAACTAAATCCTTTTTATCAGTCAAGGAAACCTGAGATATTTATAAGACGATTGCGTACTTTTGAGTGGTTGTCAATGTCACAATTTAAACTGTCGTTGTAAACAATGTTGTGGTTAGGATTATTAATATTAAGGAATAACATAACTACTTCATTCAAGTATTGATCAAGTGGAACCACTAAGAAAGCGAAAATCCTGCAACGATTCTTACCGTGTTGTAAAAAGACCTAAGAATAGTTGGATGGCAACAAATAAGTACAATTTCCTGTCGTATACAGATTGTTTACTAGTAAGTTCATTGACCTTGTCACCTGTTAGGGTTAGAACAAAGTAGTTTTTTGCATGGATGTTTAAAAGGCCATAATTTAGAAACGGTTGCCCATATTAACATAGTTTCTATGGAGAAAATGTAGAGCTTAGGCTAAACAATCCGCCTTTTGCGGAAAGGATCGTCGTGCCTTTCCACCCTGTATACTTTGTAATTAATTTACTAGTGGTTTTAAAGAAAATGTAACAGGAGAGTTTAAACGTGGAGTGAATTTTGTTCATATAGTGGATTTTATCTTCACGCTTACTTACTAAGTATTTTGTGAAGAAACTAAGAAGTCCCAACTAGGAATAAATATATTATATTTATACCGAGACTGGGACTAACTAGGTTCAACATAAAGAAAGCTCTTACTATCAAATGGGTACGGAATATTTGTGAATGCGAAAAAGATGACCAACAAAAGGTAAAACTAGTCTTATATAAATGGCTACTGCCACGTACATATTTCTTTTTCTCTTAGCTTTAATGCATATTTGTCTAGCCTGGAAATGTAAACTTTTAACGAGATCGAGAGATTTGTGGCTCGTTTTAAATAGTTTTATTGTACCGCAAATAGAGCAGCCGCTCGTAACGAACTTTGGAATTAGAGTTTATAGTTTACACCTCGCATTTCTTTTCTATGGCACTTTGGTTCAATTTGCATTACTTACTGAAAATGACTTACAACGTACCTACAGTTCGAAAAACATTTTTAAGGCATGCAGCAAATTAGGTTATATGACGAGTGTCGACACATATCGAATCAGTAATAATTACTTAAATACTACAAAAAAACTAAGTTAATATCGAATGAATTTAAAATTTAAACACATAATTCTTAGATGTCCATTTCTGGGAAAAATGATCTTAAAGAAGGGTGCAAAAAGAGTTCATCTCCAGTATATACCTAGTAGTAGTAGTAGTAAACACTCTATTGCACAAAACAAGTACATAACACAGAGAGAATACAGTAAATGTGTACAAAGGCGTACTTATCCCGTTAAGGGATCTCTTCCAGGTAACCTTTATGTAACTGAGAGATACATATGAAATGGTAGTCAAATTAAGATAAAAGCCTAAAGAAGCCTAAGGCTTCCTTCGCCTGCTATACGTTCTAACTAGGCATGTATATGTATAATATATCCTTGGTAATATACGTGAAGATCTCACTAACTACACACGACTCACCTACGACCCGGTCCTAAGCAAACAGTGGATATTGGGGAGATTTACGTTAAAGCGTTTAATTAATTTAAATCATATTAATTACTCTCTTTAGAGCTTTATAATTAGTTTGTCGGCATAGAGTAGTTTATGAAGAAAAGGGGTGTTTATGAATTACCTAACAAATACTTAATTCTGTTAAACAAGTTAAAATCTCGAACTAGATACTTTAACTAGATAGGTACGTCTATATGAGGAAATCAAAAAGAAAGTCACGATGGGTAAGGGGTGAAAACTTTTACGTGATTATTTCTTAAGATATTTGATGTTTTGGCGATCAAGTATATGAAGTTCCTATTAAGTAAGTAATAAAATTGATTTCTATATTCTATTTCATTTCTGGTGGCAACTGGGAAATGTTAACCCAAATAAAGCTCGAAAAAGCCCACCGTCTGTAAAGCGAATAAAAAAAAATTTTGAACCCACATTCGGTGAAAACAATTGTCAGTTCCATGTCCCATCTATTTCGAGCAATTTTGTCACAAAGCCAATAAATAAAGGCTTTCGTCAGCGTCAGTTCCTGGGAAGATGTAAAAAATGACGGTGTTGTAAAACAAGTTAATTAGTAGACTTGCCGATTGTCACAATAGAGGGTTCACAATGTGTGACGCCCGCCGGGCGGCTGATTTACTTGTTACAACAGTTGGATCCTGTGATCTGTCACGTTTGAGTAGAATAAAATACTTATGGGATGTATTTTGTAACTTATACTTATCGATTTCGATGATGTGATGGATGATGATGATGATGTGATGGACTCGCGGAGTCTAATATTGTCCTATTTACGTACTCTTGGCTCAAAGCGACCTTAATTATGAAGTAGCCTTTATAAATGCAAGTGTAAGCAAACAACTATGTAAAGGCTTGACTTGAGCAGACGTACGGTTTTTAAAACGAGCAAGATTAACCAGAATTTCCTTTAATAACCTAAAACATGATTTACTGGAAGATGCGATAAATAAATTTTAATTACAAACTGTGGCCGCGGCTACCGGAAAAACGAGAGCTAAATAGGGCAGAGAAATGGGAAGCTACCTAATTGTAAATTAAAAAGTTCGCGGAGTTACGACACCACAGTCCACAATGACGCCCGGCGGGTGGGGGTCCTCACCCCCGTGCCCACGGGGTGGCGGGTGTTACGCCCGCGGAAAGCGTGTGACATTTTGTTTTAAAATATTGTCCGCGCGAATACATTCACGTGGATCAATTTTTTAATCATGTTTGTTTTTTTATTCGCTAAAATCGTCAGCTTTACGTTCGCTCAAATCAACGTGATACATGTAACAGCTAAAATGTTTGTAGTTCAAAACATCGATAAATTTATCACCGGATCACAGATACAGGCGTCTTAATTACCATGTAGCGGTTAGAAACGCAAGCGCAATGGGCGTGAAAGCTCAATACGCACTTCCCTGACACAAACAGCCACAGAGTAAGAAAATTCTCGTTAACATCTTTGCATGCTTCTGTTTTTGATTTGTGATTTGTTTAGCTGTGGCAGGAAGGTAAGCGCACCAAATATTGTTGTGTCAAGGCCGTCGGCTTTCCTCCGCATTCCGTCCCAGCCGCCCACAGGGATATCTCACGGTGCGTTACGTAACATTTAGACCAACTTTCGGCCGCGATTGACACATAACATTTCTTTTTAAGGTTCCGTCAAAACCCTTTAGGCTTCCGTGGAGGTGCTGACGTTTTTTAAGCATAAGTATAAACATACAACCAAATACACACGGAATATGTGGTTTGGGAAAATCAGTTGGTGTAGGAAAAGGATTAAGTAGTACTCTTATAATCAATTTACCTACTGATGTGGCTACATTTATAAACTGAGATTGAGGAGAGAATGGTCGAATATATTAACTTTATAATATTAACATGATAGACATTTTTTTATGTCGTCCGCCAAGTTTTTAGGCATCGGTTCTAAGTTTAAAATTGTATAAAGAACTAATTTGCATGCTAATTAATATTCAAAAATAATACAAGGTTATTTTAAAATCGTTAATACTTAGATTTCTCTTGATTGATAAAAGCTCGCGCGAATGTCGAATAAATAATTGAGAATCGAGTTGGCTAATGGAGAGGGGGGATCACCAATCGATTATGAATGTTAGCGGTGCATCAACGTTAACTCTAAATAAAAACAAAAACAAAAATCAATATCAATTTTTTTTAAATGTTCTATCGGCCGCAAAATACCTTTTGGTTTTTTTATCAACTTCAAAAAATGAGGTTTACATCAAGATAGCGACTGTCATTTTTAGCAATTAGGTAATAATAATATATAATTCATAAATTACGTGGTAGGTAGTCTGTTTCTAGTTACGCAATATAAGTTGATATCCAGCAGTTTTTGAACAAAAAATAATAATAACATTTTAAAGTTGTTAACGTTTTTGTCCAATTGTGACGAGTTATATGTAAAATTAAACACCAAAGTTCACTAAACGAGTTCTACTTTTTTAATTTTACGATGTTCTTTCTAAATTCTAATAGACCACTTTGTCGAAATGAATTATGAATGTTTGCTGTTAACTATAATGCATTGTTATCTCCTAGCTTTTAAATTAATGGACATATAAAACGAAAGGACCTCATATGAATATTTGACAAGTATATAAGATCTATGCTTCCAAGCATGAATCTAAATATAAACTTAGTGAAAGCAACGCATGTGTAACATCAATAGAGTTACAAGCGCTCATAAGCGCGATGGCAGCTTAACATCAGGCGGGCCGCAAGCTTGTTTGCCGTCATCGTGGTATAAAGAAGAAATAAATAGTTCTTCTATACAAGGTGTGGTGGCAAATGCCGATTCCCATCTACCGGATTACACTGAGTGTTAATTAAGTGTAAATAAAACCATTATCTTAGCGATGAGGAGGTTAAGTGCATTCCTATTCACTCGATTGCATCTGTGAAGTGAACAACCGGGTGTGCGCGAGCTGAGACAAAGCAATTGAACAGAACCTAGCTGCTGTAGAAAATATTTAGGAAAGAAAAAAGACTAGGCATAATCTACTTTGACCAACTACACAGCTGGTTAATTTAGTTATTGATATGCCAATTTTAATTTAGGTAATACTTATAACAGTTATAGCCAGAAGATAAATAAAAAATATGTTTTTGTATCAACGAGTATCTCTTTGTATTCTGTCTGAACGTCGTTAAAATTGACATTGAAAAGATATGGAAATAGTTATTTGTTTGACAAGGGGGTAAAGTTGTTGTTTAACTCCTTGTGCTCGCTACGCTTGTGGTTCTATTTTGGAATCCTTCGCTTGTTCGGGTACCAATATTAGCACGAACGGTTAAACAACAACTTGGCCCCTTGTCAAACAAATAACTATTTCTAAATATATTTAGGTCTCTATGAAGCTATGTAATTGAAAAACCTGCTAAAGAAAGTAGGTAGCTACATAAGAGAAACTCCAAACACTATAAATAGTGGAACAGCATTAACTACGAAGTAAATTACAGCAGCAAAAGTTGGCAGTCGTGACCAATAGCCAGTTTATTTTAAAGTTCATTAAATACAATGATCACGACAGACAAAGGCTGTTAGAGCTCCCGAACTTTCCACATTTCGAGGTAAATTCGTCCGTAAACTGGTATCCCTGCTTTAGAACGAGAGTACGTGAGGCACTTTAAGGATAGTCCACATTCGTCTAAGAATTTTAAAGAATTACAGCTATAAAAAATATAATTCAAGATATTTACGTTAAATAAAGGTAAGAACCCGTCTATCAATGTTAGTTAATGTGAAGAGAGGACCTACCAGTTAATATGAAGAGAGGATCAATTGCGAACATCGTGAATCTAAATTCATTATCTGCCTGTCTATCGCTCGAAACGAAAGAGTGATAGAACTGCAGATAATGAAATTTCGATTTCCATTTTCGCGATAGGTCCTCAGAAGCCTGCCCTGAAATCCTCTTCGACCGGTCGTCGTGTCATGCTCTCTTCTCATTCAACGCTAAGACTACGATCTACACATCATCGGTTCACCTTGCTCTGGGCCTTTCCACACTGTGTCCATTCACCCACCTTTAACTGGGGTAAAATCGAGGATACTAGGTAAATAGCTACGTATTTTTTACGCAGTGAAAGTTAGTGTTGGCTCGAAATTGAATAGTGCCAACGAACTAAATTTAGGCAGCTATTTGAAAACTTCGCCGTCGTGGGTGCGATGAATGAATTAGAATAGAATAGTCTATTTTTGTGGACGTAGTATGGTGGATCGTGGTTTGATTAAAGAAGTTACAGACTTGTTGAAATCTTACTTTAATTTTTCTTCGTCTTTTATAGAAAACTTCTCGTTACAAACTTGTAAGGAGCTCAAGGGGTCAATATTTTGACGCTGCTAATCACAATCAGCGCCAAATTGATCTGTTTTATGTCAAAATTAGTACTTTATTCATTCTCTTCCACGCTCTGTAACACGTTCCGATACTTGATTTTAATTCAAGTTTCATAGATGCGGCTTTTCTTCATAAAAAGTTCCCTTAGAATGTAGTAATTTTAGGGGGTGGCGCCCCCTCCCTCGCGGCTGGCCTCTTAGCGCCCAGAATATTGTCTTTGGATCTGTATTTACTGCAGTATACGTAAAATCTGGAGATTTTTTTTTTGCTGGAATTCCTAAGTGGAAATTAGGTAGGTAGTACCCTGAAATATGTCTATTAATGTAAAGTATGATTAAAATTTTACGCTGAATGTTAGGATGTTTTAAGACATATCGTCAGGTGACAAGCAAAAGTCACTAAGTACTATCAAAAAATTAAAGTAACAATGCACTTTATTACACTTGTAACACGATTTCATCATCAGCCTACTCTCGTCCACTGTTGTAAGCACATAAGGCCTCTCCTATTGCTCGCCATTGAGCACGAACACGGTTTATTATCCAGTAATTTCAATGATGTTAGTTAGTGACTTTTGCTTGTCATCCGACGATATGTGTCAAATGTTTACCTATGTCATTTTATATTTGCTTATTTTTTCATACATGATTTATTTGACTTTAACTACGATTAATTTGTATAACTGATTTTATCCTATTATTACCCAATTCTATCCTATTATTATCTATTTAAACATTTCAAACTGGAACTCGAATATAAATTCAAAATACCTCTCAGCTCAGCATATTTGCGAGTACACAGTATATGTCTCAAGTTTTCATTACATCATTTAATTAAGTAAGTATCATGAATAAGTTATGAATGCAGGCTTAAATAATGTTTCATGTTAACTCTAAGCTCGTTGATAATAAATCAGTAAAATAGCAAACTCTTAAGAGCGAATACACGCGGGCTCCGCTGAAAATAATTTTTCTAAGCAACAAGTTCGAAGGCTAACTTTGTATGAAGGATAGTGGAAGGACAACAAGTGACATACGGCTACGAAGCTAGGCGAACTGTCTGGGATATAACAACTATTTCTATCGCTCGAATATGCAAACAAATTAATCGAATATAATTATAAATATGCTACATACCGCCCCGGGTCCGAGCCATAGGTGTCTGACGCTTCGTTCTCTATAAGGACGTCAAGTGACTCAAGTGATCACTGATCATCGGTCATAGAAAACTAAGTGTCGCCTGTAGTAGGCTGAATGTTGGTTCTCATTGTCATAGAAACTGATGTTGTTATTTTTCTTTTGATTGAAACATTGCAGACGATTCGAGTTATAATTATTTTTCAAATAAATATGTAGGTAAAAAAAAATCTGTAAGTGGGTTTGGTCCAGCATTGTTATGTAAGTAACCTATGAAATTAAACTATTGTTGAAAACCTGATGTTCCGTATCGTATTTGACAAAGAGCTCGATTCCCATTTTAATATCTTGTTCCGAAACTGGTATGGATTTGATATATACCTGACGGATCAAATCCATAACAGTTTGACGTCAAGAAACAGTTTCAGGTTGAATTCAGAATTGGAAGGGCCCGATTGGGATTTTGAAATAGACATCTATTAGACATCAACAAGATACGATAACGATATGTTTAAGATCTAATCTGTCAAATTTGACATTTGCGCGATTCTGGGGGTATCCCGATTTCCACAGGATATGACTTAGCGATCCAATTCACATCTAAGAGATATCTTAACTCTATCTAGTTAACGTAAAAGTGACATTGGTTGCCCGAATTGCGCTGCAAAAGAGAACTAGTTGATATCTAAACTACAACGTATCTAGAATGGATCTAGTACGTGTCGTCTCTTGTGAATATCTTGAAGTTCGAATACGGCAGGAAGTCTGATGTCTGCCCGTGTTTCACATTAAACTTATTGAACTGGGCAACCGTGTGTGCCAAGGTTGCAAGAGCGGTCTGTCTGGAGTGTAACAGAGTTCATGACTTTACAACTTATTACAAGTTAATAAACCTTTTCAATTTTACTATAGGATAAATTCAATCATACTGGCAAAAATGTATTCGTAATTATAGGTAATAAAGGTTAACATGAGAAAATTTAAAGTAATTAATTAAGTTTGGTTAAGTTTCGCACATTGCTTTATAACTTAGATGGTTTTGATGGGAGTATACGGTTGATAAGTCCTTGTATATCTGCATAATCTATTGTGTAGCCGCTAAAAAAGGCTCAATTACTAGCCTAACCAGGGTATTCATTGAACGACTAGAAATTTTATTACTCTTCAAGAAATATCTACATTAATGCATGAGCAAGGAAGTATGTATGTATATTATGAACTTGCTATTATGGAGGCGAACGACATAAATACTACATCAAATTTAAGATTAGGTAAGGTTGTATAAAATGATGTCAAAATTCATTTACATTATGTCAAAACTTAGAAGATCTTGGGGGATTCCGCTTGAAATCCTAATAAAGTGCAACTATAACGCCTTTCGATCGATCGATCGGTGTTATAAATCTGGTTTATTCTTACATTTTACACTCTGGTTAAAATCGCGTGTTGGTAGTTAAACGTCAGGAATAGTCAGGATGGTTAGGAAATCATCAATGTTAGCAAAAGTGAAATCGATATCCATTTAACACATTTATTAAACGCATTGGTAAAGTCAACGTCAATGACATGTTTACATTTTTCGCCTTATTGCAAAGGAGTAAGGTGCAAAAGTGTAAACATATCTTTGACGTCGACTGTGCAAATGGTCCTTGCGTTAACGTAACAAATCTGACTTTGACAAATAGTTTGAATAAGTTGTAAAAAATTGTAAGTACCTATGTAACAAATTAACACCAGTCATCGCTGTCGTAAACAAAAACAGCAGGTAAGGACTTAATAGAAAGTTGTCAGCGGGAGTTTTTGTCATTACCTCGTAGTTTTTGACAAGGCGACTTCGTTTGTTTCTGACTGAACACTTCACGGGTAAATATCGTGGAATGCGCGGGTACTTATGCTCAATTATGTCTTTGTTAGTCTATAAAAAAACGGTAGAAAGTAGTACCTGTACTGGTTGCTAGAAATTAGGCTAGCTGCCAATAAACGTAAATAAAGGTAAGGAGTCCAATTCAGATTGTTATGGTTTTGATACGACGTTGACAATCATATTATTCATATTCATATTCATATTCATTTATTCATAAAATTACAAACTTTACATGTCAAAAGGGTTATTCATTAATTAGGTCCATTTCAATTAAATTACAATTCATTAAAATAAAATAAAACAATATAAAAATAATCAATACAATTCAAATAAATAAAATATTAAATTAAGTAACGATTAAATCATAATTATTATATTCTGACATGTCATAAAATGCATTTCTAGTTAGCCATTTTTTTAATTCGGAGTTATTATTTTTTCGGAGTTGTTATTCGGGGTTATTAGTGATTGACTCTCATCTCACGCACGCCTTTTACTTCATTTCGCAGTCAGCGTGAGCGATTCTCAAGTTCGTGTCAAAATCAGTTCGAAACTGTAAAAAAATGTTAAATCTGAATTTGGCTCACGGACGCTCAAAATTGTTATCGAATGTATTTTGTACATATCACATCTGTAGGGCTAATATGGTCGGTTCTTTATCATTTGCCGCCATCCCTGTCACGTTCTAACAAATTCGTAAGTGTGAAAGTGACGCATGGCATGACAAGTGATAAAAATGCGACCATGATACCGCTGCAGGAGATTAACATTTTATTTAACTATCAAATCTGTTCATCAAACATTTGACATCATAATTGACTTTCCAAGGCTTACACCATATCAACATGACCGCGATAACTCATTTAAAAAGCGTCGTTTACCATTTAAATCTGTTAGACGCCGGTAATACGTTACTGATATTTGTGAACAGCCCGGATAATAATATTTGTGTTCGGATTGCCAATATAAAGTAATCCGCCGTGGCTTTATGTTTGGTAAGAGCGGCGCGCGTGCGGGGCGGGTCGGGAAGGCCAACTTATACTGGTTTTTACAATGGTGTCCACAATAGGGAGGTAGGGTCGTTCACAATGAGCCCGCCGCGTAATTGTTAAGCTGAACGGGGGTTGAACGGCTGTCAACTGCTCTGTCAGACTGAATTGTAAGACTGTTTGTTTTTACACGACATTATGAACCTAATTATAGTTATGGATCACGACATGGTAAGAAGTTATTGTACGTACATATTCATTTACTGTCTTATGTTTAGCAGAGAAGTTATTGTGTAGGTACATATTTATTGACTGTCTTATGTTTAGCAGAAGCGGTAAAAGTAAAACCAATATTTGCTGGTAGTTAACTATCTACTGACATTAACTCAATATGTAGGTATTTTATTCATAACAAATCATTCAGACCGCAATATGCAAAATACATTCGATAACATTTTAATTAAGTTTTATATAAATTAAATGAATGCTCATTAACACAATGACCTATGTCAACAAATTCATAAATAAGCTATGTAGGTATACATATAAGTATGCCTTGACTTGACGTGGATCTCCTGATGGATCCACTTGAATGTTTAAGTGTTTAAGCCGAACCCTGACTTGTTAAGATGTTGTGATAAATAATAGCCTGCTAAGTAGTGAACAATAGGCTGCATTACAATAACCGTCTAATAAACTTATCGTACAACCAAAGCGTGAATGAAGGTAAGTGCCCTGATACCGATCAAGCCGCGAGAATACAATTCATCCCTTATTAATTATTTTATTGTAAGCATAAAGGATGTCGTAATCGTCAGAATAATAATATCACCGCTTCGCATAAAGAACCCCAAGTAACAACACAAGCGTAAAAATGACACGCCGTGCCACCAATATGTTTGTGTGTATTAGATTTATATGAGTGGGTCACACACAGGCAAACCAACCCCGAAACAGGGGCGCTTAGTGTGGGGGCTGCACACTCGGAGACCCGACAGATGGCCACGCACACACTCGCAGCCCGAAAGGGAAAGCTACACTGTGTAAACAAATCGTAGGGCGAGTGCCGTCCCTCTCGGGTACAAAGACGTGTGTGTCACACGTATCTGTGTGTTCGTTTACGTAGATTGTTCTGTGAAATTGCCAGGTAATAGGCCGAGGGCTATAGCATTACACCTACTTATTGGTGGGTTTAGGCGCTCAACGGCCTAATCGAATTGAATATTGACAACAGATTGATGCCACTGACTTTTGCATTGGAATTCATTATAGAGTAAATGAGGGCCTCACATGAAACGGTATCGTGTGCTTTACTTCTATTAGGTTGGCAACTTTATCAATTTGTTGATGGAATCCCCAGCTAATGGTAACAGGAAATTTCGGCGTTAAAATTACCGGGAAATATCCTCATTATGTTAATTGTTAAAAATCAGTTAATTATCAACGCTTTTACATTATTCGGTATTCTATATAAAAGGGTTATATTTTTATATACGCGCATTTTATTACAAAGCGTAATTTCTATCGGTCAACAAATTGTACTACAAATTAGTGTTAAAATCATCCCCAAAAGTTTGTTAAATTCCTCGATTCAAACAGTTGACAATCAAATTAAATCAGTGAAGCGTTAAAAACGGCAGTCAACAAATAATAGAAGAGCAAGTGACAACAAACGGATCGAGTGTCTGTCGAGAGACAAAGCTTATGATTAGATGACGTCACGTCAGGCGGTGACGCGGAGGGCGTGACGGCACCGATTACAATTGATCCGAGTAAGACGGTATCTGGACCCGAATTCCCTTTTGCTTAACGAGAATCGGCCAGTCGATGGATTCGCTATCCAGAGCTATAACCGCGTTAAAATATCTCTGTCACTCAAATTACGCCTTCGTTGGAGTAAATAAAAGAGAAAGATCCCCGCAATTTGCGAATTTCGGTTTCCGTAGATCTCGGGGGTAAATTTAGACTGGATCGCCAAAAAAATTGACTGTGCTCGCGGCACCAAGAATATACACGGCCTGAACGCGTATTTCAGTTTTAAAATATGATTTGATTGATATTAGTTTCAGTACAGGCAAGGCATCGACAGCGCGCATGTAACACCCATGGAGTTTGGCTAGGGTAACTGCTTACCATCAGGTGGGCAGTATGCTTGTTTTCTACTGACGTGATATTAAAAAACAAAACAATTCTAGATGCAGTTTTATTTAACCACCAATGGGTTATTAACGCCTATTCTCACTAGAGATCACACATACACTGCCCTCATTTTTTAATGACCTCTAAAATTGTGATTGTTATCATCTAGTTGTTAGTTTTATAACAACAACTTCATAATAGTGACTGTGAGCTTATGAATACGCTATTAAAATCCATGATGATAAAATATACTCAAAACTACAATAACATCGGTAACTAATTAGAGTTGTTAACTTATTAACGTATAGTTTGTTACCAAAATAATATAATTGCTCATTTATGTTGATACTTTTTTTACCGCAGTGTTTAAAATTGTATACCTACACATTGTATAATTAAAGTTTGTTACTTTAATGATTTGAATAGGTAGATGCAAAAAAGTGACTATAATGATTGTTTTTGGTCAAGATTTGTGGTAAAATCCCTAAATTACATTACTGATGCTAATAAATGGGTACACGCACCACTACTTTATACAATATGGGGCTCTCCTAAAAACTTCTGTAAAAAGTTTTTCACGATGAAAACTACCAGCGTAATAAATTCAAAATATATTTCTTTCAAAAAATAGCATTTCAGGAGAGTACCTACAGTGATTCTATATATTATTTCTAATGGTGATACAAAAAAACAATGTTCTTCAATCATATAAATTTTGTAGTAAAACTAAAAGCGAGTCTTCACCCTTCTTGTCATTAAAGTATCCCAACAAACCCCGCAACAGGCTGGCGAATTATGACGACGACTATGGTATTGTTAATTCGAAGTCACCCCAAAATTTATTAAAGGTCGCGGGAGCGAGACGCACTTCGCTCCGCAACGCGATGAAAGAGATAAAAAACCTCTAAATGAGGGGGTGTCGTAAATAATTTCTGTATTTACACTTACAAGGTCTTAAATCCTTACCGCAAACAAACAACCCGAATAGCACCTTTAGGAGCAGAAAATAAGGTTGTTTTTATTATGTATCGGTGTGGTAAAAGAACAATGTGGTAGTTCAGAATAAGGAAACCGATTACGGGTCGGATGCTTTCATCGTATTTAACTAAGATTACAAAGCTTTGGCGACGAAAGTTAATTGGTTACTAGAAATTAATCTTGACGTTGCTCTTTTGCTACTTGTACTTAAATACATATAAATATTATGGGAAAATCTTACACAATTCGAGTTAGTCCCACAGTAAGCTCAATGAGGCTTGTGTTGCGGGTACTAGTTAGACTACGATATACAAAACTTGTACTATGGCTGCTAGGCGACGATAACACACATTTATACAGGGTGCTTCCTGTAACAGGAGCAATAAATTAAACTAAAGGCTCTGTTCAAACTGATCAACATTTGTTCAGCAACTTTTAAAAATTATGAATCCTTTAGACTTCCTCTTTTTCATACAAAATAAATATTGCCTTCAATGTACGCTGACATCAGTGTGTTCGACGTTACTTGTCATTGTCACGCTTTTAACATAACAAAATTTGCAATACATTGCGTCTTAAAATAAACTTTAAAGTGTAATAAAAATCAAAACATGAGTTATTTTCAAAAGTTTCTGAACAAATATTGCTCAGTTAGAGGAGTACAGCCAACAGTTTAATTTATTGCTCCTCTTACAGAAAACACACTGTATGTATAGATTTGCGAGTGCTAGTTTATTAAAAAAAAAACATTATTTACAAAGTCGATGCGATAGCTCGAGGGGTGCGAAAATGCATCCCCAAAGTGTGACAAGTGCTTACTTATCATAATAAAATCTGCAGCGGATTCAAATTAGACGATCCATCACCGTCCCTGGACTTAGTGACAGTGCGAACACCTCATTTATGCGACAATCTGATTAGCAGGGTGACTGAACAAATTTTTGCAAAGTGTTATTTGTTTTTGTTCTCTTGATAAACTATTTATAATGGTTTTGAAAAAGTTTTTGTTCAAGTAATAAACACGTATGCCACAGACATATTAAATACATATATTAATAACGGATCACTCACGTATTCACCGTAAACGCAAGCTCCTGATGATACTCATCGGTACGGAGTGAAACATGTCGAGCGTTTTCGACTTAAAATATGAGTGACCCGTTCTTAATATACTTAATATGTCTGTGTCTCACGGAAGTATTGTTATTAAAATTACGTATGCGGTATGTCACAGAGTAAATATATAATACATCTGTACTATAAATGTACTTCGTATCTACGAAGAAGGCGAGATAAGGATTTGATCAGATTTCAACATCTGATAAACAGAAATAGGTACCATTATTTTTTGCAATTTTGGGGTAGGTATGTTATGAATTAAAGAAATACCATGTATAGATGTGCACTTGTACATCTCCTTTTGGGTTTCGCCCGTCTGCAAAACAGTTTTTATTTCACCACAAAATTAATTTAGAATATTCACTTAGCTCTAATTGAAGACTAGTCTATAGACCGACGAACTATAGTGAATGAAGGCGAAAATCAATGAACTCTAAAATTCCCACACTCGTATCGCTTTCGTTTCTATTGTGGGAAGCAATCGGAATGAACGGACATGCATTGTTAAACTCGAGTCCGAAGAAAAATCAAAGGTGGAATATAATTTACATTTATTAAAGATTAGAATAATATAAGTAGTCAATATAATTCAGGAATTTGGATAACTGACCCATTGTTCCAAACCAAGGTTCGGTAAACTGTTGGAAGACACCTGTTCTAGGTGATGAAAGGCGATGAAATTTGTCGTTCTTAAACTGATGATATATCAAAGGTGTCCTACAGGCTATAAATAATTGAACTGAATTTAAAGGTTCGTTTCAAAAGTTACTCGATCTGTGATATTACTGTAGGCAGTGTAGGTGTAAGTAACATTGGATCTTGACATTTTCTCATCGCCCACATTGAGGCATCTTCAGAGTTCAGTTTACCTATGGCAAAAGTCTTACCCCCTTATTCACAAACTTTACGGGCCTGATTTAGTTAAATTATGTTTTATCCCTCCCTTACAAATACATGTCAAAACGACAGATAAAGACAAACGATTCATAGCTAATTCAGACCAGTAACGCGTTAATGAATAGCGCAATTAGTCAGCTACCTTCATCAGATCATAAATCCCAAATACTTGCAAGTTTCCCGTTAACCCAAGAGTAGTACTGAGACACCCTAGTGTACACGCCAGGGTAAGATTCTTCCGCGCAGCCTTCACCCCAGGACACTATGCCGACGAGAAGGTTGTCAGAGACGAGGGGTCCTCCGGAGTCCCCCTGGCAGGCGTCTCGGGCTGGTGAGGAGGCGCTTGCGCATAGCATGCCTGATGTAATAGCCGCGATGCGCAGATACGCACGGGCGCAGGACATCTGTTCAACCACGTTCACTTTAGCTGCGAGCAGGACTGATGACGATGTGCCTTCGAACTGCAAGTAAAGAAATGTAAAATCATATTTGTTGCATAAAGAACTGTTGATCTTCAAAATTATCTTTCAATATCGAAACTGTTTCTCTCGCTTAGTTTCTAAACTCGTTGAAATAAAATATAAAAAATATATTCTTTAAATTTAAACTGTTGATCTGGTTTATATAGGTATTTCTTTAGTTGACAGGTATGTAGACCAGAAATATCTTATCCTGGCAATTATCGTATGTGGCTATTCTAAAATATTTCTGATTACTTACCGAGGTAGTTCCATATCCTGACACCAAAGCTTCAGTCCCTGCCAACAAACTATGGTTTGGCGGAGCTAAAGCTACGCTCTGGACATTCTTTCCAAACCTCATCTTCTTGGAAGTGACCAAGACGGCAATGTCATTTTCCAGAGTGGAGGAAGAGTATTCCTCATGGACATGTACTACGGAGATATCGTACGTCGTACCACCGCTCAGACGTGAAGAGGTGCCGACTACTAGTCGGAGGTATGATGGTTCTGTTACGTAACTTGAGGAAGAAAGAAGAAAAAATGGTTAATAATTATCTGCTTCCATAAATCAATAAATCAAGTAAGTAGAAGGAGAGGCAATATAACATTTAGAGCATGGGTAGTTTCTGAACCCTCTCGATGTTTTAAATAGTACAGTCGCGCTCATATTTGGAGCACTTACTATTTATCTATGGGTAATAGCTCCAAAGGAATTGTGTTTCGCCTGTTGGCATCATTTGTCATACTGGTAAAACACTTTTACCTAGGTATAACATCTCTTCAAAGCATTAATTATTGTGCCTCTGAATTTCTAGGCTTCCATAGATTCCTTCTTTAACTATTCTCAGATGAACCCACACAATACCACCGTCGGGGCATTAAATCACAAATCTTTATTAAAAGGTTAGTCCTCACCTAGCTCCGCAGTGACCCGCAGTAAGGGCTGCTCGCACACTGATGATGACCGCTCCACACATATGACTCCAGCCGGAGATGACACGCCGACGTAACGTCGCCTGGTATGGCACGTCCGATATGTTCACCGTATAACCATTTACTATGCGCGCTGACTCTTCTATAGCATTCTCAATAGGGACTGATGCTGCAGCTACGAAGAGACCTGCAAAAACATATAAAGTATTTGTTTTTCATGTAAGTAGGTCTATTTTAAATGCTAGTACGGTCGGTTTCCCAACTTCAGTACCCCAGTTGCCATACTAATTGTATAGAAAAGTGGATCCTTATGTTGTAGAACCAACTGTACCTGTAATCATTTGCACTGTATACCTATAGTGCGGGAATTTTAAGGCGAAAAAAACGCTTCGCGCTTCAAAAGTATAGATGCCTAATCATTTTAGCCTAGATAGATTAAAATCATCAAGAAACCTCTGCAGCAACTTTAATTGCACACTTTTAGTAAATATACTTAAGTGAAATACGAGTCTAAAATGCAGAGCACAGTTCTGTTGTCTCTCGCCAAAGGGTTCAGGTAATGGTCCTCACGCTAGCCCAATTTGGAAACTCCACACACATCTTTAAATTATTTTGCTGATTTATATAACAGACATAAAACTTACCTAGCAAGATATATTTTTGGGCAGCTATCCGCATTTTGGCAAGTAAAACAATCGACTAACGCAGAATTGGCATCTCATCGATAGCTGTAGATACTTTATCTACAGTAGTGGTACTCGAGATGTTTTTATCTAAAGTTTTACTTGCTTCGCGGTTTATCCCTGACCATTCATAATGTTATCATAATGCTCATACCGGGTGTTTCCTGTAACAGGAGCAATAAATTAAACTGTAGGCTTTACTCCTCAAACTGACTAACATTTGTTCAGCAACTTTTAGAAATAACGTATGATTTGATTTTTCGCACACTAAAGTTTATTCTAAGCTAAGACGCAATGTATTGTAAATTTTGTTATGTTTAAAGCGTGACAAACAACGTCAAATACATGATGATCTGATATCAGCGTACATTGTGCGAAATCTAAAGATTTTATAATTTTTTAAAGTTGTTATTCAAAAGTTATATCGCTTGAGGAGTACAATATATGGTTTAATTATTTGCTCATGTTACAGGAAACACTCGGTATTACTCTGTCGGTGTGTATCTTCTGGCCTTAGGTGACTCATAGTTGCAAGTATAAACGTTTACTTATCGGTTGTTTCTTATCACTGTAGGGAAATACGTTGTTATGGATGGATATTGGATATCCCCTTGTTATCTTAAATTTACTCTAAATCACCTGGACTTTCCGTATGATCAAAGTACGAGTACCCGCTGGCAGGCGTGGCTCACTCCGCGATTTCGTCGCTTTGCAACAGGTAGCTACAACTACAAGTACATCCGTTCCACACCAATTTTGGTGGCTAGCCATAAGCGCGTGGCATTGTGGCGGCCGCTGCTGGAAACCATCGCGAGCGCGGACTTCTGGCCGAAGGGTGTGGTGTTTCGGCGGTTCCGTGGGAATCTGCCAAATCCTACACCGGAACATGCGACACAACTGAAAACCGCCGTGTCGCCGAAATAATTTTTTAGCTTGTAAGATTTTACTATTGTATGTATGTTAGTTTGTAAGGTATGTATCTATGGGCCTTAGTTGCCTGATAATAAATGATATTTATTTGATTTTTAGGGTTCCGTACCTCAAAAGGAAAAAACGGAACCCTTATAGGATCACTCGTGCGTCTGTCTGTCTGTCCGTCTGTCACAGCCGATTTTCTCCGGAACTACTGAACCAATCAAGTTGAAATTTGGTACACATATGTAAGTTTGTGACCCAAATACGGACATGTAACGTAAACAAATGAATTTTAAACATGGGGGCCACTTTTGGGGGGTAAATGAAAAAATGAAAAAAATATTTTTTTCAAACTATATCATGTTACATATCAAATGAAAGAGCTTATTGTAAGGATCTCAAATATATTTTTTTAATAATTTTTGAATAAACAGTTTAGAAGTTATTCAAGAAAATAAGCAAAAAATGACCATTCCCCCCCTTATCTCCGAAACTACTAGGTCTAAAATTTTGAAAAAAATACATAAAATAGGTCTATACCTATATATGACAGGAAAACCTATTAGAAATGTACAGTCAAGCGTGAGTCGGATTTAATTACAGTTTTTGATCCGACCCTTACGGATTTTTTAAAGAGGTTTCACATAAAAAATACATTGTTAACAGTGCCGAATTACTTAGAGTAGTAGTTTTCTTAGAGTAATTGGTGATAATTTTCTGATAAGATAATCATTTTAAATATTTAACGGTCTTACCTACTTACGAGTAATTGTAAGGTCAAATTAAAAATAATGTTTTAAAAAAAATGTTAAATTGAGACCTAGCTTAAAGTTTTTTGTACTCGTCGACTTTAATGGTTGAATTAATAAAGACTTTGTAACCAATAAGCAAAACAAGCACAAAATGCCAGGTTGATAAAAGTTGAACAAATTTTAAAATTAGGGACAGTAACATCGTTTTTACCACACGATTTTTTTAGCTGTACAAAAGCTAATTTGCAAAAATAATGGCGGGTAATTCTTTGGGAAACAATCGGCAGCAGTAGAAGAGTCGTGATTAATGTTACATGCATAGATTCGATTTCAACCCACTCTTTTGCGGTTCGGCGTTAGGTCTTATGCCCTCGCATTCTGTCTTACGGCAAAGTTGATCTTCTGCCTTTATTACACTTGGGCGTGGATCCAAATCCAAGCTTTCCTCTTTCGCAGCTGGGCCTACTGCCTTTCTCACACTTCGCCAATTCAATTCCAAGCTCTGCTTTCTTGCATATTTTATGCATGAAAACAACCTCGCTGAGACCCTTAAATATCGAGCCCTATGCGAAGCTAGGCTGATAGAAAACTGTCCCATCCCTTCTCTGTATGAAATCCTGGATTCGCGCCTGGTTGGGCCTAAAAGTAAAATTGCGTTTTTATATCGAAAAATTTTTGCGCTCGCTTCGCTCGCATTTTCAGTTTATAAGGTATGATAAAGGTGACATTCGGGTGGCGACTGCAGCAACATTACTCTGTTGCAACGTTACTGCTGCAGTACTGTCAACTTCCGTGATAAAATGATGTGACTGATTTCCATACTAAAAGTAAAAATGTACAACTGTCTATCATATTGCGTTTTTATATCGAAAATTTCCACGCTCGCTTCGCTCGCGTTTCTATTACTTTCTAAGCTATGATAAAGGTGACATTCGGGTGGCGACTGCAATGTGGCATTAGGTACTCTGTTGCAACATTACTGCTGCGGCACTGTCAATTTTCGTGATAAAATGATGTGACTGATTTCCATTCTCAGCTGTAATGCGGCAATGAACTTCTCTCAATTTACCAAAAAATCAATGTAATCTTGATGACCCTAGGGAGACACCTAGAAATGCTTAGGGCATCAAACTATCTTAATCCGGCACTGATTGTTAAAAATTGTGTAATATACGGAACCCTTGGAACGCGAGTCCGACTCGCACTTGGCCGGTTTTTTTTATTGTCGCCACCTAGCGGCCATATTTGTCCTGATCGTAACAGACGCGTTTTGTTTGAGAGTGAGTATTCTGTACCTAGTACTATTATTTATTCTGTGCCGCTGATTTTATACATGTGAGTGATGAAGTTTCCAATCTGCATTAAGCTGCCATTGGACCCAGTCTCGCTTTTTGCCCATTAATGGGGTTGGCCGGTCGAAGTATTTAGCAAATGGCGCCAGCATAGCTTGCCCTGCCAATCCCTAGAATTGTGTCTCATTTTTGTTGTTTTCATAGAATTTTATGCCCTGGATACCAGCTCTTTAAGCCCAATCTTAAAGAAAAAAGGGCAAGCTATGATGGCGCCATCTATGCAAACCTTTGACAGTTGCCAACCCCATTTATTTACGTACCTATTAAGTTTTGCATCTTTTGTTGTGTTTGTTAATATGTACCTATCCCACATTTTATGGCGCTAAGTAACTAATTAAGCCTCCGGTTATTATAACATTTTGGAGCTCATTTATTAGATTGCGTCACATTATCAATAACATTAATTGTTTGGTTTTATAATTACGTGAAAGTGACTTTAATTTACTTGCTTCTGAATGGTACGATAATAAAACCAAAATTTAAGTGTTGCAGTATTAAGATATCAGTTACAAAATGTGAGCACGCACTTAATTTGAGTTTACTGACTTCATAAATATCTTTGACCATAAAATGGCGGTAAATGTGTGGAAAGCTATATTTAAATATAATAATTATGTTTAGTTTTATAAAGTGTAGTGTGTTTATCGGCACTTTTATGTACTCGTAGTACGTATTTCATTTATTAACCGTATAAATAAAATCACTCGTTAAGTACCATTAAACATGGTTGTTTACATGCAAATGCATACCTATAGTTGTAATTTGTGTGCAAAAAGTTATTGGTTGGCAACAGCGCATGGCGTAAACATGTAGGTAAGTAAAGTTAGTGTAATCTATCGCACTGACGACATACAATTATTATTTTACTTTCAAAATATTTGTACATATTATAATAATGTCTAAATCATATAATACGAGTATATACTTACTAGATGACGTTCAATATTTCTAACATTAAGTACATTAGCTGGGCATTTTCACTTAAAAGTGTATTTACTTTTTTTCGAAAATCCATCAACTTTTATTTCTACTCAGAATCACGAATTAAAAAGAAAAAAAATTACAGTTTTGTAACGCATTTTCACGTACATTTTGTATGGACCGTTACAAAACTGACACTCAAAATTTGTATGAAAAACTGGGGACACATTTTTTCTTTGTCTCATTAAATAGTACTCGTGATTCTGAGTCTAACACAAAAGTTTAGGTACCTATGGTTTTTCGAAAAAAGTATTGCTACCATTTTTACTGAAAACCCGCTTCTATAGAATTTACGTGCGGAGTGTAGGCTATCCCAAGAGTATAGTAACAGATTAATTAGCCTATCAACAACCAACTAATAATCATATTTAATATGATAGGCACTTTAATCAGTTTTTTAATCGTTAAATTAATCGTGTTACAAAACACATAAGATCTGCATCTATCTAACTTGCAAAGTTCTAAACTACCAACACAACAAAATATCTGCTTTAATTCAGTACCAGTGTCGCCATCTATGTCTTGACGATGCAACTGAATGCACTTGAATCGCATCGTTCTCGGAATCGTCATATTGCCTGATAACTTTATTAACCTCGTATGTACACTGTGCCTTTAAAATAAAACTTTATGGCAATGGTAATACAGGTCATGATTGAGTGTAAAGTTAGTTAAAATACGTATTTGACAAAATAAACAGGCTATAATCAGTATTCACTTGGTCAAGGGTCACCGCAATGGGGACGGAATTTTTTTTAAGGCCAAGTACAGCTATTGTGAAATCTTACGCGGCTGTATAGATATTGTGTGTGCCTGAAAAGTTTGAAAGGCGTTTGAAATTGGCGTGAACTGTATGCATATCAAGTTACGGCCTTGCGTTTGTATGATGTGTTTACAACCACGGTCAAGGTCATGAAAACAAGTGCTTAAAGACAATGTAAATAGATAGATGAGATACTCGTAGGTTCGTTATTTTGTAAATAAATAGTTGTACCTAACAGGTCTATGTGGTGAGTTAAAACCTATCTGAAAATGGGACCTTTAATGTTAATACTTGTTTAATCAAAAGTATATTGAGATTGTTTCAAATGCATGGACTGGGAGGCTAATTCAGGCTTTTGACGTCAAAGTCAAAATGATAATGATGTCCTTTTGTTCTCATTCGGCCGTGCGTCTCGAAATGCACACGCGAACGATAAGATAACTGAAGGACAAGGAAAGAAGGTTTAGATATAATTTTGATGTCAAAATGTAGTCAAGTAAAAATATGGGTGCATAAATCATCTCCAAAATTTATCCCATAGCTCTCATGTCAGCGCATTAAGATCAGGGACATATTTTTGACTAAGTTGTCTGCACCCATATTTTTACACTTGACTGTACGTTCGAATTAGCCTTTAGTTCGAGAGTAGCAAGAGTACACAACAACATACAACTATAAAAAACAAAAACAAATCGAAAATGCCCTAAATTGGCCCGGGAATTCAATTGTTTCTAAATTCGAACCCAAATTGAGTCATAAGGAAGGAAGGATTGGATGGGTGTCCATTGCATCAATAGAAAGCGCGCTGGAGCGGCCCACGCAAATTCCGCGCTGCCAAAGACCCCTGGCTTCCTGGTTAGACTATATTACGTGCATGGTGTAGGAACCAGTACACTTGATGTTTATTCGCAGTTTCATTCCTTGGTTTGTGATTGCTGCGGTTAGATCGTACTAGTAACTGTAGTCTGTATCTTTAGGTATTTAAATAAAAGTAAACAAACAATTTGTAGATTTACGGGTAGTTATCACATATATTGGATAACCAACCAAATACAAAACCGCCTGGTTCAGTCACTGTATTTTCACTTGTCTAGTCACTTGTTATTTATAAAATGTATTTAATGTGATTTCTGACACAATGATTGTATTGTTTAAGAATGGAATAAATGAAATAAAAATGAAATGAAATGACTGAACGACCTGACTTTACGACCTAATACATTATTTTGACCATGTAATGTTTTCATCTACCCTCAACTGGCTTAAAGAGCCATTTGAGGGTAAATTTAGAGTATACCTAAAGATACTAGTCAGTTACTTTTTGAAGAATGATTTAATATTTGGGTTTTATACAGTAATTAGGTTCTCGCCACTTCCATGGACCCGTAATTATTTACCATAATTTTTAAGAAAAAAAAACCGACTTCTAAGTATGGGGGCCGGTGAAAGATTATTGTAGATGGTACACTATGTAGAAAAGGAGGTAAAACCACCCACTTTTCTACTAGCATTTCGCTTCTGTAAGGGTCGTAGTTCTAGCCTAACCTAACCCACTTCTCTGATAGCAGTTCGGTTCTGTGAGGATCGCAGTTCAAACCTAACCTAACCCACTTAACGGCGCATGCGGTGCGGTGTAAGGGGGTTTAAGCGGGAGGGGCTAGTAAGATTGGCATCATCATACTTATATACTTACACATTTTATTGTAGGTAATCATAGTGGTTTATTTAGTTAAGGTATCATAGTGGTTTTCCGGGTCAAGGTCCGGGTCCGAGTCCGGGTCTGAGTCCGGGTCCGAGTCCGGGTCCGAGCCCGGGTTCGAGTCCAGGTCCGGGTCCGGGTCCGAACCGGATCCGGGTATGAGTCCGGTTCTGGGTCCGAGTCAGGGACCCAGTCCAAGTCAAAATCGAAATTCGTAATCACCAAATGTGTACTATGCGTTGTTGAAGAGTTCTATTCTGGTCATCATCAGCAGTTCCATTTCATCAAATGCGACAGTTTTTAATGTAAATGCTTGATTTTATGATGAAAATACAAAAAAATCTATGCGTATGCCTTTAATATTTGAGGAGTTCCCTCGATTCCTTATGGATCCCATCATCAGAACTCGAGCTTGACAAAAATGTGGCTTAAAAACTTAACTTGCTTAACAAACATAACGAAGAGGAAAAATCGCCAAACGTGAACTATGCGTCGTTGAAGAGTTCTATTCTGATCATCATCAGCAGTTCCACTTCATCAAATGCGACAGTTTTTAATGAAAATGCTTAATTTTCTGAGGTAAATACAAAAATCTCTATACGCATGCCTTTAATATTTGAGGAGTTCCCTCGATTCTTTATGGATCCCATCATCAGAACTCGAGCTTGACAAAAATGTGCATTAAAAACTTAACTTGCTTAACAAACATGACGAAGAGGAAAAATCTCGAAACGTGAACTATGCGTCGTTGAAGAGTTCTGTTCTGATCATCATCAGCAGTTCCACTTTATCAAATGCGTCAGTTTTTAATGAAAATGCTTAATTTTCTGATGTAAATACAAAAATCTCTATACGCATGCCTTTAAGATTTGAGGAGTTCTCTCGATTCCTCATGGATCCCATCATCAGAACTCGAGCTTGACAAAAATGTGCATTAAAAACTGAACTTGCTTAACAAACATAACGAAGAGGACAAATCGCCAACCGTGAACTATGCGTCGTTGAGGAGTTCCGTTCTGATCATCATCAGCAGTTCCACTTCATCAAATGTCACTCTTTTGGATGTATATGCTTGATTTGATGATAAAAACCCAAAATCACTATATGTATGCCTTTAAGATTTGAGGAGTTCCCTCGATTCCTCATGGAACCCATCATCAGAACTGGGTTTTGACAGAAACGGGACCAATCTGTATGCATATACATTCAATCAAAAAAATAATTTTCTAAATCGGTCCAGTAATGACGGAGATATGGAGTAACAAACATAAAAAATAAAAAAAATAAAAATAAAAAACATACAACCGAATTGATAACCTCCTCCTTTGGGATTTGGAAGTCGGTTAAAAAGTAGATGTATATACAGGGTGATTCAGGAGACGTGAGCAGGACTAACACTGCGCATTTCGTAAATTACAAGCAACTGTTTCCTATCAATATTAGTGAGGATAACGTTAATTTTTTAGTCGTATTGAAAAAAAAAGTTATTAATTTATTTACGACATGGATGGTCACCCTAACATTAGAATACTAAACTATCGATATTCTGTGTCAAATTGAATGTCATCACTGTCATCACGGTCTGGTTACTTTTGAAAACTCGTATCTCACTCAGGTTTGACATTTTATTTTCTTCGTAAAAGAGGTTTTATGTTTATTAATTAGGTCTTGTAGGGTGACAATGATAGTAGAGAATTAAAATTGTCCTCACCAAAAAGTTAAAAAATAGGAAAAAGTGTGGTTGTTTCACCTAAATACGATGGTGATCGATCAATTATCAGTTACTGAGTGTGCAGGATTAGTCCTGCTCACGTCTCATGAATCACCCTGTATAGTATGTAGGTACTTACTATAAAACCCTATTTTACGAATTTTCTGGATACTTTAAATCTGTGTATGTGATGATATCAAGCATATACACACAGGCTCATTGTCCACTTAAAATGGAGATATAGGGATATTAGGGATGACAACTTTTATTTTAAAATATTTGTATGACCCACTAGGCTTTCTGGCAATAGATAATCCTAAGGGAAGCTGCACTAGGTTCTTAAATCTGTAAAAAAACATAGGTACCTATTGATGATGATGATGATGATGATGGTATCCTGTTATCCCTCATCAGGGACATAGGGCTCTCAGAAGGGTTCTCCACTGTTGTCGATCCTGCGCTGTCTCTTCAAGTTTCTTCCAGTCGAGGCCAGCGGATGCCACCTCTTTGTTGACTGTGCGCCTCCAGGTGGTACGTGGACGACCGGGTCTTCTTTTTCCAGAGGTTTGCCACGTCAGACCTTGTTTGGACAGGTGATTGTCTGGTCTTCGCAATACGTGACCAATTCGCAATAGGTACCTATTAAATCTTCAATTCTTGCTAATTAGTAGAAGTTAGTAGGTAGTAATTTACTACCTACTCGTAAACAGTAGGCACATGCCTATTCCCTTGATGGGAGATATTGGGTCTAAACTAAAATCTCTAATTATCAAGAATTGTAGATTTAATAGGTACGTATTTTTTGTTACTACTTTGTTTAAGACGATGGAGATGAATCCCCTTCGGTCGCATACGAAACCAAAGTTTCGTAACCTATTGCGAAAGAAGAAAAAAATCTACTTTCTACAACACTAGTTACAATGGAAGACTTTTTTAAACTATCCTACATTTTCTAATATTAAGTAAGTGTGTCGCTGCTTTTATTAACTGGTGTAGACGTTGCATAATGGTGACCTATATTACTTTGGACACGGGGCTGCGCACGCTTCTGACCTCCACACTAGTGCTTGTGATCTGCTAGAGTGGGATGCAGCTATATGTTAGAGTGAGAAAGTTATATGTATAAGGAGATATTAGTACCTCATTTTCGGAGAATCCTAATCAATGCTAGCAGACCAATTTTAATCCTATACCTGTAACTACTGGTAAATATGATAGAATTGTACGCAAGAATGATTTCTTAAGAACTATGCGCTGTGCAATCATTATCGTGAAACGATTATGCAATCAGAATCAATACCGTCCAGTAAAAAGAAAATCAATAAGCGATGCAGTGATGAAAATAATCGCACCTACCAAGAAATGGTCATCCGATACTTATTTGATTGAAGTTTAAGTTATAAACTGTTAGCGTGTACAATTGTATTATCTATCTAATCTATTTAGTAGTAGTAGTAGTAAAACACTTTATTGTACAAAAAAAACAAAACAAAACAGGAAAAATAACATTCGTCATTAGTACAAAGGCGAACTTATCCCTTTAAGGGATCTCTTCCAGTTAACCTTTGAGCAATTGAGGGAGAATTGGAGACGGTAGACATCCGTACTGCACCGTATTTAATCTATCTAATACCTTTAAACGAGCAATACTTGTTTATGTATATATATAGCTATATATTTCGGGGATCTCGGAAACCGCTCTAACAATTTCGATGAAATTTGTCATATGGGGGTTTTCGGGGGCGATAAATCGATCTAGCTAGGTCTTATTTCTACGAAAACGCGCAAGACTTTTTATTTTTATATATTTTCTCCCAGATATTTAAAATGAAATCCATTACGATTGAATGATATTCAATGATATTCTTGAATGCGTAGATAGAAAACATATTTTTACAACTATTTGTTAATAAATGGCTGTATTTAATTATGTATTTCTATAAAAACTAGGGGCGACAACAGTTCTTATCCCTTATCCCACCCCAAAATGATTAACACTGGTTCTTGTGAATTTGCTTATTTTATATATAATCACATTAAATAAGTATGTATTGTGGAATGCCTTGACTTGTCTATTCTATTGTTTAATTGGTGATACACATCATACACATAGGTATACTTAGGTAAAGGTATGAGCAATTTTTGACGAATTAAAGTACCTTATTAAGTAAAGTAATACCTAAGTTAATTCAAGGTTGCATTTATTTACACTTAAAAAAATATATGCTAACTGCACATGTTTAGAGTTACTTTTCGCATATTTTATTTGATTTATTAGTATGAGCAGGGCCGTTTTAAACAATGCTGGGGCCCTTGAGCAGATAAGAGTTTGGGGTCCATGGACTACAAAGGTAAAATTGTTTCGTAATTGGTCTGCCCCGTCTGCCGGTCGCACACTCTTATCATTTGGGCCACCGCCTGTCGCATGTCAGACGGAGAGCGGTTAGAAGTCGGCCGTCAAATCGCGGCGCATTCAACCACAGTAGACAGATCATATTCAGTAAGTTGCTGTTATTCGTTTATGGAAACAACTATCTGAAGACAAGTGTCCTTAATATAATATATATAAAGTTAATTATTATTTATCTAATATTTTTTATAAAATAAAAACAGGTCACACATAAGGGCTTGTGCACAAAACACGCGAGGTTCGATAGGGGGCGGGGGGTCACGAAAAATTCTCGATAGATCACGTTGGGAGAGGGGGGTATAAGGAAACCTCACGTGTATTTTTCTATAGTGAACGTAACTATAAAAGAAACACCTACCATTGCCCCGGCTGAATATTGGAGCGCCGTTAATAATAGCGTAATTGCCAGCTGCCATAAGGTACCTTTTGCCGTGGAACGTCACATATCTTTACTATTTCATGTCTAGTGCATCTCTAATTCATTTCCCGAATCGCGCCGATACTTGTAGTCTAATAAGTCGCAAGAACAGGTCCAGTTATCTGATAGAGAGATAACAGATAAAGTAATATTAGTAGGTATTACTCTAGCAGATACTTCCTCTTACAATAGTAAACAAACCTACCTAATAAGGTAAGGTAACGTAGTACCTACCTAATACGGTAGGTACTAAAAGTTATTATATACTGTTTGTTATAAAGGGACTGCGGTGCAGCCGTCCTTCACGCTCGAGTATGCGCGGGCGCGAAACTCGCGCGCATACGTTGCAATCACTCGATACTCCTGTTTCCGACTCGCTTCTGCTCGATAGCTAACATCATTCGTTACTTTTAGAGCCAAATGACAATCGTATTGTTATTTTTAGAGCCAATCGTGAAGAAAACGACAATCGGGCTGATTCGAACTTCAAGATACGTCATATTTGCTAAATATACGTCATGGATCGGATATGTAAATGTCAAAAGTGAAGTTTTTATTTGAAAAAACGTCACTTTTGATTTGACATTGACACTGACATATCCGATCCATATCGTATCTTTAGCAAATTTTTGTCGTATCTTAGAGTCAGGCCGAATAAACGGAAATTATTACTCAAGTCACTTTTTTTTTATTTGTCATCCTGATAGGTACATTTTTACTTTTCGGTTTGCGTTTGTCGATAAGGGAGCATTCCACGGGCTGCCCGTACAAACTCGTTTTATTTCATATATTACCACTTTTTCTTCGGCGTTTAAAGCCGACTGTTATTTTTCTGTGCATATTTCTGACCTTTTGTCACAGAAAAAGAAAATCCTATACCTACATAATCTACAGCAAATTCGCGTTTGTAAATAATACAAGTTGTTTCTGGTATAATTTCATGGAATGCTCCATATACGATTGTAATCTTGGATACTACATCGCGCGAATCAGGACTCTAAGCAAGCCCGCTGCGTGGCATTGACCGACGACATCATGGGCAGGACAGCAATATAATTAGGTATGCCCGTGTGATAAAGATAGGAACAGGCGGGTCAATGTATGAATTTCATCGTGCTTAGATTCTTTATTTTAGGCCCTCTCCACAGGCTAGCCCTCTCGTACATATTATGGTATTTATGGTATATTAGGGATAGTAATATGGATGATAGCGACGATGATGCCGTTCAAGTTTTCCTTTTTTATTGTGGGACGTACCACATTATTACAATCTATAAATTGTAAATACAGATGTCAATCACATTGAAAAAATCAACGATGTTCAGTTCTGGCCAACGTGGGACTAGAACCCACATCCTTGCATTGGACCGGTAATCCAAGGATGTGAGTTCGAGTCCCACAAGCCAGAGTTGATCATCGTTGATTTATTCATTCGACGCTGAAGAATCAATACTGTCTAAGTAACAAATAATTTAAAATTTAGATTCTATTCGTTATTTTTTTCTGCACCTAACTGCATTAAAGGGTAAAAAAAACGTTAATAAAGTGTTAGTTAGACAGTATTGATTCTTAAGCATCGCATTGCGATTGACATCTATATTTACAATTTATAGACACCATTCAAGTGATATAAAACTTAACACGTCAATTAACTTGTTGAAAAACTATACTAATCACCTGACCAATTACACGCTTGGACATCGCTATAAATAGTTATCTCGGATCGCTGTTTGTCGCGACATGACTCGCATTTTAAACTACCTTTGTCTTGGCTTCGCTTCCGAGTACTTGTCTTCCGAGATGTTCGTACCTTATGTATGAATGAAAATATTCCATATACCGGGTGTGGCCTGTAACACGAGCAAATAATTAAAACATAAATTGTACTCCTTAAATGGTGACACTTTTGTTCAACAACTTTTAAAAATTATGACGTATTTAGACTCCCTATTTTTCATACAAAATAATTATTACCTTCAATGGACGCCATCGCCACGCCATTATCATTGTGATTGACGTTGCGTGTCACGCCTTAAACATAACAAAATTCGCAATACATTGCGTCTTAGAATAAACTTAAAAGTGTATTAAAAATTAAACCACGAGTTATTTTTAAAAGTCGCTGAACAAATGTTGGTCCGTATGAGGAGTACCAGGCTACAGTTAAATTTTTTTATCATATTACAGGCAACACCCGGTATATTCTCGTTTGAAAATATAATGCCAAAGTCAGGTTTTACATTAGTGTAACAGGACATAGGACAAGTAAAGGTGACGTTCGACGCCGCATTAAGGATGTCTCACGTTAGACCGGGCCGTGTCCGGGCCGGAACTTCCGGGGACTTACTTTTCTATGACGTGACGCTTTCCATAGAAACCGATCCGCCGGAAGCTGCGGCCCGGACACAGCCCGGTCTAACGTGATCGTGAATCATCCTTTAAGGATGACACGCTAAACCGGGCCGGGCCCGGTCCGGATCTTCTGGCGCTTCATTTTCTATGAAAAGCATCACGTGATCACCGATCAGCCGTCATAGAAAATGACATGTCGGACGCCTCAGCCCGGCCCGGCCCGGTCTAGCGTGAGTCATTCTTTACTGCCACGATTATGACGTTCATTCCGTCACTCATTTTATCAAGGAAATCGACAGATACAGCGGTAACAACGGCGCCGCAACAGTAATGCAGCTTCAACTGACATCCGAATAGCACTTTTAGTAGATAAGTAGTAATGCTCAATTAAAGACTGACATAAGTTACTTACATCACTCAGTTCCGTATAGAATTTGTATGATGCTTTCACATTAAACGGTCTAGTTGTTTTATTGTCATCATTGAAACTCCAATTTGCCTTCCGTAAAATTAAGTACCTACCTAACTTTAGTCCATGCATAGGCACAGCTTACAACTATGGTCCAAATTCAAGTTCCATTGTATAGATATAGGTAAGTATTTTTCAAATTATGTTGAGGATATACCTAATATTGTAAGAGTGTATCTAAGCTCCAAAATAAATGTAACGAGTACAAATCATAAAGGCTCGTTAAAAACTAGACCATAGTTGTACTTAAGGACTATAGTTACCTGATTTTACGGTTATATCCACCGTGACTCAGGCTGTGACACCACAAAATTACTCGTAGGTACAACAACTTTTAATACACAAAAGTATCACTAGTTGTAAGTCGTGTGTTATAAGTCGAATAGAGCCTTTATCTCCCGCAGGACTCCATCCCACATATTTAGCATTTTGTTATTTTACATGCGTCAATTTGGATTGACCTCACTGTGACCGAGTGGCGGTCGCGTTTGTGTCACCTCAACCTCAGTTTGAAAAATCTGATTCACTTGACAAATGACATTACGGCTCAGGGTCGTTGCCAGGTGTTTACTCAGGTTTTTACAGTATTGTTTAACGTATTTTCTGTATCTTTAGGTACTTAAATAAAAGTAAACAAATAATTTGGACATTTTCGGGTGGTTACAACATTTATTGATTAACCAACCAGATTCAAAACCGCCTGGATCTGTCATTGAACGACCTGACTTTAACCTACATTATTTGATCATGTAATGTTTTCATCTACCCTCAACTGGCTTAAGAAGCCATTTGAGGGTAGGTTTTGTTTACTCTTTTTTAAATACATACCTAAAGATACAGACTATAGGTAAGTACACCATGAAAATGTTGTGATGAAATCTTTAAATAGGCAGTTTTAAACACGGCCTAAACTCAAAACAAAGGTTCTACTTCAAATCTATGTGTAATCTTCAAATTTGTTTGGAACTTCGTAATATACGTTCCAATTCGAAAGTTAGGACGTCATGGATATCAAAATCATCGCTGGCAGAATTCACTTGCGTCGGAGATAGGTGAACAATAGAGGAAGCTCTTGAGGACGTCTCTTGGTTATTAGCCATTAGCCAATCAGAGGATGGCAGAGGAATGCTAATTAGCCAATCAGGCGGTCTAGCATTAGTTGCGTTCTCGTAACTTTGACTTCAAGTATGGTCACACGCGCGAGAACGCAACTTATGCTAGACCGCCAGAGGATAGTTTCTGAGGTTGTTGAGCTGTCAGGTTACATCTTGGTATTCAGATCTTCAACGGATACATGGATTAGGATTAGGTAGCAGCACCGAAAGAAGTGTTTAGATGTTTTCTCTTTATCGTCTCGTAAAGGGCCCCACTTAATTGCAATTGCAAGTGAATCCATCTATAATGCGCAATGAAGTTTTTGCAGTCTATATATTTTATTCGTCTCTACTTGTATTTGTTTTAATGTGTGTAAACTAGAGGTTAATCTCCCCGCCTTTAACAGTAACTTCAATTTGCATACAAAATTACAATTTTCATGTGCAACTAAGATTCTTAAAGAATTATCCGAGCCACTGGAGCGGCGATTTCCTATTTGTAGCTCTGCTATTGTGTCTTTATTTGTATCAAGGTAGCGAGCGTAGAAACTGTTGCAGATATCTACTTAGCATAGCTTCGTGTTTACTTCCTAATGAATTTTTTGAATCCTTTAAACGCCAAGAATCAAAGGCGACGGGAGTTGTCGGGCATATGGAACGCTTAGGTTGAGTCTGTGCGGAAATAGTTTCCCGGACTCTTCGTGGAATATCTGCCCAATTCGAACTTTAAGATACGTCAATTAATAGATCTATAGTTCGTTTTTTTTAGCATAACGCTACGTCTTACGTAGGCGAACAACGCGCGAACGCGGCGCGGCGCGGCGCGGCGAAATCAATCCTTTGATGCCCATAGAAGTGTCCTACGTAAGCGATCTCGTTGCGAACGCGGTGCGGCGCGATTTGCACGCGAATGTCAGGCGGCGCGGCGCGGCGCGGCGCGGCGGCGGCCGCTTTCGCCGCGCCGCGCCGCGCCGCGTTCGCGCGTTGTTCGCCTACGTAAGACGTAGCGTTAGAAAGAACTTGCAAGAAGGTAAGCGATCTTGATATGTCTTTTAATTGAAAAACGCTTTTTAATAATCAAAAACTATTACTTATGAAAGCAGAAGAATATAAATGATTGTATTAGATTCATAATTGTTACATATTTGCCGTCACTTATTTTTAAAATGTGTTTTTCAATTAAAAGACACATCAAGATTGTTTACCTTATTTCTAATGCTAAAAAAAGCGAACTGTAGAAACGATATTGATTACATATGTCAGTGTCATAAGTCAAAAGTGACGCTTTTGTTTGAAGAAACGTCACATTTGACACTGACGTATATGGTGTCTGCTAAATCATAAATATTACCAAAGTGCGGCCCGCGTCAACTTCGTTAACTACTATGTGGCCCTTGGCTGCTAAAAGGTTGCCGACCGCTGCTCTAGCTGGTACTTAGTCGATTATTTTAGTTTCGTCATGTACAGAATAATGTGTCATCCATAAACCAACTTCCATTACTTCCTATCAGCGACAGTGGAATTTACATATAAAACAACGTAACCGTATAACAACACGTTTTCTATTTTTCATTTCAATCGCGTCGTTCCGCCTTTCGATACTTTCCTATACTAATACGCAGCTAAAACCAGCGTAAGCTGAGCCCCCTCGCCCCCCGAGGTAGTTAGCCGCTTATATGCGGTGACGGGTTTGGAGTGTAAATCTGGAGGTCCACGCCGAGTGGGTGGTGGGAAGCGGAAGGCGCCTGGAGTGCGGACAATGCCCGCCCGGCGATCACCGCTACGTTCCCAGCTCATTACGTATTTACTATAAAACTTCTATTACTTTAGACTTTGGAGGCACTTTGTTGGGATTGGCGTTTTGTTTTTTAAATTATTCTCACACAGTGGCTCGGGTCGTGAAAGTCTAATGCCGCCAACAGGGTTACTGGACATCTAGGTCGCGCGTTATTGTGATGAGACCTTGCGCATACTATGATTTTTCAATTAATATCTATTTGCTATGCGTGGCACGGTTTTCACGGAGTAAATCAAGGATATGCTGCGATTAAAGCGCAATTCTATTATTAGAAACTATGTATATCGGCTGATGCATTACGCAACCGTTTTAAACGTCAATAGTGCGTAATAATAATTTAATTAAAAATAAAATCTTGATTCCATCAGCTTGATTGAATCATCTTTATGGAGATTTTGCGTACATTTGCAACAGAAACAAATTGGTTGACTTGACATTTTCACGATGCAATCAAGGCTGGAGTTCGTAGTGTACGTAACGGTCCACGTATTTTGTCGTACTGACTCAAAGAGGCGTAAAGGCGATTAAGCGAAGAGTACGTAGACTGTTTTGGTTCAGAGTCGTTGTATTTAGACTGGATAGGCCGTGTCATCGGCAGCGCGAACGCGGGCGAGTAGAGTTCTTGTGAAACTGATGTAAATTGACCTCGAGACGGGTTACGGGTAACAGGAATGTCCAATCAGAAAATACATTCGTGCTGGTCCATCTGAAGTTTGGACTCGGTAAACGGTTGTAATGCCATCTCTGGTCGCATAGTGTTGCCAGCTTGAGCGGCGAACTTCGTCAACATTCGATTATTTCATAACGGCGCTCCAGAATTCGGAGTTCAATCGATTAATAGATTAATCCATAGCCCACGCGACGTGTTGCGACATTCGTTAACGACTGTTGTCGGGATGAACGCGCTTCTGAATTAATAGTTATCCAGTGAGCTGTGTTATTTATTTCTAGTTTTTTTAGTTGCTCAAACAACTACTAAATTAAAATACACATGTTTTATTGGACGCGTGTTTTGTTGCCGTGTTGACTTTTAATTTTATAATAAATCAATGTGCAAGGAAAAGTGACCTGACTGAAATGACTTAGGTATTGTTAAACTAAGCTAGCATTGTTATAAATATGGAGTACCTAAGTGTTCGCGTTTGATGACGTCAATCCATGTAAATCACCCATACAACCATTTCCAGTCGCCGTTACGACGCGGTGTAGACACATCTTGTGTCGATACCGTCTGTTTCGGTCACAATTCCAGTCGCAGAGTCGTCGCCGTGTCGACACAGTTACCAGAAATGGGGAAGGGTCGACACATGACACAAAGTGACATAAAGTGTGGTCGCCGTGTGCACACATTGTTTCGGGTTTGCGACTACTTTATGCCAAAATCATTCGTTCATTCGTTCATTTTGTTCCTGTCAAATGGAAACTGTCAGATGGAAAAATAGTTAAATAAAAATAAGTGACATTAATACGCCATCTCTAAAACGGATTACAAGACGTAATTATATATTATTTGCATTTATATTACAATAGGACTTAAATTATTATGGGGAATTAAACTGCTCGAGTGATTTGATAAACTAAGTGTAATATAATCAACGCGCCACCACATTGTTTTAGTTTAGCCGGAAATGAAATTGTTTACTTCTCAGTGCTTGTGTTCATAAATATATTATTTGATGCATTTTTAGTACTTCGATGCGTATACTATACTTAAATAACAGAAATAACGCTTTACATACTACGAAACTTGTTAATTATGATGTATAAATATGGTTTAAGGCTGAGAAATATTGCAGTCACAAAGTAGTCGCAAATGTTTCGACTTTGTGTCGACTCTGTGTAGACACATGACACGCGCTGTCAAAAGTAATAACAAAGTTACTGTATTTGCAAAATGGCTCCTTGTGTTCATTTGTTTTCAGATATTCTCAAAGTGTAAAAATGACGTAGTCAGAGATGGGGCTTAATAGATTAACTGTTTATTCGACTAATTAATGGAATAAAAAAAGTTAATCCTCAAATTTTAATCACGATTAGTTTAGTCGACCTAACATAGATTGAAATTGAATTAATCTGAACATTAATCGAATAAATTATCGATTAAATCTCGGTTGGAAGTTGACAGGGGGCCATTTTTGTGCGTAAAAATAATAGAAATGTCTTGCATGCAGATGGTAGCCAAACACTTTGTCATAAAAGTCGAGATGGGTGTCGATTTATAGGTTTTAGGGAGTGCCGATTTCGAAAATGATGACCATTTTGGAATCCAAAATGGCGGCCATGCACTGTGTCATAAAAGTCGTCATGGATGTCGTTTTATACGTTTTAGGGGGCCCCAATTTTGAAAATGATGACCATTATGGAATCCAAAATGGCGGCCATGCACTATGCCATAAAAGTCGTCATGGGTGTCGTTTTATAGGTTTTGGGGGGCGCAGATTTAGAAAATGATGACCATTTTGGATTCCAAAATGGTGGCCATGCACTATGTCATAAAAGTCGTCATGGGTGTCGTTTTATAGGTTTTAAGGGGCGCAGATTTCGAAAACGATGACCAATTTGGATTCCAAGATGGCGGCCATGCACTATGTCATTAAAGTCGTCATGGCTGTCGTTTTATAGGTTTTAGGGAGCGCAGATTTCGAAAATAATAACTATTTTGGAATCGAAGATGGCGGCCATGCACTATGTTAAAAGTCGACATGGATGTCGTTTTGTTGGTCATGGTCATCATTTTCGAAATCTGCTCTTCCTAACACCTATAAATCAAGTAAATCAACATCTATGACGGCTTATATGACAAAGTGCACGGCAGACATCTTGGAATCCAAAATGGTCATCATTTTCGAATTCTGCACTCCCTAAAACCTATAAAACGATATCCATGATGACTTTTATGACAAAGTGCACGGCACACATCTTGGATTCCAAACTGGTCATCATTTTAGAAATCGGCACTTCCTAAAACCTATAAAACGATATTCATGACGACTTTTATGACAAAATACGTAGCGGCCATCTTGGATTATAAAATGATCATCGTTTTCGAACTCTGCACTCCCTAAAACCTATAAATCGACATCCGTGACGACGCAAGTTATCTTTATTTTCAGATCTAACAAATTGCTACAGAATACAAAGGACAAAAAAAGAAGCGAGGAGGTAATGAAACAAGCAAAAATACAGATGATTCCTCGACGCAATTGGATGCTTCTTAAATTGTGTCCAGATTTTTTTGTCATAAATGTTTTTATTTTTCACGTATTACTCTCACAAGTTCCGTGACATTTCGACCTTGTAATTTTTTAAGTAAATGTTTTTGTTTATCTGTGAGGATCTCATCATCTCACTAGAATAATATAATCAAGGTATGTTTATATTTGATAATTGAAATAGTAACGCAAAAAAAAATTATATTTGTGTCTTATATTCCTGCCGAAGACTTTTATTTTTCCTTTTCCTTCTACACAAGTTTGGTCAAGTAATAAGAATTTAGGGCTCTCAATTTTATTTTGACTTCTACAACAGTAAAGCTACGAGGCCATGTTTGGTATCGTTTTCGTATAAATTCGCAGTACCAAATTTAGTTCTGATGGTATCACATTGACACCATTCCAAAGTAAAAACATATTTATAAACTTACTTTCTTTTAAACTCCTCTTCACGCTTAAACTGCTGAACAGTTTTAATTTAAATTTAGTACACATATATTTTGAGTCCCGAGACAGGACATAATAAGTTATCTCAAAAATCATCCTTCAAAGGTGTGAAATGAGGTGTAGGGGGGAATTCAGAATTGACTTCTTGAAGTTAATACTGTTTAAGTTTAGGTTTGAAGTCATGTTTTTTTTATCATTTTTAACTAAATCAAAGATGTAGACCATCCCAAATTTAATATAAATCGGTTCAGCGGTTATTGATTTTCCGTACAAATTTCCACGCCACTTTTCACACCTTCAAAAGATGATTTTGGTTATAAGATCTATCCTATGTCCTGTTCCGGGACGCAAACTATTTCTATACCAAAGCGTCAAGAGGAGTTAAAAAAAAACCGACCAAGTGCGAGTCGGACTCGCGTATTAAGGGTTCCGTACATTAAGTCCGACTCGCGCTTGACTGCACATTTCTAATAGGTTTTCCTGTCATCTATAGGTAAAGAACTATTTGGTGTATTCAGACAGACAGACATACAGACGCACGAGTGATCCTATAAGGATTCCGTTTTTTGCTTTTGAGGTACGGAACCCTAAAAAGATTTTTTTTATTTTGTGGAATGGTTTCAATGCGATACCTTAAATGGATTCAGCAACCCAGATTTATACGAAAACGATACCATACACGGCCTAGCACCTTCACTGATGTAGATATATCAAGATAAAATTGAGAGCCCTAAATAAACTTTTAAGAGCGGATATCTCAAAAACTATTCAACATATCGAAAAAATTGACTGAATAAACTTGTAACAAATTAAATTAACTTTCATTTTGTATAAGTGGCCATGTCGCTAAGATGCATAGTTTCCGAGATATAATCGAAAAACCGGAAAATGGGACATTCAAAGCCCCCTCTCTTCCCCCCGCTCAAGGGCTACGGCCGGGGACTTTTGATATGTTCACCTCCTAACTTGTCCAAACCAAGTTACAGAGTCAAAAATTGTGTTCCGAGCATTTCCCTCTACAACTTTTTTGAGCATTCGTTGGCTGACCTAAGTAGCTTATTGCATTTCTTTAAAAACTTTTCTGTAAAAGGTTGACGGGTGTTGGGTATGTTTATATGGTTTTGGTCGATTATTATCATTTGCATCGCCCATGATGACTTACTAGAATTACTTACGAGCACACGAGACACTAATAGTAGTTTGACAAACCTTGGTTTTCAAGAGGTATTTTATATTGACATTTGCTGTCACAAATTTGCTGTCAGATTTAGTCGCAAACCGCACGCAAAGTGCACACAAATGTGTTGACACCTTGTTACGGAAAAGTGTACACACGGCGACGACACTTTGTTTCGAAACAATTCTAGACACATTGTGTGGACTCTGTTACGACACATCTGACATTTAGTTACCACTTTGATGATTCTGCGACTGGAATGGTTATATGGGTTACGAGCACACGAGACACTAATAGTAGTTTGACAAACCTTGGTTTTCAAGAGGTATTTTATATTGACATTTGCTGTCACAAATTTGCTGTCAGATTTAGTCGCAAACCGCACGCAAAGTGCACACAAATGTGTTGACACCTTGTTACGGAAAAGTGTACACACGGCGACGACACTTTGTTTCGAAACAATTCTAGACACATTGTGTGGACTCTGTTACGACACATCTGACATTTAGTTACCACTTTGATGATTCTGCGACTGGAATGGTTATATGGGCAGTTTATTTCTGAACTTTCTTTCATAAACACGATTCCATGATTCCATATTCGAGCTAGTTTCTATTCGTAGGTATAATGAATATTTGTTGAACGATGGTTGCTTACATAACGCTATTGCACACGTAAATAATGACATTTCAAGGTCGTCCGACGCAATTGGAAACTAGTATGCACGTGCTAGGTAGGTAAAAGTAGGTGTCAAATGATACAACAAAACTGTTATCACCACGTGATAAAATTTATGTACCTATCTACATAAATAATTATTATTTTGCAGATTAAGTACCAATAATTTATAAAAAGACAGCTAGAAATAAAGCATTTTGTTAAGGTAGAGACATAAAAATATAGGATACACTCATTTTTATGACATGCGTTTTATTAGCGTGTTTTAGCTTGATTTGTTAGTTGTTCTAATTGACATTGTTTAGGTATCTGTGTCCCATCAAAGTATTTTACAAGGAAATTATTATTTCTAGAATAACAGAAGCGGTAATAAGGTTAAGTTTGTCAGAAAACAAAGTAGACAAGTATACAACCAGGCCCTGACACAAATGCGTATAGCATGCATACATATTTTGCTTTGGCTACTTTAAGTCTCTACTTGGTACATATCTTCCACTAAGTACTTTAAAACAGGGACTGTTACCGGTACCTGTAACTAAAAACCGGCCAATTGCGAGTCGGACTCGCGTTTCTAGGGTTCCGTACATAAGTCCGCCTCACGCTTGGCTGCACATTTCTAATAGGTTTTCCTGTCATCTATACATAGGTAAAGAACTATTTTGTGTACATATTTTTTTCAAAATTTTAGACCCAGTAGTTTCGGAGGTAAAGGGGGGGGGGGGGGTAATGGTAATTTTTTGACTACATATGTGTACCTTTACATATGTGTACCAAATTTCAACTTAATTGGTCCAGTAGTTTCCGAGAAAATAGGCTGTGACAGACGGACAGACAGACGCACGAGTACTCCTATAAGGTGATCCTATAAGGGTTCCGTTTTCTCCTTTTGAGGTACGGAACCCTAATAACCCATAGCAAATGAAATATTTCTCTGATATTCTACAATGATATGATATTTAGGTAAGGGCAATGAGTTATCAGATTAAATTGAAATGCATAATATGCGTAAACAACCGATATACCGAGTGTGGCCTGTAACATGAGCAAAAAATTAAACTGTACGCTGTACTCCTCATACTGACCAACATTTATTCAGCGACTTTTATAAATAACTTGTGGTTTGATTTTTAATACACTTTAAAGTTTATTCTAAGACGCAATGTATTGCGAATTTTGTTATGTTTAAGGCGTGACAAGCAACGTCAATGACAATGATATGGCGTGGCGATGGCGTCCATTGAAGATAATATTTATTTTGTATGAAAAATAGGGAGTCTAAATACTTCATAATTTTTAAAAGTTGTTGAACAAAAGTGTCACCGTTTGAGGAGTACAATCTATGTTATAATTATTTGCTCGTGTTACAGGCCACACCCGGTATATACCGTAATTGAATACCGGTTTTCGATCTCTGCTTTAAAATAAGCCCTTACAATATGAGACTGTGCTATAGTTCCCACGAACAACGCACTCAACTCATTAAGCCATCGCCTCATAAATATTTTCATTATCTATTATTTGAAAGACATTACGCAACTCATCCAGAAAGTGAAGTGATCTCATCACTCGCATCTCTGGTTATTATGCAAGTCGGTCACTCGTCACTGCACAATGGCCGCCTATTATAGGTAAATGTATTGGCATTTAGGCGAAGTCACAACACACGTATTGCATTAGTTGGCCTCGCAGGTAAGCAGCTCACTAGATGGAGCTTTGGACACCATGAATTATCGCTTTGAAATGAAATGAAAATCTTTATTTCAGGCAACTAGTGGCCCATACATAAATACCTTAAAACTAGCATACATATTATAAAAATATATTTTAAAACTAAACACTACAAAACACATTATGGCTGCGATGCATTACGCAACCCCGCAGTGTCAGGGAGCCGGCCGCGGAACCGCCGAAACTTGACACCCTTCGGCCAAAATTCCTCCTTGGTGAAGGAGTTCCTCCTTTCGCAGGTACCTACTACTTCTCATTAGTACGCAAGTAAGTAAGTTGCGACTGCTTAGCCACTATGACAATTGCTAACTTATAGGTGTACCGTTTAACTGAAGCAGTTGGTAAGAAGTTATAAGTAACTTCAAGTTTGAAGATCATTTGTAATCGCAATTTCTCTATTAACCTCCTGAGATAAGTTTTAAAACTAAGGTGTAGGAGTTATACTGGCTGTTATTATTACAACTGCTGATTTCTTTTTTTTATGCGTCAGTGGCAAACAAGTACACGGCCCACCTGATGGTAAGCAGTCTGTGTATAATTTTCAGGTAAAAGGCCGCATTATATATGCTATAGCTTGTGACCGCGCGTTTCGTAGAGACTTCACAATGCAGCGCCTAAGGAACGTAGTCTATGGTCTATGGGCCTACACTGACATTCTGACTTAGTATTGGTCAATTGGTAAAGGTATACGTTCTTGAAAGTGCGCTGGGTATGTAAGTTATTGCACCTAATTGTATATTACTGGCACTTATAGTGACATTTTGAATTTTATGGTGTTTTGTTTAATACCAATTTGTAACGTATAAACCTAACTTACTTACTCGTACAATAAAGCAGCGCTACGTCCCGTTACGAAGATTTATTTATTTAATCTATGAACAGAAGACACTTTTTACCTTTAAAGGAATAACTTACTAAGTGCCTATTATAATAAAACAATGGTTTATCTTTTTGGCAGGCGTTTGAGAGGGGGTCCCCTCGCTCCGGGTCGTTCCTTATGCAAAGGTTGTCCATCGCGGTTCAACGTAGCAACGCGACGAGCGTGATGGGCTCCTTTGCAACTGGAGGGGCTTCGGGCGAATTTTGAGAATAGTTTTTGTGTTGTTAGTTGTTACTTTGTAAATTGTGTAACTATCCATTTCGAGTTAAAAGGAGCCCAAGCTACATTTACACCCCTTAAGTATGAAGGTACAGGGGACCGATTTTTGAATTCCGATCGCTCGATTTCGGCACTCGAAAATCGGTGGAAATCGGAGAAATACATATGTTTAAAATATAATTTAAATGCCTAGTTGTGGAGATATTATTGAACGAAATACATGAAATCGTGCGGTCGAAATTCAAAAATCGGGCCCCAGTTGAAGAAAAAGCCCAATCAACAACCCTATCTTTATTAATGATAAACGAAGAAAAACACAAAGACAACAAAGTTAAAGCAAATTTCAAGATCAGCTTACCTACTGCAGCGAGGTCGGCAGAGCCACCCGACCACCTTGCGCCGGCGCTTGTAAATATTTAACGTTCTGCGCCGTTCCGAACGCTGCCCGAGCATGGGGTAGCCAAAAGCTCGTATCCTTAGCTATCAGGCCAGTGATGAGTGGACTTATCGAGAAAGAGAAACGGTCCTATTGGAACTTTAAGATACGTTAGTTAATAGATCTGGAAAAGATATGGATTAGATATGTCAGTGTCAAAGCTGACATTTCTTCAAACAAAAAGGTCACTTTTGACATTGACATATCTAATCCATATCTTTTCTAGATCTATTAACTGACGTATCTTAAAGTTCGAATTGGGCCGAGAGGCTTTAGCGTAAAGCGAATCTATCGAGCGAGATATTTTTTCGTGAGCGAGGGATATCTCTTAGAAAAAGCAATCAGTGATTTATTAATACACCTCATATACTTAGCTATACGTAGCTAAGTATGACTACTACTACATTGTCTCGATCCTGAGATTGCGCAGGATCGAGACAACTGGCGTTTACTCGTGTCGGAGACTAACACTCAATTTGGGTCGCTGCGCCATTAAGTAAATATGTATGTATGTATGTATTAAGTAGTAGTAGTAGTAGTCATACTTAGCTACGCGTATATTAATTGCCGTACCGATTACACTAAGTTACAGATGTCGAGGTCACATTATACTAGTTCGCCTCAAAAATCGACTCGCCCACCCTCTCGTAACTTGATGGAAATGCAGGCGATGCATGCCGAACCAAGGTCTTCCGTATTTTCGGAAAAAGGGCAAGCATAATTGAGTGCTGCCAGTGCACGTCATAAATCTATCTGTTGATATGTGACACGCGACATGTCCATGAAGAACTTTAACCTGCAGCCCTATTACGGATGGCTTTATCCACGTGACAAAATATCTGTCACTTTTTAACAAAGCGCGATTGATAGTAACGGATACCGTTTTATCACGCTGTCACGTAGACAAGAACGACCATCATATCCGTACTGACTACGGAAAGAGTTGACATTTTAGCTGCTGTCGATATATACATATATGTGTTTTGTATTGGTTTATTGCGTTTCATCGTAGCTTTTAAAATAAGCCTTTGGTCCGTTTTCATAACTATGGTTTTCGTAACTGGCTGCCAAAGAAGATTTATTTTTCCTGTTTCATAATTAATTATCAAACAAGAATTCACTTTCTGCTTTCGTAATCGAGTATTTTTTCTTCGTTCGTAATTAATTATCAAAACTTATTATTTTTTCTTTTTTCATAATTGGACATTTTTGTGTGATACACTTAGTACCTTTCTCGTGTAAAACGATACACACCTTTTTTTAAGAAAGACAAATTTAATGTTATTTATATACTCAGAATCATGAGCTGATTCCATCCTTCTACGAAAAAGTAGGCATATTTCTGAAAATTTTCATAAATTTCACTTTGTTTTCCATAGTCCATTCCGTAACCGCCGTACAACGCGTTTGAAAAATTGTAACGGAACCTAAAAATAAAACTTACGACGCTTTCTTTCTCCTTGTAGGATAGAACAAAAATCCTTTATATCGAAGTTAATAACGAAACTCGATTACTAAAAGAGTAATAAATTCTTGTTTGACAACTAATTACGAAGCAGCGAAAAATAATTCATATTCAAACATCAAACATCAAACATCAACATTTATTCAGCAAATAGGCCACAAGGGCACTTTTACACGTCAACATTGAATTTACATAAAAGCAAAAATAATAACATCAACAATTTTATAAAATAAAACTAACAATTCAATCTAACGTATTACAATTACTAAGAGATGTATATGGTCTCTTAATGTCGAATTACATACAAAATACAGATAAAAAAACACACACAAAAAAAATCTATAATATTTAGAGGTGTAAATGTCTCTAGGTGTCAGAACTATAAGATTATATAGTTTATCAAGTTATCCTTAGAGATGTATAAGGTCTCCAAGAGTCAATATCCTGTATAATTAATACATTCATTAAAAGAAAAGAAACATACGAGAACAGAATGAGGCGTCTCACTGTAATTAATTAATAAAAGTTACTAAGTATAATAGCTCGTGTTAGCTTAACAGACCAGTCTCCACAAACAGCACCCGTTCACGAGTATGACGCGTATCTCAGCCATCGCCTCCCTCAACCTTCATTCGGGAAAGTGGTATTTGGTAGCCAATCCAGGCGAAAACAGAAAAAAAATCTTATTTCATAACCAGTTACGAAACTCGATTACGAAACCAGAAAGTAAATTCTTGTTTGATAATTAATTATGAAATAGGAAAAAAATATCTTCTTTGGCAGCCAGTTACGAAAACCATAGTTATGAAAACGGACCAAAGGAAAATAGGTACCTACTGAGTCGATTACTAAAGTGAGGTGTCATACACATTTACCGCTTCACTGTGTGTTAATATTTTGTTATTTTCTGTTTAATTTTTTTTGGTTCAGCAACGTACACGTACAGGTCCCTGACCATGCTGTATTTATGAACGATCATTCAAACACGATTGCGGCCCGACGTACTTACTTAGAATAGTTACCTATATTTCAAGATGTACTTTTGACGTACCTATTAATATTGAATGGAAAACATAAGGATTGCACAAGCCTAAGTAAAAGAGAACGGATAAGCATATTCTATCGCATAGCCAATGTGAGAGAGTGAGACACTGATAATAAAATCGATTTAAATTCAAGTTAAATTGGCTGTGTCAGAACGCGGCTCCAGGTTAATGTAAAATTCAGAGTGCTCTCTCATTATTTATTTATTCATTCGTTATTATTTACACTTTATTATGTCTGGCTGCCGATTGTTTTAGGGCTCGATATCAGACTGTTTACTTTTCAAACCTCGTATCTCGCCGGAGCATTTTCTACAGTTAACAACCTTATTTCATATGGGGTTAGGTTAGCTATTAATTGGCGCAGTCAAGTAGGATAGGAAAGTGATGTAACAGTTCCGTTAGTGATATTTTGCGGCGGTTTTGGACGCATTGTGGTGACAGCGAATACCGTTTGGATATTTATGTGCATATTGTGCATTAAACAGCATGGGATTTAATTGATCGGTTACAATGGGCTTATAAATGTTATCTCGCATATGTTTAAGTCGATTACCATTTGCTGACGGCTTTTTAAATTTTTGAGTCATCTTTCAGTTAGTACAATTATGCGATTTATTGATATAGGCATCCACTGCATGTAGGTAGTAACAATTTACATTATCATAATGACAATTACTATAATTTCTACATTATGAGCTACTAGCTATTGCCCGCGACTTCGTCCGCGTGGAATCTTATCTTCAACATGTACCTATAATTTTCATATCCAAGCAATGTTGAAATTAAGTACTTTTCTTTTTTAGCAAGTTGTATGAAGTTTTAAGTCAAGTGGATTTCAAAAATCTTACTTTTGAAAAATTATATAAAATATAAATAAAAATGTTTTTCTACTATTATTAAAATTAAGTATGGATTTTGATGTTGGTTGCTGAAATTACTTTTCTTGTATTCTCATAATAGGTACCTATGCCCTTATACAAAGATTCAAGTTCCGCATTCCGCACTCACTAAATATCTGATCTCCATACAAACTTTCAACCCCTTTCTCACCACCTTGGGGGATGATTTTCAAAAATGCTTGAATTAGTTTTCATGTTTTTTAATTTATTACCTTTTTCCAAAAAGTTAAAGTTCCTAGCTTAAAATTAAATTTACACCCCAAGACGAATTTTCATCCCCTTTTTAGCCCCCTTAGGGATTGAATTTCCAAAAACGTTGCAATTTTTTTTTTTTGTAATCGGCTATTATGTCTTTCTAAGAAGTTTCAAAGCATTTGTTATGGATTCAAACTTTGAACCCCATTTTAACCCTGTTAGGGGATGAATTTTACAAATCGCTGAAATCACTTTTCTTGTCTTCTAATAATATACCCAAATACAAAGATTCAAATCCCACGCTCGAAAAAATGCATGATATCCATACAAAATTTCAACCCCGTTTTCACCACCATAGGGATGAATTTTCAAAAACCCTGAAATTAGTTTTCTTGTATTTGAATTTGATACTTTTTTACAAAGTTTCAAGTTCCTAACTTAAAATAAAATTTGCACCCGAAGACGAACTTTCATCCCCTTTCTAACCCCCTTAGGGGTGGAATTTCCAAAAACGTTGCAATCACTTTTTTTGTAATCGGCTATTATGCCTTTCTACGAAGTTTCAAAGCATTTGTAATGGATTAAAATTTTGAACCCCTTTTTAACCCTGTTAGGGGATGAATTTTACAAAACGCTGAAATTACCTTTCTAGTCTTCTAATAGTATCCCTAAATACAAAGATTCAAGTCCACCACTTGAAATTTTTTTTGATATCCATACAAACTTTCAACCCCTTTTTCACCACCTTAGGGGATGAATTTTCTAAAACGCTGAAATTAGTTTTCTTGTATTTTAATAATATATCTTTTTACGAAGTTTCAAATTCCTAGCTGAAAAGAAAACTTTAACCCCATACAAACTTTCATCCCCTTTTTAACCCCCTTAGGGGTTGAATTTCTCAAAATCGCTTCTTATCTCTTGTACACTTTATAAATGCAATCTGGTGTGCAAATTTTAACTTTCTGGCTTTTGTAGTTTCGGCTCTGCGTTGATGAATCAGTCAGTCAGTCAGTCAGGACACTTGCATTTATATATTAGAGAGAAGATGATTTGAAAATGTATCTCCCCCAGGACCACATACTAGCAACATCGCAACTAAAAACACCTTTTACAACGACCCACATTGCCACCTCTGCAGAAACCTGATGGGACACTGGCCCACTCCGCGACAGAGAAAGCTAACTTGTTTGCTTCTCTGTTTGCGAGCAATTCACGTCTAGATGCAGGCTCAAAACTTCCACCTACGCTACCTCATTGCAGTTCCTCTATGCAGAGAATTGCTATACATCAAAAAGAGGTACGCCGAGCTCTGCTGAATCTTGACGTGAATAAGGCCAATGGACCAGACGGTATACCTGCACGTGTACTAAAGCAGTGTGCGCCTGAGTTGTCTCCTGTACTGACACGCCTGTACCGCCTCTCTCTCCAAACAAGAACGGTGCCGAAATCCTGGAAGCTTGCAAACGTGCAGCCAGTACCCAAGAAGGGTAGTCGTGCTGATCCCTGCAATTACCGACCAATCGCCATTACCTCCATGCTCTGTAAAGTCATGGAAAGGGTACTTAACGGCAAACTGCTGGCATACCTCGAAGCAAATGATCTGCTCAGTGACCGTCAATATGGCTTTCGCCGAGGTCGGTCTACTGGGGATCTTTTAGCGTATGTCACGCACTGCTGCGGCGAGGCCATCGAGAGGAACGGTGAAGCGCTTGCTGTTTCACTGGACATCTCGAAGGCCTTTGACAGGGTTTGGCACGCAAGTCTCCTTAGCAAGCTTCCTGCTTACGGCATCCCTGCTGATTTTTGTAGCTGGCTATCTGATTTCTTGAGTGAACGGTCGATCAGAGTAGTTATTGATGGCTGCTCTTCGGACCTCATGGCCATTGACGCCGGTGTTCCTCAGGGGTCTGTTCTCTCCGCAACCCTTTTCCTGCTCCACATTAACGACATGCTGCAACCCAGCATTGTGGGTTATGCAGATGACAGTACGGTTGTTGAGAGATATTTGGCTAGTGCAGGGGACAGCAGGGAGGATATACGTTCACAGAGAGAGGCCATGGTTGAGCGAATGAACTTGACCCTTAGTCTCGTTTCCCAGTGGGGTGATGACAATCTGGTCACGTTCAATGCCTCCAAAACGCAGGCGTGTCTATTTTCCGCAAAACGGAGTCCATTCGACCTGACTCCTTCTTTCCGGGGTGCATCTGTACCTATTACCGACAGCCTGGAACTCCTCGGCATGGAGCTGAGTTCAGTCCTCGGCTTCGGCAGCTTCATTGAGTCTAAAGCACAAACTGCGGCCAGAAAGCTGGGCGTCCTAAATAAGGTGAAGCGATACTTCACACCTGGACAGCTTCTAACACTTTACAAAGCTCAAGTCCGGTCGTGTATGGAGTATTGCAGCCACCTGTGGGATGGCTCAGCTAAATACCAACTCGCCGCTTTGGACTCAGTGGAGCGCAGAGCCAGGAGGATGATTGGCGACAAGAAGCTAACGGCTAAGCTTCAGACTTTGGCCCATCGGCGGAAAGTCGCCAGCCTGTCGGTATTCTACAGGTTGCACTTCGGGGAGTGTGCCCAAGAGCTACACGAGCTCATTCCACCGTCCCCATTTTACCATCGGACTTTTAGACGCACGGCCGGTTTCCATCCTTACTTGGTAGATATTCCGCCAATTCGCACGAAGCGCTTTGCTTCTATTTTCCTTATGCGCACTGCCAAGGAGTGGAATTCCTTGCCGGCGTCTATATTTCCGTGCTCTTATAACCCGGCAACCTTCAAATCAAGAGTGAACAGGCACCTTCTGGGCGAGCTCGCTCCATCGTAGGCCACGTCTACGCCTCGGCTAGTCTGTGGCCATGAGTAAACCCATGCATAATAAAAAAAAAAAAAAGAATAAAAAACATAAACAACGTTGAAATCTTTTGGATTCGTATGAAGCGTCTTGTATTTATTGTTGTAATGGTATCAAGATATTCCTACGAGTATATAAGCTCGTTAGTAGTCATTATTGCTTATAGATAACGGATTGAAAGTGTTCATCTTATAACGTTATTGCACAGATAGCATAATAACAGGTAGATAAATAAACATAGTAATAAGAAACAGGTAGTGTAGGTAGATAATTAGCCATTGTCAATTATAAATGTTAATGGCCCTAATGGGCTAATCCTGCTAACTAAAACTAACTTTTTGTGCTGGCATACCTAAAGATTACCTTTAGATATACCTTTAATAACTAAAGGGAAGGAATTGAGAGTAGAAATTAAAACAGGGGTCATAAAGGCCGTAAAGGGGAAAGCAAGTTTAGTTTTTCAGAGTCTGTTCTGTAATGTGCTGTAAAACAAACAGCACCTCGTTGATATCCATTTACGAATTATTGTTTATTAGAGAGAAATACCTACACACACATAACTCACATAAATATTAGGCGGTTGTCACACTGCCACCGCGTCTCGTTGCGAGACGCGGAGCAACGGACTCGCATGCGGGGACAACGCACCAACGTCCGAGTTTTCTCCGCATCTCCGTCCGGAGCTGCGATGCGCGACGTCCCGCGTTACTTCCGTCTCGCGTTCATTTCACATTCGAACGTTAAGGTGAAAACAGTTCCTATTTGTCGATAAAATGGAAACGGAACTTATTCAGGACGCTGCGGTGATACTTTCAGTTTGTTTTTGTACAATCGAGTCATAAAACGCAGAAGACACTGCATGGGTACATCCCTATTTACAAACCAGACCTATAAATGGGTCTTTTGCTAGAGATTACCAAGATTTGAGGCAACACGAAGAAAAAAAATATAATTGCACCCGTATGTCGACCTCGTCATTTGATTATTTGCTAAGTAAAATATTCGTCGCATTTAATATTCCAAATTGCTGGACGACTTTCAATTTAAAAAATGAAGTTATCGACGTCGATATACTCGATATCCATTGCACCTACGTCCTTCTTGCACTAAAATTCGTACGGCACTGCGGAGCTTGGTGTGACATACCCTGCGGCACGCACCGCGTCTCCGTCCGAGCGCGCGAGTCGTCGTGCGTCTCGCTGCTCCGCGCGTTGACGCGGAGCCAGTGTATCGTACCATGCGTTTTTTCTATACTAAATCAAGATTCTACATACAAAGTTAAAAAACGCATCAACGGACGCCGTTGCGAGATGCGGAGCAGTGTGACGACCGCCTTAGGTACTAACATCTCGACCAATAGAGACGTTGATAAGTACCTAAGGTTAATGAACCCCGGGCAGAAAGTCAAGCTGTAATTGAATTCACTGAACTGCTTTGATTCGTTTTCATTAAACTAATTGTGGGCAATAAATTATGATTTAGATAAAACTAATTTGATGCGTTTGAACTAATCAAGAGAATTAATGAGGCTGTTGCGGATGTGATTCGGCAGGGAATGGAATATTTCATTCCGTTCTCCGACCTATCGCTCGATCATGGTACAATTCGGACTGTGCTCGAGCCGAGGCTCTTAAGCAGTCTGCATACCAGGCTTGGGTACTAGCCCGCGATACCAAAGCTGGAGCACAGAGGGTTCGCGCGAAGAAAAAAGCCTTTAACTCAGCTGCCAAGTCCTGCAAACGGGTGCTTCGAAAGGCTCGATTCGACCACGTCAGTCGAATAGGGGCCAAACTCGCCTCCTACCCTCCTGGTAGCAAGCGGTTCTGGTCCCTGTCGAAAGCGGTCGAATCCAACTTCTGCCGACCCACATTGCCACCTCTGCAGAAACCTGATGGGACACTGGCCCACTCCGCGACAGAGAAAGCTAACTTGTTTGCTTCTCTGTTTGCGAGCAATTCACGTCTAGATGCAGGCTCAAAACTTCCACCTACGCTACCTCATTGCAGTTCCTCTATGCAGAGAATTGCTATACATCAAAAAGAGGTACGCCGAGCTCTGCTGAATCTTGACGTGAATAAGGCCAATGGACCAGACGGTATACCTGCACGTGTACTAAAGCAGTGTGCGCCTGAGTTGTCTCCTGTACTGACACGCCTGTACCGCCTCTCTCTCCAAACAAGAACGGTGCCGAAATCCTGGAAGCTTGCAAACGTGCAGCCAGTACCCAAGAAGGGTAGTCGTGCTGATCCCTGCAATTACCGACCAATCGCCATTACCTCCATGCTCTGTAAAGTCATGGAAAGGGTACTTAACGGCAAACTGCTGGCATACCTCGAAGCAAATGATCTGCTCAGTGACCGTCAATATGGCTTTCGCCGAGGTCGGTCTACTGGGGATCTTTTAGCGTATGTCACGCACTGCTGCGGCGAGGCCATCGAGAGGAACGGTGAAGCGCTTGCTGTTTCACTGGACATCTCGAAGGCCTTTGACAGGGTTTGGCACGCAAGTCTCCTTAGCAAGCTTCCTGCTTACGGCATCCCTGCTGATTTTTGTAGCTGGCTATCTGAGTTCTTGAGTGAACGGTCGATCAGAGTAGTTATTGATGGCTGCTCTTCGGACCTCATGGCCATTGACGCCGGTGTTCCTCAGGGGTCTGTTCTCTCCGCAACCCTTTTCCTGCTCCACATTAACGACATGCTGCAACCCAGCATTGTGGGTTATGCAGATGACAGTACGGTTGTTGAGAGATATTTGGCTAGTGCAGGGGACAGCAGGGAGGATATACGTTCACAGAGAGAGGCCATGGTTGAGCGAATGAACTTGACCCTTAGTCTCGTTTCCCAGTGGGGTGATGACAATCTGGTCACGTTCAATGCCTCCAAAACGCAGGCGTGTCTATTTTCCGCTAAACGGAGTCCATTCGACCTGACTCCTTCTTTCCGGGGTGCATCTGTACCTATTACCGACAGCCTGGAACTCCTCGGCATGGAGCTGAGTTCAGTCCTCGGCTTCGGCAGGTTCATTGAGTCTAAAGCACAAACTGCGGCCAGAAAGCTGGGCGTCCTAAATAAGGTGAAGCGATACTTCACACCTGGACAGCTTCTAACACTTTACAAAGCTCAAGTCCGGTCGTGTATGGAGTATTGCAGCCACCTGTGGGATGGCTCAGCTAAATACCAACTCGCCGCTTTGGACTCAGTGGAGCGCAGAGCCAGGAGGATGATTGGCGACAAGAAGCTAACGGCTAAGCTTCAGACTTTGGCCCATCGGCGGAAAGTCGCCAGCCTGTCGGTATTCTACAGGTTGCACTTCGGGGAGTGTGCCCAAGAGCTACACGAGCTCATTCCACCGTCCCCATTTTACCATCGGACTTTTAGACGCACGGCCGGTTTCCATCCTTACTTGGTAGATATTCCGCCAATTCGCACTAAGCGCTTTGCTTCTACTTTCCTTATGCGCACTGCCAAGGAATGGAATTCCTTGCCGGCGTCTATATTTTCGTGCTCTTATAACCCGGCAACCTTCAAATCAAGAGTGAACAGGCACCTTCTGGGCGAGCTCGCTCCATCGTAGGCCACGTCTACGCCTCGGCTAGTCTGTGGCCATGAGTAAACCCATGCATAATAAAAAAAAAAATGCTACTGGTTGATAAGGTGATAAGGTTTTATAAAAGTTTATGATCTGCCTGCTGCTAATCAAGTTTAGTCATTTTCAGGGTTCCGTACCCGAAGGGTAAAAACGGGACCCTATTACTAAGGCTCCTCTGTCCGTCCGTCTGCCACCAGGCTGTATCTCATGAACCGTGATGATGTATTTCTGTTGCCACTATGATAACAATACTAAAAACAGAATAAAATAAATATTTAAGTGGGGCCCCCATACAACAAACGTGATTTTTTTGCTGTTTTTTGCGTAATAGTACGGAACCCTTGGTGCGCGAGTCCGACTCGCATTTATTTTATTTATTTAACGAGCTGTTAATAAATACCTAATAAGCTAAGCCCTCACCTTAGGTTAGGTTAGGGTAGGTAAAGATAAGGTAGTTAAGCTAGAAAGCATTTTTCTTGTAGGTTTTGATGGTTTTGATTGCTTGCTGTAAATATATAGGTACAAAACTGAATTTCGATTATTTTAAATTCATAGTTACTACTTATTTATAAGAGACTATTGAATTTTTTCTAAAATCTTTAGCTTTCTAAGGATGTATTTATGGATCAAAATTTACAAAATAGAGGGTAGTTATGTGTGGGTGTTTACGCAGTGTCATGTTTTGCATTACATACATCCTGTTGACCGCCCTCGTACCTAAACCAACACGTATCACAATTAACTAGAACAACATAGGCTTTAATTTCAGATCAGTTGTGACCATGGCCGTCTAAAAGAGTCTCCACACTTATCGAGGAGGTATGGACTTGTCGCGATCGCATAATCCACTCATTGGTGTAGTTTTGGTGGTTGTTGGTTCAGGTGAAATTTATTATATTATTTTATTGAAGTGTTCGGAATTTTGAAACGATGCATCTTTTTAAAAACGTTTGTTGGATTCAACACCTAATTTTAAGGAAAAAGGAAGCAATATTTAGAGCCATTTCTCCCTTAGTATACTATATTTGACGTATATTCGTTTGATAGAGTCTGTTCGGAATGAGAATAGTCGTGAAATGTACTGGACTCCGTACATTCCACGATTCTTTCTTTCCGCATAATATACTCTATATGTCTATTTAATTATCGTAGAGTCTGTGAGGAAAGAGAAGAGTCGTTAATATATTGGTTATATTCCACGACTCTTCTCGTTCCGCACAAATTTTATTAGCCTCGATTCGCAACGTCTGATCTGAGTTTAAGCTTATAAAAAATCTGAATGCTCCAATTATTCGAGACCTGTGCGTCGATAAGTGTAGCAACTCCCCAACACGCACACCAAAATTGGCTCCAACCTTGGAATCAGTCAAATATTGAGATGTAAAGTTTTCTTAAAACAAGAAGGTGCCCCGCGTAGGCGCAAGGCTTAATGAGCCACATTGTCTTATTGCTATAAATGGCCATGCGAGTTTTTACCCGGCTGGACACATATGAGGCGGTGGGCGGATGGTTTCCGCTATCTCGTACCAGCACATTTTACATACCTACTTGACGGAGTTTCATTATCCTCTATTCGCCCATACGTCAAATCTTGCCAAGCAAAATGAAATTTTATTTTGTCAACACAAAGTTCAAATTACAATGGAACAGGAGACCTTTTTATAGGTCTCTGGGCGGCTAGAGGTTATGATTATGGTGTTTTTGGGCTCTGAGGGTGAGGTCGCTCTTTTGCAAGCCTTCTTTTCCATTAATTTTGTCCAACATAACTTTTTTTAAATCTGGCGACGATGCTGCGAATGAAAAAATTGGTACGTATATTTGGTTAAATTACCTACGTTCTAGAAGTTGATGAGCAACAATTTGAATGATCATCGACTTATAAAAAGTATAAAGATCTTAGATGGCCGTGTTAAAGCCTTTATAAAGCCACAACAATAAAGTAACATATTCATACTTGAAGAATTAATTGGTGTGAGCAAAGTTTACAATTTACTACTCGATCGTAGTCTAGAGTACTAACATATTACTATAGGTTCTGTGTCGAGAATGCCATTTAGCATATCGAATCTAATGATAACTAGTAGTCGCTTATAATAAGCTATAACTATTTAATGTTCCTTTATATGATCACGTTGTAAAATAGTAACATTGAACTAAGTATAGGTACCTAACCATTATACTTTGTTGAAGATAATTGGATAAACATTTTCCTTGGTTTGTCTTTCTTCTTACAAAATATGGTCGACCTATTATAGAAAATATGTGGGGCGTATAGGATAACCATAAAGACGTCATCACTAGGTATATGAATGCACTATTTATATGACGTTGGCGGTAACGTCCTTTACAATTATCGGCACATCTAATAACAAGTTATCATTACATCAACTCCATGTTAAGCGTGTTACTCATAACGGTGCCTTTGTATCCTTTAAAATGATTGCTCCGGGTCCATAAAACACATTCTAGATACACTGATGTCATAACGCGGTTGGAAGTGATTTGATTTTCTTGTTTTATGCCTAGAACACGTGTCGCTGTTAAGTCATCGCCCGTCTTATCCAGTGATATACGACTGATACATTTTTTGATTGGTTACATTGTTAAAAACTTAGTTTGAAATTCAAATTTTGAATTGATCCATTTAAAATTTTAATTTGTTCCCATCTACTTAGCTACTTCAAACTCGTCATGACAACCACGTCACGTACATGAATAGGATATTTGACTGTATTTAAAATAAATTACTTATTTTACACCATGCATGAAATAAAGCATCTGAAGATTAATACAGAAACGTAGACAGATAGCAGTTATTTTTAGACACAATTTCTATTTTAAAACTCGTATAAAACTAAAAAAAGTAGGTAATTTGATTGTGACGGCACTTGCTATTGTTTCATACAATCCATAGTAGCATAATCGTTTTCGTTTTGACAGTTCGAAAAAAGAAACTGATTTGACTAGTAGGTAGTCAAATACCCTATTGGGTAGGTAGGCACTTTATTTTTGAACTTAAATACAAGAGGTAAATAAAAACATTACAGGAAGACATTCACTGTAATAAGTGTAATAATAATATCCATGTGATGCATCCCACTTCAAGCACTATAAGGCATTGATTACTCCTATATGCAAATTCCAATGCCGTCCATGCCATACTATAGCGATGATTTCCCATCCAGGAACTGTTAGTTACAACCCATTCCTGTTTATTCAGAAAGGACTATTTTCATAGGAGAGTTAGTGTATTTACGTCTGTTTGTGACAAGTAATATTAGACTAAGAGTTAGCCCCGTAAAATGGTACATGATAATGCAACGAAACTACTGTAGTTAGTTTACTATACTAACCGTATTTCTAGATCCAGGCATCTGGCAGCTCTCCGCCGGTGTGGAGGTCAGTGACAGGCCGGCAAAAACTTTGTAGTGGTAAAAAAAGGAATGCCGAAGTACTTGAGAAGTGCCGAAGATGTTTCATTCACAGTGGGCAGGTCCTATAATTTATCATTAAATTAAACAACAAAGGTAACGGAATAATTAAATAATAACCCTTGATACTACACCCAGAACTTTAACACTTTCATCCTTAAAGTGGTCTGCATTCTTTGATTTCCACCGAATGAGCTGTCAGAGCCTGGATCCATTAATAAGGATATAATAGCAAACCGTCTACATTCTTTGTTTTACTGCACACCTCAGTAAGCGTTACGGTTTCAGGAAAAACAATTTAATGGCTCCTCTTCACGATGGGCCAACGCCGGCCACTCCAAGGGACGCATATATGCGTTAGAGGGAGCAAGTGATATTGCTATCTCATTCTACCGCATGGCTGCGTTCCTTGGAGTGACCGGCGTTGGCCCTAGGGTTGTTGTTTTTAATACAATTACTTTGATTTTAATGGTTTTTTTTTCCCGACTTAAGTCCCAAAATCCCGAAAAAGTGATATTTTTTCCCGATAATAGCGCCTTTCGATCTGGCAACCCTAGTTGGCCCATCGTGTAGAGGAGCCATAAGATAGTAGAGGCAGACAACATACAACAGGCGATATGATAGTACCTACCTTACCTATACTTATTTATGTGTTACAAAGCTTCATAATTCTTTATACCATATTTCGGGGCTAGCTCTCCGTGTAATTGTGTGAGCATGAGACATTTCTTCCAAACAAGGACGGTCCTTGCGCCCACGCAGTCCAGTATCGGTAGTTTTAATGCCGGTAATTGCGATTTTATTAAGAATTGTGAAACAACTCCGCCCACGCCCTGATCGAACTAATTTGTGGCGCGTCTTAACTCGTGTGAGCGAATTAAGTTCACTCAGTTACAAGGTTTCATCATGTGTCCGATAAAGTGAGAGGGACTCGTTTTAGTTTGTCAGTGTCACGTGCTGTCTGATAGATAGTTTACAAAATTGTGCAACTTTCCACTCGGAAATTTGCGGAAACTTCATATTTTTGTATAGGATACGAAATTTTCCATTTCCTGTATGAAAGTTTCGTTAATTGCTCTAAAATATTCCTGTAATGTCTGAAAACGTTTCCAACTTTTTGGGACTTGCACTCTACATATGTAGACTTTCACGTAATGTCATTGTTGTAAAAAAAAACAAATATTTAGCTATTTTCCTACCCCCAGCACCAGTCTCCCTTCGTTGTCTTGTGGGTGCCAATGATTTAACAAAGAATGGATAACTCGAGCAGTTTGCCAAATGGCGAAAAATGGACCCTGAGCTCCGGAGCACGCACGCTGAGCAGGAAGCACGGAACTACCTTCTTTACATCACACTACACTTACACACTTACTTACTTTACTTTACTTTTTTATACACTTAAATATGAGCATAATTAGTAGTTTGGCTGTTGTTTTCATTCTAAATGTTTTTGAGGTTGTATTATGCAATGATTTGAATAAGGGGGTTTTTTACCGGCATTTTCTACGCTGACTTTTTTTCAACCATTGATAGTTTACCTTGGACAGTCAGAAGTAAGTATAGTCAGCATCAAATAGATAATGGTGTTGGCCAAATAGTTATATCGTAACACAACTGTGTTATCAATGTTATCATAGAAATATGAAGTTATTCCGATATATATTTGGCCGTCACTAGATATTGACATACAGCAAGCTACAAAAGTGTCCACTTAATGAATTGAACTCATTCATAAAGTGGGTATGCACTTATGCAGCTAGGTGTACAGTAATATCGCTAAGATGAAAGCCATAAGCTCCGTAGTCATAAAGCAAGTATTGATCAATTACCGACCGCCATTGTACCTAATGTACCTATGACATCACTCGCCGCAGGACACTCCGCTTAGCTATTCTAGGCCACCCGTTTAATCTAGCCTTCGCAATGATTACAAATTAGGGAGCCGTTAGTATTCCATCTAGCGGTACAACAATATTGAACCATACTGAATAGTATAAAGATATAATACAATATGATTTCCTACGTAATAGACCATATTGCACTAATCCCTGATAACAATTCTAGTTTTTTTTTCATGGTTAATATTTGCACAGAACCCACGCCAAAAACTCACCTTAAGGGGGAAATAAAGGTGGGTTTTAGGCGTGGGTCCTTCAAAATCTTCTTAGCAGGTTTTACTGCACTTAGTTTTTATAGGATGACACGGGGTCCCCTAGCGACAAATGCCGCTTGCGCCGGCACTCTCTGGCTCTCATTTTGATACGCGAGTCAAAGGTCGTCAAATTCGCCGGCGGTTACAAATTCCCATGAAATGTAATGAAACCTATATCAAAATCTTTAAAATCTGTATAATACCTATATAAGATAAAACTTGTATAAAATAAATCTGAAACCTGTAAATACTGCGATAGTCTAGTACAGATATACAGATAAATCTGTATATATTTACATCACTGAGATGCCGTAGCCTATAAGGTGTATAGCAAATCCAGGGGTACTATAAGTTACAAGCCTTTAAGGGTGCTTGGTGTTCAAAGGAATTTATACGAATAAAATACCTACTTATTATAAGACAACGCCAAAACACAATCTCGGAAATGGTCTTATTTGGATGATGTACAACAAAGGCATTCGGAGAAGCACCCGTCTCGACTCGCCCGTCCCATTGACTCATCTTTACGCGTAATTTAATAATAACCTTCCTGTCATGCCACTTCGAATGGCGATCACCGAACTCCAGGTTTATTCCATTCGCACTAATTTGCCAAACCAGATAACATTGGCATCCATGTAAGTAGTAAATATGCGTATCATGTAGTATCAACTAGATCACATTAAACTGGTTGATCCCATTCGAGCACCAAATAGTTAGAACATACTGGTAGTCGAATAAATAAGTTGACCGCCATAAGCATGACCCCTCAATCGAATACCCTACTATAGAAAAACGGCTGCAGTTACTCTGGTCGTTAAGACAGTTTTAATTTTAATAGTTAAGTTAAGTAACTTTCAATTACTATAGTTTACGCAACATTCCTAGAGTTTTGAACGGTCAATTGATGTTTTGAAATTTGGAAAGGTGCTAAGAATGAATGAATGGTGCTAAGAGCTTTTGTACCGTTGATTAAGTTGACATATGTTCAATTTAATAAGCTAGGGATGTAATTGAAAGATAACCAAATTTAATAGGTAAAAAAACCTACCTAATTTAAAAGAGGTTGAGAGGTTACTTTATTATTTGCCCAATAGTATTTAGAATGTGTATAGCGTCAATTTTCATTACGTACTCTCATTTAGATGGACCTGTGCCCTGTTTATTAAAAGCTTGTAACTTGTAATACAAGTGGAAGTCCCTTTCTAACAAAAGCTATCAAATAGAGACTTCCGCTTGTATTACAAGTTAGAAGCTTTTGATAAGCAGGGCACTGGACACATGATTTACAACTAAAAATACCTACTGAAGTGCATAGGTATACACGATTCTCATAAAACTGAGTCTAGTGCTGTTCTTATAATTTTAACTCTCGATTGATGACTGGCTCGAGATCCGACACGCGGTCCAACAGTTTTATGGCCGAAACCGAACCCTCAGCCGAAGCATGATTTTTATGTAGAAACCTTCCGAAACCGCGTGAGTCATCCCTACCCCTAGTACCCCTATATCAGCAAAGGACATTGCAATTGCGTGTCTTAGCTAGAGTTGTGCCGTTCTCCGTTTAATATGAGAAATATTCTCAAGCGAGAAGGTTTTCGAGAACGGCATAACTGCAGTCTTTAGGCACTGGTCCCACCGCGAGCTAGTAAGCTATGAGCTATCGGCTATAAACACGAACAAAAGATAAGCACTCCCGTGTAAGTAAATAAAAGAGACACGGCGATATTTATAGTTACTCGCCCAGCGGTGAGCTATAAATATCGCCGTGTCTCTTTTATTTACACGGGAGTGCTTATCTTTTCGTGTTTATAGCCGATAGCTCATAGCTTACTAGCTCGCGGTGGGACCAGTGCCTTAGCGACAGCTATTTTGCCAAAGAATACCTAGATCAATTTTGTTAAACTGAACTTTCCCTACTTTTCTACCTTTCTGTGGTTAACACGTAACTTTATCCAGCAACGATTTAGGCTTAAGCCCTCAGTAACCTTACTTCCTCCAGCATAAGTCCAGTTAATTAGGTCTAATCAAACAAGCGCGCATGATTTGCGGTAGTGCCCTTATGCAACCGCTTTCACCATACGTTAGCTCGCGGAGAGAGTCCCTAGATTGGCTTGTGAAGTTGGGAAATAAGAAAGTCTAGATCTGAGATATGTGTGAACTTTGCTGGTAAGTATGTGAGAATCTATTTATTGAGTATGAATAGCTTACGTTCCTGGGGTATGTGCAGGAAATGTCAAAATCAATGTCAAATTCCTAGATAATTTTCATTCGGCCCGATTCGAACTTTAAGATACGTCAATTAATAGATCTAGAAACGATATGGATTAGTTATGTCAGTGTCAAATGTGACGCATATGGGTCAATTTCACCAAACGAGCATTTTTGTCTAATTCCCATGGAATTTTGAAATAGCAACATTACACAAAAAAAAATATACTGAGAATTTGATAAAAAATATAATAGATATGAATTTTCTTATGGGATAAAAATATTCATAAAACTATAAAAGTTATTTAAATTTAAAATTTTGGTCAGGACACGGGAATTAGTGTGTCCATGGAAATTAGATTTTACTAGGACGGAAATTAGAACACGGCACGGGAATTGTTTTCTTAACTTATTTTGGTACTTAAAACTATTATTTATGTATATATTAATCTACAATAATATACTGCAACCATACTGAAGTGGCATCGGACATATTTACCTTCTTTAATTTTAGTTTCGAACGACAAATCTACGAAAGTATGTTACACTAAAAACTACGTATTTGAATAATCCTTTCCTTTATTTTAATGGCAACTAATCTCTCTTTCTTAGTAAAATGTACATATTTAAAACAATACTTTGAGTAGTTTCGTAAACTTGTCCGCCTTTACATACAAAACTATTCATTAAAAAGTGTCATTATGTATCTGCATGTAGATAGGTACAAGGTGTATGATCTGGTATATGGTCTTATAGGAAATGATACTAAGAAATAAATAGGGGCACAGTGAGAAGAAGTTATTGTGTAAGTTAATCTGAAGAAATCGAATATGCTGCCTTCATAAATTAATAACCCAAAAAATTGTTTGAACACATATGAGGTAAGGTGGGGTAAGACTATCACCGGGGTAAGACTATCACTTGTATGGAATTCTCATACTGTTAGTCTTGCCCCGATCAAAATAAACTAAGTTAGTCTTACCCCGCCTTACTTTACATATAGGTATACGGGATGTCCCTGCCCTGCGGGAAAATCTTCAAAGTGTAGGTTGGTTAAATAATTTCTCAAAAATATCATAATCTTCCTAAAAAAAAACTTGCTAAAAAATACCCCCTGGCACTGACTAAAATAACCGACTTGGTTTCACATTACATCCCAAAACTTTTTTGTAGTAGAGTAGAAGAACTGCGTTGCGAGATTTGCATCTTTTTACATGAATTCTTTTTGATAGGATCCCATCTCTTTTTGTAGGCTGTCCTTCTTTTCGGATAATCATACCCATACCATACTGATACTATGTATATACATATCATAATACATCTTAATTCATACTCACATCGTCCATCGTAGTGTACCTTTACTTTCCCTACTAATTGTAAGAACTAAAAGGTAACGTTGTTATCGCATATATTTCTATAGGATTACAAACTTAATTATCTTTAGAACGTGACTAATATTGCATTATTATTAGATTTTTATTGGCTTAAAAAGCTAAAACCTAATTACGTTTCTAATTTGGAACTTGTGGGTGGATGCTAGAAGTACCTTAAAATAATATTGATTGAGAGTGATTGTGCCAGTGATAAAACTAAGGGATTTTAAAGTGTATTAATTCTTAGACTACATGCTCTGCATGCTCAAATTAAATGTTATTTAGATAGAATGTTATTGAGATTTGATGGTACGGCCTTGCCACTTTGTTTTGCTCGACTTGGCGGCGGCACTGCCGTGCCCCCAGATCCTTTGTCCTTCTTCAGGCCTCAAACTATCTCCATGCCAAATATGTATTACCAAGATGATATTGTTTCAGCGGCTTAAGCGTGACAAGATAACAGACAGACAGAGAGAGATACTTTCGCATTTATAATATAGTAAGAATAGGATATATTTAATTTTTCTTGTACCTATTAGAAAAGCTAATTTATAACAACTAATCTATTAAATGAGCAATTCTTGTATATATTTCGGGGATCTCGGAAACAGCTCTAACGATTTCGATGAAATTTGATCATATATGGGCGTTCTCTGGGATGAAAAATCGATCTAGCTAGGTGTCTCTGGGAAAACGCGCATTTTTGAGTTTTTAGGTAGGTATATGTTTTCCGAGCAAAGCTCGGTCTCCCAGATATGTAAACTTTATACGGCTTACGCTGTCAGCTGTCAAAGTTACAAAAAAAAAAACCATTGTAAATTTAATTCATTTTGTTTCATGTAACCTTAGGTACGGGTATTATAATATGTAATAATTCCAAAAATAGTTTTATGTTTATATAATATTTTAATGTTATAATATGATCAATGAATAAGGTAAGGTGGCGCAAGACTAACAGTACGACGATTCCATACAAATGATAGTCTTACCCCAGTGTCGTCTTACCCCACCTTACGTATTAAAATCACCCGGGTTATTCGGGTCCACCCTGTAAGTATGTACTATAGGTACTTATACTAAAAAACCGTTCATAGATTTTTGTGTATTCTTTGAGATTTCCTTAAATGTAAAATAGAAAGATATACGTCATATTATTATTACATATAATATATATTCAATGCCAATATATATATATATATGTAATAATAATATGACGTAAACATTGCCAATTAACTTACAGTGCCCCCAATTAAAAATTTGTTGACAATAAATGTAATACTTTCTAATTCCCGTACCACTTAATCAGCTGTTTTAGGTAAATATTCCATGGGAATTAGGGCACGGAAATTAGAATTCATAATAAAAAAATTCGCCAAAAATTTAAATCGTGTTTAACCAAAATATTATGTTCTCGCTTACATAAAGATACATAAAGGGCTCCTTAATATGACAATTGTTATTGAAAAGCTATGTGGGAAATAAAATTTATAAGGGGCATCGAAATTAGAAAAAAATTGTCGCCCACCCGGATTCCGATATACTTATGGGATTTGCTCGAACACGCCGCGGCTTGACGTACATCCGTTTGCTTTGAGAAACAGCCGAATACTGCCAGTACAGGTGAGGCGGGACACGAGGCGGTTCAGATACAGACGTCGGCTGTCAGAGCCCTTTGAGTTTTGCTGACGAAATTTTACTCGCGCGCTCGGACAAAATTTAAACTTCGATCACGAGTTATTTACCACAATGAAGTTAATAGTGTATGTGCTCAGTGATAGTAAATATCATCTAGTTTAAGTATTTGACACTAAATTAGTGATACTAATGTAGAATTTTTCGTAGGATTTTTCATTATGCTCAAAAGTAGATTCCGGACAGGGCACGGGAGTAGTAATTTGAGCCTTTAGGTATTTTTAAGTGTACTCTAAAAACCAATTAATCAGTGAATTCATATGGAACCCGGTGTGAAAGTGTGGCTTCTTTATGTAAAAAAAAATGGTAAGTATTATCTGATGCTAACCCGCGATTTTCATCACGGACAGAAAAAAAATCGTGTTCAGAAATTGACCCATATAATCCATATCGGTTCTAGATCTATTAATTGACGTATCTTAAAGTTCCAATCGGGCAGATTTGCTGCAATGCAACGCTTCAGGTGACGTTCGGGCGCAGCTGAATTATTGTTTTGGCGTCGTTGTTGCCGCCCCTGTGTCTGTCAATTTGCTTGACTCTTTCAAGCACGCGATGCCAATGATAATGGTCCATCCGCATTAATGTGCCCCGCTTTACTGAGTTTTATATCACTTAGCTTCGGAGATTCGGAGACGACCTCCCAGCAAGGCTGTTCCGCAGGAAAGAGGAAAGACTCGTCACCTTGCCGCGCACTGGCTCGTTATAATCGATTATTTATAGATGGAAAAAGTGCAAGATGCATTCGAACATAGACATATATCTTAGTAGAAGGCGTAAACGCACCAAGTCAAACCAAGTTAACTGTGCACAGACTTTGCAATGACATAGTGCAAGTGTCACCATGAACGTTAAATTATAATGTTCATTGTGGGACGTTTTGACACATTGAGGACTCCAGTGCATATTTTATTTCTAGTAACCAATTTGTGGACAATATCATGGTGTGAGTGTTGGTAGTGTAATGTTCTATTTTATCTAACTAGCTAGATCCGACTTCCTGACCATTATCAAAATGTAAATATAAAAAACCGAAACATTCATAAAACGTATACGGGGAGAATCGTATGCTTACATTGTATGTTGCCGTTGCATGCGGCATCCATAAATTGGCGTGGATTTCAAACAAAACACCATGCTACGTCTATTTAGCTATACGTCTGCACAACCAACTTATGATTGGATTATACGAGTGTTATTTATGAACCGGTAGGCGACAATCGATTCACATACCCTTCGGTTGTTGTTGTTTTTATTGATAACTTACAATAACGAAAGTTTTGAGGAATATGAATTTTCTACCATTGTTCCTCAGGACCTGCTAATTATCGGCTTGAAGCTGACGCAGATCCGCTTCCACACTGTCTCCCCAGCGGTATATGAGCCGATCGACCTACCGGGCGGCCACCAGTCGGTCTTCGATAATTGGCACGAAACGGCGCAGGATCGGGAAAACTGGCGTGCTCTCGTTTCGGAGGCCAAGACCCACTTTGGGTCGCTGAGCCATATTAGTTAGTTCCTCAGGACTCCTAGCTTCGAGATCTTTTGCCATCAAAAATACATACACTACTTACCGGCTGCACTAACTTAGGTATACTGGCTGCGCCCGCGCTCTGCCCACATAGTATTTGGTCCATCCCTTGGAAATAGGAAGGATCCTTTAGGGAAAGAACGGGCACAAACGCATCCTGGATATAAGCATCCAGGATACTAGCTTTTGTCATGTCAAATATCGTAAAATTTCGCCATGAAAAGAATTGCAATTTATAATAAGGTATAGGTAGTGTCTATGATAGTGAAACAAAGCGGTGGTGTCTCGGTCTCAATGCAAGATCGCATTCTCACGCCTGTGCGGGCATTAGCGGCCACGTACCGGGACGTAGGTACGAAGTGGATAGCATTGGAGAAGGCACATTATTCAATAAATAATTATTTAATGATTATGGTTCAAACAAATATTATTCGCCAAATCGGAATAATACGCAGTATGCCACAACACCATTAACGATTTTTCTTCGCTGCTAACTCTTATCTTCTTCTTCCTCGCGCTATCCCGGCATTTTGCCACGGCTCATGGGAGCCTGGGGTCCGCTTGACAATTAATCCGCTATCCGCTGCTAACTCATAATAATCACAAAATTACAAATTCATACGAAGGGTTATGGTTAATATGTTGCAATAAATTGTGTAAAAGAAAATGGGGACTTCATTTGTATGGAGAAGTTGTTGTCCACCTATCATCCTAGGGCCACTTGCACCATTCTTCAGACTAACCCGGGGTTAACTGATTAAACCTGGAGTTGCCATGTTTATTAGTACAATTTTTACATAAGATTAACGGTTTAACCGGTTAACCCCAGGTTAGTGGGATGGTGCAAGTGGTGCTTAGTATATCAGTGTATACCAGTGGGGCAAAAATGGGGTAGGTATTAGCTTATCTAGTATGAATCTTCTATTTTAATATTTACTGAATCAAAATTAGTATCACACTTTTCATTTCGAAATGTGCGTAGTTATCAATACTTGCGAAGCTTCGTGCATCCGTGGCACACGTTCACAATGCTCTAGCCAAGTTTATTTATTTAAACATGCGTGAACTCTGCCGGCCACTTCTTTGTCTCAGACTGGCTACCTTGGCCGTGTATTTACCCTATCGCCTTTATTTCACTTGGAATAAAGTGCAAAATTGTATAGACATCTTTAACGAGGACCATACCTACAGTTTTTACTAACTGTCTCAATCAATCTATATTAAATACGGATGTGTCCGGACGATATGTGGTTTCTCCTTTTTTTAATTCGATTCTTATGGCATTAATGTTTTGGCAGTGAATATGACAAATCATTATACCTAACCTTTCGTGTCCTCTCCGGTTTACCTTTTATTATTCTGAGAATTAAACAAACCATTAAGGATCAGAACACCCAATGTGTGTGAAAAGAAGCAATAACATAAGACAAAATATTGACGTGCTATGACAAGGTGCTAAGGTTCATAATTGTAATGTAACCATCAAGTAAAATCATACAATGTGGGTAACATTCACGGTGAAGTTATGCATTTAAGAGTTTTCTTCAGAAACGTCCCGTAAATTAATCAGAAGTGAGTACAATGAAGCGATACGCACAACACCCTTATTTCAACAACTTACCAAGCTCTCGACTGAAGGGAACCAATATAATAGTGACCAGCGGTCGGCAATTTTTTAGCAGCCATGGGAAAGTTAATATGCGTGACTTTATCTTTATTTAATATTACATACAAAATAACAAGGGGGGCTCGCGGACCGCAAGTGAGAGGTTCCTTCTCTTGCCGACCGCTGTAAAAATAGGTTAATATTGACATATAATTTTGTTCTCTTAGCCTGTTATGCTCCCACCGGTGAGCAAAGGCTCTTTGATCTCCATAACTCCCGTTGATTTGCTAGTTCCGGCCAAAAAGTTAGGGTCTAACAATTAAAATTTGGTGCTTCTGAGGTTGCTAGTTAAGCGTTGGTGGTCACGTCCAAGAACAACTAAGACATAAGCTACAGTGTAAGTCTTTCTTGCCTTGAGAGAAGCGTTATTGTTGCGTGATTTTTATAGGCCTTAATTCATCGAAGGTAGGTAGTACTTAATTGGACAGCCTTTACTATTAAATCTAATGTTTAATTTGTCTTTGGTTTTTATTTGTTTTTATTTGTAGATTCTTTGCATTGTTTTTTTTTTGTAGTTTCACAGTGCCTTGGTTTTACTGTAATGCGGTGTAACTTATTTGACTAATAAAATAAAATAAATAAATAAATAATAAATAATTATTCAAACCTTGGATTTTTTAAATATTTAAATTACCGCGACTTTTAAAATAACTGAATCACAACTAAAGACTAAGACTTGAATAAACAAGAATAAAGACTTGGAGGAAGGATGTTGGATTGGACGACCACTAGACGAAATCTGAAAAATCATCTCTTATCTCAAAAATAAGCCCTCCGGCCGTTTTGGCAACCAAGTTTCGTAACCAGTTGTCAAAAAAGAATATATCATCGTGTTAGGCAACTAGTTGCCTAAAAAGAAATTCTATTCCTGTTTGACATCCAGTTGCCAACGAAGAATAGAGCTCAGACACTTAGAGAAAATGTGGCTAGTTTCCCAGGCTTCAAAAACAAATGTACATATAAAAGTACTTACATACAGTGTTGGGCATTCAAGAATAAAATCATTATTTGAATAAGAATTTGCAAGAATAAAATTACGGTGATTTTATTCTGGAATAATTCGTCCGGAATAATTTTGTCTGGAATAATTCGTAGATGAGAAAATTTAATGGGAATAAGTTATTCTTAGTCAAATAAAAATAATCAGGATTTTTTAGCTAATTTAGCTAAAAATAGCTATATATCTGACTTTAATAATTAAAGCCAGATAAATAAGCTATAAAGCTTACCTAGGGGCTATTCATAAATTACGTCATTTCAAATTAGGGCGGTGGGGTCTGGACATCGGATGATGGTAGCATGACGTAGGAGGAAACGGGGCCATTCGAAGCATGATTTTTGGATGATTTTAGGGGGGGGGGGCTCAAAAATCGTCAAAAATCGATGACGTAATTTATGGACAGCCCCCTAGTTGAGTGGTAGTACAAATACCATGGCTGCAATTTACTAAATTTCACAAAAAATATAAAATAACGCGTACAGGTTAATATTTTATAAAAAAATATTTTAGTCCACAACATTGCTTAACATATTTGACACCACGGAATTCACCATCTCTAACGAGAACCTAAGCAGATCAGCAATATCCTGTGCGTGGCGGGCGTCGAAATCGGTGCGGTTGTTGGGGCATATAAATACTTGTGTCCACCCATTTTCCCCTACTCCGCAATGTTGACTGCAAACGCTCGTTCCAGGTGATTTTAGGATATTCTAGATGTCACGTAATGTCTAGCTGTGAAATGAGATATGAAAGTCTTATTTGGTAACCAGTTGTAAACAAAGACATTTAATTCCTTTCCGACAACTGGTTGCGAAACTCCACTGTCATCTACGGTAGTTGTGGATCAGGAATAGAATTTCTTTTTGGGCAACTAGTTGCGTAACAAGATTATTTTTTATTTTTCAACAACTGGTTGCGAAACTTGGTTGCCAAAACGGCCGGAGGGAAAATAAGCACTAAACGTTACCATGGTGAGCAATAGCTCTAAAATATATATCTAAGATTGTATTTAAAATACAATATGTTATTACATATTTAAAACACATATTCATTACAGCTTGTAAGGTAAACGTACTAGTGCTCGACATGCTAATGCCCAATAGATAACACCTTGCTGTCATCTCTATTGACAATTACTTAAGTTTCAAGTTGACATGCTGGGACCGCGTCGAGCACCAATACGTTTCCTTTACTTGTCGTCTTTAAGGTATGACAATATGTATTTAAACAGAAATAGTAATAACGTTTGGCCATTTTATTTGCAATACAATTAATATTTTAACATACATAGGTATTTCATGAAGTTTATACAAATAAGAGAGAAAACTATCGCTAAAGAATTTCTCCTCGAGATACTGTGCATTCTCGAATGATTTCTCAAAAACGAAAAAGGGTAAAAGCTGTAAGCGTTTTACATTCCATACTTGAGTATCTTACAACAATGGTATTTAAATTTGAAGACAGCCAAACGCGCCGCTGGGTTTATGACCCGGAGACAGATTGGCCGGTGAATCATGCGCAGGTTCGGTGTTCCGATCAGTTGCGCGAGCGCTGCAGATCCAACGTAAATTGACCTCGGTCTGACAACTATTGGGTGGTTTTTTACGTCTGGCTGACATAAACTGAATATTATAATGTAAGTAATGTAGGAAACATTTTAAGTAGGGGACTAAAACATAAATTACACAAATCCGTACCTACTAATATTATCACTACAAGTCCCCCGCCGCGTCTATCTGTTTGTGTGTATGTATGTTTGCGAAACTCAATAACTTCTGAACGGATTTTCATGCAGTTTTCACTTGTCAGTAGGTTTTCACTTAGTATACTTGAGGAAGATTTAAGTAAGTATATAGTTTGTTAAGGTTTTGTGTAACTTCGTGCGAAGCCGGGGTGGGTCGCTAGTAAATGCTGAACGGACTGTCTGTCTGTTATTAACTATTCACGCATAAACCGCTGAACCGATTTATGAAATATGGTGTGGAGATGGTTTAAGGCCCAGAAATGGACATAGAACAATTTTTATCAATCATCATAATAATGCCATGCAGAGTTGTAGGCAGACGTCAGAAGTCTTATAGCCAGACATTGAATAAATATGTAATACCTAAGCCCGTGCTCTGTAAGCGATTGGAAACAACTCTTCAGCTTCGGAACTGTAACGTCACATACATGTCGGTTACCATGGCCGCTACCGAGTGCATCGTTTCAAAAACCGGTATAAAAGAGACCCTGAGATCCCTGACAACTGTGGGCTATTAGAGATCAACTTACAACGGAACCTAGTGTGAATCGATGTATGTTGACGATGACTAATGACATTATTCGACCAGACGGCGAAAAACACAAAAAACTTGACTATATTATAAATGGGTAATTTTTTACCGGTTCGTTAGACAGTGTATGCGACCGCTTATTGTTACGCGGTGGTCTACTTGTATCAAATTAGCTTATTGAATTGTCTCGCCGGTAAATCGATCTGAGAACTTTAGCTTAACGTGATAAGCAATTCTGATGTATTCATAAATTGTTACATAATAAATTTTATTGTTTTATTTTGAGAAGTCTAAAGACGCCAAATATATCGTAACATTCGTAACACATCTTCAGTAAAGATAATATACATAAGGTGCTCCGATAAATTTGACTATTTTGACGGTAACTTGATCTACACACGCTCGTATTCTCTAGACAAAAACCCAAATTTAGTACCTAGATGTTTAGTTTGTGGATTTAGAACCTATAGTTAAACAATAAAAGTTCGTTCTCTAGAATTAAATACGTATAAGTTCTTACAAAATTTTGTACGAAGGGTCTTACCTAGGAGGCTAACTTGTGTTCAGGTCATTTTGAATATGTATTAGGTACCTTTTGCTTAACTGCTGCTCACATCCAAGTTAGTAATTTCTTCAATGTTTCTGATGTTTGCGAATAAAACCAGAAGCCAATAAGCTAAAAACTATAAACCTACTTCACATTCAACTCGAGACAGTTAAACATATCGATCAGGTTTATCCTGTGGATATACGAGATGAAAAAATAAACGCGTCCATGTTTTTATTTAATGGCGGCGTAGTTTATGGTCTGAGAACGTTCAGCATTTAAATCCTGTCCACATTCCTGTAGTCGCGAATCAGCATCGTCACCTGTACGAGCGGGGAGAATGAAGTAAGCGACAGAAAAATACTTAAAATGGTATCAAAAAACCGGTCAAGTGCGAGTCGGACTCGCATTCCAAGGGTTCCGTACTCAATGTTTAACAATGAATCTTTGTATGTGGAGTGTGAATGAAATGTCTTTAAAAAGCCCAGGGTTGGATCAAAAACTAAGTAATTAAGTCCGACTCACGCTTGACTGCACATTTCTAATAGGTTTTTCTGTCATGTTTGGGTAAAGACCTAATTTAGTGTATTTTCTTCAAAATTTTAGATCCAGTAGTTTCGAAGATAAAGGGGGAAGGGGGAATGGTCGTACGGACAGACAGATGAGTGATCCTATTAGGGTTCCGTTTTTTTCTTTGGTACGGATTGTTTTATTTATGATTTTTATGAACAACTATCGTGGTAGCCGCGAAGACTAATACCTACGTATTATGTAAGAGTAAATGGAAAACGAAATGCAATCTATTTTGTATTTTTACCCAACTACGGCAACACAAAAGGAGGGTTTTGATTACTATCTCTAGTTGGTACTGACAAGTTCCTTTAAATAAGAAAATGGCGTTTGTGTCATTCTGAAGGCGTCCGTATTTTCCACGCACTTACACCTCAGACAGATGTGTGCGTGAAGATTATTGGCAGGATCCCTCCACACTTAAAGCTGTCTATTCATTAGGCGACCGTATTTTCCGCCTGCGGAAATAATAGGGAATATTACACAAAACTCTGCGTAGAGGGCGTCACTACTCACTAGGTCAATCACATGGCCTACCGTGAAACACGACAGTCGAAAGTTCGATTTCTGCCTTTCTATCACTCTTACCGATGGAGGCAGATATAGTCATTTACGACACAAGTGCGGAAAAGAGGAAATCCGAAACGAGTGGCGATAAATTAAAACACGACCGAAGGGAGTGTTTTAAATCGACACGAGTTGCGAATGACCTATTCGCACGTGTATCGTACAACGTTTTAACTTTTGACATTCACACAATAAGTGCTATTATACGCCCTAGTGCGGGAAAATAGGGACAAAACCACTGTAAAAGAAATTTTGATTTTCGCTTTTCGCGGTAGACCCTTGTAATCAAACCGCCTTGATGCATCAATGTCACAGTGAAAACTTGTCAAAAAACTGTTTAAGGCCTAGTATGTATAAGTTACTCTATGGTTTACTAAACAAATTAGTGCTGCACTCTGGTGGCAGCATTGCAGTATTACTCCCCATATTTGCGCAAAGCCAAAATTTTGACATTAATTAATTTCATCGCCTTTATTACATCTAGAAAGGTACAATAATTTCCAAATTAAGGTTTGTATTCTAGGGCGTTATCATGTTAATGTTTGTTGGATAGTGTTCGTTTGTCTGTCTTGTTTTTATTTTTTCTCCCAATTGCTCAATGAAGAGATCCCTTATAAGGATACATACATTCGCGTTTATACATTGTGTAGATAATATGTTTTTAACCTATCTTATGTACCTACAATAAAGTGCTTGTTACACACACATGTATATATTTCGGGGATGTCGAAAACTTTAACGATTCGACGAAATTTACTATATGGGGGCGAAAATCGATCTAATCTTATCTCTGGGAAAACGCGCATTTTTTAGTTTTTATATGTTTTCCGAGCTCGGTCTCCCAGATATTTAAGGCCATAAACAAGGTAACCTCACAACATGTGTACCTATGACTCTGTTTGTAAAGTCAATATAATGAGTATTTTCTATACTTCAAAGAAATTCTTTCACACCGTGCACGAAATAAAGCACCAGATAATTATTAGAAAAACATAACAAAAAAAATTGAAAAAACATAGATAGCAGTTATTTTAAACATAATTTTATATGGAACTGTGACGTCACTACACAAGTTTTCATATAAATTCCATATTAGCAAATCGTTTTGACAGTTCTAAGAAAGAAGCTGATTTGACTAGTAGTTAGGAAAGACAGGAAAGTAGCCAATTGACAGGTTTCCTCCAAGGCAAACTTAAAGCTATATATTCATTAGGCGACCGCTTCCTCCTTGTTCGGTTAAGCATAATCCTCGAGAAGCTGAGATTTTCAGCCGCGAGCGGCCACTCGCGCGTGGAAAGCTTTAGGGCAGGGGTGGCCAACCAATACGCGTACCGCGTACCGTGATGGCAATAATCTTAATTGTATTAGGTACTTTAATATTGTCTTCTGCTTCCGTAATTAGTTATATAGGTAATCAAATGGATTATTTCGAGTATTTTGGACGGTATATGACTTCAATTTGAATATAGATGAACTTGTTTAGTTACGTCCATTAGACTAGGCAACAGTTAGAGTTCAATCAAACTCATACAAGAAGTGTGTGCTTTCGGCGAGAGACCCTGATAAAAGTATAAAGGATCGTTATAATACGCGGGTGCCATCAAGCTAAAAGCTATGTACGCAAAAACTCCTTAAATCCTCCATAATAATATTTGTTTGAAAAACTGTCACGTTTACCCATAAAGGTTCGCCACCCCTGCCTTAGTGGATGCAAGAAGGCTCCACAAATAAAATATGTGACTGGAAGGCGACGGCGAGGTGCCGGCAGATGAGGCTGCGCAGACCCGCTGGAGAGGGACGGAGGTAGCGGTCCAGCTGGGCGAGAGAGGGACGGAACACTTGGGGCTATCTGGAGAAACGCGAGCACCTCATTTAATCGGTACGCGCTTGGTTTTACAGTATATGTAGAATTTTGTGATGGTTTTATTTTTAGTCGGGTGTAAGTTTTGAGCTCAATTTTGAGGTAATTGTTATCTGACTGTTAAGTAAAGAGTGTAGTGTTTTTGCGAGTCAATGAGGTCCTATTGACACTTTAATGAGATGTAAGGGGTACACCGCCAAGGTGTAAGGACTATTGAGAGTTGATGGAATATAAAATGAACTTTTTTTAGTATAGTTTTTTTTTATTATTTTACTGATAAAATTTATTCAATAACAAAACTTATAAACTATTATTAAATTTAAGTATAAACTAAATAAATATAAAATAAAATAAATAAATAAATAAAACTTACCCACCTATCTTAGCTCCCCCAGATCTGTCCCCTGCGGAAGGGTGCCCATAAAGGTTATAGGTGGAAAGTGATGGAATTAATACTAGGCTATGGGGTAAAATTAAGGTGACCATCTGCATCAATAACATCCCTATACTTAACCTATTTAAGGTGATTTTCGATTGATTGAATCTAGGTAAAAACTGGTTTTTGTGCTGGGTTGTAACATTTATAAATAATTATTATTCTTTGTTTGTATACCTTTAAATTTTTAGCAAAGTATCTAAACCAGTAAGTACCAGCTAGATTCTTGTGACTCTTGAAATGCTTGGATTGTAGATGTATACCCAAACTAAAAGCACAAATACATAGCTCTCGTTACGATACAATTAACCTCCATTTCATAGTGAAATAAATTAATGAGACCACTCAGAAGTACTAACAACTAATAAAGTATTTAAACATTTACAGTGCTCTATAGTTTTAAACGCTTACAAACAAAAGTAACTTATTGCCCGATGCCAACGGCTCAGAGGCTACACTTACATATTGTCATAAACCCACTCGCCTGGTGCCTATAACCCGGCCGAACACAAACTCGAGGAAAGCACGTCACACCACCCGACACCACACGACTTTCCAACTCGCCCGGGTTACCTTAACCCTACATTATGTACTCGGAGAGCGCCGCAGTCTGATCTCACATTATTTTGAAGACTTTCTTTAAGTAGTTTCTAGAAAGGAAAGTACAGAGCTTGCAGACACATTAAATATTTTGAATGTCCTTTTATTATTTCGCCGGCAAAGTTGAAAGCTTTCAGGGAAATTTGGAAAAAATGGCGTCGGTTTGAAAGGACCATTCATGCGGACGCAAAATGGTGTACATAGACATTTTACAAGCTTTTTAACTTGCAATGTGTGTATGTATGTTCGGGTTAATTGTTGCAAACTAAATTAGACCCATTTCCCATTATTCGATTGAGCTGAACCTCCACATACATAATATATGTAAGTTGGGTGATAATGCAATGACCTGATGATGAACACAGGAGGTGGCCCAAGGATTCTGTGTTTATTGTCTCGATGAGTATTAGTTGGCTGTTGAAAGGAAAGTACAGTCAGCCATCAATTTTTGACAAAAAACTTATTGTTTTATAGTATGTATGTATAATTACCGACTGCATTTTGGTTTGTTTGTAGATACTAGCGCGATTTCAACTGAACAAATTGTATTCTAAGTATTCTGACTCTTTGGGAAAGCAAGGACCCCCAGACCCCCACAAGGTACATTAGCAATATGGACACGGAACACATGGAACCATTGGATGCTGTGGATGCTGCAAAAGACCTGTCGTTATGATGATCTTTGATGGAAGTCTTTGTTCAGCAGTGATCATCTCGACTTTGCCCTGATAGAATAGAATAGAATCCTTTATTGTGAACCATGGTACATGATATCACGATGAATAGACAGGTTCCGATGGTACAAGTATTCTATGGTATGCATGAAAGGTATTCGTTTATCCTACGGTGATTCCAAATATTTTTTTATGGAATAGATGCTTATATTTGACCACATCTCACCTGATTGAAAGTGCCGATGCGGTCTAGGATGAATCGTGCTTACCTAAATGGGAGCAAAGCTTTTAGAGAGAATCATCAATTTTATTTCAGTGGAAAGCAAAATTTAAGTGTCAAATTACCAACGAAACCATGACATGGACAACCGGTAGAACAAGCTGTTTTAAAGTGTAATCGCTTCAGTACCAAATCGCGGGTTTCGGGCGGGACAAAGAGGTCGGATCAATGGAACGGATGCATGCTAATGTGGGATAAATACCGACACATCGCGGTGCCCGACCCACCCACACAAGCGTCGCACACAACGACCGAACAGGGCTGTAATGTACTTAACTTTGGTTCATGATCAACTATACTGTGTATCTCTACCCTCAAATGGCTTAAGCCAGTTGAGGGTAGATGAAAACATTACATGATCAGATGGCTCCTCTACACGATGGGCCAACGCCGGCCACTCCAAGGGACGCAGCCATGCGGTAGAATGAGATAGCAATATCACTTGCTCCCTCTAACGCATTAATGCGTCCCTTGGAGTAGCCGGCGTTGGCCCATCGTGTAGAGGAGCCAAAATAATAAAGTCGGTCGTCCAGTGACAGGTGGTTTTGTATTTGGTTGGTTAACCAATAAATATTATAACTACCCGAAAATTTACAAATTATTTGTTTGCTTTTATTTAAATACCTATAGATACAGAGTACCTACAGTAAAGTACCGTTCGGATTCCGACTATTGGATTACATTATACCATCGTATCAACGATGTAAGAATTGTGAAGGTAAATGAAGACGTCTGCTTTGTGGCTGAATATTGTAGTAAAGGAATAACAATTATTAACCATATTTTTTAGGATATAGGTAGGTCATAGGTAGGTTTGTATAGGGTTGGGCAGTGAGAGGCCCAGGACCTACGTCCAGCAATTCTTTTAGAAACTATTTCCGCGTCGCTAACATCAGCCTTTATTCAGCCTAAAGGCATGCTCGATATTAACGCCAAGCCATTGTGCCGCACCTACAAAAGGCGTTTAAACATTCACCGTTTTCCTGCAGAGGCAGCCCTAGCGACTGATGTGTGGAACAGGCATTATATGCAATTCCTTTTGGCGAAACCAACACTGTCAACATTATTATACAGGTAATTTAATGGGCATTATTAAAATAAAATCAGCGGTCGTGTTTAATGTGATTTGTGAATGTAATATATCATTTCGTACAATAAGGATATTAATAATCTAGCTTAATTAGGTACCTAATCTAGGTTTAATCCTAAGTAAAGTTGAGTTATCTCGGACATGTCAATACTAATTTGAAGACTTGACCCGGACCCGGGTATGTCCTAAAACTACGTCCAAGATCACCGGTGGACGGGCAGCAGCGTCCCTCAAATTCGGTGTACTCGACTGCGATCGCCAACCCGCCTGCCAAGCGTGGTGATTATGGCATTCATCCCCCATCATGCAGAGCACAATAAAACCACGGCCCTAAGGTTCCGGCGACCCCCGGTGCTCTGGCTATACCGGTACGAATGGAGATCCAAGGGGGAGGCCTATGTTCAGCAGTGGACGTCTTATGGCTGAGATGATGATGATGATGATGAATTTAAAGACTTGTTGCATGGCAAAGTAAAGGCAGTTGGACTAAAACATGAATTAGCTAAACATACACTTTTCCGATTTATGGAGCGTTTACAAATACTACGCAACTTAGTTGCGGTATAATATTATTGAATATGAAGTTACGTGTCCTTTCGCCTCACGCATTTACCTTATGTGACATATGGTATACGCGTAAACAGAAAAATGCTTAAGCGAAGTAGTGAATACCTTGCATACTGTACAACGCCCATTTGAACAAAATTTATTTAAAAAACTAGGGTCAAAACTGCAATGTACAGCCAAGAATCTCAAATAGTCGTCAAGTATGACTTTTATTGTGATTTTGGTAGCTAGTAGCGTGCGCCTTACGCTTGCTTTTTAGGGTTCCGTACCCAAAGGGTAAAACGGGACCCTATTACTAAGACTTCGCTGTCCGTCCGTCCGTCCGTCTGTCACCAGGCTGTATCTCATGAACCGTGACAGCTAGACAGTTGAAATTTTCACAGATGATGTATTTCTGTTGCCGCTATAACAACAAATACTAAAAACAGAATAAAATAAAGATTTAAATGGGGCTCCCATACAACAAACGTGATTTTTGACCAAAGTTAAGCAACGTCGGGAGGGGTCAGTACTTGGATGGGTGACCGTTTTCTTTTTGCTTTTTTTTGTTTTTTTTTTGCATTATGGTACGGAACCCTTCGTGCGCGAGTCCGACTCGCACTTGCCCGGTTTTTTTTCATTTTGGAGGACACACTTTGCCATTTAACGATATCAAGGGACCTCTTGTCATTCATTTTTTTGTTACCTGTGGACGTTCGCATGATTGTGCGCGACCTTGGGTCCTCTTTGAGGTGACAACGCCTATAACCGCCATTGTAGTCCATTAAATCATCGTGAGATTAAAAGTTTTTGTGAAATAAGACGTCCGTAGATAATTAGAGTAATATTAAGCTGTTACAAGGGGCGTCTTGAGGTCAGAAGGCCGCTTAAAATTGATTGGAACGACCGAACATAATATGACATAGGAACGCAAAAAACTGAATTAACTAAAAGGGTCTTTGTCGGGTGTTAAAATTGGCGACACAACCGAAACATAAATATTCCTGTTTTTCTAATTTACTTAGGTACCTTTTGTTAATAATACTTGTGTATTTTCCTTGTCATTTTCTTCTTTTTGTGAAGTTGCAATAACATTTTAAATTTATTTTTCTAGTGTCGCATGCCGCTGCAGTCCAGACGACGAGCACCTACTCTGCAAGGAGTAGGGAGGGAGGTGATAGGTATACATGTACAAAAGCGCAACAGTATATAAGCAGTAATCTATAGTATATAAGCGCAACTCTGTTTTGAAGATAACTTACTAAAACGAACACAGAATACTTCTCTTAGATCTGGCTTTTCAATAAGTCTCTCATTTCTCAGGTTCCCAGAAATGTTCGTTTACTATTCCATGCATCTCACACAATATTCTTGGACGAAAACAATAAATAGTGGACGGCGCCGCGTCTAATTCCCTATGCCTGGCGGGCAGGGTTGCCAGATGTAAATCGAGTCATTACTCATGTAACCCAGGTCGGGTATGTCCTTAAACTACGTCCAGGACCCGGGTATGTCCTTAAACCACGTCCAAGACCACCGGTGGACGGACAGCAGCGTCCCTCAAATTCGGTGTACTCGACTGCGATCGCCAACCCGCCTGCCGCCCAAAAAAGGGGGAGGCCTATGTTCAGCAGTGGACTTCTTATGGCTGAGATGATGATGATGACTCATGTAAACTGCAATATCTGAAGAAGGCTAATAAAATAAAACAAAATATAAAATTTTAAAAATATGGTTTGATTTCGACATTCGGATCGCCACGAAACGGGCTGAAAGATATATTGTCCTAACTGATTTACAAATCTGTATATTCTGAATTTTTAAGTAGGTAAATTATTTAACACCTGAATGTTCCGCATACTTTGTCGGAACTCAAACTAAACATCAGGAATCGCAAAATTCCACGTTAATTGGCCAGTGGGCAGACGATGGATAACACATTTTTAAATAAAAATTCAAGTTAAATACAGCCATAATACCTAGGACTCACAGGTGCTTTTGTCTTTATCTCTTCTTTTGCAAGAAAAGAGTGAGTTGAAATTAGTGAAAATGGCCAAACCCATGATCGTAGTACCCAAAACTACGTCGATGGTCGAATCTGATATAATCTTCAACTAAAAATAAAATTAGGTTTCACGTTAGCTTACTTTCCGTCATCGTCAGTCTCAGAGCCTTCATTCAACGTGTTGCTGTCCGTATAATATGACTTACTTACCCAAAGAAACCTTTACCGATGGTAACTCTATTTAAATACACCTTAGAGCATTTAATGACTGAAGTGGCCAGTAAGAGCTTACCCCTCTGCCGATAAAACTGCACAATTGTCCAAACTTGGGTCAGTCCATTTGGTAGGTACGTTATGTACAGTCGCCATCAGATATATCGGAGCGGCCGAGGTGCTCAAAAATATCTGAACACGCACTCTAACGCTTTAACAATAGAGGCGTGTTCAGATATTTGTGGGCACGTTGACCGCTCCTATATTTCTGATGGCGACTGTACAAATCATGTAGATTGTAGAGCAATACATTTGACGTCCTCTCCCCCGCAAAAATTGGCAGACTCTTTCGTAAAGAAAATGAGCGATGACATCTCCAGTTAGGTACTAAATGCTCTAAGAATTACACAAACGGGTCTACGGGGAAAATTATATAGCGGTAAACCCGTTTGTGTAATTAAATAATGTGTACAAAACGTGAGAGTTGAAAGTGTTACTTATATTGTAAACCGATGGTAACCCTATCGTATCTACTCCTCAGCGCTGTACCTTACTCTATACCTATACCTGTATTCAGAATGCTGTAGGAATAGATCCTTAGGCGCGATTCTGTATTCCCTAGGAGCCTGCGCGGGGTCACCGCGTTCCCTGGCATGCCCGGCGGCAAACTGGTTCGACCATTTCAATATCACACCGATATAAGCAATATATGCAACCTGTTTACTGCACTTATCGCTCGCTAATGGCAAAGGACACTGAAAATGTTAGGCATTTCTCTCTAATACTTAACTATTAACTATGGGCTGTACAGGTAGGTATAACTTGGTATCACTCTATGGCTTTTTTCGCTGAGAAAAACTGTTAACCAGATTTGAGATTGTATAAACAGGTTAAGATTTTTTAGGTACTCTCATCTCTGGTAGATGTCGCTGTTACACGCGGAACGATTTTTACATCGCACAACTCTTTGTTAGGCAAAGCAGAATGTGCATTTTTCAGTGGTTGGTTTTAGGATAATTCCTACTACACAAAGTGTAACCAGCCCAAGATTGTTTGAATTTCCCGCCAAAAATTGGTGTAATATTTCAGTAGCCAGTCTCTATAGCCAAAGATCTTCGAAGATGTATTGAGCAGTGAGAAATGTAAGATCCTTACCTACCACATTTATTTCAAATAAAAAAAAAATCCAGGAATATACGATCACGCGCCAAGTTGCGGGATTTCACTGGAAATATTTTTTTCATACTATACTGAACTGTCACCCTATACATGAGATAAACAGCGTTCTCTTGACAATGGTCATCATATATTACTGGTCAGGCTTTATGGCTCCTCTATACGATGGGCCAACGCCGGCCACTCCAAGGGACGCATTTATGCGTTAGAGGGAGCAAGTGATATTGCTATCTCATTCTACCGCATGGCTGCGTCCCTTGGAGTGGCCGGCGCTGGCCCATTGTGTAGAGGGGCCATTAAATTGACATCAGTTTTTTTTTATTTGCATCCATTTTAAAACAAACTGTCATGACGTCACAGTTAGCTATGATTCTATGATCACGTTAAGTAAATAAAACACTGCAAGTGCCTACAAACGCACGCACGAAACGCGTTCGTTTATCTAAATTTTAGATTAGATTCTAAAACAACTAAGAATAGAATAGAATAGGTACTCTTTATTGGCACAGCTCAGTAAAAAAGATACCTAAGTAGTATTTTTTACCCATAGTTACGTTATACCGACACCGGATAGCCAGTTTTCCGATCGGCGTCTAATTGCCTTCTGATTAACACCCAATGAGTGTTTGAACAACCGATGATACTGTTATGGAATGTTGTTATTTATTACCTAAGTGCTCTCGGCCGCTAAACCCGTTTTAGTCTTTGTTAAAACTAAAGAATTCTTTAACTTTACCGCTTTTATAATATTCAATTTAATTAGGATCTAATGAACTATTGACATACGGTTACCTATAACAATAGTGGTGAATTAGTTGTTTTATAAATATGTATATTTATATTAATTGATATTACAACTCGAAGGAAATAATGTATTGTGATGATCTTTGTTGCATTTTATACATAAGTCAGCCTGAAATAGTTAGTGATGGTGAAATCAACCAAACATTATTCTTTTCAGGATAGAAATCTATTAGAGTTGAAGGCTATCACAATCTAATTGTATATAAAATGTAGTGACATATAAATTGACTATAAGTTTTTTTTTTAATATTATTAATCTGTGCGTTCAAGTACCATTTAAATAAACAAATAATACTCGCTTTCTTAAAAATTCGCTTCGTAGTATTCTCTTTTGCAGCATTAACGTTAAAATGACCGTAAAGTCCTCGCAACTACTTTTTTTTAACTCTTTATCTGAACTACTTTTAATTTTAATTGGCGATTAATTAAGATACCTGAACGGTGTAAAAACTCGATGACATTAAGCATCTGTAAATAAATTTCACGGTTAATACTTTTCTGTCGTCGACTTCTGTAAATTGAGGGACAAAAAAGGCTATATGTCCCAGATCGCTGTCAATGTGTCTCTTGTATTGCTTAATTAATGTTGTTTTGTTGTGTCTTGTTGTTATGTGACAGTCTAATATGAGGTATAAATACGGTTTTGTGCGGTTGTTCTGCCCACGCGTTATGATAATCATGTGGGTACAGGTAGGTACAAGTAGTCAGTGTGATTTAGTGAAAAAAGAACACACTTGGCTGGAAAGGACTAATTTGACTGTTGAACTTGCTATCGATTGGTTAAATTAGGCCTACGATTAATTAACACGATGTATTTTATTTCTAAATCCCGCTGTCATTACATAACATGTTATTGTGTGCGAGACCTCAACTCTGGTCCGATACATTCACTTGTACAAGGTACCTGTTACATCTCGCCACATGTCCCGGCTCATCCCCAGCATTCCACGGTGCGCACGATTCGGTAATAGTGAATAAATACGGCGATGAGTTATCGGCCATCTCGGGTCGTCGCCCGCGGTACCGTTCCACTTGCCTCTGAACGACCAAACTGAGGCCAGAGGTCGAAAACGAGGTGTGCTCATGGATGAGGTAATGACCAAAATGAGGTAAAATCAAAAACGCTGATAGTTGAGCGGGGTGAGTTTTCAAACTGGAGCTCTTGGGTTCAAACTTCGGCTTGTATCAATGACGCTATCGGGGTATATACAATACAATAGAAACATTTTTTATTGCACACATCCATAGAAGAATATAAGTACCTACAGAAAGTAAATAGCAACGCAAGTAGAGGTGTAAATAACAGGCGGTCGTATCGCTAAAAAGCGATCTCTTCCATGCAACCTTAAGGGGCCCACTGATTAACAGTCCGCCGGACGGTATCGGCCTGTCAGATGTTCGGTACTGTCAAAATTTTGTTCTAACTGACAGGCCGATACCGTCCGGCGGACTGTTAACTAGTGGGCCCCTTTACTTATTGTACGTGTCAAATAAAACTGATAGGCCTAATCTCAATCAAATAACCCAATCCTGTACCTGCAGTTACCGCATTCAAATACTCTCATCTTCGCGCATGCGCGTCCATAGACGAATTCCGACGTGACCATTCCGCTAATCAAATTTTGTAACTGCGGTATTGTAACCATTACATTTCGGCTGGTCGATTACCCAACCTCCTATCTCTTTATTATACACGTTTCAAACATAAACTTTATTCCGAGGAGCTCAAGGTCGCTTTTTCATTTAAGCAATTTAATTAATTATGAGGGTACGAAGTTAAAAGCAGATTTTCTCAGACGATCGGTTTGATATATTCCCGTTAAATAGTTACCTACAAACTATTGATGTGCTCTTTGATTGCTATTTTGCAGATAATATATTGCAATGATTATTAAGAATTCGTTGGTAAGTAAACGTTGGGTTGGACTGTTACCGCCATCTAGTGGCTTTCAGTGACAAATCACAATTGCCCGCAATTGCAATATTGCAGTAAACGACCTACCTCAATAGGTACAATAAAATTATCAATCGCTCGGTCTTTCAAAGATGTGTCCATGTAAAATTGAGTTTAGAAATATATGGGTGGTTTCAGTAGTTTGTTAATTTAATGAATTGCATAAAAACGCTTTACTACAAAAGCTTCATTTCCGTCACTAGCATATGCAACGACGAAGCATTTTCAAAGTACTGTTGGAATTGAATTTACTTCACAAAGTTACGTATTGACGGACGATCAGCGCGCCAGGAATGTCATGTTTGCCCGCAGGCGCGCGGATTCTTGTCCACTACCTCTTGCATTTGTTATATCGTGCGATAACGAACAAAATTTGAACAGTGACTTAAACTCTACCCTAGAAGAAGTTATAACCTGGCTTGGTGACCACAACTTACAAGTAAACTTCGATAAAACGAAAATTATACAATTTAAACCTTTTCAAAAGCGAACATTAAACATTAATTATTCTTACAACAATAATAAAATAGAATCAATTAATTCAACAGTATTTTTAGGTATTAACATTGACTCGGCCCTTAACTGGAAAGATCACATAAATAAGATAAGTAGCAAATTAAGTAGCTTCATTTATGCACTATATCACCTAAAAAAATGTACTGACATAAAAATAGCCACCAATGCATACTACGCCTATGCTCACTCTTGGTTACAATATGGAATCATACTGTGGGGAAATAGTCCAAGCGTGAACAATCTCTTCTTACTACAAAAACACTGTGTTAGGATCCTTGTAAATATTCATCAACTGGAAAGCTGCAAACCTCACTTCATAAAGTTAAGAATCCTGACCTTAATCTCCATGTACATATTGGAAGTGTGTCTATTCGTAAAGAATAATGGAAACCTCTTTCCTCAATACTCGCGAGCGGCCCACCTACGACCAAAGACTAGACTAGCCACACAAAACTCTACTTTACAGATGATCCATAAAGGCCCTTTTGGCATGGCCATAAAAATATATAATAACATCCCAAACGAAATCAAAGAAATAAATAATTATAGTAACTTTAAAAATACATTAAAAACTTACCTAGTAAAAAAAGCGTACTATACATTAAATGATTTTTTTAACGAAAATATGGATGAATAACCGAGAAGATATAAGTTTGGAAAAAAGGTTACAAGAGAGACCATTGTAAATCATACATTAGCCCTTAGGAATTGGCCTATGATGCATGTTATCTCATAAGTTAGTGTTAAGTATATTGCTATACCCTTACAGGGTTCATGTGGAACTGTACTAGTAGTTTTTAAGAACTGTATACTAATATGAGTGCAATAAACAATTCTGATTCTGATTCTGATTCTGATTCTGATTGCAGTTTAACAGTTCTTGTTGCAAATAGTAATACTGATTTTAAATTCTGCATAGGGTTTTAGATGTAGTGTCGGATACGAAAAGCAACAAATAGGAGATTGTAGGGCTACAATTATCCCAAATGGGGTTAGAAAAAAAATATTGCTGAAATGGACACATTGCACATCTTAGGTTTTTTCAAGCCTACGCTTGGATGACGCTTAAACAAATGTACAGGACAAGTCACAATTACTGCTGTGTTGTTAGAACGTTGTCACTGTGTGAAATCGCGTTGTCGCGATTGTCTCTTTTGATAAGGTTAAGACAGTGCCCGAAAGTCACCGTGAAATCTAAATATCTATAAAATGTGGAAAATTTTCTAAATATATTTATATTCTTAAAAGCAAAGGGTTTCAATTTTAAGTCTGTCTTTTATATTCTGTAAAAGGTCGACGTTATCAGCCGCGCTAAGTGACTGAGGGGTCAATGAACTGGCATTTTTCATGCATATTGGAAAAGAATTGTTGCTAGTTTCGTTTTGAGATAGAATGGAATTAAGTTGTAAGTGAATACACGATGAGGTTGAGATGGTATTGGTGTTATATTTATGAGACCGGTGAGGGTGACAGAAGATTACTTTTTTGACCTATCGATTGTGAGGATTTAAATGTTTGTATGTAACTTATTTTTTGGTTGAAATGAATTTGAAAAAAAAACTAAACTACAATTTAATAATGATCCTCCTTTAATTAATATTTATAAATCATTTTTATCAAATACCGAGAGGCTGAATCTAAATTTGTTTCACAATACTTAGGGCCAGTTGCACCAAGCACATTTGACAGACTGATCAACGTCAGCCGGCGCGCCCCGATGCTTTACTATGAAACTTTCCATACATAAAAATTTAGCGAACTCTTTAACGATACGAACGGTTTGGTGCAACCGACCCTTAATCAACTCAAGATAGGTATTGTTAACATACATTTGGAACATAGGTACACAAAAGCAGCCCTTTTCCCCTCTCATTCATAAAACTTTACGGGCCTGATTTAGTTAAATTATGTTTTATCCCTTTCTTAAAAATATATGTGAAAATAAAGGTGACAGTCCATTTCCAACGACAGCTGCAATACTGTTCATTTTACTATGGAAATTGACAATAACAGCGACGCGTTCAGTACCGGTAGTGCAGCTGCGGTTAGAAATGGAATATTACCATAACAGATAAAGTGGTTTGTTTTTATCTGTCAAACGACCATTAGCCATTAGTTCGATTATTGGCTAAGTGAAGCTTGTAGCGCGTTTATGAATAAGGGGGTTAGACTTTGCTTGGTCCGAAATACAAGAAATAATTCACTTTCCATCAGGTGTGACTAGAGCCAATCGCCGATCAGTTTATTATAAAAAAAAAAAAAAATTATAATTGAGTATCGATATTTATTTCAGGGAACAGGACCATGGACAAGCGCCCTCGTAAGTTAACGGGGCCCAATCAGATGAGCGCAACGCGGAAATCAATTGCGCGCTTATCCGCGCCCGCCGCGGGCGCCGCGTGCGCATAGCTCGTGTCGGTAGTCCACCGTCGACCTCGATCATCGAAAAATATTAACAACTTTCAGGTCGAACAAGAAAGTGGTATTTTGATTTCCTTTTAATGGAAATACAACGCCGTGTTTTCCATTTAAGCTTTATGTATAAATGCTCTGACACCTTACTGCTCTTTAGAACGTTCAATTGACCTTGCCTGGGCACTATTATGCACAGGCACAAAAGTAGAAATTATTTAATAGCAGTGAGGTTAGTCCCAAAACTATAAATGTCCAAGTTACGGAAAGTTTCCAAAAAGTTCCAATAGTTCTCGGAAATTTCAGGAAAATTTCACAGGAAACAAAGGAACTCTCAAACCTCATTTCGATTTCTATACAACAATATGAGAAGTTTCTGATTTTTCCAAGAGGAAATTCTCGTAGTTTCGGAATTTTTTGATACATCGTACCCAAAACAAGCTCTTCGTATACCGCGTCGGACTAACTACATGTAACACCACCCAGAGAGAGCGAGACTTACATACAATTTTACCTATTTGATATCAAACTTTCCTAGGCGAGAACCTGTTACGTTAACGTCAAAGTAAACTGTTAAAAATGTGGCTCCACTAGCATCGCTGACACGCGCTTTAAATCACCGCGGGTGTGACACCGAAGCCAATTATCAGGAAGAAGTCACAATGATAGTAAAGCCTTAAGCGTTCACGGTGCGGCGTCCCATGGATCAGGTTATTCCAAACGATTATTGAGTAGCGAGCGGGCTCAAGGGAACCAATGTAGTAAGCTCTTCGATAACTTATTGTCTGGCCAGCCGTTTTTCTCTAAAGCAATTATAAATCAAACAATTTTATGGCAACCATATGTTTATGGATTAGTAGGTACGGAAGTACGTAAGTACGGAGGTAGGTACGTAAGTATTTCTTGGGTGACACTTACGAATCAAAAGGAGACACATCTAACTTTCTTCAGATTGGTCATCAAAATTCAAAATATATTTGTTTCAACTTGATATTACAGAGGGACAATACAGTGATCCCCACACTAGGCTTAGCCTGTGACATGGGGAACTAAGCGAAATACAAATTATTAGAAAAGCTACTATATTAAACACTATTAAGTAAATATAAAACATTAAATTAGCCTACAAATAATAATACAAACTATCTCTAAACTAAATAAACTTAAAATAAAAAGACTATAAATAAAAAACGTCCCCCAAGTCACTGCCGATGGGCAGTGTGCCCAGAAGGCTGGCCGCATTGCCACGTTGTATGGCAATACTTATGCGTTGAGCAAAATACTGGCCAGCTCTCTGGTCCCCTGCGGCATCTATAAGGCGCTCCGCTAAGGCCCTGTACTATATTAAACTGAAAACTAAGAATTTGTATTAAATGACTAATCCAACTAAGTACAAAAAGACTTAAGTCGGTTAACAAGTGTGCACCTTTACATTGGTCCAAGAACTACACTCACTGTCGCTTGCGCAAGGGATTAGGGTAGCGGCGACGGTCAGTTAACGAGCAAACATGTCCTAGGGCATTCCAAAGAGCGAAGATGCAGAAGTATCACGGCATATTTAGCAGGACAATGTTCCTCTGTGAGCAAATAATTTCTCCAATGATTAGTAGACGTTTTGATATAAGCCTGGAATTTCATTGCTTTGTGCACCTATGCTAATGTAAAACAAAATTTAATATTTAAGGATGACTCTTGCTAGATCGGCCCTGGTCCGGGTCGAGGCATCCGACATGTCATTTTCTATGACGGCTGATTGGTGAACACGTGGTGCTTTCCATAGAAAACGAAGCGCCGGAAGCTTCGGCCCGGCCCCGGCCGAATGGCATGATAGTGAATGGTGTGAACTTTTGGTGTCCGTTTGACACTGATGTTTGGTAAAATAACCTATCGTTTTGCTGATGCAAAACATATTTAATAACGATAAACAAAACATACGTTCGTTGACACCATAACTAGTAGACTTTATCATCATCAGCCATTAGGCTTCATTACACGGCGATCCGATGAAACACACTTCGTTGAGAACTTTCCCTTCTATTTATGCCTACTTGTCGCGTCTGTGTAGTCGCGAGATCGGAGTAGGGCGACGCGAGCGCAGGTCGCGGGGTCAATTACCTATGTAACGTAGCTACGGCGTAGCCGAGTGTTAATGGTTGCAAGCACCCCCACATTATTAGAACCAGTGAGTTTCAGCCATCAAGCTTAATAACATGGCGACCCTGCCGAAACCTTAATTTGAAATGTAGGTGCTGCCACAAATCAGATAATGCGGTAATGGACTGGAACATCGAAGCTCATGTCAAAAAGACACATTTTACATTAAAAGTCAGGTCACTAAGTACACGTCCAAATACAACCTTAATGCCTAACTGTCGCGTCTGCGTAGTCTCGAGGTCGAAGTAGGGCGACGCGAGCGCAGGTCGCGGGGTCAACGCCCGGCCCGTTACGCGTTACGTAACGTAGCTACGGCGTAGCCGACAGCTAGGGGTTGCAATAATATTGCTGTGATTGCTCTAGTTTTTAAAGGTAACTTATATCCGCTTACGTAATGTAAGTGCTTTAATACCATGTGTAAAACATGCGTATAAGCAAAGGTGCGTCTTTAAAGTGTTATAAATCTATTACTTCATAAGATTTGGTTGATAATAGTCTGACAGGACCTGTCAGAGAATGATGTTGATGAGTATGTAGATTGTAGAATGTGTAATATATGTACATATATCTATATTCATTTATTTATTTTTAACGTTTGTATCTGCCTTATAAATAAATAAGTATAATAAAATTAAAAAAAAAAAAAAAAAAAAAAAAATCTATATTCATACACCAATGTGTATATCTTTGAATGAGCCCGGATCGGCTTTCAAGATTGAAACGCAAGAAAATCAGATGTTTCATACATTTCGGTGAGTCATTTCTTAACGTTTTATATGAAACAGCTATTAGGGGTGGGGTAAATATTAAGCTACGGGTAAAAATAAAATATGATTTTAACACTCAAAACCTTTTATTATATTTTTAATTATATTTCTTAAACTTAAGTCTACACGCAAAACCTTCTTTCTAAATGGAATAGGAATGAAGTGGAATAAGTTTTTGAGTAAAAAAACTTATATTTTTACGCGTGCCTTATATTTACCCCACCTGATCCTACTTTTTTAATCGATATTTTTGGGTTGTCCCCATACTAAAAAAATATTCAGTATGCACTTTCATACACGCTCTTATCACTATTAGCCTGATACATAATCAAAATCAACCTGTACCCACATTAATGCTCAGAAAATTAAGTAGTAAATCAAAATAGTAATAAAAAGCAATCACCAGTAATCTAAACAGGTCTGTCAACACTGCAAATAACTTTAATTTGAACTAAAATATTAATTTCCTGCGCGCGCGATTCCATTAAATTTATAGCAGCAGTGGTTACATTACAATGGGCTAATTGTACACGCTGATGTTAATCTAATCGGCTTGGTTGAGTGTTTATGTTATACAAATTAACTCTGTAATATTGTTAATTGTTGTATAATCGGTTTTTATGATGTTTTTGTTTTTACTACCCATTACTTACATAGTAGGAAAATTAGTACAAAAATGTTTATTTATATAGTTTGTCGGAATGACGCATTTTTTACAAGCTTTTATTTAGTTTCACCTGACCGTTGTCTGTCTGTCTGTCTGTCTGTAATCAAATTTGATCCACTTCCCGGTTTCCCGATTGAGCTGAAATTTTGCATACATACGTAAATCGGGTGACAATGCAATATTATGGTGTCATCGAGCTGATCTGATGATGGAGACCGGAGGTGGCCATAGGAACTCTTTGATAAAAACCTAATTGTGTTTGGGGTTTTTAGAATTGTCTCGATGAGTATTAGTTGCCTGTGGAAAAAAAAAGTACAGTCGGCGATAAAAGCTTGTACTAAAAATTAAATTTTTGCCAATAACTTATTATACATTATTTGTTTCGATTAGCGATTATTATTAACCAGTATTACATTCCTGACTATGTCACTGACCCAGGGTTAACCGGTTAAACCTGTAGTTACCATGGTTACCAGTACAATTTGACACTGTGTTAACGATTTAACCGGTTAACCCCGGGTTAGTGGGATGGTGCAAGTGGCACCCGGGGTTAACCGGTTAAACCTGGAGTTACCAAGGTTACCAGTACAATTTGACACTGTGTTAACAGTTTAACCGGTTAACCCCGGGTTGGTGGGATGGTGCAAGTGGCGCTTATTAGATAAAACGGTAAGTAAGTAGAATTCGTTTGAAATGGACGTCCGTTCGCTTCATACATATTTAATTGTGAAATTTTAAGTTTCATTATTGAATGCTCGTGATATTTTACTACTATAACTTTTAAATAAATATTTTGGATACTTACTTTTTTCTACTTTTACTAACAACTCGACGATACCTTCTTGAATATGCAAGAGTGAGAGAGTAAGCAATATGGCAGACATATAATATTGCTGAATGTCGGTCAAGGACCTTAATTAATTTTATTTTTTATGTGAAGACTAAAAAAGTATGCAATGTGAAAGTAGCGTCAGAATAAAATAAATAAATATGCTTTGCAAACAAGCGGCGCCATATTAGAGTATGAAAGTCGTAGAGGTCAAAGCAGAATTTAAAAGCTCCTTTGTATTGATGTCGCTGTTAAAAAGTTTGATGAATAAGTATAATATGAATTTATCTAGTTAGCAAAATTAATACATTCTTAGTTTTTGTCCAGGTAGAGACGGACAGCCGTATTCTAACAATAAGATACGTCAAATACTAGACATTGAAACGATATGGATTAGATATCATCATCATCATCATTTCAGCCTACATACGTCCCACTGCTGAGCACAGGCCTCCTCTCATGCGCGAGAGGGCTTGGGCTATAGTCCCCACGCTAGCCCAATGCGGATTGGGGACTTCACATACACCTTTGAATTTCTTCGCAGATGTATGCAGGTTTCCTCACGATGTTTTCCTTCACCGAAAAGCAAGTGGTAAATATCAAATGATATTTCGTACATAAATTCCGAAAAACTCATTGGTACGAGCCGGGATTTGAACCCGCGACCTCCGAATTGAAAGTCGGGCGTCATATCCACTCGGCCACCACTGCTCTATGGATTAGATATGTCAGTGTCAAACAAGTGTCAAAATTGACATATCTTCAAACTAAAACGTCACTCTTGACACTTGATTGACACTGACATATCTATCCCATATCGTTTCAATATCTTGTATTTGACGTATCTCATTGTTCGAATATGGCTGGGAGTGGCTACCCATGGTAGGTACTGATATTTATAATTTGATCCAAATTTAACATGACTTGCAATTCTTACGCGTACTTACATAAACATTTTGTGTGTGCGAGATGCATTGCGAGTAATGTCAAAACAAGAAATTGGAGATCAATTGGTTAAGTTCGAATGCCGATGCCGCTCCAACTCAATGCGCGAAAACTGCACAATAAGGAAGCGAACTCGGCAAGGTGAAGCATGTTCGAAACTTAAACTTAGTTTACCTTGTCCTGTTTTAACCGTTTAACCTTTTTATTTCAACTTCAAGGTCATCATTTCACTAGTAACATTTTCAGTCTGCGGCAAACATTTCTTTGGCATTTGCATTCGATTTTATACGCCTCTAAGAATATCTTTGTAAAATATGACAATGCGTTTTCGGTTTCGCATCAAAATAGTCGCAAATATTATAAAATTATAAGCACATAAATCACGAGGGCGAGTGTGGGAGCGTTCTTTATTATCCCCCATATTAAGACCCTGAGAGGACCAGCGACTCAAACTATTATGAGGATCAATATCGGATACAATAGGATTGTAAAAGGGGGCTCATATTTTGATATTCACAAAAAAACTAACTCTTCCACGGCATCCCTCCAACCCGTTCCGATCTAAAACCAACCATTCCCCTTTGTTATAAGACCACAATTTAAATGGCAAGTTATTTGTTTGTTCACATTGTCTGGGAGGAAAATCCATTCAATACAAACATCTAAAGTAAGCTTTACGTGTGTCGTTATAAAGATTATTTTTGCGTGTTTTGAGGAGAAGAAAGCTTTTATATCATCTAGTAGCGTGTATTGATTGAAGTGACTCCCGTTAGGTTTTTACATATCTGTCTTTCATCGAGGGTGGATACGCATATTTGTAGGTATAGGTATGTGAAATAGCTTTCTATATTTATTTACGAGGACTTTTTATGGGTGTCGAGAACTACTTGCGATTCTGAAAGGGTAAATAAGTCTTTCGAAGTCATCGTTATCCTTTATGCATAGATTATTCGATTTTGCAACGGAGTTAGAACATGCGCAGAAAAAATAATGTCCATATATGTAAGACCATTGGATAGGGTCAAACATCTAAATTAATATAAATATTGTTGCGGGTACACCCTCTTCTTTTTTGATATCACTCAAAAGAAAGGCAAATAATACATAGTGAACCAGCCAAAATGTATGAAACAGCCAAATTTATTTATCGCGATTTCTGGGTTGGTCCCATAGTAAAAGTTGCTCAGTATAATCCCAAAACCTCCCTGACAACGGAAATGCAGTAATTTTTAGCCAACCTGTATATCTACAGTGACTACGACATAGTTTCTACCGTCTCTCAAAAAATTAAACCGCCTTTCCACCTTAAAATCTGGTTTCGTAACAATATTATACTGCAATTACTTTCAACTCAATTTTCAATACAGATTTAACCATGTGTGGCTACCCGAACTTGGTAGACGATAACACCAGGTGATTTTTCTCAATATTTCCACAGCAATTTTCCCTACAGGCAATCAGATAATGGTGGTTTAATCTCCTCCAGGAGCCGGTAAACAATCAAGAGATACAAGCCTGAATACCAACAACGCCTGTTTTCGGGTTGCAGTTTGTAGGTTATGGAATGTACCGAGTACTTATGGTGTAATTGCAACTTGAGAGTTTTGCCATCAATTATGCCTCTGTGGGAATTGTTAAAAAAATATCTTACCTCCCATGGATAAAATTAAAGCAATATCTTAAATTGGTAAGTAAATATTCACTAGTATTAAATCTTTGTAATGCATTCGAAGACACCAGTCGATGATATCATGAAAATATTTTTATAACGAAATATTATTCTCTTAATATCAAAAAACAATGTCACATTTCCAAACCAAAATGACGAAACAACAAAACCCCATCATAAAAACTACTAAACATTAGTTGAAAAGGGGGCGCCATTTTTTCCGTTATTTATTAGAGTGCAGATTGAAAGGGGACGGACGGGCATCACGGCATTGCACCCTGCCCCGCTAGCAAGTGCAATAAAATGGACATGATGAAATACCCCAAGACGACTAAATCATTTCGAAAATTGCGAGGTAACGTCAATGAGAAGCTGGACTTGTGGACCATTTCAGGTTTTTCTAGTCGAGCATATCTAAATTTGAATTAATAGGCCTTATTTAAAATAATATAATTTACATACGTATATGTATAAGACAACTAAAAGAGTGCAAAATTCGTTATAAAGAAGTCCGTTTACTTACTACGAATTTTCGTAAAGATAGTTAGTATCTTTACGAAAAAAATAACGAGCGAAGTAGCCTAATAGTAAAATAATCTTTCATATAAGATAATGATATACAATATGTGTCTACTTTTTACATACAGGTAAAATATACATAGTAAGACTGGTTAATACGACGTAAAGCAGTCATTAATATATCTAGCTGTAGGTTCTTAATAGGATGAAACGTTATCCAATATTCAACTTTCAAAAGCGCAAATACAAACAGGCACAAAACCGCGCGTCAATTTATAAAATCAATACGTTATAGTGAAACATTTTACCTTTCCATAAAACCAGTGCACTTCTCCAAATTTATGTACCGGGGGTGGCTCCCCATAAAGTTCAGATGTGCAATAACGACTGGGCCGCTTTAAACCGATATTACCCGAGCAGCGCTATGAAATATTGATGCTTGGTAAGTCCGTGTGTCCGAATACATTGCCAGTTTTGGACTAGTTTGGCTTGACACTGCTTAAGTGTCAGGCTTTCATTAGAAATTTAAGGCAAAACATGTTAATCGGGACATGATTCAGCTATGGCAAGTGGGCTGTCAATTCTTGAACGTGCTAATGGATCAGAAATATAAATGAATGTATTGATTACTCTAACTATAACAACACACAGACTTCGAAGCGCACATTTAATCTCAGTTTGATACGGAATTAAATTTGGATTTGATTACATCCCAATTCCTTTACTTTTGGTATAGTTTTTATTTTATATGTTGTCGTACCTACAACAGTTAGTACATATTAGCTTAAGTGATTAATCATACCTTTAATGATTGTTCTTAAATAACATATTAGGTACGTCATGAAATACATTCCTGTCGACCACGCTAACACCCCCTTTTGCATCCATAGTCGAGTTTCGTTTATTATGTTTTATCCTATTCCTCAAAAAGCTATTAACAATATGCAGTTTCGGTAGGCAACATGTTTCACACGCGCGGGGGCAGGTTCCAAATGCCAATACGTACTGGCCGCATGAAACATGGATGCAATGCATGCAAAGATCGGGTACGTAGAATGTAAACGTATGTGCAACCTTTTAAAAGTAAGTACCTCGACTGTGTGTGTTGTCGACTTGTAAAATCCTACTTGATTAAATATTTACTTACTGATGGTAAGCAGTTACCGTAGCGTGCACAGGCACTATCACTGTCAATTTCTTTGGTAAAATGAGTGACGGCTTGAACGTTTTAATCGAAGCTGTAATGCAGCAATGAATGTCACTCTTTTTCTTTTTAAAAATGATGATTTCGGCAATGACAAAAGTGTGTTCGAAGAGCATGACGTTATTCCATAGTTGCTTTTAGAAAAGTGATAGCTGGACTTTAGATAGCCACGATGGCTTGCCGGATGTCGACTAACTAACTAAGCTAATGCTACTCGGTTTGGTTATCCTCTAAGCCACCAACACGAATTTTATTAAGTACCTAAAGTGACAGCGCCCACGTAAACACCGCAGTAGTAATGCAGCTGCAGTTGATATCCAAATGTCACCTCAAATGATCCATTTATATCTGGGCTGTCTAAAATTTATTCTTACGTGTAGAATATCAAGATGACTGAAATCACCTTGACATTCTACGACTTTGACAAAAACTGCAAAATATCCAGGTACGTGTAAATTTCAGTCTCCACGATTATTCTTTGTCGTGTATAACTGGATTAGCGTCCGGCGCGTATCGGCGCAATATATCGTTTCGATTGAGCTTTTGGTGTATCATTCGCGGGCTGATTCCGTCCCCAACTTACCCCCGTTACCCCAGGGGGCGACAGACGCTCTTGTAGGGTTATTTGCGCTTATGATTCGCGACGACTCTGTAATTTTGTTTGATTTGAGTTTTAAAACCGTTGGGCTTTTTGAGGTTAGGTTTTAACGTTATTGGGTGGTTCTGTTGAGAATAATTTGAACTTAGTTGTACATTTTATACAAATATCAACTTGGTGATGTATTATTATTAATTACAGCTACAAGTTGATCGTATTTTTCTAATCAAAACTGTCGTAGGTATGTACTTAATTACAAACGTAAATAAACAAAAAGGAAAGAAAAATATTTGCCTACACTACACTGTGTTATTTGCATCGTGAGTTTGTATGGGATGGCTTAGAGTATATTTTGTATCTCAACCAGTAAAAAACTCTAAGTACGGACGGGAAAAGTCACGATCCGTAATTTTTTAATAAATAAATATTTGGAAACAATCTAACACACAAATATTATATGACCTCAGTGACCTTACCGGGATTCGAACCCATCAGCTCCCCTCAAAGTAACGCCTGATTCTATTCAGTAAATAAATTTGTATGTGCCCTTACTGGGATTTAAACCCATCAGGACCTTTAGCTTCGTAGGCAGGGTCACTACCGACTATAGGCTAGGAGAGCGATGCAGATAGCGGCAGAGGGTGAGTTACGTCAACCACATTTTATATGGCGTGACCTGAAATTAATAAATATTATGCAAGTTGTTAATTTGTCATAACTACTGTCATCAGCACAAAATCCATGACAACGTACCTACGTCAATGTAATTACGATAGTTATATCAAATACGGAGAAATGGATCTGATTCCTACTTATCAGCCACTGGCCAGATAGTCGGTGATATCGACCCACGATATTAATGTGTATTAATACGTAGGCGCGATGATTCATACCCACTTAACTGGAGCTTCAAATAAATATGTATGTACTTTCTATTGATTTATTGGAATCGAGACGTGAACCATGACATTAAGTTTAATGTCAGAGGAGTATTCTAACTGAAAACATCTTGACGTACCAACCTATAAGTAACCGACCTACCTACGCGATGGCAGGTATGCTATATAAGTAGGTTTGTCTAAATCCGTTTTTAAGGGTTGCGGTCGCGCAATGTCGCAGTGTGTGTGTGGGGAGACGCAACACTTGTTACTTGATATCTACGAATGTGATCTGGGTTATACATTTTTCACTCTTGCTATGATCATGAAAGAATGAAACATAAATTAAACTTTATTGCTATCAGTTACTAGTTACAGTGATGGCGAGGACTTATGTAATGATGTACTTAAGTTAGGTTACACGGTACTCTCATACTGTTTTTCGATTGGATTTTTTTTGCTCTAACTAAAATAAACTTAGGATAGCTGCTTTGGACCGTCAGCGTCCTTAAATACATATCCATATATTTGTTATAATTATAGTAATGAAAGCCTAGTTATTAATACTAACTACCAATATTAATGAGTGTTGTAGGTTAACATTGATTGATTTGCGCCCAGACTCCGTCCGGCCATTATCCTCGTCCGCAACTTCGCCAACCCGAACCCAAAATCTTGAAGTGACCATTCAAAACAGTTGAAACCGAATTGCGGAGACAAATGGAAGTGCTAATATTCCTCCTCGCCAATACGCTGCGTAATTTAATCCCGGCGCGGCGGGGCAGCGGGAAAATCTATAAATCTGCCGCCATTAGAGACTCCCCGGGACTCTTATTTACTTCGTGCACAAATTCAGATGACAATGTTTTAGGGGAAGGAGCTGTGTAACTGCCCTTCGTTGGCGTAGGGTTGTCGCTAATAGATGAACTTTTGGATAATTTCTAACGGCACCATGATTGTCAGGATAAAATAAGTGTTCCGTGAACAAAGTTTTGTTCGGAACACTAAAAATGGAATGCAAATTTTTATTATAGCCTGCATGATTATCGATTACGCAGTAGGTACTTACTCGATAGGGGTTTATCTTTATTTACCACATATATTTTAGGAACTTATAAAACTCAATTGTTAAATAATTTTACTTTCTCTTTACTGTTACGGAGTAGGTACAGGGGGTGGGGTATCATAGTTCCAATGCTTCGTTTCTCTGTTATGTCTATAGGATTACAATGTTTTATTTTTCCGAAAGGTGATTTTCTTAAACGTTGAATTAATGATAACCTACAGAATGTTTCAATGAATGTAATATTTTATTTAAAAAATCCCTACCTTACGCTATATCATATAAAATAGATGATAATTTTGCCATTAGAATAGAGATTTACAAATTTTGTTGTTTAAAAATGTTACTACAAAATTGGCAATGACAACATTGACAACCTAATAGTTAAATCACATTTACAACTAGGTCTACCGCAATTTTGTTACCTATAGGTTTACCGACGTTTTGACTTTGACGCAATTTTAATGTGTTCAAAACGCGAAAGTTTTTAAATGTTATACCCTAATTAATACCTAGTTATCCTTGCATAACTTTTAGTAATGCCTAACTGCAAGGTATTTTATTAACATTTGCCTAATTTCAACGGCGACGAGTTACGAAATCCTGTACTTATAAAAAATATAATTGAGCCGTGGTGTCAACCCTGTCCCCACTCTCCCCCGTCAATTACCAGTCCTGACCATCCGAGGCGAGACTTATTGACGGACTGTTCGCGTTTCGCCTCTTTGTTCCGACGTCGGAGACGCTATCTAATACTGGTGAGCTGATAATGATATCATTTTTATTGCTTAATCAGTGAAACTTGAGCTAGTTAGTCTGAGTTTTGAGAACTATGTTTTTTTTGCTCCCAAGTGTTTTCTTAATTTGCGGCAAATGTAAGTTTGTATCATGAATACAGATTCAGTAGGTACATACATATTAAATAAATATTTTTTGTAGACTATTCTACACAGATCGACTTAGCTGCAAGTACAGTGGGTAGGTAACTCAATTAGTTTTTTTGGTTTATTTGGACTACTGTGTGAACTATTGTGATATTTCATAAGATTTCAGGAATAAATTATAATTATTTTATGTGAGTTATGTTAAACTTATGGCATTCAGTGGGTAGTGATTAGAAATCTGATTTGTGTTTACCCGAATATTTGTTAATTAATCTGTCGGTAGTCGCGAAAATGACCCTTCTCTCCTACCCGCCAATTCAAATGATGAAAAAGTATAAATGTAACTTACCATGGGATGGAAGGGGCATTCTCGCTCTGGTGCTTGAACCGGTAACATTGAGTAGGAAGGCTTACTGCTTGTTAAATTAAGAATGTCGAAAGTATTCAAGTAAGAACTTAGGGTAAAATAAAGGTAATTGATTGTACGAAGGACTTTGATTCATCACACTATTGTAAACAATTTCAAAAGCTTCAAACGGAAAAAGTGTAACGTGACTATTAATATTGCACTGGCAACACTTTGCTAGCTAAATTCATAGTGAACGAATGACTACGTCACAACTGGTCGGTCACGGTTGACAGTTGTCACTTCGGAACGAGACGTCTTCGCGTAAGGTTGGTGACATTTTGAATATTTATGTATTTGCTTTGAATAGTTGGATATTTTGCATAATAAACATTTGATTCGTTACTTGTTGTTTAAAACTATCATTAACCCTTGAAATATCGTAACATATCAGAAGTAGGGATCGTTGCGAAAATATAAAACTAACTTTTCGTACGTACCACGCCATTAGCTCGAACGTTATTGAATTCAAATGATAAAAAAAAAATGAGTAGCTATACCAAAAATATCTGTGAAAATAGAAAGAATATAAATATTTAAACATATTACGTAACGTTTACTTTAGAAATGATCTGTCAGTGAACTGATGCATATGGATTTCAAATTGGAATCCTACCGACATAATTAAATTTTTTTTTGAAAACGTTGAGGTATTGCTAAAATATAAGTGAAATATTAAAGAACTAATAATATTATACATATTTAGTGTTTTTAGTAATAAAAACAATACATTTTGAAGCAGATGAACATGGATTAAAGAAAAACGGTTGATAAAAGTTTTTTTTTTAATTACTTCTAATATCGATAAAATACAAAAATATAGTTAAAAATAGAGAGAATAAATATACTTATATACATTGTGTACAATTAATCGTGAAAATAAACAGACATGGATTGGATGAATGTGGATTTAAAAAAAAAAAAAAGAAAAAGAATATAATACTTTACATTAAGGTGATTTTTGTGACTTACCCTCAATCTTAATAATTGATATACATGACTAATTATCTTATTCCGACATAAACTTATCTAACGTTAGACCGAGTGATTGATACCGCTGACTTTTAGGTTTTGTTAATTTCATCGTTTAAGGTTTTCCAACTTCAAGAACTGACATAAATGTATCTGAGTTTCAGAAAATGAGTGACGAAGATACTGAAAGAAAGCGGCCTGGAGGCTCGCGACGCAGCCGTGGGCGCAGTCGCTGTGATGATCGGAGTACGCGAACGCGACATACCCGCAGCCGCAGCCGCAGCCTACGCAGACCCCGCAACTCATTGACACGGCCAAGTCGCAGTCGCAGTCGTCGTGATGATCGCGCTTCGCGGACGAGGCCTAGCCGCAGTCGTCGCCGAAGTTCGAGCGTCGATAGCACTGATTCACTGCGACAGCGAGAGCGGGAGCTCAAACGGAAAAGAGAACAGCTCAAGGTTCTTGAAAGTGAGGTACGTTGCAAACGTTCACGAATAAACGACGAGCGTGAAGTGCGTTCTTTGCCAGCATTGCGTGCCTCTCGTAGCCAAGCCCGTAGCAAAAATACGCCACGAAACCACCGTCATATTCGTGATCGTTGCCTAAGAACACCTGCTAAGGAACGCAGCCCTGACTTTGATGGAAATAAAAATGAGAAGCATAAATCAACATCAAGTTTGTTCGATGAGTTTGTAAAATTATTAAAATCAAAGACTGGGCATAGTGAATCGTTTTCTGGCTCGAGTTTAAATAATGTCATACCTGAGTTTGACCCTATGTCGAAATAGCAGACAGTAAATGTCTGGCTCGATAAAGTCGAGGAATGCTCAGAAATTTATAACTGGAACGATAAACAAACGATTCACTACGCCCTGCCAAAACTTACTGGACTTGCGAAAACCTGGTATCAGGGTCTACCCTCAATTAAGCATACGTGGACTGAGTGGAAAGATTTATTGAGAGAATCTTTTCCAGCCACTGAAAATTACGCTGAATTATTAACGGATATGCTTAATAGACGGGTACGCCCTGGGGAATCATTTGAAATGTATTACTTTGCCAAAATTAATCTTTTGAATAGATGTAAGATATTTGGAAAGCAAGCTGTGGACTGTTTACTTTACGCGATTGATGACAGAGGTGTGCGCGTAGGCGCCCAAGCAGCTAAATTTGACAAGCCTGAAGATGTACTTGAATTCTTTAAAACCATAAAATCGAATAATAGAAATCAATTAGATAATGCAAATAACACGAACCGCGATCGGCGTCCAGGTAACACAAATAGTTCTTTATCAAAGCCTAGTGATGTTAACGGTAGCTCAACTAAAAGTAATAGCCAGAAGGGAACTATTAAGTGCTTTAATTGTCAGGGTGTGGGACATCCTAGCTTTAAATGTCCCAAACCCCTATTAATGTGTACTACTTGTAACTTTATTGGTCACGATTCTCTACATTGTACAAAAACCAAAGAAAATCCGCCTAAGGAGAAAAGTGTTCTTAGAGTTTCAGTGTCTGAAAATACTAGCGACAAATATAAGATTCTAATAAACGTAAACGGTATCCCCATTCTGTGCCAAGTAGACTTAGGTAGTGAGGCTACTCTTATTCAGAAAAAAGCTGCTTTGCAATTGGGTATTACTTGGAAGGAGGTTACAGGTCCTTACCTGACAGGCCTAGGTAACGTCCCATACTTACCATTGGGTTTTACTTTTGCTGATATAGAGGTTCAGGGCATTATAGAAAGGAATGTAGAAGTATTTATAGTAGATGACCATTTAATGAAATATAACATCTTACTTGGACATAGTTATACGGAGAGACCTACGTTGACGATTATTAAGACCCCGAAAGAATTGAAATTTGAACGAACAGAACATGTAGATGATATTAAAGTTGAGTTAAATATGGCTTGTGATGTTTCCATCGATGTAGGTGAAATGATATCTGTTCCAGTAAAGTCTAACATTTCTTGTCATGGCAATTTTTATGTGAATGGGTCGATCAGGGGTCCCGTTGGGCAAGAATATTACCTTATGCCAGGTGAATACCAAGTTAAAGGTGTTAACTGCAATCTTTTTATTCAGAATGTTAGTTCAACGCCGTTACACTTTAAAGAAAACACCCTTATTACTCGCGCCAAATTCGTAGGTAGTAGTAAGAGAGTTTTGCATATTTCAAATGACTTGCTCCCTCAGGAATCCGTAAGACCCAAATGTGGGGAACAGTTAACCGATAACCAGAAACGCCAATGCGAAGAGTTAGTAAGTGAATTTAAAGATTGTTTCTCTACTGGAATGCACGACTTAGGGTTTACTACCGTGACTGAGATGGAGATTCACCTTAAGGACACTACTCCAGTAGTATATAGACCGTATCGTCTAGCTCATTCCGAGCGTAAGCTAGTTCAGGACATGGTTAGTGATATGTTGGATCATGGAATAGTGCGTGAGTCAGAGTCTCCTTATGCGAGCCTAATCGTATTAGTAGACTACCGCGCTCTCAACAGTCGCACCAAAAGAGATCATTATCCTTTGCCACATATTGAGGATCTATTGGATCAGCTTTCTGGCCAGTCGCTATTTACATCTCTAGATTTAGCCTCAGGCTATCATCAGATTCCTATAGCCGAGAATTCCCGCGAGAAAACGGCGTTTGTCACACCCGACGGTTTATATGAGTATAACCGGGTACCATTCGGTTTGGCAAACGCTCCTGCCGTTTTTCAGAGAGCAATTCACAAAGTCCTCAGTAAATCTAAAGTGAGCTATGTCGTAATTTATATGGACGATATTTTGATACCGTCCAAGTCCTTCGAGGAAGGGCTTGAACGTCTCAAAGAGGTCTTAGGCTTGTTGAATGAAGCAGGGTTTACTTTAAAAATGGAAAAGTGCCACTTCTTCCAAGAGAAAATTGATTTCCTTGGATTTGAGATAGATCAGGATGGTATAAGGCCCGGACTCTCAAAAACTGAAGCCGTAGCCAAATTCCCAACACCAACCAATCAACACGAAATAAGAAGGTTCCTCGGGTTGGCTAGTTTCTTCAGGAGGTTCGTTAAGGGATTCGCCGTATTAGCGAGGCCTTTAACGAGCCTCTTGAGGAAAGATACTCCCTGGCAGTGGAGTGACTCTGAGAACCAAGCTTTTCAAACCATAAAGAACAAACTAGTAGATAGGCCTGTTCTAGCATTGTACGACCATACCGCAGAGACGCAATTGCATACAGATGCCAGCAAATTCGGCATTGCAGGCATACTGATGCAAAGGAAACAATCCGATGCCTGGCGGCCAGTCGCTTACTATAGCCGCCAAACTCAGCCTGATGAAATGAAACTACATTCATTTGAACTCGAGACGCTTGCTGTTGTGAGTTCTCTGAGTAAATTTCGTACATACCTCATCGGTATAAAGTTCACCATAGTCAGTGATTGCAACGCCTTACGGTCGACTTTTACTAAAAGGGACCTTGTCCCACGCATATCACGCTGGTGGATACAATTCTTAGAATTCGACTGCACCATCGAATATCGTCCGGGTGAAAGAATGTCACACGTTGATGCCCTCAGCAGGGGACCTGTATCAGTGGGTCCTGAGCCAACACATACACTGGATGTTTTATCCGTTGGTACTGAAGATTGGATAACCACTGTGCAGTCCTCTGATGACGAAATCAAACGCATAAGAGATATTCTAGAAGACCCAGAGACACCTAAGATCGTTAGTATTCACAAGGATTACACACTTAAAAATGGACGGGTCTTTCGCGTACTTAAAGATGGGGGAACGAGGTGGGTAGTCCCAAAAGGAGTCCGTTGGCAACTTCTGAAAGCTAACCATGACAGCGTAGGTCATTTTGGGTTTGAGAAGACGCTAGAGCGGATACGCTCCTCATTTTGGTTCGCAAAGATGCGTAAATTTATAAAAAAATACGTATCCGCACCATAAGTTGCCGGCAGGCTCCCGAGAGGGACTACTACACCCCATCCCAAAGGTTGACGTTCCGTTCCACACACTCCACGCCGATCATCTCGGCCCATTTCCAAAAAGTAGACGCGGTTTTACTTACATATTAGTGATGGTGGATGCTTTCACAAAATACGTAAGCCTTTTTCCTGTTCGAAGCACTAAAACTAAGGAAAGCATTAGGGCATTTAAAACTCTTTTCAGTTACTTTGGGTCACCTACGCGGTTAATAACAGACAGAGGCACAAGCTTCACAAGTAAGAAATTCAAATCCTTTATACAGTCAATTGGAACGAAACACATCCTCAACGCCGTTGCTACACCAAGGGCCAATGGGCAGGTCGAACGTTACAACAGGACGATCTTGTCTGCTCTTGGTTCCATGGTGCATGGCAAAAATAAGAACACTTGGGAAGATTTACTCCCTGATGTGCAGTTAGGGTTAAATACGACAGTTCATGACGTCACAAAGAAAACACCAACGGAACTCTTGTTTGGTAGAACACTTACAAACCCGTCACAAGGCATATTAAACGAAATCGCGGATGAGATTGAGGATAAAAACGTAGGTGATAGAACAATACAGGACATTCGGTCTCAAGCTTCGGAAAATATAAAAGAAAGTCAAGAAAAAGCAAAGGAGCGATATGACAGAAACAAAAAACAAAATACAGTATACAAAGAGGGCGATTTAGTTAGGATTGCGAGGGCTGTAGTGACGGGACCAGGTCAATCTAAAAAGCTTGAGGCCAAATGTAAAGGCCCTTATAGAATTAAAAAAGTTTTACCAAATGATCGATTTCTTGTGGAGGATACTCCTTTAACCAAAAAGGGAGCTAGGTATGAGACAGTTGTCGCAATTGATAAAATATTCCCTTGGCTTAGCTTTAGTACCGCTGCTTGCTCTTCAAGTGAAGATAGTGAGGATGGTGGAAGCAATGAAGAATGATTAATGATAATGAACAATACAGTGGATAAATAGTAACTTTATATTTACATTTAACTTTAAAATTGGAAATCTACCATGATTAGTGAACTCTAGCCATCTTTACTATCGTAAAATATACGGATTTAACTATTATAGAACTGTGATTGATATGATATGATATGATGCACTGATTGGTAAAATGTAATCGAACCTGTTAATTGAATGTTGAAAGTAGATTTCTGAATGAGGGATATTTGAGCCGGGCATTGGCATATGAACTTGTCGCTCAGGATTGGCTCAAATTCCATGGATATATTGATTAAGTGAATCTTTAATATTTTAAGATAATAATATGACTTTTGTAAAAACGTAGGATAGTACACGATGTTTGAGCCGGGCATGATTGGCGTATGAACTCGCCGCCCAGGAGTGGCTCAAACTAGATAAGTTTGTGACTCGATTATAATGATATAATGATGAATGGAGAGGAATGATTGAGTCGGGCAGGATTGGCGTATGAACTCGTTGCCCAGGAGTGGCTCAATCATATCCTTAGTGATTGTGTGGTTGTGAAGGAAGTAACTTCCACACTTAGGGAGGGTGTCTGGAATCGGGCATGATTGGTGTACGAACTCACCGCCCAGGAGTGGTTCCTAACATCGCAGTCATGACAGTGAGGCAGTTGCGAGGAATAACTTCCTTACTTCATGGCTATAATTGGATTGATCTTTTGATTTAGGATTATGTGAACTTGTATATGATATTGAATTATTGATATATGAATTACGTCATGATCCTTAGATAAGATAGATTTTAGATGAATTACGAATTTCTAAAATAAACTGATATTGAGTTTTTGTAAAAATTTTAGTAATGTCTAGAACGAAGAGACTCGTTCCTAAAGGATGGCCGACTGTAACGTGACTATTAATATTGCACTGGCAACACTTTGCTAGCTAAATTCATAGTGAACGAATGACTACGTCACAACTGGTCGGTCACGGTTGACAGTTGTCACTTCGGAACGAGACGTCTTCGCGTAAGGTTGGTGACATTTTGAATATTTATGTATTTGCTTTGAATAGTTGGATATTTTGCATAATAAACATTTGATTCGTTACTTGTTGTTTAAAACTATCATTAACCCTTGAAATATCGTAACAAAAGGATGTTCTTAATTCGATTGAATGTTTTTTTTCGTAAAAGCATACATGACACGAATATCTGTCAAGTATTCATTAATTACCTTAAATAAATTAGTAAACAGTGATTTAGTTTACATTTATTACCTACAAGTACCGAAATCCATGGCTTTTTCGGTAAAACTCGCGTTAAGTCCCTAGAATATTTATCAAAATGCTCCTAAACATTGATGAAAACAAAAAGAGCATTTTTAAAAAGGTTGTAACTAATCTCCTTTGTTTTAATAACGGTCCCCCTCGGGGTGGGTCGCGGCCCTGCCGTCCTCTGCTGATTTTTAAATCGGAGACGGGTTAACTTGGCGTCGTTGCCCCGGCTTACGATTAGGCGTTTTTGCATTAAATGACGGCATACGTGATTTAATGACCGTGAAACACGAGTACATAATATGTGTAGAGTAAGAAAATCATCATCATCATCATCTCAGCCATAAGACGTCCACTGCTAAACATAAGCCTCCCCCTTGGATCTCCATACGTGCCGGTTGGAAGCGACCCGCATCCAGCGTCTTCCGGCGACCTTAACAAGGTCGTCTGTCCATCTTGTGGGTGGACGTCCTACACTGCGCTTGCTAGTAGTAAGAAAATCAGGTCCATATTTTATAAACAATGCAACTAAAATTGTTAAAATTGAGCGTCAATATAATTCGTTTTACCCATCTCAGTTCACGCTCTGCACGGGTTGTAAGCTAGGTACTTGGATACTTGTAGCAGGCTCAAAACCGAGAGCCGGGTTAGCTCGATCTTTCAAGTGAGATTCTACTGGCATTGCTTGGCACCGGCACGTCTATTACTGCTTTTCTGAAAAACCTTAAAAAATAAAATCAATTAATTTTGTATTAAGAAGAAATAACGTCTGCAAACGATACTAGGTATTGTGATATCGATTTAGAAATAAATATAAGTTAGTAGAGCGGCGGGCTGGTATCCCCGAGTCGCGAGTTCGAGTCTCGCCGAGAGAGTGAGTTTTCCACTTTTCCTTTATTTTCGAAAACGATACCCGTATCTTTCAATTTCATTTTAATTTATTATTGTCATTTTGCATGGGGTCTGATTGAGCAAGCGCGTGAATACGCGTTTTTGGTCTAAACTTATTAAAAGGCAGTAAAAGCGAATTTAAAAATAGACCTAAAAGCCCTTCAAACGTTACAAGTTGTTTTAATTTTAGAACCACCATCAAACCTAGTCAATGAAAGCTACACGTGTTCCTGACCTACGCCTACTTTAACACGCTATTTTTATATTAAATTCTATTATATCACACAACACAATTAAGGTAGCAAGAACAACCAACATGTATTCATATACAGTATGTATCTGAACGAAAAGCAATGACTCAAACCCGTTAATGTTTAGGTCATACTGAGCAACTTTTACTGGGACCAACCCCGAAATCACAAAAAAATGTGACTCCCCCATAGGAAATTTTAACATCAGACCAGCAAAATGTATGAAACATCCAATTTTTTTTCCGCGTTTTCGGGGTTGGACCCATAGTAAAAGTTGCTCAGTATGACCTAAACATTAACTGGTTTAAGTAATTGCTTTTCGTTCAGATACATACTGTATGTAATGTATTTACACTCAATGTCAGCAACTAATTTTTACTGTTGGCATTTGATAAATAATTTGTAAATATCATTAACCAAGTGAACTTTAGTGACATGACACGCTATTTTCGAGATCACAAATCTACTACTAGTACTAGTGTGTGGTGTGGACCCATTCGCCTTACGGTTATGTTAGTATAGTGCGACACAAAATAGTAAACATTAAAGATAACGGAACAAAAAAAACCATGCTAAATTGTTGCCATGTTTAAGCATATTACGTCAAAAATATGACAGTTACGTAGGAAGTGATGGTACCCTCATTTATTTTCTACTATTTTATGCCGCACTATAATTTCAGCATTTGGCAGTTTTACTGCCGTATTCGAACTTCAAGATATTCACAAGAGACGACACGCCCATTCTAGATACGTTATAGTTTAGATATCAACTAGTTCTCTTTTGCAGCGCAATTCGGGCAACCAATGTCACTTACGTTAGATAGAGTGAGATATCTATTAGATGTGAATTGGATCTCTAAGTCATATCCAGGGGTCGGACAAAAAGTGCGGATGACGTCAAACCACTTATAGGATGATTTCAAATAGTATTTTTGATTTTCATAAACAATTATCACTTATCATTTATCAACCTGTTTATACGACAACGGTTTCACTCACTTGAATTTTCACTCGAGCACTCGAGCCTGAGGAAGGACCCCCGACGGGCCCGAAACATGTCGCCAATAGCGACTAAAAATTCAAGTGAGTGAAACCGTTGTCGTATAAACAATTTAAAATATGTCTCACGAAAGTTTAATATCGATTTATCAACCTCTTTATTAAACGATATCGCCACTTGAAATGAGTAAGTACGTTTTTGACTGACACATTGTCAATCAGATGAACAATAAATTGACTTCGTTATTGTTTAGCTATTGTATCTTCACGATTATATGTAGCTAAAATTTATATTTACTAATGTATAAGAAAACGCTCTAAATGTCATCTTTACTCGAATATTGTGGCAATTTTCCGTTTTTGGAGGTACGTGACACGGAAGTTTAAATACAAACTCAAACATCATCCTGTGTGCAAGATTACGTCATTTTTACGTCATCCGCACTTTTTGTCCGACCCCTGGCTCATATCCTTTGGAAATCGTTTCCAAGAGTGTTTCCAGAATCGCGCAAATGTCAAATTTGACAGGTAAGATCTTAAAACATAATTATCGTTATCGTATCTTGGTGATGTCTAAAAGATATCTAATAGATATCTATTTCAAATTCCGAACCGGGCGTGTCGTCTCTTGTAAATATCTTGAAGTTCGAATACGGCAGTAGTTTACCATATCTGTTCTAGTAAATACTATATAATCACTAATACAAGAACAGAACGTAGGTAAAACAGAATGTACAATGACTAACTAGTACTTAACTACCCTTAACCTTGGAACTACGATGACTAGTAAAGACTAGGCTATATCTTCATGCATTTGTAATGTGTTTGTTCTGACACAGTTGTGTTATTGATTTTATGTCAAGGTAAATTTCTCTTACAATTTCATAGAAAAATACCTACTTAGACAAGAATTGGAAAATATAACGAATTTTGCCTTAAATCAACTTTCTGAAATCGAGAGAAATCTTGACTTCGCTATTTTAAAAATCGAAAGGTATATGCTTTTATCGAAGATTGAAGATTTCTAAGAGCAGACAATGACATTGACCGAGTTTTGATGACGTAAACATTAATCAAACTACAAGCATCTTCCAATCTTGGGTCGTCATTACAGAGATACTAGACATATTAATCATTCACAATTACGTTAAACGGCCAGGACCAGTCGGGCAGACTCCGCATCGTGAATACTCCACTGACAGTGGACAAATAACAAAACTGGGTTAATCTTTCACCTCCCGCAGGCCGGAGGTGGAGGCTCACCCCTCTCGCCCTCTCAACTCGCTCACTGAAACTGAAAAGGACGGACGCGACAGAAGCGTTCCATAATGCTCTAAACCCAGAAAGCGGGCTGAACCGCTTCGCTCTTATGAAGCTGCGCTCAAAGTGACAATTGGAACGCACTCGTAATTTTTTACCTTAGGAATTCAAAAAAGGATTTCCCAAGCCATAACAATCTGTACTCTGTTCTACTTTCGATTGAGTTGCGTTTACAATGTTCTCGTAAAAATTCTAGATTTTAGTACCTATTATATTCATGTGTTTGTTACATCACGTCTGTGTTGAGATGAAAATGCTATGAATATTTTGTCTTTGTTAGACCTATCAGATTGGAGAAGGAGGGAGACTACATTAAGTCACAATGCAGGGTTTCGTAAGCATTTACTTTGTTTGCCTGGGAGGTCTAGGTACTCGAGATTTAGGATCGAAGTAACTGAATTTTTGTTCACCTTCAGGAGTCCAGACGATCATTAAGTGCGTATGCGACGTAGCCTTTCAAAGTTGTTTGGATGTTACGATAAATTAAGTTCATTGTTGCGATTTTAGAATCGAAGGACTTTATTTGCTGTAAAACATTTTATATTGAAATTTATACTTAATACCTGTTATTTTATGATCCGATTTTGATGTTTAAAAATATGATCATTGTGATGATCGCATTCCATGAGGCAAGGCATTCTCTAGAAATCGTAGTAGGTACCTATTTATTTATAATTCTAGTTTATGTTGTAGTTAGTTATAGCTTTATGTAGTTTTTAATTTTAGTTTATAATTTTTTGTTTATACTAAATTTACTCCCTATATTTTAATAAATATTTAAAAGAAAAGGCTTTATGTTTCAATTATACAAATTATTAATTATTATGTATAAATTATTATTGTAATAAAATTATAAGTTATTCTGACAAATAAAGAATTAAGATTATGATTCAAAAGAATTATAATACAACAAAAATCTACCTATATATAACATTCATACAAAGATTGAAGAATATAACTAATAAAAAGATTTTTCCTGGAGCTGTTTTTATCCGTCTAGACGCGAAAATTGCCGAAACAATAAAAAGCCTAAATTCCTCAAACGGTGCCGGTATTGAAATATTATAATGTTCAACCTATAATTTGATTAAACTCAGGCGAAAAAGAAAAGAAGCCGATTGTAGTGGCCCATTAGAATTCGGGCCGGTAATGATCGTGCGAGCTTCTCCGGTTTTGTTTGTTATGTTAGTGGTTGCGGTCTAAGTATTGGTAGCAGACTATTGAGTTCATACAAACGCCAGCGTCCATAAATAGGTCATCATCCTCATCATCATCATCATCTCAGCCATAAGACGTCCACTGCTGAACATAGGCCTCCCCATTTTTTGGGGGGTGAATGCCATAATCGCCACGCTTGGCAGGCGAGTTGGCGATCGCAGTCGAGTACACCGAATTTGAGGGACGCTGCTGCCCGTCCACCAGTGGTCTTGGACGTAGTTTAAGGACATACCCGGGTCCATAAATAGGTACTTGTCGTTTAATAGGAAAAAGTTCCCTAGGGCTAAGCGCTGCAATTGTTTTTGAGCTTTATTATTACCGTAAAATGTGTCTACTTTGCTCCCCACTAGCTAAGTGCTCCCCAGTTTTTTATATTTGAATCTATATCACAACCTCATTTAAGTACCTAGTACTTATTACAAGATGATAATAGTGATGGTCTACTTTAAATCCGTATTTATATAAACAAACCTACCACAATATAATAACCAATAAAAAAAAGGAAAAATGTATAATTATGTACGAGTATTAAGCAGAAACGCCTGCAAACGATGCCATGGCAGTACGATACGATGCCAGTTGGCAAAGCGATGTGTCAAGAGTCGCGAGTAGGCACAGGCACATTTTACGGTAGTTAGTATAATTTTTTACGCCATATTTTATTGAATTAACGGTTACATAAAGATAAGCCATCTTCAATTAATCTTGATAAAGGTAAAATAGCATAAGCAATCATCACTAATCATATATTACTATAATTTAATTTAGGTTCATAAAGATAGCATACCTTTTTTTCAGTGCAAACAGACATGTCCAAGACAGGCTTTATTTAAGTTTTTTACCTATCTAATGTGCGCGTGCGACAATTTAAGCGTTTTTGTGAAGTTATAATACTGCTTGCTTGATTTAATTGTAATATTCAGGTAAATTAAATAACTACGCGCAGCCGTCATCGGCAACCTGCTTTCGTTCACATTCCCTTGCCCTTGATGAACTTGATTTCTTTTAATAAAACAAAGGGATTTGGCTTGATATTTATACTTTGCTCATCTGTGATCGATCGACGCTAATCGGTCTTTGAAAAGATACGAACATTTTTAAATGAACTGTAGGCAATAAAGTATTTATTAACTTTGTTTTGGCAGTTTGTTATTGTTGCAAATATTATGTAAAATTATGAAAATTTTAATAAAAACATAGGAATGCGAAAAATTATATATTAAGACAGAACTTGTTTTTTTTACAAAGTTCATTTTAGTTTTGATAGAAATCATGGTGTTTCATGATTTGGCTTTATGCGAAGTAGGTACCTATGGAGAAAAGCGAAACAAATATGATTTTCGTGGGCTCATCCTGTATAATAATTTCGAGGGAAAAAGTTAAAGCGAATATTAGGCTTTTTCAATATCCACAACTGTATCACTAAGATACAGTTATCTTTATTAAAATATCTTTTCGCTTATTATTTTCATTAAACTCCCAGTAAAAAATACCCAAGATGAAGAAGCGTTATAATAACGAAGTAGGTGTATATAGCGAATGTCGAATTCACGCTCTAACGTGTGCGCGATATGCGTGTCCAAAAACTTCTGCAGAAGCCGAAGGCGTGCGATCATGAAACTGCATATAAAAGCGAAAGCATTGCCTAAAACGCAACTAAAGACGATTACATTGATTTGCGTTGAATCTGTAATGTGGGAACCGAATGTGATTTTGGAAATATCTTAAATTGCTACCATATTTCGTTTAAACGGTTAAATGCATTTAGCATAATTCAAAGTGATTATCGTTTTTGGATTTTGAGGAATGTCAGCTACCTGGCAATGTTGTATCTAATTATAAGGATGCGTATGCCGCCCGACACCCGACACCCTCTCACATATGTAGGTAGCTAGCATAACACTGATAACGGTATAGGTAAAAACTTACTACGTTATTACTATTGGTAGATAGATTTGTATAAATTGTAGAAAATTACTAATATGTATGATACCTGGCCTGTCAAAAACCCGCAGACCATCATCATACATGGAAACTTCAGTAAGTATGACCTAGATTTGCTCTCTGAAAATACTAGAAACGATTTATGATGCAAACCTCAGCTGTCAACTCACCCAAACAGCACTGAAACGATGTTCATTTGGTAGCTTGACAGATTTACTCTCTGAAAATGCTAGAAACGACTTATGACGCAAAACCTCAGCTGTCAATTCACCCAAACAGCACTCAAACGCTGAACATTTGGTCGCTTGACAGATTTACCTACTCTCTGAAAATGCTAGAAACGACTTATGACGCAAACCTCAGCTGTTAACTCACCCAAACAGCGCTGGAACGATGTTCATTTGGTAGCTTGACAGTTTTGCTCTCTGAAAATGCTAGAAACGACTTATGACGCAAAACTTCAGCTGTCAACTCACCCAAACAGTGCTCAAACGATGTTCATTTGGTAGCTTGACAAGCTCCAAACTTGGGTAAACGGAAAGGGTGTTAAAAGTTATGCGATGATACGAGCTCTTATCTGCGATGCCTGAACATTGTCGTAGCCCTAGACCCGACCTGGCCGCACGCCAGACAACTTTGCTTGAAATTGCTTAAACCCAGCTCATATGATTTTTGGAGAGAAAATTCTGGGTGTGCAGTGATGTTTGAGTTAAGTTAAAGTAAGGCAATTAGTACCTACTTTAGTTGTGTATTTTACAAGTACTTACTTATACAGTTTTTTATAAGTATTTAGAATTGAACGTCAAGACAACATTATTTTGTTTGCAATTGATCTGATTCTGGTAATTTAAGAAGAAATCAGATAGGAAGTGTATCAGATAGGAAGTGTATTAATAATTATAAATTCGTGTAGACCCTAGGGTAGGTACACGATTAAAAATGTAATTTAATATGAGAATCTGTTTTATGTCAAAGCAGGTTCTTGTAGCGTGATACAAAGTTTACCCAGACATATTGTTATTTACATGTCAATAATAAAGTTTTATTTTGTTTATATACATAATGGAAAAAAATTATGGGCCCTGGGGGGAAAGTGCCTTAAAACCTTAAGTCAGTTCGATTTCCGGGCGAGATAGCGATTTAAGAAAAATCGTTCAGTGCAGTTTTGTTTATTTAAAAAAAATTAAAGAATATTTTCTTTACGTAAAATGAGCTGCTAGTAACTTAAGGTTTTAAGGTACTTTCCCTCCAGGACCCATTGATTTTTTTCCACACTGTATAACATAGGTATTAATGAGCTCTACTTGCGCAACATTTCCATTTTTCATCTCCCATAATAAAATACTTTGATGAATATTTTCACGTGTACGATCGATTTTCGCAGAAATACTTAATACCGAGTTCTATCCATACACGGTATAAGTATACAAACAAAAGTTAGCATTTTGTCAACTTCTTTAGCTTTTACCGTGGGTCATTAATAAGTAGGTATTTTATGTTTTGATTGACAACAACCAGTTCGGTTTATATACTTGAATGATTAACACGTACCCAAAGTCGTTCAATCTATTAAACTACTTGGGCTGTACGACTTGCTAAATACTTTGACACGATATACGACACATAAATACACACCTACATAATAGGGAAGCTGTAACTCGTAAAACAGTTAAACCAGTAAATTTAGAAATTGCTACAAAAGTGAAACAATAAATATTTCCGTGTACATACAGTTTGAACTTTAAAGAAATCTCCGCACCAATTTAGTTGGTGTTTTCTTTTTGAAATTCATAAATTAAGTGAGTAAGAGCGTGCAGGCTCGTATCAGTGGCATATTCAGATTTTGAAAATCTTATGCCATCGGAATATATATATCTGTGTATCTCGCTTGCATTAATATATTGGTGTGAGTGAACAGTGTTAAAAATTATATTATGTTGTTATCATATTTTTAAAATGTAAATACGCCTCTTGATGCTCTCCGGGTGTCGTGCAAGCTTATTTCCACTGGCCGGCTGCCAGCAGCTCTGCCTGAAATTGCTTTTACCGTACATTGTAGCAATGATACGAAACTGGCCATGTATTCTCACTGCTCACGAAGCGTACGTGAGTCGAACGATTGAGACAACCAGTGTTACTATGTCCTTGAGATCTTTAGGGAGTAATAGTAATCGGCGACCGTATTTATAATGGTTCCTCCGAGCGTACGATTCTCTTGAGCTTATGTGCTTTAGGAATACTCTGTGTATTATTCACAACGTTTACTGTTGGCGAAAACATACAGGACCAATATATGCCCGTAGTCTTCAGATTACTAACAGTTCTTACGAAAGAAAAGATGAAGCTATGCCAGTCAGAGTTTAGAGTTGAATAGAAATGTTTTGTAAATTATTGAAGAGCTGCACGGGAGCGACTTTGATATGTGTACGGAAGGTCCCACAACCTGGTCGAATAGTTTGCAGTTTCGGAATGCTTGTTAGTCGTTATATTTTTAAATTAGGAAAACTGGTCGAAGAGCACTCTTAATCACAGTAAATAATTATGTGTTAATGGAATAACCACACCGAAAATTTGCAATTGCATGGTAAAGGCAGACACCTATCACACTGATGAAATTTTCGGGTGCAGTTCCAGTATGATAATCGCCTAAAAGTTCGTTGTCGAGCGGACCCCTGGCATGAGCCGTGGCAAAATGCCGGGATAACGCGAGGAAAAAGAATCGCCTCAAAGTGCAACTTACGCGTCATCATCAGGTTTTCAATCGATCATTTGAGTACGTGATACTGAAGTGTCAGAAAGTGTCATAAATATGAAACCACCCGTAAATCGGAACGGATAATAACCTCTTTAATGTGTTCTGTGGGTAATAACTACTGTAGTACGCGTAATTCTATTCCAACTATTCCAAGGATTCTACACGTGTGTAAATTTGCATCGATTATCCATTTATAACCTAAATAGTCCTGCGTTAACGAAGACAGATATGATATTAGTTTGGGATCAACTTGAACCTGTGAAATTGCGTGGGAGGATAAAGACGACACCTACGCGGGTGGGAAATCAAACATTTACTAGTAAAAGTGGTATTTAAAATAATCCTGCGAGTTGTATTTTTGTATTGTCTCTCTGAAAATACATGTACTAACGATCTCTATGTTCTAATGTAGATTACTCTCCCAATAATGTAAAGAGCTAAAGAGTTTTGGAGCATGGACGGAATCAATTTGAGGCCAAAGCTTTGGCGGAGGGCCAACGCGACCGCTGTCCGTAACCTGCGTTATTATACTTACTGCAATAGTTACATCAATCATTTGGTAAATAAATTAATATGTATTTGCGTTACATTTCCGTGTACCTAAAAAGTCCTTCAAGGATGAGCTTCATGGATCCAACGATTTACAAATTATAAAAAATGATAGCTACCTTATCGATGTTGGCGGGACTGCTTGAACTCCTACTAGATGTAACCCTTATTCTTCTTTTCGTGTCGAGGCTCCTTTTTTATACGATGGATGTCCAGTAGGCAGCGGTGTAGACAGCCCTGGCTGTCACGTCCCTCAGACCCAGCGGCAGCAGCAGCTGCTTCGAGCAGTGATGTGGGCATGCGGGGTACGCCAGTAGATGTGCCATGGTTTGCGTTGCTGTGTCAGGACAAATGGATGAAAGCTTTACCCGGCAGCAGAGTAGCTTCAACGTTGTAATTAACCTTTGGTTTTAAAAAGTTTTCTTTCTCTGTTGTCAGTTTTGATCTTGAGGTCATGGATCATCCACTCGATCTCTACAGGAGTTTGAATTTAATACTTTTATTTTAATATGCCTTATATTTTGTAAAAACGGGGTTGTAGTCCATCAGGTGATTTTTCAAGTTAATCTGCCTAAAACTCCAAAAGGTACTAAAAATCAAAATCTCAAAACAAAGTTCCGTGACTAAAAAGTTTATGATAATATTTTTCAAAATAAATCAGCCCGTTTGCATAATCGCACGACAGTGTAATTGAGGTTCGATACGTTAATTTTAGAAAGAACTTCACTTTCCCTTAAGGCATGTCTGGCATTCATTAAGGACCATGCGTGCTTGTGCGATATGCGTGCCGAAGACGAGCTTCTGTAGAAGCCACAGGCCTATGTGTTTCAAATATATCGATAATTCTCATTAAAGAAGATGTTGGTATGATGATGATGATGATGATATCGATACCTTGACAATCAAAGGGTATAAACGCCGAATTTACAATCATCAGTCTGAATGGTCAATGCTTAAAAACTATTAAAAGTACGAGTATCAAAGGTAATGTTAAGCAACGTCGGGCGTGGTCAGTACTTGGATGGGTGACCGTTTTCTTTTTGCATTTTTTTCCGTTTTTTTTTGCTTTATGGTACGGAATCCTTCGTGCGCGAGTCCGACTCGCACTTGCCCGGTTTTTTTTTGTTCGACCTCGAAGATAGCTCACGGTGATTGGTGTACAGCAAATATCAGCAGTGGCGGATTTGCAGTCTTTGCCGCCTTAGGCCCCAGGCCCTGTAGCCGCCCAAAGGGTCTGAGAAAGCTCAGCACCCATCACATCGACTAGGTACATTTTGAGTTATTTCTTGTTATCATCAGCGAATTTTTTGTCACAATTTGCCGCCAATATCTACCGGGCCTACTTGGCCTTAGGGATAATCCGCCAATGAATATCGATACGAACGTCAAGGTCTTATCAAAACTGTATCAAGTTGTCAAGTCTGAATTGGGCTCCTGATCGCATTCTGTTGTTTAGTAATGTGAGAATTTCAGTGGCATCTAAATGTTCGAGATTGCTATAATTTCTTAGATTTTTACTACCGAAATCATTTGAATTGTTGATTTGGAATTTGTTATGAGCGTGTGAAAGAATTATTGGTTAATTTCGGGATGAGAATGCATGATACCTATGAAGTTGATGTTAGTAAACAGCAAGTGCGAGGGTAATTATGATTAGGGAATTACCTATAGGTACCGGGTGTGGCCTGTAATATGAGCAAATAATTTTACTGTAAGTCGGCTGTACTCCTCATACTGATCAACATTTGTTCAGCAACTATTAAAAATAACTTGCGGTTTGATTTTTAATACACTTTAAAGTTTATTCTAACACGCAATGTATTGCGAATTTTGTTATGTTTAAGGCATGACAAGCAACGTTAATTACAAATGATATGGCATGGCGATGGCGTCCATTGAAGATAATATTTATTTTGTATGAAAATTAGGAAGTCTAAATACTTCATAATTTTTGAAAGTTGTTGAACAAAAGTGCCACCGTTTGAGGAGTACAATCCATGTTTTAATTATTTGCTCGTGTTACAGGCCACACCTGGTATAGTAAAAGTACGAAAGGGCATTATAGGTACCTTAAGAGAAGTGAGGTTTTTAACAAGGAAATCAAACCAGCAAGACCGTACCTAGACCAAAAGCTGGCTCTTACTTAACGCCATAGATTAAATTTTAAACGTGTGAAGATAAACAACAGATTGTCATCAGCATGATATACCGGGTGTGGCCTGTAACACGAGCAAATAATCAAAACATTATTTGCTCGTGTTACAGGCCACACCCGGTATAATAAAAGTACGAAAGGGCATTATAGGAACCTTAAGAGAAGTGAGGTTTTTAACAAGGAAATTAAACCAGCAAGACCGTACCTAGACCAAAAGCTGGCTCTTACTGAACGCCATAGATTAAATAAATGATAAACGTGTGAAGATAAACAGCAGATTGTCATCAGCATGATCTATTTTATCTTCAATGGACACCATCGCCACGCCATATCATTGTGATTGACATTGCTTGTCACGCCTTAAACATAACAAAATTCGCAATACATTGGGTCTTAAAATAAACTTTGAAGTGTATTAAAAATCAAACCACCAGTTATTTTTAAAAGTTGCTGAACAAATGTTGATCAGTATGAGGAGTACAGCCTACAGTTTAATTTTTTCCTCGTATGACAGGCCACACAGACTGTATAAAAAATTATTACGAAACTGTAAACAGCCTCTTTCGTGCCTCATTGTCTTCTAGTTCTCTGAAATTACTCATACGAGTATATACCGTAAAAATGAAGCAACAATGTTTGCCGATAACGACGAACATTTCTCCCAACTGGTTGTCAAAAATATGTTTACACTTTTGCACCTTACTCCATTGTGATAAGGAGAATAATGTACACATATCTCTGACTTCGTCTGTACCTTTTTGCGCACATTTATACCCTTATATTCACATCGATTGAAATCCGTGTTTCTTTAACTGCGTCAGTTAGCGGGACGGTATCGGATAAATATTAATAAAGCGGCCGGCCCCAATTCTGGGAAGTTGAGGAGATCTTATTATAACCGCAATAGCACCTATAATTAGCATGCCAATTACTGGTGCGTACATGCTACGTGCGCGTACGCGAGCTTCTAGATTAGCGATGGCGAGCATAGAATTATCGTAGATTCTAGATTCTCTAAGGTACATCTAGCACAATTTACAAATGTCACACGCGATTTTTTTAACTTTCTTTCGAACTAAAATAATGCGAAAGAGATGGTTAGTAGGTTATGGCTTGTAAGAACCGGCAACAGGGTAAGAAGATGAAAATTTATAATACCGGTAAAGTTGGGTTACTTTGTATGGCGTTAAAAACGACCATCGATAATTAAACCATAAGAAATTGGTTTCTGAACGCTTTCGTCGCGTATTTCTGTAAAGGTCTGCATCATGAAATTCTTAAGCTAGGGTTCAAAAAAAAATCAAAAATCGATCAATGTATCCCCGCGATTCAAAGTAGAGATCACGTTTGGGCAAAGACATCCTGCATGTAATTCGCTTAACTAAAATAAATTACCTTAGGTTCGTTGCTAGTCAAACTTGCATTTTCACATGTCACATCACATGAGCGTTTAATTACAAGCTTTTATTTAGTTTCACCTGACCGTTGTCTGTCTGTCTGTAATCAAATCTTGCAAGTTAAATTTGATCCACTTCCCGGTTTCCGATTTAGCTGAAATTTTGCTTGCGTGTATAAATCGGATGACAATGCAATATTATAGGTACCATCGAGTTGATCTGATGTTGGAGACAGGAGGTGGCCATAGGAACTCCGTAATTAAACGACGCAACCCCATCGAATTTGGGCTCATTTGATTCGTCTTGACGAGTACTTTGATACTATATGGTAACCAGGGTCTGATGATGGAGCTGGAAGGTGGCCATAGGAACTCTGTGATGAAACAACGCAACCTAACTGTGTTTGGGGTTTTTAGAATTGTCTCGATGAGTATTAGTTGTCTGTCGTAAGAAAAGTAGAGTCAGCGATAAAAGCTTGTACCAAAAATGATTTTTTTGTCAAAAATGAAATTTTTGCCACTATTAATTTGTTGGAAAGACCATACACGATATAATTCTAGGTACCTACCTACACGTAACGTATACCTGCGCATATGTAAAATTGGCCAAGATAAAAACAAAAGAGTGTAGCAGTCAACGACCGACACCTCAGGGGTGATCCGAAGTTCCCGAAGAATTCCCTTCTGAGCGACGAAAATAACGCAGTCGCTCTGGCGAACAAATTAATTTTATTTTTATATTGATGAATGGACTTATTTGTTTCTTGTCTGACCCTCGGTTCCAGTCGGCAGTCTGGAGCTAGGCCAACATCCTTTAATTCCATATATGGGAACATGTATGTGTAGGTAATGCTTGTATTTTACTTTGCGATATTACTTTTTTAATTATGTAAAATGACATGGCTAAAAAATAAAGATCAAGTATTCGTACCTATCAATAATATGAATATAACACATTTGCCACTCTCATAATCATATTTTAAACGATTTTCTCATTCACCCTTAAACAAATTATTTTCGTCTTAATATTTATTTTGACGAATTTTCAGAAAGGAGAAAATCAACTCGATTCATTTTTTAATTTTATTTAAATTATTAAGAAAACTAAGATGTTTAGGCAAAATTAATTCGGACGCGTTTGGTGAAATTTATTGTAGGTACCTACTTCGGAAAAAATTATACAAAGCATCAATAAATAGGTACTGGTCGTTGCGTTGCAAGTAAGAATGAACTTTCTTTACACAGACCAACTGAATTCAATCCTCTCCGTAGTAGCTTGCGTTGACGACAGTGAAGTACCTATTTAATAATAATTTCATAATCCTTTCTATCGAGATAATAGATTTAAGATATGTTTGAATACAAAAGGCTTATAATTCCACCGATCTCTTTAAAAATGGGGACTAAGTGAATGACGCGTCCTCTTGGGACAATACCTACACAGAAACTAAGCTTCAGAAAACTTGAAATAATTCGCTTATTGAAATATGAAAGGTAAGTACATAAAAGAAACTCTTGTTTTCTTTTACAAATATAGTAAAGTAGACGCCTTAGTACCTTTTTCACAATTGTACTAGTGCGTATAAAACATATTCGCCTTCACATCTTAACGTAAAAATTTTCAATCAAAGTTGCTTGGTACTTTTAAAAATATAGGTACAAAATGAAACCTAGCGGATGATGCGCTCTCTCGGGATAATACACAGAAACGAAGCCTCAGGAAGCTGTAAATAAGAGACGCCTATGAAATATTGAAGAATTTTTATACACCCGACAATGATCTAGAGAGCGACTAGGTATTGCGGGAGGCGTTTTCGCAATAAATATGAAAGTGTAATGTCGCCGGAGTGAGCCGCTGCTTTGAATACTAAACCCGCGAGCAAACAGGGTGGGTAGGGGGGTATAGACACTAGAGAAGCAGAAGCGTAATTTGGTATCAAGCATGAGTAGGCACATAGACCATTTGTCCACTTATAGCCGATAGCCGCTGAGGCAGATATATTCGAGTGTCCACGTTCCGGAAGATGTGACGCTAAAAAGACTGACAAGGTGGTATGTGTTCATACCACCTTGTCTAACTGCAATATGTTGATTGCAGTGAACTATTAGATCTTCAACGTAAGAGAAGCCATAGCATAGATTCTTGAGGTCTTCGTTAGTAGAGGAAGGTTATGATGAGGTGGTGACGATGATTTTGACATTGTTTGACACTTAATATGAAAATTTTGCCGGAGTGTGCTGCTTCTCTTAATACTAATCGTTATACAAGAGATAATAACAGGTAATGGAACCCCAGAAAACTGCTTGACCAGCTATATAAAAGGAGTATCTACGTTTAGTACTTCATAATTTGCGAGAACAGAATTCCTGTCCGCTAAGTATAATTTCTTGTTTGACAAATCGTGGCCATACTATCGAGCATGACGCATCCCTTCTGCCCTTAGTTGTGCTGCGATGGGACCAGCAAGCGTGGGAAATGCCTGCGTATATGGTGCGAACGGTACAACCAGTACCAAAACCTCATTATATTGTACAGGTACAATACGACTATAGGCATTTCGATTATTCTCAATCACTAACGCTATCAAAATAATACAAATCAGTATAAAAGAGCCTGTTGTGTTTACTCATATTTAATATAAAAGTTTCGGGCTGACCTTACCGAAGGTTACATTATTTCTAGATCATTTCAGCGGATTAATTCATTAATTCAAACCGTATTCATACCCATAATGCTAGCGTCCGAATCGAGGTTACACACAAACGTCAGCGTTCATGGCAACAACAAACATAACCGTCCAGTTTACCTGAAACTCCGAGTTAACATTTTCTTTACCCGTTATCTCCATTAATATCGGTTAAAGTGGGAGGGGAAGGGGGTCTGGTGGCGCTGGCTGGTTTGAGGACGCGCGGCAGACGTCACTCGCACACATAGGTGAAGCACACAGAGACACTCGCATTCCATCAGTACGCGTACATGCACACTGGCTTTATTCTTGCAGCTCTGCGAGCGTTTGACATTACATGAACCACTATACGAGTTTTCTTTGATCGCGTATAGTTTCTACGCACGTTGAGGTTTCTGTTATACTGGATGGTTGACACGGGAGTATTGTATAGGCGATGGGAATAACGGGACTGCTACCTTATTAAAACGAGACGGGAATCGACGACTTATCGGGCAATTAGTCGTGCCGTCAGACAATAGACTGCGGTGACGTGTTTTGCGTACATTGACTTTCGGACTACGTGTTTTGTTGACTTCGTTGGCTAGTGGCTGGGCTCCATGATTTTTAAAGCTTTGTCGGTCTGCAGCTTACGTGCTAATATACTTTCTTAACTACGGTGTGAAAAAAGACATTCAAAACAATCTAGTCCAATTAATTGAACTGGTTAAAATCACACTGGCATGGAACTTGCATTGTAATACTGATACCTACCGCCTTAGGTTAAAGTTTGTAGTTTTTATGTTTGCTCACTTAGGTGTGATGTTACAAACTAGGACTTAAATAACTATGGTGTAAACTACCAATTACATTGCTTGATATAAGCTTAGTAAGTATTTAGTTATAGTGGGGTTTATTTTAAGTTATGGTCTTTCAATATTGCTTGTGTCATTCAAATAGTTAACAATTAAATGGCAATTAAATTCAAATACAATCGATTACAAGTGCTATACTTACATTATTTTAATTCGATTATTTGCAAGCATACCTACGTAATGCTCCATATATGCCTATGCCACAGAATAAATAATAGTACGAGCCCCGATGCAAATGATTTCGTCTAGTTCCGCGCAACAATTTTGTTTATTTCAATAAATTTTACACATGAACATATAATGACCCAGTAATGGGAACCATAAGAGCAATGTTTAATGTGGTTTATTTTGATCGTATAATAAAATTGCATGAGACTTTTATTGCTGAAAAAAAGGAGTTTTCAAAAACGTTGTCCAAATCATATTGTCCTCTCTTCCAGCACTGCTGCATGCATGGGCTCGAAACAAAATTTTCAGTACATTGGCAGAGCCCTATTGCTTTCCCAGGTAATAGCCCTTTTCACATATGTTGTAATCCTACCCGTCAAAAAAAAAAAAAATCATTATTTTTTTTCTTTCAGTACAAACGGTATTTCTTGTATTTGGATTTAGTTATTGCAGAGTATTACCATATAAAATTAAATTACATTAGTATAAGCATTAAATATTAGTAATTTTTAAACATAAACATTATTTGTGAACAAACGCCAGAACCTCAAAAAATGGGGTCACCTGACGAAAACATATGCATCGGGGCTCGTACTAGGTACAGAAGACTCACTCTCTAACAAAACGCGTCTGTCACGATCAGCACAGATATGGCCGCTAGGTAGCGACAGCGCCACGCGCGGCTTATGGCAAACCCCAAAATTGGGGTCGAACGGATGTACTTTTAGCTACCTGTAGCAAAGCGACGAAATTGCGGAGTGAGCCACGCCTGCCTATGCCTAATACTGCGTCTTTAACTGTGAATTCTAACAAAGACAATTCGAAACTTATAAGCTAAATTCCTATCTGAATGCAGATACTTTTGGATTGGAAGTGGCATGAACCCTTAAATGCATAGTCCAGAATGCCGCGTACCTACTTACATATTAGCATCTCTCTTTGGTCGGTCCCTCATGTCTGAGGATCGTGGTCAGTATCAGGGTTGCATCTGGAGCGGATGATCTGTCTCCACCGGTTTCTGTCCAACGCGTCTCTGACGACGACGATATTAGCATAAGAAACATCAACATTTAATGCAAAATTTGACACAATCCATTTGTTAGTAAATGTAAGGCGTTATTTTAAATAGTAAAAGTAATGTAATTTTATATTTGTTAATCAAACATGCGCAGTATTTCATTTTTTTATGTTAGACTTTAGAGTTTAGACTGTTATATATGAGCGCAGTTTTTTAGGTTTGTATGGCGAACGTTTCAATTGCACGGGAGGTAGAATCGATTGACATCCAGCCGTATTCGAACAATGAGATACGTCAAATACTAGATATTGAAACGATATGGATTAGATATGTCAGTGTCAAACAAGTGTCAAAATTTACATTTCTTCAAACAAAAACGTCACTTTTGACACTTGTTTGACAATGACATATCTAATCCATATCGTTTCAATATCTAGTATTTGACGTATCTCATTGTTCGAATACGGCTGATCGACATCCTTTCAACAAAATCATGCATGTATAGGTGTTATAGTCACTTGTATTTATTACATAAACAGGGTGCTGCAGGCGTATTATGGATCGCTTTATCCACATTTATCCACGTGATAAAATAACTGTTACTTTTTAACTCCGCGAGATAGGAAGTGACGGACACCGTTTTATCACGCTATCGCGTAGACAAAAACGACCATCAATCCGTACAGGTAGCCTAAGATGTGTCTTCTGTCACTGATTTAGCAATATTTATCGATGTTTTATCCATTTTTAAGTATTTTTCTCAGGATCAGCAAACAATGAAGTGTCACATTTATTTAATTAGGCCAAAAAAATATGCATTTAAGGGTTAAAAGTTAAAAGCATCAATGTACAGCGCGCACCTAAAACCAGTCGCCGCGCCACCACCGGTTCTCACACGCCCGCTTCGAGCGAGATGGCACACCTGATAGCACCGCGAATAATTCGCATGTCGTCAACTTATAATTACGGATTCAGTTAACGCGACGGCTATTAAAAACACTGCATTTACACGTTAGTTTAATTAAATTTCGCTTTGTTTAATTTTTATGTGACGATGATAAAATCAAATTGTGATTGGTTTGTTTCGTTTTGTTATTGAAATAACGATAGAATGAAATAACATACAATTTAAGGAGATATATACGAATTACAATTTCAAGGACATATATACGAATATACGGAGATATATACGAATTACAAATTCAAGGTCATTAATGGAGATCAGAAGCGTCATGCGGTTCAGAATCCTTCAGTTTTGGACAGCATAATGCTTTGAACAATGGCTGATAGAGTTCTAATTGCAAGAGTACCTAACCTTTGATAAATGTCGTATAAATATACCATCGTACAAAAGTGACAGTTAAGCTTAGGTATATATATGGCAGTAGAAAAAATGAAAACTAGAAATTAATTTCCTGCGTGAATGTGTTAATAACATCGATTAATTAAACACAAGGAAATCTTGTCAAAATATTGTTGGTTCAAATCCTGCTAGATCGAATGTTATTGATCTTTGCATTAGTTATTGATATGATACGTACGACCTTGATACGACAAGAACTGCTAATTAATCGTGTCAAAATCTTATCAATATAGAATAGAATCGAATAGAATAGAAATATTTTTATTCGTGAGCACAAACACAAAAAAAGAAAATTATACAAGCAGAGAAACATAAAAAAGGAGAAAGTGCCACGAAATGGTGTCACCTCAGCATGTTGCTGGCGACTTCCAGCGCTGGTCTTCCGATGAGACCATCCAGTGAAACAAAGTTCATATCAATAACAAAGTTGCCATTTCTTAAGTTCAAATAGCCCATGGTATAATAATATACTCCGCCTGGTACTCTCTTCCGACCACGTGACTGACACAAGCCTACGTCATCATGCGAACAGCGCAATATGATTATGCGATAGCGCTATATAAAGTGGCAATGTTATTGTGACGTAGGCTCGTGTCACTCTGGGAAGAGAAGACCATGTTTTATTAGACTATAATAGCCTGAGTTCCGAATAATATCGAACTCAGAGTGCCATCATGCAGATACTCAATGCAGCATTTAATTAGGCCCCGTTAATCCGTTTGCCGAGCAAGTCCGCCCCAGAATTATGCATGTTAATAGATGCATAATGCTGCTCGGATCATCGGCCGGTGCCTGATGTGCAAGCGAATTATGACGCATGCTGGTTTGAACCTAGCCTTGAATACCTATGCTGCTTTAATGGCATCTTCAAGTGGCTATTATATAGCAAATTCTTAGGTAGTTCGTAATACATTACTGGATAATGTAATAAGGTATTTTTGTAAATAGGTACCTATGTATGTGTTATAATTATGTGTACATACAATATGTATACATACCTACATACTGAAACGAGACAGATGACCTCTGTGCTCGTTCATCAAAGTTATGGGCATTTAGTTACATATAAAGATGTTTTTACATAGAAAAGAATTATTGGGAAAAATAAATTTATTCATAAAAATGTTCTCTGTTATCATTAAACTAATTAATTATAAGTTTGATTATATGTAGAGATGTTTTATATAAACTGTAAACATAAATAAATTGATAGAAAGATATATGGTTTACATAAGACATTGTAGACATCACTTATGGCTAAGTATGACAATATTAGTGTTCGCTTGATATAAAAAAACTTAATTTTGTTAATTTCTACAAAACTAGAGAACTGATATACATAATTTCATTGTAAAATGAGTCATTATATGTGTATGGTACATAGGAATTTAATAATTAGTCAATCCATTAAAATAAATATTTCCTTCATACATATATGGAATAAGCAAATAAATTGAAAAATGAGAACCTGTTCTTGCTAATAATTGTTAAAACTATAGAAGCATATCATGATTCATTTATGTAGAATGTAATTAAGTAAGGCATTGAAATTTTATAATGTCTTAAAAGCTAAAATTTGCATATAATTTTTGAGTGTATTTATGTATGAATATAGACCAAGAAAAGCTAATTTTGTATGCCATTGTGAGACCAGGGGATTTGGAAGTATGAGAGTAGTGTATTCTAGTCAATTTATAAAGCATATTGTATATAAAAATGGGACATTTAAATAATAAAAGATCACATTTTTACTAGTACTATTGGAATTTTGCAAGGAAAGTTCAGTTGTAAAAAAAAACATGAAAATAGTGATTGTATTGTTAAATAATTCCATAGTAAATTAGATTATAAGCTTAAGAATTAGTTTTAGCCATAAATAAGAGTGGAAATACTAAAAAACTCCACATAAACATGCAAATAAAATGTTAGATTGTTTTTGTCCATTACTTCAAAAGTATAGAGTTTTGATGGAAGAAATTTATTGAAAATCGTAGATAAAAAATAAATACATCCAATTTAGCTTAAAAAATCACTTGAAAACTAGCAATTATTGTAAAAAGTAAGAAAAACAATTTTCATAGGAAAATTTGCAGTATACAGGGTCATTGGGCAAAAATGGACCTTAATTTCATATATATAAAGTTCAAATTTGCTTGCACTCCCTAGCTAAAAAAAATGCATGTTGTGGTTGTTAGAAGAGTACAAAGATACTTTAGGCGACGATGGTGACGATGGTGACGAAGTCGACGATTGTAACCATGGTTACGAACAAAACAAAATAATACCAAAATTTAGGGGGTATAAATAGACGGGCCAAAAGCCTAGGAGATTCATTCAGTCTACAGCAGCCAAACCAAGAAGAGCTCCAGGAGAAGAACCAAGAAGAAGGAAGAGATCCAGAGAAGCCCCAGGGACCGAAGCGGAGCCCTAGCGGAGCCTGCGCAGCCCGGGACGCCAGCCACAGAAGACTGAAGACCTTCAGCGGAGTGGAGTCACCGAAGATCTACGGAGGCGCCTCTGGAGTCCAGAGGAGCCCTAGGACATCAGCTGAGCCCTAGCGGGCATTCTCCGAACAACTTCGGGCAACGAGAGCTGCTTGCAGAGCTACAAGGGCAGGTAGCCGAGCATCAGAGCGGGGTCCAGGGAATCCTGAGCTACCCACTTCATAGAAGCCTTCAATTCTCCGGGTGAGTGTTTATAAATTCATAAAGTTGTGTTTTCTTTTAATTAGAAAACTTAATACTGGTCTTTACTTTAGAATATTTTGGCAATGCGAATTTTATTGTAGTAGTAGTAGAAAAACACTTTATTGTACAAAAATCAAAACGAAACAGGAAAAATAACATTAATCATTTGTATAAAGGTGAACTTATCTCTTCCAAATAACTTTTGAGCAAATGAATTGTTTTCTATGATCTTCTTTAAAATAGAGTGATTTTAAATAAAAAAGCTTCAACTATGGCAATATGAAATTATGTGCTTTTGATATTAAACATGGAAATTTTGATTCTAAAGAGATTTGATACTGAATTAATGAAAAATAATGTGCTTTTGCTCAAGAAAAATTGAGTGATTTATAAAATGTGAATAAAATTAGAATGAGGCCTTGTAAGAAGAATAAGGCCTGGCGTAAAAAAAGTATGCCAAAAACCTGTTCAGATTTCATGATATGGTGAACAACGGATAGTTGAACGAAGCCGTAAGTCTGTGGGGGTAAGAGAACCTCTCCTGCATTCTGTGTTCATAACCATTTATAAATAATGATTGAAACTTGAACAGTTTATAATTTATTTGTATGTATTTATATTTGGGCTTTAATCTGGTTTTGTTTGCGGGTAAAATTTGTAAAAGGAAGCATGTAAAACTTAGGCATTGTCTGTCAGAATACTACTGCTTAGAAAATTTACAGGATCTATGCGGTCATGGAGCCTTCGCTTCTGCAAGCCTTCACGTCAAAGAAATTCAAATGAATTGATTCTGTTTATATTCATTTTTAGTAGGGACTCCTAGCTTTGCAAATTTTTGTACAATAGCTTTGAATTTATTCAGAGATTTTAGTCTTTTAGTATGAGATTTAGATTTTCGTTTCGTTTTTAAAAGCTAATCGCGTTGATAGGCATACTGGCTTAGTTTTCTTTCGTGATTTCTTTCTACCAGTAAAAGCAGGTTCCGAAATCATAGTAGAGTCTTTTTAGGATCAGTTTAGGCAGGCAACTTCTTAGGGACTAAAACATTTAAACTAAAACAAAACCTCTCAATCAAAATAATATAAAATCAATTATTCAGTTAATAAATGCCTTAAAATCTATTCTGTTGTTTGCTTTAATAATATACCTCTCTCTCTCTAAAGAACCTGAGTTGCTACTCTTCACAGTGTAGAGTCCTACCACTTGATCACAAGCCTGGCCAATTTAGTTTGTAAGATAAGCCACACATGCATGGAGCCCTGGTCCTGATAAGGTTAGAATTAGGATCTTCAATTATGGTAAGTATTCAGTTTAGGGAAACTTTCAAGTGTTTTATTTTAGGGGTGAATGTTGGGGTATTATTGGGCCGTCATCGTCTAGATAAGTAGAGTTAAGGCTGGGGTTCGTTTCAGTTGGTGCCCGTGACCAAAATAAGGGGTTTTACCGGTGTTATATGGGTGTTATGATTAGGTTATTGGGACCTTGGTTTTATGTGATGTGTGGCTTCAGTTGTTGTTCGTGTTAACGGAGAGAGAATGAGAGGTGTGTTATTGAAGCTATTAGGAAGGAGAAAAGTTAAATTTGACTATTTTGTACTTACTTGTTGATGACTTTGTCTAAAAACACATAACTTTTTTCACTTTACACTTTGCACAGCACTTAACTAGCACTGCATTCCATTTAGTCATTATATTTACTTTCACACACGATTTCTACGATATGGCGTAATTTAAGAGTTTATTTACTATTAAATTAAATAAAAAACAACTTTGCAACAAGCTGCAGTTTAGCGGTAAAAATGACAATTGATTTTTAGGTTAAAGTTCGTTCATGTATCAATTATTTCTTACAATTGAAAGTATTAGCATTTTCAGTTTAAATAACTTAAAGGAATTAACTACTTAAAAGTGATATTCATTTATTTAGATACAAACATTATATGCGTTTTACATTCAATTTCTATACAAGCGGGAATATTAAAAAAAAAATAAATAAACAGGATTACAATACGGTCTAGCGAGCTGGTAATTGCCTTAAATTTGCTCCAATTTATAGGGGTCTGCATTGGAAACATAATGCCATTTTAAGGGCTACATTGGTCATTCAAACTTCACATTTATCTACGTTTCGCAACAATGAGTCCCTGCTCATTGATGCGCGCTTCTATGCTGCTCTCTATGCTTCATGAATGATCTTTAAATTATACCTAAACTAAGTTAGTTATATCAAAATTTGTTCAGTCGTATCTAGGATACTCATGAACATGTCTATGGACAGATAGATATATTGGAAACCACGTTTCATACTGGGTAATGATAATTTTGTAAACTAGTCTTGAGCATTATTTATTTAATTGGCAAATAATCAGTAAATGTTATCACATTTGCCACATTTAGATCAGTTTTATTCAGTTATTTAGTAAAATCTAGATACATAATATGGAAGTAATACATAGGTTGAAAAAGTTAAAAGAAAGGGCTTTGATTACTATTAGTCAGTTATCAAGGCTAGCACACAAAATTATAATGTATAGGGTATGGAATAATGCAAAATATCACTTTTATTAATGTTCAGCAAACAAATATCAGTCACATATTACAGACATCATTAATTGCTTAACATATAAAATAAATTCTTCTTTAGCAGTCTGTAGATTTGACAGTAGGCCAATAACAGACGAGTTTGCTCCTTTGCAGCCTCGAGTTTGCTCCTTTGCAGTCTTGTTGCTCAATACATTCTGAAATCAGAAAAAATAAATTATATTAATGTTTATTGCTTGAGTTCTTTGGTCTCAGTATTTGTTTCGTTGGTTTCTTTTGTAAGTTTTAACATTTTTAAGTTTAATAGATGACATAAAAACTAGAGTTACTTTCTGCCACTTCCTGGCTTATATACATAGCATAAGGACAGCTATTTTCTGGTTCAATTTAGACATTACAAAAAAATGTAAGAATGTATGTATGCATGTTAGGTTCAGTTAGATTTAATAGCATTAATAGAGCATAGTATATGGTCATACAAACTTATTTTATCTATCTGTATAAGTAAAAAGTTTAATACCTTTTGGGTTTACATCATACTCGAGTTCTGAGCATTCAAGAGGGCATCACACCATGTCATATTAATCTCCATGACCATTTTGAACAAGTACCATTTCAGTTTGATTTCTGTAGTTTATTCATGTCAAGATCAATGCAACTAGTATGTAGAACCCTTGTGAGCTATGGTCTTCATACAGCAAATTTCAGTCAAATGATAGTTATGTTATAAGTCTCCTACTTGAGATAAGTCATTTTATTCATTTTCATTTCTGTCGCTGCGTTTGTTCTGACTTGTGACACAGGTTCGTCATTGATAAGCGTTTGTCAGCTTTTTATTTCACAGACTGTTGTTGTTGTTGTCTTATGGTACTCCATTGATACGGCGGGCCTTCATGAAACATCATCATCCACTTCTATTCTGTGCCTCACGTTTTACATCCCTCCAACTCAGTTCAGCTCTGCAGCTCGGCGTCAACAGTACGTTGCCAAGTTCACAGGACTTTTTGGATCAGAAAGATGTGGAGAGTCGATCTCAACGACATGATGGCGTAGCTTGAAGGGCTAAAATCTTAGTTATTCTCCACGTTTTGTAGTCAAAAGGTAGCGCGGATTTACAATGGGTTTGAAGAAGGAAAGCAGTCACGTGACTACAGACAGGATTTATGGAGCAGAAGCAGCGCAACATTCTCTTTATCCTTCAGTAGATGTATCTATTCATTCTAGGTTGCTTCAATTATTTTAGACTGTGTTCCTGCTGCACTGCATCAGCTGTAGTTGCTTCTTTATATAGGTCTACATGTTTGATTCTTGTATTGACACGAAAAGTTGTTGTTAGCTTGATGTTGTTGGAGCAAAGAGAGAGGTGTTGTCAGCACAAAGTTGTTAGCGTGTTGGTAGAGGGCGTTTATGGCTTGATATCATTAGCGCAGAACAGGATCTCCAAAATGTTTCTTTTCAGATTGAAAGCTTGAGGGCCGGCGAATGGTTGTTCTATCAGCTTTATTGATCTGAAATTATGTAGTAAAATAAATGATTAAGGTGTTTTAAATCAATACAAAACCAAAGAGTGTAGATTTAGTTTAGTGTAGGAAAATTATAGTACAGGGTAACAGTCCATATAACAGAATAGGGTAATGAGGTTTAATAAAATAATGAACAATAAAGTTCATCTTGTCATACTAAAATATCGTTTGATTTTTAACAGCTTGGTCTTGGTACAATTATATTGTATTTTGTTGCTACTTGCTATATAATTTCAGATATATGTAGATGTTTTATTTTGTAACATTTGACATCATGAAGTTTTCTTGACTCAGAAATCACTTATTTACAAGAGGTATTATATAGATAATTTTGTACTTACATAAAATAAATTCCATTTGTTTCATACTATGCTAGTTGAAGCACAATTTAGACACACTTTAGCGGATCAAGATTTCCATAGGTTGCATAACCTGAAAAACAAAACAAGTTTATAAAAGGCAAAAGTATGAGTGTTAGAAATAAAATAAAGCTTGTTTAATAATGGGAATTCATTTATGAGGTTAAACAGTTAATATATTTACAATAACTCGGTTTAGATAATGTTTTACAATGAAAGAAAATACGTACCGGTAATTTTCACAATTTTGATTTTGTAGTCATTTTAGCTTCTTAGACAGCATTTTGTAATCATTATCCTAGTAAAATAGATACTATTTTGTTCATGGTTTGCTGCCAAATCGTATTGTAGTCATGTAAATAATATTTGAATCTGGAATCAAAACAAAAACCAATCATTGGAGGTTAGAAACAATGTACATAATTACATACAACTATTTATACGGCTTTATTAAAAATCAAGCAATATTCAAACCCTAAAATGTATACTCACTTGTTTTTTCCCAAACGTTTTAACACTTTAAACAAATATGAATTCAAACAGAGACTTTTATTTCTCCATTACGACATTTGACATTTGTATGAGTGGACATAATTTTCTAGCGGTAATATCACCACGATACGTAAATCAAAATTAGATTCGGTAGTATGCTCTCACGTCTCTTTCTTCAGTACGATAAAAGAAAGGGACACACTGAAGTCAATACAATCTCAAGTTGACGTTTTAAAGTGGCGAGAATGGAATAGGAAACGTACCATAGATAACAAGATACAAAATGGCGTTGAAGCGTTTGCGTTTTGTTTCACGTTTGCGTTTTGTTTCACGTTTGCGTTTTATTTCGTTATGTCGGATTAAAGGGCTCTACAGTTCTTACATCAAATTGCGTGCGGTTTTATACTATTATTGTTCGAATGGTGTGTTATATAGTGTTTATGTGGCGAAAAAATAAATAAAAGAAAAAGAAACAATAAAGGAAATTTATATAGCAGTGCATAGAAGGAAAAAATATCATAAAGGGAGAATTTATTGCGAAGAGAAATATAAATCATAACAAAGCAAAATTATTGCAGTCAAAAATGAATACTAATCACTGTCATGCTTATGTATGCAAGAAAGAGACAGGTATAGAGGGAGAAAGATAAGAACGATTCTTAGAACGCTAATGGAAACAATAATTGAATTTGACACAAAGATTGTAGGAGAATAAACATGGGACAAGGAAAACTCTATCTCATAATAATGTTGGCGTCTGTTCAAGATTTCGTGGTGTATAATTAGTGTGAAAAATAAGTGCGATTTTGTATTTGTTTCTATCTTCTTCTAACAAAGACCATTTTTGTAATTAATAGATAAGAAAAAATTACGTGAAGAGTGTTTATCACATCAATTCTAAAAATGTATTGTAACAAAAGTGTAGTGATAACAGTGAGTGATAATAGTGGTAATAGTGAGTGATAGTGATTAAGATTCGTTCGCGAGTATGAGTGTATAAGTGTGTGAGGGTGTGTGTGTTCATGTTCATTTCTATTTAGTGTAAAATATTAAATTGTGTTTGGAATTGTGCATATTAGAAAAAAAAATATTATCAAGATTTTTACGTCGTAACGTGTATATGGGCTTTTAAGACAATTAGACAAATGGAAACTTGATTGGAGCTTAGCCGACCAATGACGAGATATGAAGGTCTATACTCTATGGTAGCCCCTCTGGATGCCTTTTAACCTATAAAATTAATTTGTGAAACAAGAAAGAAATGAGACATAAGTTTGAGCAATGCATAATAATGATTAAATCAGAGCAAAATGAAGAAGCGAAGGAAAAAAGCAATGACTTTGAGAATATTTTACTACAAGGACTGTAAGTAATGAATCTTTATTGAGATATTCGAGGTCTAAATTGACGACTCCATTATCGAAACTATGTAATCAACATATCACTGTTTTCAGAAGTGAGTCAAGTGCGCAAAGCGAACATGCCATGACAGGGCCGGCAAAGCGCCAGAACCGACCTTTTATATTAATGGAATGGCTTTCCATTGGTACAGTTTGACCGGACTAGAAATGGAAATGAAATAGAAATTATGTATCTCCTCGGGAGCCACATAGGCCAGAGCTCCAGGAGGAAGGTCATCATGGAGAGTCTAGGGGCTTGGCTTCCGGAGGAACTTCTTTGGCAGGGATAGATTCGGACCCTCCACGACAGGAATGGGCTCTGTTGGGACCTCAACAATGCTACAGGAGGAGGATCAATACCTTCCTCATCAGATTCGTTTTGTCTCACTGGTGAACTGGTTACACGTTTGCAACATTTTTTCCTTTACTTGTTTTTGTTTTTAGAATATAAGTGTAAATATCAATTTATTTGTTTAGTCCTATAGGTTAGTATAGATTTAGTTGTACATATTTACAGTTTATTAATTAATAATCATTTATTTATTTTTTAGTTTTAAGTGTAAATAATGTATAAAATGGTTCCTAAAAATTAAAAAAAATAAAATTAAAACATGTTAAAGGGATCAAAGGGAGATTTTAAAAAGGACAAATAATTACCTCATTAGGATTAAAGGCATTGTTGTGTTCCTAGAGGGGTTCAGTGATTGTAGGGTCACATTCTAAATCTTTTAACAAAGCCTTAATAAAAAAAAATAGGATTAAGGAAACTAATTAAGAATAGATAAATAAGAAGTACTGCGTCATCATTGTGAGCCTCCGGGTTATTACTCATTGCTTCAGGAACCGGCTCCTGAGGGACTCCGATTATAATTATTTGCCGAGGAACATTTTCTTTCTCATCAGAGTTGTCAGAATCATTTTTTTTTATCAATTTATATTTATGTTATTAGTTTTAATTTAAATTTAATTTTTTTTAATAGTTTTTTATTTTATTGTACTAGTTTTTAATTTTTAATTCAATTTTTTTTTAAGAATTTTATTTTCACGTTATTAGTTTAATTTTTAATTTAATTTATTTTTTTAATTTTATGTAATTAGTTTTAATTTTTCATTTAATTTTTTTTTATCGGTTTTAATTTTAATATGTGTTATTATGAAATAAAATTTAGTTTGTAAATAAAGGAAGGAAAATAAACATTGCAAAAGATAAGGAAATATACATACTCTTGCTGGAACATAATTTTGTCGTTTGTTGAAATTCCTTATCAGGACGGAAGACTGATGCAATTACCCTAGGTATTTCTAATTGGGCATTAATGCAGTTTAAAAGCTGGATCACCTTGTTGTTATAATTACAATGATTACGTTGCCAAATAATTGGCACCTGCCTAAACAGATGGGAGTAATATTCTCCATAATTATCGGTGGTAACAATAATAATTGGTGATAGGGATATATTTAAAGTAATGGAAATATGAAGAGATGGCGGGAAAATTTAGAAAAGGGTGTTACAGATTTATTTATTTATTTATTTATTTTGAAAGTAAAATTGATTGACTATGGAAAAATAAGGCTTTTCTTTTATAACATCTTTTAAATATTTTAAGTCAACCAAATCTTGTCAGTAAAAAGGAACAGGGAAACTATACTCATCCTTTTATTTTGAGAATTGGTACTAGAGTTGAATAGGGATAGCATGATTTTGAAATCAAACAGACCATAAACATATTATAATTTCATTTTAGTTTTATGTAAATAGTTAACATTGTAGTATTATAAAATAGTCATCAGAAGAACAATAATCTTAAAAAAAAAAAACTTGCATAGGATGACTAATAAAAACAAAAAAAAAAAACAAAATCAATATCTATAAACGTTTTAAGGGAATTTTATTATAATCTAGAAATAATGACCGATTAAAAAGTTTAATTTGTAAACAAAACAATAAAAATTGTATTACAAAAGAAATACAAAAGAGTTTCACAATGATTGCTAAAGTATTGTACAGTTAGTGCAACTTAAAGTACTTACTATCAAACCGTCAGACCAGTATGTTGCAGATTTTATCTTCATACGCTTTCGAAATACAATCTAACACAACGGCATAATTAAGAGGATAGTTACTAATAAATTGATGACAGCCTGGAATTTAAAACAGTTCAATTTAGAGGGAGAAAAGAAAGTCAGGTGTTAAGGGTTAATATTATATTTAGAACGGACCTCATTATAACATAGTAGCACATCTGTTCTAGCTATAACGAATTGGAAATGATATGGAACTGGGAAGATCTAGCAATTACAGTACACATAGCCTGAAGAAATAAAATAATAAAGGGAGTGTTCATTAATAAAGGGAGAAAAATCTATCTAAAATACTATAAGTATTAGACGGGAGTTTATAATATAGTTGAGAGACAGAACAGTTGTATAAGATGTTTTACAAAACTGTAAATTTGTAGTAAAACTATTGTTATAGTATGGGTTCGAATCCTAGAGAAGTATTTATTTATGTGTAGAACACAATATTTGTTCTTGAGTTGTGGTGTGTTTTGATGTAAGATAATATGTGGTGTTGAACTGAGATAGGACAATAATGGGTTTATTGGTACTTACTTATTAGCATAATGTGTGTAATTAAGGTTGTTGTGGGCTTGTCCTGATTTGGTTTTATATATACATTTGTAAGTAATCTGGTTCAGTTTGGCTGGTTGCGAATCATGTATCATTTATTAAGTATTGTGATTGCATTACTGATACATACCATAGTGCTTTAATATTATTCAGTAAGCAAATTGGAGAAATTCTTAAGAGTTACGAGCTCATGTGAATTGCAAACAGTCATGTGCATTTTATATTGTAGGAGTTTGGAAATGTTGTTGTGGGTGTATGTTTTGAATACTTGGTATGAAATTTATAGGATCAGTCCTTGGGTGTTTATGAAAATAAATCATCTTTGGTCCCCGTACACTTGTGTAGCGAAGTGCTGGAGTTGAGGAATATTTTGATTGTAATAATCTTGTGATTCTTGCAAAACAATTATTGGCCTCCATGCATGGGATGAGAAATCTGGGTGTTATCCATTTGCCATTACAAACAGGTTTTGTTTCGGAGTCAATGGAAGCATACAGACTATTTGATGATTTGACTATAGTCCTTGTTTTTCATAGATAACCTAACTTTATTGAGTTTTTACCTTGGTGGAACTCGGTATGGTGGACAGCAATGTGTATATTCTAGCATGATTATACTTGGAAGCAGGCCGTGATGCAAATGCTTGGTTTATAAGTTATTTTATAATTGCTTAAGTTCATTGCGTGATTAAAATACTTTAACGCATATAGGACTTAGTTCGAAAAATTTTGGCTCATTTTATCAGTAAGAATTCTGGCGTAACTCACAATAGCATTTTGTAAAAAGATTGTAGGGTGTATAAAAGTATTTTGTTAATAAATTAATCTGAGTTATTTTAAAAGATTTTTATGAGCTTTACTCACTTTAGGAATTATATCTATTAAATATTGTTATTTAAGAAATAGAAAATACTTCGGGTTCAGAAAGCTCGTGTAGTCGATTTCCTTTTATTTAAATATTTCATTTAAACGAGTTTTCAGACGCGAGTATTGCGTAAATGCGATATTGTAATGATTGTATTGTGGGGTTTTGCGGGACTTAAATATTAAAGGGTGGTTATTACAATGGTAATTAGAAAAAAGAAAACGTAGTTAATTACGGATTCTTTTAAAAATAATTTTTCTGAGAGTTATAAATTAAATGGAATTTTTTGTGTTTAGGAAATTTTATTTACTCTGATCATGTTTTTAATGATTTTGGGTTTTTGAACAGAACCGTGTGTTAGACAACGAAAGCGATGTATGCAAGATTCAAAGATGATTTATGTGAGTTGATGAATGTTGTCTGAAGCGATGAATGTATATTATGTGTGTAAATGAGATTCTGTTTAAGGACACAAAGTTTAAAAATATGATCAACAAAGTTATGGATATTTCGAATATTTGAGATTAGGCCTGGGGGGAACAGGGGATCGTGAAGGGATTACAACGATCATTGTCAAGGAAATTTTGGTGTTAGGCTAGTTTAAAAGATACCAGTTTTAGGTATATTTCTTTGATAATGTGACACTCTACATGATGCAAATTTAATTTACACACCTGTAATCAATCTCAGGGTAAATCAATGAAAGATATTTTGAACTTTCAAGTATTTATTAGTTGTTTTGCCTTAGATTGGATATGGACATCACGCCATGAAAGGTAATTCTGGTTGGATTACGAAAAATTGCGAGCTGGTTATTGGAACATGGGAATATTATTGTGGGAGGTTATACATAATAAAAGGAATAGTCATTCTTGGAGAAGACTGCCTTGTCTCCTCGTCAGTCCGTGCAACGTGGACGTGGTATCTGTATGTTAAGAAAAGTTAGCTTAAGGATACCAGGCGATTGGGCATAAGTAGTTTCTATTAGAGAATGTATTGATTCACAACCAGTGCACTTTATCCGAGAGTGGAAATTCTGGCCTCTTTATAATTTTGACTCATGAATTTAATTTAATCGTTAAGGTTTGTAATTTTTTCGGGATTGACTGGTTATTACTGAGTAATGGTCATTTTTACAAAACACACTTATAATTTTCTCTATTTGATGATACTATCAACTTTGTGATTGGTAGTTATTCAGATGGGGCGAAATTACACCTTGGTGGGAGAAATATCGATAACTTTATCATTTTGGGGTGCGAATTGTTTTCTGTTTATAGAACAGACGTTCTATTCACGTCAAACAACTTCGAAAGGGAGAACTGAAACGAGACAGATGACCTCTGTGCTCGTTCATCAAAGTTATGGGCATTTAGTTACATATAAAGATGTTTTTACATAGAAAAGAATTATTGGGAAAAATAAATTTATTCATAAAAATGTTCTCTGTTATCATTAAACTAATTAATTATAAGTTTGATTATATGTAGAGATGTTTTATATAAACTGTAAACATAAATAAATTGATAGAAAGATATATGGTTTACATAAGACATTGTAGACATCACTTATGGCTAAGTATGACAATATTAGTGTTCGCTTGATATAAAAAAACTTAATTTTGTTAATTTCTACAAAACTAGAGAACTGATATACATAATTTCATTGTAAAATGAGTCATTATATGTGTATGGTACATAGGAATTTAATAATTAGTCAATCCATTAAAATAAATATTTCCTTCATACATATATGGAATAAGCAAATAAATTGAAAAATGAGAACCTGTTCTTGCTAATAATTGTTAAAACTATAGAAGCATATCATGATTCATTTATGTAGAATGTAATTAAGTAAGGCATTGAAATTTTATAATGTCTTAAAAGCTAAAATTTGCATATAATTTTTGAGTGTATTTATGTATGAATATAGACCAAGAAAAGCTAATTTTGTATGCCATTGTGAGACCAGGGGATTTGGAAGTATGAGAGTAGTGTATTCTAGTCAATTTATAAAGCATATTGTATATAAAAATGGGACATTTAAATAATAAAAGATCACATTTTTACTAGTACTATTGGAATTTTGCAAGGAAAGTTCAGTTGTAAAAAAAAACATGAAAATAGTGATTGTATTGTTAAATAATTCCATAGTAAATTAGATTATAAGCTTAAGAATTAGTTTTAGCCATAAATAAGAGTGGAAATACTAAAAAACTCCACATAAACATGCAAATAAAATGTTAGATTGTTTTTGTCCATTACTTCAAAAGTATAGAGTTTTGATGGAAGAAATTTATTGAAAATCGTAGATAAAAAATAAATACATCCAATTTAGCTTAAAAAATCACTTGAAAACTAGCAATTATTGTAAAAAGTAAGAAAAACAATTTTCATAGGAAAATTTGCAGTATACAGGGTCATTGAAAAATGGACCTTAATTTCATATATATAAAGTTCAAATTTGCTTGCACTCCCTAGCTAAAAAAAATGCATGTTGTGGTTGTTAGAAGAGTACAAAGATACTTTAGGCGACGATGGTGACGATGGTGACGAAGTCGACGATTGTAACCATGGTTACGAACAAAACAAAATAATACCAAAATTTAGGGGGTATAAATAGACGGGCCAAAAGCCTAGGAGATTCATTCAGTCTACAGCAGCCAAACCAAGAAGAGCTCCAGGAGAAGAACCAAGAAGAAGGAAGAGATCCAGAGAAGCCCCAGGGACCGAAGCGGAGCCCTAGCGGAGCCTGCGCAGCCCGGGACGCCAGCCACAGAAGACTGAAGACCTTCAGCGGAGTGGAGTCACCGAAGATCTACGGAGGCGCCTCTGGAGTCCAGAGGAGCCCTAGGACATCAGCTGAGCCCTAGCGGGCATTCTCCGAACAACTTCGGGCAACGAGAGCTGCTTGCAGAGCTACAAGGGCAGGTAGCCGAGCATCAGAGCGGGGTCCAGGGAATCCTGAGCTACCCACTTCATAGAAGCCTTCAATTCTCCGGGTGAGTGTTTATAAATTCATAAAGTTGTGTTTTCTTTTAATTAGAAAACTTAATACTGGTCTTTACTTTAGAATATTTTGGCAATGCGAATTTTATTGTAGTAGTAGTAGAAAAACACTTTATTGTACAAAAATCAAAACGAAACAGGAAAAATAACATTAATCATTTGTATAAAGGTGAACTTATCTCTTCCAAATAACTTTTGAGCAAATGAATTGTTTTCTATGATCTTCTTTAAAATAGAGTGATTTTAAATAAAAAAGCTTCAACTATGGCAATATGAAATTATGTGCTTTTGATATTAAACATGGAAATTTTGATTCTAAAGAGATTTGATACTGAATTAATGAAAAATAATGTGCTTTTGCTCAAGAAAAATTGAGTGATTTATAAAATGTGAATAAAATTAGAATGAGGCCTTGTAAGAAGAATAAGGCCTGGCGTAAAAAAAGTATGCCAAAAACCTGTTCAGATTTCATGATATGGTGAACAACGGATAGTTGAACGAAGCCGTAAGTCTGTGGGGGTAAGAGAACCTCTCCTGCATTCTGTGTTCATAACCATTTATAAATAATGATTGAAACTTGAACAGTTTATAATTTATTTGTATGTATTTATATTTGGGCTTTAATCTGGTTTTGTTTGCGGGTAAAATTTGTAAAAGGAAGCATGTAAAACTTAGGCATTGTCTGTCAGAATACTACTGCTTAGAAAATTTACAGGATCTATGCGGTCATGGAGCCTTCGCTTCTGCAAGCCTTCACGTCAAAGAAATTCAAATGAATTGATTCTGTTTATATTCATTTTTAGTAGGGACTCCTAGCTTTGCAAATTTTTGTACAATAGCTTTGAATTTATTCAGAGATTTTAGTCTTTTAGTATGAGATTTAGATTTTCGTTTCGTTTTTAAAAGCTAATCGCGTTGATAGGCATACTGGCTTAGTTTTCTTTCGTGATTTCTTTCTACCAGTAAAAGCAGGTTCCGAAATCATAGTAGAGTCTTTTTAGGATCAGTTTAGGCAGGCAACTTCTTAGGGACTAAAACATTTAAACTAAAACAAAACCTCTCAATCAAAATAATATAAAATCAATTATTCAGTTAATAAATGCCTTAAAATCTATTCTGTTGTTTGCTTTAATAATATACCTCTCTCTCTCTAAAGAACCTGAGTTGCTACTCTTCACAGTGTAGAGTCCTACCACTTGATCACAAGCCTGGCCAATTTAGTTTGTAAGATAAGCCACACATGCATGGAGCCCTGGCCGCGTAGCCAAGATGCCGATCGCTTACGCTCCGTAGCGATCGAAACGCAACTGTCACTGTCGCACAAATATGGAAGTGTGATAGAGAGACATAATGGTTTTCGTTGTCGAAGCGATAGCGATTGTAACCTCGGCTAGGCCGGCAGGTCCTGATAAGGTTAGAATTAGGATCTTCAATTATGGTAAGTATTCAGTTTAGGGAAACTTTCAAGTGTTTTATTTTAGGGGTGAATGTTGGGGTATTATTGGGCCGTCATCGTCTAGATAAGTAGAGTTAAGGCTGGGGTTCGTTTCAATACATGTACTTATTGTAGTAGGTAGCTATGTGTTTCTTTATCTAATATCTGCTCCCGTATATCCCAGTATTCCTAGTGGTTCCGCTTTCCACCCGTTGAGGCGTTGACTAGTTATAGTACTTTTTTTTAGCATTAGAAAAAGACGCGATCTTGACGTGTCTTTTAATTGAAAAACGCTTAAAAATCAGTAACTGTTACTTATTATGAAAGCAGAATAATGTAAATATTCGTATATAGTTCATAATTGTTACATATTTGCCGTGATTTTTTTTTAAAGTGTTTTTCAATAAAAAGACCGTTCAAGATTGTTTACCTTTTTTCTAATGCTAAAAAGCGAACTTGGTTGGAGGTGGTATGGTTCATTCATTATGGCGACTGCAGCAGCAACAGCGTTTCTGGTTCGGTATTGCAGCAGCGGGACAAGGGAGATGTCACAGTTTTCCTATGCGTTGCTGTTTCTGCGCTTCTGCGGCTACAGTATCAATCCGAATGCAACCTTTAGTGAAGAACGGTATGCTTCGTGATCTATAGCTATCAAACTTTGATTTTATTATAAATTGAACTGTTCGCATACGAATAAATATTAATTAATTGAAGCACGCTGAAATTACAATATTAATAACTGACCTGCAAACACATAAAGGTAGGTAAAGAGCCGCGAAATGCACAATTTAATTTATATGCGATCAGATTCGTGACAGGTATTGACATTTTATTAGCGTAATGAATAACGTAATACAACTTGTTGTGAACATTACAAATTAATTGGCGGTAATATTTTAATGGTCGAGTAAAACGTGATTTAATCTTGTACTCGGCGTTAATCATTTTAATAGGGAGTTAAGCGCCGACTGACAGGCTTATGGTCGTTTGTCATGTGTTCTTAACTCTTTGACAACTATTAATAATTTACTTACTTTATCAATTTTGTTATCAAATATATTCATAACACGCAAAATCACGTTAAAAGAAAAACGCTGGAAACCGGGTTCAACTGTGATCAGTCAGCGTATATGGATAGCTGTATCCATCTTTATCCACGTGATAAAATAACCGTCACTTTTTAACACCGTGGGATAAGTAAGTGACGGACACAGTTTTATCACGCTGTCACGTAGACAAGAACGACCATCATATCCGTACAGCAGGGCTAAGATGGTCGGCTCTTTATCATTTGTCACCATGATGAGAAGATAAAAATAATTTTGACGATGTAGAATTTTCATCTTGAAATAAATAAATCTAAATCTAAAATCTAAATCATGCCTGTCCCATTCTAACAAATATGTAAGTTTGAAAGTGACGTGATAAAAATGCGACCATGATACCGCTTCTGTTTAATTAACCTATAAAACTGTAAATAAAAGTAAACAAGTAAATAAATCGACGTACACCAACGCGTCTAATACTACACCTAACTTGTAAATGAATTTTCGGTGTAAAATTAAATTTCTCTGTTTTACATGTGCAAACAGTGCAAAGCGGGAAATATGTATTTTAATATTCCCCATGTATGGCGCAGTCTGTTTTATTACTACGGAACTCACGGCTCTCGAGATAAAGAGCAACGGGCAGAATCGCAAACTAGTTGCTTAACCAGTGGATTTATTCTCGAATATGTGTATGATTAGGAAATTAAATTTAATGTAGTGTAAGAGGTAACCTACTGCAAAATCGATATAGAAATATACCCGAGACTAAAAATATGGAAACAAGCTTAAAGGATGACTCACGCTAGACCGGGCCTGGACCGGGCCAGAGCTTCCGGCGCTTCGTTTTCTATGGATAGCACCATGTGATCGATCGGTCATCATTAGAAAATGACATGTCGGACGCCTCGGCCCAGAGAGCCTACCGCGAACCACGTTCGACGTGTTGCCTCCCTGTCACAGTTACGTACGAACTTACAAGTGCAACAGGGAGGCAACACGTCGAACGTGGTCCGCGGTAGGCACTCAGGCGGTCTTAAGTAACAATAAAAAAAAATGATTTTCATGCGATGGATACTACTCGTTGATAATCTATATACAACAAATTTGTAAGAGACCCTTTTCTTTTCATCTTTCTAGCCTTCAGTCGCCCACTGCTGAACATAGGCCTCTCTTCGTGTATGCCACTTATCCCGGTCCGGCGTAATATAGATAGCTTTATTCATCTTTATCCACGTGATAAAATAACTATCACTTTTTAACACCGTAGGATAGAAAGTGACGGACACCGTTTTATCACGCTGTCACGTAGACAAGAACGGCATTCATATCCGTACTGGGCTAGTCTCATCCAAAAGTGCCCCGCGATTTTCCGAATGTCATCCACCCAACGAGCCAACGGACGCCAGGCGCTTCTTTCATCCGAAAGCGGACACCAATCCGTCAACATTTTGGTCCACCTTTTTTTCCTTCCTTTTCTTTTCAACACCTAAAAGTATCAAAATGTATGCACTGTAAGTAGGTAAATGCACCTAGAAGTGGCGACTACGAAACATGCAGCGCGGGATCTGGAATCTCCGCTAGCCGCGGACGATAGCGCATCGCTGGCAAACCTGAGAGACACTGCTGGTTGCCTCTGCGTTCTTATCGGATGCAAAAGCGCGGGAGAAATACTAAGGAACTTACTGCTACCTCATTCTACCACATGGCTGCGTCCCTTGGAGTGGCTGGCGCTGGCCCATCGTGTAGAGGAGCCTTGAGAGACACCTGGCCGCCGCTGTGTTCTGATTGGATGCAAAAGCGCGGGAGAAATACTAGTGAACTTACGAGTAGAATCTGCTGCAGAGATATTTGACCCCCATGCGAACAAATTTCTACGCAGATGGCGTCAGCTATCTCTGCAGCTGACATATCTTTCAGATTCAGAATACATCAGCGTTCGTGCTAGATATAGTATTGCGGCGCGAAATTGCTGCCGCAAATGTCAATCATCCAGACATAGAAAACAAAATTGCAAGCGAGCCCCTTTTCTTCACCTAAAAACACAATGTATGCACTGTAAGTAAATGCACCTAGAAGTGGCGACTAGGAAACATGCAGCGCGGGATCTGGAATCTCCGCTAGCCGCGGTCGATAGCGCATCGCTCGTAAACCTGAGAGACACTGCTGGCCGGCGCTGCGTTCTGATTGGATGCAAAAGCGCGGGAGAAATACTGTAATGTGAACTTACAAGTACAATATGCTGCAGAGATATTTGACCCTCCTACGAACAAATTTCTATGCAGAAGGGGGTCAGTTATTTCTGCAGCTCTTACAAGTATAATCTGCTGCAGAGATATTTGACCCCTGTGCAAACAAATTTCTATGCAGAGGTGGTCAGTTATTTCTGCAGCTCTTACAAGTATAATCTGCTGCAGAGATATTTGTCCCCTCTGCAAATAAATTTCTATGCAGAGGTGGTCAGTTATTTCTGCAGCTCTTACAAGTACAATCTGCTGCAGAGATATTTGACCCCTCAGCAAACAAATTTCTATGCAGAGGTGGTCAGTTATTTCTGCAGCTCTTACAAGTACAATCTGCTGCAGAGATATTTGACCCCCCTGCGAACAAATTTCTATGCAGGGGTGTCAAATATCTTTGCAGCAGATAAATATATTAAGAACGGTTCACTCACGTATGGCGAAAAACGCTCGACATGTTTACCGTACCGAGGAGTTTCATCAGAAGCTTGCCACAGCCACAAATTACCTGTATCTCTATCTATGTAGAATTGACAGTGAAAAAAAAACTGGTCAAGTGCGAATCGGACTCGCGTTTCAAGGGTTCCGTACATCACACAATGTTCAACAATTATTTTGTACGTGAAACATGACGTGAGTGAAACGTCTTAAAAAACCCGAATGGGTCAATCAAAAACCAGAAGTAACATGAAGTTTTCTGGCGTGGTGGCTTATATCTCTTCAACTCTAAAGATTAAATGCCGAACAATAGTACAAGTGTCCAAATGCGAAGACTGAAGATCGAGCTCCGCATAGAGCTGAAAACTCGGAGCGTCCGACGGGTCGTGCTTCCTACTACTTCCGAAAGTGTTATAAAAGCGAAGGCCGAAGAGAGATAATACCTACAGGTTGGCCAAAAAATAAGTGCTTTTTAAAACACGTAACAATAGTAACCTAATCAATCAGTCGGAGTACCATTGCGGCTGTGTGCCAGATACAGCCTAGTCGCATTTTTTGTCTTCAGTCCGACTCACGCATGAAGCTAAAGGCACGCCTGTTCGGGACGCTTCGGGCCTTCGGCCTTACGCGGATATCGGCCTAAGGCCTTCGCAATAGCTGTCTACATCACGTTTCACTTAAACCATTGCGGCTGTGTCCCTAAAAAAACGTAACTGCATTTTTGTTCTTAAATCCAACTCACGCTTGACTCTAGATTTCTAATAGGTTTTCCTGTCATCCTTAGGTAAAGGACTATTTTGTGTATTTTTTTCAGAATTTTAGACCCAGTAGTTTCGGAGATAGAGGGGGGGGGGAATGGTCATTTTTTGTCTATTTTCTTGAATAACTTCTAAACTTTCTATTGTAAATTTATAAGAAAAATATATTTGAGATTCTCACAATGAGCTCTTTCGTTTGATATGTAACACGATACTGTTTTAAAAACTTTATTTTTTAATTATATCGTTTACGCCCCAAAAGTAGCCCCTATGTTTAAAATTCATTTGTTGACGTTACATATCCGTCTTTGGGTCACAGATTTCCATATGTGTACCAAATTTCAACTTAATTGGTCCTGTAGTTTCGGAGCAAATTGGCTGTGACAGACGGACAGACGGACAGACAGACGCACGAGTGATCCTATAAGGGTTCCGTTTTTTCCTTTTGAGGTACGGAACCCTAAAAATGAAGTTATCTATAGGTACCCTAAGCGCGCGCTGAAGCGCTGGTGGCCTAGCGGTAAGAGCGTGCGACTTTCAATCCGGAGGTCGCGGGCTCAAACCCCGGCTCGTACCAATGAGTTTTTCGGAACTTATGTACGAAATATCATCTGATATTTGCCAGTCGCTTTTCGGTGAAGGAAAACATCGTGAGGAAACCGGACTAATCCCAATAAGGCCTAGTTTCCCCTCTGGGTTGGAAGGTCAGATGGCAGTCGCTTTCGTAAAAACTAGTGCCTACGTCAAATCATGGGATTAGTTGTCAAGCGGACCCCAGGCTCCCATGAGCCGTGGCAAAAATGCCGGGATAACGCCAGGAAGAAGATCTATAGGTACCCTAAGGGTCCATATTGGGTCGCAAAATAATTGATTGTCCTAATGTAATGTTACGCATAAAACACATTTCGCATAATTGTTATTGTGCTGGAAATATTAACATTTCTGAAAAATTATAACACAAACCTAACCTAACTTACCCTATTCTACACAACCTATGCAAAATATTTTCGAAAACACTTTCTGTTTCAGCTAGAGAAAAAATATGCGAAAAGAGATTTATGCGTAACATTACATTATGACAATCAATTATTATGCGATGAGATAGGATCCCGTACCCTAATATTATAAACAATTTAACTTCCCATTCAAATAATAACAATGTCAACCAACAATTTAAAGACATCATAATTTAGAGGCATAACTAACTTCACACCATGATACTGTCACGAGTATCACGTGTTAGCACTTGCTAATGCCCCGCTTGTATGCACGTCAGTCCGTACCGAGCTGATCGTGAACGAAAGTATGCGATTGCTCATTTAGATCTAACTCAATGAAAGTTAACTTTCGCGTAGTCTTTACTTAATTTGTCGAATAGAACCGCTTTCTTCTTGTAGTTTAACTGGCGATGACTTAAATTTGTTTATGTTATTACCGAGGGTTTTATACCATTTCCCGGACCACGAAAATCAGGAAGTACTGTATTAAAGATGACTTTTCTGACAGATGACCGGTGATTAGGGCATGCTCCCGGGAATTCCCGGTTCTCAAATTCCCGGGAATTCCCGGGAATTTTATAGTGTCTAAAGAACCGGTACTGAAGACCCGGTACCGGTACTTCCCGGTTATCATCATATGGCTATTTATTCCCATTTCAATAGTAGTAATGTTTTAGTACTTTAGCTCGGGACATTAAATAACATTTAATAATAGAGATATGAAACAGGGGACCCAAATAACCCTACAAAATAACCTAGTAAAGTAGGCATTCCAATATTTTCAATCAATATAACGGATAATGGTAAATTGTAAAAGTTCACGCAGTTTTCTATTTCAATTTTATTTTTATCTCATGAATACATAACTCAGTAAGGTAACTAAACATACTGGTACTCGACGCGGTCCCAGTACATGTCATCTTGAAACTTAAGTCATTGCCAATAGAGATGACAGCAAGGTGTCATCTATTGGGCATTAGCATTTCGAGCACTAGTACGTTTACCTTACTTTTGTGCCGGTTACATAAATTTCGTAAAATAGGTTGGAACGCCAATTAAAGTGTCTTTTTTTAAATAAATTTATTAATACTTCCGCAATTATTTATATGAAAATAAGTCATTTATAAAGATTGTAGGCTAACACAAACAATTTCTTAAAAATTATCATAAAATCCCTTGGGAACCGGGAAGAACCGGGAATCCCGGTTCCGGCCATGTCCAGAACCGGGAAATGAAATTCTTGGTACCGGGACCGGTACTGCATGCCCTACCGGTGATCACGTGATGCTTTCCATAGAAAACGAAGCGCCGGGAGCTCCGGCCCAGACCCGGCCCGGTCTAACGTGAGGCGGTAGAGGGGTTAATTAGGAAATCAGATCCTCCTAGCAGCCCCAAAGTCAAACACAGTCAAATGTAACTCTTTTACTTGCACGTGCATTATACGAGAAAATTCGGAGAGAAGAAGCTAGATCGCAAACAATAATCATACGTCTCCGCTAATACGGTACTTTCCTTTTCGATTTCTTTCTACCCTTTTTTCGGTAAACATCAATTTAATTAAATTTCCTGGTAAAGCGGATCTAAATCCTGATACCTACTTGTCCACACTTAATATCGTAAATCCCATACTATCATGAACAACACACACAACAGCGACTTACAACAGTACAACAGTAACTTAGTTGTCCCCAAATACTCGAGCATCAAAACATTAGATAAAACATCCGGGCATTGTCAGTCAGTGTCGCGTAGGGCGGTCCGAACGGTCCAAACGAGATAATTTCACCTGACCTCTGTGGTTCAATGACTGCGGACTGCATAGACATATGCATGTCTATCGGGGTCGGTGCAAGGTGGAAGCAGACGGCGGTTATTGTATAAATATAACGACTAACACTACTATTACTATACAACTTAAAATTTTTGTTTCATAATTGTAAAATCATGTATGTAATTTTTTTCTGCCGTTGTGTATTTAAGTAAATGTAGGTAAATTAAAACCGTTGACAACGAAGTTACGAATTAGCGATTACGTGTTACAACTTTTGTGGATTCCTAAATCCAGTTTTAAAGGAATAAAGTTATCAAATTAGAACCTAGCTAAGTTAGATATTTTTTGTACAACGACAAAAATAATGCAAATCCAAGCTTCAAGTGTTCTGAAAGCTTCTTCAATAAACTCGCTCATCTTACAGTTTTCATTTTGTAGGTAAAAAGCAAAACAGTTTAGACGAAGCGTAAGGGGTTGGGGAATAAATAATAGAGGAAAAACATGGATATCACCGGGACAAGCCTTTGTAGGTAGAATGCTCTTGGCTATTTCTAATTCTAACAATATTTATGCTTTGAAACATGAAACTCTAGGTCTATAGGGTCCCAGCGCGCACAAGTTGTTCGCAGAAATCGCGAAGCATCTGGTTGACGTAATTGGTGACCGAAGAGCTGGCGGCTACCTCACACAACGTAATCAGCATTGCGATACAGGGAGTAAATGCCGCCAGCATCCTTGGTACAATGCCTCAGGGCCTTATTTTAGATTTAAGCTAGTTATTAATTTCGTTTAAAAGTACCACTGAGTATATCTTGTAAAATTATTTTTCCTATTATGCTTTTGTCGCTTATGCCTTAGGCCACCAACGGGCAGCCACCTAGCGACCATAGAGCCTACTGCGTATAAAGTGCTCGATGTAAAAAGGAGACGTAGAAACAAGGAGGAAATTTATCCGCGCGTGGGCGTGATGCTCGCATTGTTTCGAGCTGCCGCCACTACCCGCCGATATTCTGCGTTGCTGTACAGTATACAAAGTAACAATGTTTGTATTTTACTATTCCCTACTATAGGCAGGCATGGCTCACTCCGAGATTTCGTCGCTTTGGTACAGGTAGCTAAAAGTACATCCGTTACATACCAATTTTGGTGGCTAGCCATGAGCCGCGCGTGGCGCTGTCACCTAATAGCGGCCATATCTGTCCTGATCGTAACAGACGTAGACGCGTTTTGTTAGAGAGTGAGTCTTCTGTACGTAGTACTATTATTTATTCTGTGCTATAGGTACCTTGCAGTTATCACTACATCTTATAAAACAATGCCCCCACCCACCGCGTCTGTCTGTTTGTATGTTCGCAATAAACTTAAAAACTACTGAACGGATTTTCATGCGGATTTCACCAATCAATAGAGTGATTTATAAGGAAGGTTTAGGTGTATAATTTGTTAATGTTAACCCTTGCGAAGACGGGGCGGGTCTCTATAGTACTTACTACGATTTTCCTGAACCGTAAAAAACTATCACGATATATTGAGGTCAAACTGCGTAGAGATATTTATAGTGACGCTTAAAAAGCGTTATTTGAACTTTTCTTCTCATATTTTTTCTGTTGCGGCAATCTCGTTACATTAATATTTTTTATACAGTAAAATTTGGACAAAACAATATTGAAGAACTTAGAACTGAGAAGGCAGAGTGCTTAGCTTCGAATAATATGGCTCAAGCCGTTCAATGACTCGGCTCGGCGGTGCCGACATCTATTCTCGCTATCGGTTCAAAATACGTCCATATACCCTCGTACGTAGCAAGCAGGGTCAATATGGTCATACTGCGACTATGGGTGTTTTGTTGTGACTGTAATTGCTTAGAGAGGCAGAATATTTAGCTTAGAATAGGCTCAAGCCGTTCAATGACTCTGCGGTGCGGACATCTCGCTATCGGCCCGAAATCTGTCCACATACCCGCGTATGTAGCAAGTGCTGTCATACTGCGACTGTGACTGTTTTGGTGTGACTGTAAATGGCTTAGAGAGGCAGAATATTTAGCTTCGAATAGGGTCAAGCCGTTCAATGACTCAACGGTGCGGACAACTCGCTAATATTGGCCCAAAATCTGTCCATAAACCCGCGTATGTAGCAAGTGGTGTCATACTGCGACTATGAATGTTTTGGTGTGACTGTAGTCACAGGGCGGACACGCCATACATCGAAAATCATTTGCGTTTATATGTGTGCACGGCACGTCTGTACACGCGTCATTGTGTGAGTAAGTGGCTTAGGGCTGACTCGTGCGGCGCGCGGGGAAGGCGAAGCCGAGGTTTGCCGAGGCCGGCCGAAGGACACGACGAGCGGCCCGCTGCGTTGCATAATTCGACCGAAATACGTAAAAAAACAAAATATAGGTTTATGTTTAACAAAATATAGGTTTATGTTTTATTTCGCTCCAATTGTTGAATTGGCTTTGTCAGTTTATAGTCCTGCACGTACTTGGACTTTCAACACGCCATTATTAAATGTACCTTATTGTTGATGCCTATTGATTATTTTATATAACATACATAATTATTTCTTAAATTCTTAAAATTAAATTAAAAATCAAACGCGAATGTCCCGCGACCAACAAGTTCTTTTTTGTGAAAAGAGTGTTAAACTAAAAATAAAACATTTACGAGCAATATCTGTGTAGAAGGTCTAGTTACCTTAGGTACTTTAAATATTAAATGTTGGCTTAGCATTCACAAATTCAACGAACGGGTTTTAATTCATATGATATTATTATTTTTACGCAAAAGTATAGCCTTATTTACTGATACATATTTCGTCTCTTTGGAAAACTATATTATTATTCATTTCTACAATAAGTAGGTATCCGTACTACCCGTACATCGCACAATACACCGGCATTCTGAACGTTGCGTCATCGCGTCGCGGCGTCGCTAGCCGAACTGAGCGTACGTCAGGAGTCCGTCAGAACTCAGTTGCGAGGCGAGGTAATCCGAGTCGGGGCGGGGCAGTGCGTGTCCGTTCTGTATGATAATACTATTACTTATTCTGTGCTGTAGTAGTAGTAGTAAAACACTTTATTGTACAAAAAACAAAACAAAACAGGAAAAATAACATTCGTCATTAGTACAAAGGCGAACTTATCCCTTTAAGGGATCTCTTCCAGTCATGGTTTAGAAATATAGAGAGAGTATTACTTAGTTACGAATTACTTCGAAATACTTCCTATTTCTATCGGAGTCCCAGACAGTCTTTGCACGTGTACTTCTATTACGAATTTCTAAAACGAGATGGGCCGACTGTATTGTTATTTCATAGACAACGGCAGTAAACTGGTAAACACATATCTATAGCGGCACGGTTAATCGGTACATACCACATACCTAAATTATATACCTAACTGGCCGCCTAGCAAGTCGATAAACGGCTCCTGTTCCTACTTGCTTTAACAAGCCAGGCCCACTGTAGTGTCCTTTAGACAAAGACAGGACACTTCTGGTGGTAAACACATCTCTATAGAGTTCCAGTTAAACGGTGCACACCCTGGCCGCATAGTAAGGCGATAAATGCCTTCTGTTTCGATTTGACTAGTAAGTCGGGTCCCACTGTAGCGTAATTTATACAGACAAAGACTGCTGGTGGTATACACATCTCTATGTAAGTACCGCCTTCTGTTCCGACTTGCTTAAACAAGCCTGTAGCGTCATTTATAAGACAAACGGGCCAATTCGAACGTACACTGGTGCATTTCACTCGAACTTGTCCGTACATGTATAAGCGCGGATGAGACGCAGGATAACTACTAGTAAATAACATGATTCAAATATCATTCTGATCTTAGTGTACGAGCAACTGGCCTGAAAGGAAGAAAACTATTGGTAGGGAGGTAAACACATCTCCATATGAGTATTTTCGGCATTCCGCAAAGTAGTAGGTACCTACGCATAACCTACTTGCCGTTGCCAATAAAGAACCTGCCCCTTAACAGTGTTCTGAGCGGCTACCGCGATAAACCGATATTCGCAAGTTGCGGGGATCTTTCTCTTTTACTCCAACGAAGGCGTAATTTGAGTAACAGAGAAAAATCCCCGCAATTCGCGAACTTCGATTTTCGCGGTTATAGCCCTGTGATTTGTGGGAATACAGCACATTAATAAACGTCAGGATGAAATCAATTAAGGACATAAAATTCAAACTGTAACGGATATCAATTAACTAATAGCCATCATTAATTAACGAGATTTTGCGCATAGCCCACAAACTCCATGCAACGATGGAGTGGATCAGAATAAAAAGGGATATGCCGACCAAAAATGCACATAAAAATAAACGGCAAAGGTTTTACGGAGTGAAATCTACGTGGAAATATCAACGCGGCTGCGCTTGATGACGAGTGGGCAGGGATGCGCCGGTGATTATATCGATATCGATATTATCATTATTATTATTCATTATCATTATTGGACCCGGCTATGTCCTTAAACTACGTCCAGGACCCGGGGTATGTCCTTAAACTACGTCCAGGACCCGGGGTATATCCTTAAACTACATCCAAGACCAGCGGTGGATGGGCAGCAGCGTCCCTCAAATTCGGTGTATTCGACTGCGATCGCCAATCCGCCTGCCAAGCGTGGCGATTATGGCAATCACCCCCCAAAAAAGGGGGAGGCCTATGTTCAGCAGTGGACGTCTTATGGCTGAGAAGATGATGATGATGATATTATCATTTGGAATAGGGAATACTACGCGAAACTGTGCGTAGGAGGCGCCACTACCACTATCCATCACAATATAGGGGTCTACCGCGAAACAAGAATATCGAAATTTCGTTATCTAACCTCTCTATCACTTTTGCACATTCGAGCAATAAAGAGGCAGATAACTAAATGTAGATTTTCGCGTTTCCCGGCGTTTGTTAACAAACCGCCTTGGTGCATCAATGTCATTATTTTATTGTCTGTGAAAACTTGTTAAGAAACAGTTTAAGGCACAGGATAAGTTATTCTTTTTTTTTATTATTATTATGAATGGGCTTACTCATGCCATCTATGGTTTACTAGAGGACTAGTGCTGCACTCTGGCGGCAGAACATTGCATTAATACCCCTTATTGTCGTATTAATTATTTATTGTTAACTGTTTATTTCGCTGCATTATCTAATGGGCTTTACGAAAAATAAATACTAACGCTACGTCTTACGTAGGCGAACAACGCGCGAACGCGGCGCGGCGCGGCGCGGCGAAATCAATCCTTTGATGCCCATAGAAGTGTCCTACGTAAGCGATCTCGTTGCGAACGCGGTGCGGCGCGATTTGCACGCGAATGTCAGGCGGCGCGGCGCGGCGCGGCGCGGCGGCGGCCGCTTTCGCCGCGCCGCGCCGCGCCGCGTTCGCGCGTTGTTCGCCTACGTAAGACGTAGCGTAACATGGCTGTTCATTCGTTGGCTTTGAGGATTGCCATCATCTTGTTTGCATTACATCGCTACTGAGGGCCTACCGTGTTACGTCCCTGTCACACTTACGTACGAATTTCCAAGTGCGACAGAGAGGCAACACGTCGAAAATGTTTCGCGGTAGGCCCTCTGACACGTTTAGCTGGTCAGACTATAATTATATGACAGCACTAAGTCATGTTGAGGACAATGCGTCATTATAATTACTATTGTGCGTATGTACATGTCACGGCTGGGGTTAACAGTTGACGTCGTGCCGATCGATACGTGATCTGCAATTAAACTATATGACTCAAAATAAGACCTTTCAAAGCGTGTTATTAAAGCTTAGATCACCTGAGTACGCACAAAATGAGTCAAGTTAGGGAGCGGTTAAAAACTGCTTTGTCTTAATAGCGGAGTGGAAAGTCAAAAGACTATACATAAAATTGTATTATTATTTAGGTAGGCCCGCGACTTTGTTCACGTAGATTTTTATATTGGTTAGGCCCACTTGCACCATTGCACTAACCCGGGGTTAACCGGGTAAACCTGGAGTTACCATGGTTACCAGTACAATTTGACGCTGGGTTAACGGTTTAACCGGTTAGTGCAATGGTGCAAGTGGGCCTTAATACTATTCTGAACGAGCTCAACATAAAAACCCGTCTCTACTATCTGTCTCTGGAGAATCCTCGGCTTCTTTGGGCACTTGGCCCGGCGGGAACCCGACAGTCCAGAAATGATGATCGGTGGCCAGGTTGAGGGTAGAAGAGGCAGAGGCAGAATACTCACACGCTGGTTTGATGCCATTGTGGAAGTCACACGCGTCAAGTTCCAGGGCTATAACCGCGAAATCGAAGTTCGCAAATTGCGGGGATCTTTCTCTTTTACTCCGGCGTAATTAGAGTGACAGAGAAAAATCCCCACAATTTGCGAATTTCGGTTTTCGCGGTAGCCGCTCAGGGCTCTATGCGGAAGGCTTTTGCCAGGTTGGAGAGCAATCCAAAAAAAAACTTATGGCTGTCACGACCCTCAGTCATGAGGTTACGACGAAGAAGAAGAATACTATATGAACATTGTGCTGAAAAAATAAACCCCTTTTTAATAATGGGGATGACTTTAGAAAAAATAAAAACCCTTCTCATAATACATATGTTCTTAACTTTCAATAGTACGTCAACGTATAAACGTTTATCAAATCTAAAATTCCGTTAATAATCGTTAGGCACTATCCGTTATTTTGATATTTGTCAAATTTTATAAATAAATAGGACCTAATTGAGCAAGTAGTTAAAGTCTATCGACTTTGTATATTTCGTTTTGTTAACTTTATTTTCCGAGTTTATTTAAGGTAAAGTACTTACTTTATTAAAATACTTACTATACATACCTACATAGGTACATTATTATTATAAACACTTCGTTTTTTGGAACCTTTCCCATCACTACGGCCGGTTGAGTTCTCCGTTGTTGCTTTTTTCCCATTTACGAGTTTCACGGCGACCGTTGCCTGAAACTTACACGTACCCAGAATATAAATGTATCTACCCGTCCCTGTCCCTCCCGCACTTCTATACGGCAACCGTCTCTCTCTGGCCACAAATAAAAATGTCTAGCCACCTCAAAGTTCAAATAGAAATTGCAATATCCATTTTCCGTTTGCATTTAAAAGAGAGCTCTATGCGAACACATTTAGAAGTCAATTTTCATTGTCTTCTTAACAATATTTATAGCAGTTTAGCTTGGAATAAGGAAAATGTTGTCTTTTTCGAACCAGTTGTATTTAAAATGTTGCGTCCCTCTTGCCGGGCCTGCGCCTACATATCTAAAATCATCTGGACGAAGTAAAGCGATTACTTCTGAGGCAACTTTATGAAAATGTACAAACTTATTAATTCCATCATTTAGATGGAAAATCCCGGCCAAATTTATCCTGTGGATTACGATTTTAAATTTCGTTCCAGGAATATCACGTTTGCGTATCAAGTTGAAAACGTGATGATAGAATTATGGGTGGAGATCTTAATTAAATATAGGAGAGTAAATTTTACATTATTTTAACCTTTAAAATGTTTCTTTAGGTAGCGTTATGTAAGGTAATTACATAGTAATATTCTACAAAGGTACTTACATTACCTATATTACCTATTATTATTTACTTAAACGCGGGATTCAATTGCATATAAATAAATTTGAAAATGACTCCCGTCTCCAGCACGACATTGCACTCGCGATGCCGGGTAAAGACTGGCTTATGTAGACATCTACATCTTCTAGCGCGAGTTTTTCGAACTACCCACACTTAGACTTTTTATCAACTTAAATTAAACCCTGGCGAGTACCAGAAGGCTGCCTCACACAGCTAAGGCCAACGCTCCATTTCTTTGTGTTTCCGCCCGCAGCTATTTTAATCTACGCTTCTGTAGTGGCGACTCCCTATCTTAGCAACAGCCTAGAAAATAAATAACATCCATAATATGGATATTAATATTATTAAGTTAATTCTAATATTCCTATACTGAACGACAAAGAATTTACTTTCTTCTAATTGTTAAATACATTGCGCAACTAAAGTACACCCCGTACGGGATAATTTTGAAAATGAAACCCTAGCGAGTACCAGAGGTTCAGGCTGCCTCACACAGCTAAGGCCAACGCTCCATTACTTTGTGTTTCCGCCCGCGGCTATTTTAATCTACGCTTCTGTAGTGGCGACTCCCTATCTTAGCAACAGCCTAGAAAATAAATAAACAGGCCACAATTCGACATTACCTACTTCTGAGATCATCGCGTATACCTATAGGTATTTCGATATCGTATCCACAGGTCATAGCCAAGATGAGAAATTTAAAAGCAAAAATGTATTGGGATGACAAGTACGTATAAGATAATAATATGTATAAGATATAATTCCCATAGGTACATTATTTAAGTTTCGATTTTATACCGGGTGTGGCCTGTAACATGAGCAAAAAATTAAACTGTAGGCTGTACTCCTCATACTGACCAACATTTGTTCAGCGACTTTTATAAATAACTTGTGGTTTGATTTTTAATACACTTTAAACTTTATTCTAAGACGCAATGTATTGCGAATTTTGTTATGTTTAAGGCGTGAAAAGCAACATCAATCACAATGATAGCGTGGCGATGGCGTCCATTGAAGATAATATTTATTTTGTATGAAAAATAAGGAGTCTAAATACTTCATCATTTATAAGTTGTTGAACAAAAGTGTCACCGTTCGAGGAGTAATCTATGTTTTAATTATTTGCTCGTGTTACAGGCCACACCCGGTATAAGTGACTAGCGATTCAAGTGAACTTTGCACCGTCAGTTAATGAATAAGTATATCATTTTCACATACACACGGCAATCTTCTTCCTGGCGCTATCCCGGCACTTTGCCACGGCTCATGGGAGCCTGGGGTCCGCTTGACAACTAATCCCATGATTTGACGTAGGCACTAGTTTTTACGAAAGCGACTGCCATCTGACCTTCCAACCCAGAGGGGAAACTAGGCCTTATTAGGATTAGTCCGGTTTCCTCACGATGTTTTCCTTCACCGAAAAGCGACTGGCAAATATCAAATGATATTTCGTACATAAGTTCCGAAAAACTCATTGGTACGAGCCGGGGTTTGAACCCGCGACCTCCGGATTGAAAGTCGGACGCTCTTACCGCTAGGCCACCAGCGCTTCCACACGGCAATGTCAGCCATTATTATTTCTTCATCTTTAGTTCGTGATTTTTCTAATATTTTATTTAATAGTCAGGTAATAACTAATTGGCGCAGAGACGAATCCAACAAGCCCGAAATCATTAAAATCGGCCCAGCCGTTCTTGAATTATAAATAGTGTAACTAATCCAACTGTTTTAAAATATGATTGTCACTTGGCTAGGCCCCAGCTACCTAAACCACTTAAAGTTTCCCACCTGTATTAATTAGACACTAAGGGCTCGATTCGGATTTTGAAATAGACATCTATTAGATATCTTTTAGACATCACCAAGATACGATAACGATATGTTTAAGATCTAACCTGTCAAATTGACATTTGCGCGATTCTGGAGATACTCTTGAACGATTTCCACAGGATATGACTTAGATATCCAATTCACATCTAAATAATAGATATCTTACTCTATCTAACGTAAAAGTGACATTGGTTGCCCGAATTGCACTGCAAAAGAGAACTAGTTGATATCTAAACTATAACGTATCTAGAATGGATCTAGTACGTGTCGTCTCTTGTGAATATCTTGAAGTTCGAATACGGCAGTAAAGCCATAACAGATGAAAACACAGTTTCAGAAACGTAACGACGTAAACACGAGAGCATTTTCTTGAATTGCTTACTAATTATCCTGGTGTTTGTTTACATAAGAATGAGCAAGACAACGATATAGACATTAGATTGGTCTTGCAGATTATACTTCTAAAGATGACTCGAGGTAGGTACCGTAAAATGGGGTGAGTAGGGTCAAAACTGAAATTCAAACCTCGATAACATTTTATTCTTACATATGAAAACCGAATGGTGTATATAATAAGTGTTCTGGACGTTTGTATTTTAGTTTTTATTTTATTTTGCGTGGTTCCATTTCATAACTTTGACGATAAAGAGGAAAACCCACCTCACCCCGTAGTGCTCGTATTTGGGGTGAGAGGGGTTTTCATACAAAGGTGATTTAGGAAGATTGTTGGATCGATTTTTTTTTATATGCGTATGACTATAGCTCCATTTTAAATTGGAATACAGTATTTTTGTAGCAGTAGCCTTAAAATCCCTTCCCTCTCAAACCTTCTCTCCCCATTCATAACCCACCTCTCCCCGCGAAACCTACTCACCCCGTTTTTCGGTAGGTAGATATTTCGGAGTAATTTGCTTTATAGGTACCTATAGTGTAATGACCTAATTTGTTATTCATGCCAGTAACCCGACTACTGCCTACTAAAATGAATGAATTATACGGGCGTACGTTGCTATGAAAATAGGATATGAATTAACTAACTGTATTAACTTTTAATTGGAGCTTAATTAGTAATATTTGTGTGATTAAATAATAAACTGATTATACAAATATACAGTTCAATAGGTATGGTTTCATAATGAATGGATGGGATCATATCGCTGTCTCTTCATGAAAAATCTCTCAATGATATGTTGTTAAGACACATAAGGCACCATGGCATTAAGTCGTGACCATAGTCTTGGGCGCAAAAAAGTTTGAAAAGAACTAAGAGATCCTTTCACGTAAGATCAAGCTTTTCATACCTATTTATAATAAATTAAACAGTTTTAAGTACAAGATATAAAAACTTTTCAATAATGTAAGTTATACCATACGGTATGGTTGCGATCCGTAGGTCGACTCGTAACAAGAAAGGGCTCTCCTGCCCTAAAGACTTTGAAACAAAACGTAAGTTGTTTCTTGCTCAATCGTTTCATTCTTCTTTTGATATTCAGTATTAAGTACCTAGTATTTCTCTTTCCTAGTATAACTCTTTCTTTAGATAGGAATTCTTTTAATATAGTTTTGCTGTGTAGCATAGCACGGTAAGGCTAGAAATCAATAAAACAATTTGCGGCTCACTCCACTCTTCCCAGCAAAGTGGTGTAAGTACAAGATATCCATTTTAGTGCCCCGCAGCGCGGCCAACGCCCGCCACCACATAAATAGTGGACTGGGAAAATTAATGTTTATTCATTATAATTCCTACATGCTGGGGTGAGCTGCCGGTTGCCACCTTTTTGTGAATTTTGGGGTAGGTGGTACTTGGGAAATGCCACAAGCTCTTCCGTATCTTATCACATCACCATCAAATTCTAATTGTCGCTTAAACAGTCAACACTGTTTAGGTATATTATCCAAATCTCATACACATACCTAAAAGGTTGGAAACAGACATGTAAATACCTCTAGACTTGCAAACGCCCATTATATGTAAATATGTAAACACTTTGTTTACATTCTTTTAGGATCTATTTATTATGGAATTGGCTATAATTCGCTTTTAATTTTGACGGGTGTTACCGTCTCTTTACGGCTACATTATGATGAAATTTAATGTTTGAAAAATTAACCGAGCATCGGTTGACTTGACTCCCGATATGTCGGCGGCCGATCGTAAGATCAGGCAGATCATAATGTTCCTGTGTATTGTTTTGAGGATAGTCACATTAAACCAATATATAGGTAAGATAGGTTCATGCTATGCCCAGAAATAGGAGCCCCGCCTAGCGGGGCTCCGTCGACTCAGGGAACGAGTCAAAGATTTTCACGTTTCACGATGTGCCTAGGAATTTCACGATATTGCCTTATCTTACGATCGGCCGCCGACATATATAACACACATGTTTTTTTTCTACGGTTACTAATTACGTCCTTACCTATATTACGCGTTTGTACTTTGTATCTCACAACATTAGAATAAACAAACTAACAGTCCCACCACTCTCATTATTTATTAATTAATTACCCCATATGACAAAACACAATTTTCATGTAGGTATGTAAATACCAAGTTTAATATGCTATAAAACTCCGGGTTTCTCGTTACTATTATACGTTACAGAACCTCGCCATCAATAAACTTTATCCCCTTTATGCTTACTCGTTCCCTCATTTCTGATGATCGCGGCCATAATTAGGTCTTCATTGAGTGAATTATTTAAGTGTAATTAAGTAGGTACCTAGTCTATGAGTAACATATTAAGTAGGTATCAAACACAAACGGCCCTATTCTAACTTTAACACTAGAGATCATCTAGAGATAAATAAGATACGATATCGAGAAGATATAGTCATTTGTAAGTTAGATATGTCAAATTTGACGTTTTCGCGATTCTGGAGGTTCTCTTGAACGATTTCGACAAGTTATGACTTAGATATCCAAGTCACATCTAGTCGATATCTAATGTAAATCTAGTTGATCTCTATATCGTCTCTAGATCTTGTGATTATCTCGTTTCCCGAATACGCGTGCTAGTCGATATCTAATGTAAATCTAGTTGATCTCTATATCGTCTCTAGATCTTGTGATTATCTCGTTTCCCGAATACGCGTGAAAGTCTTCATTTCGACCACGGTATAATGGTCTCTGCACCGCCGAACGAATCAGATGAGTGACCGCTGTTTGATTCTTGTAGGTTACTTAGGTACCTAAAGAACTCGTCAAAAGGTACAGATTTCCAGAACAAATATGGCTGAATCTCTTCATTTTTTTTAGCATTAGAAAGAACTCCACAGAAGTAAGCATGCAGTTTTTATCAGGTTCTTTATATAATTGTTAATAATAATGGAATTGTCTAATGTAGCATGGTCAATACTCATAATTTACCTCAAAATTTTACTGCAAAAAGTACCCGATTTAGAACTACAAGCTACTTCTGCGAAGTTCTTTCTTATGAAAAAAAAACCGAAGTATAGTTAAATTTTCTAATTAATGACCCCGAATGACACAACGGCCGTTTTTATGTAAATCCCCAGTTTAATACGCCATAAACACTCCAGGTTCGTTACACATACTTGTTTTATGACTGCATCAATTATGCCTAAGCATATCCTAATTACAGTAATGGCGGGGAGGGTCAAGGGAGAGCCCACGTGCTCTGAAATACTGATGTATGGTACATAGATATGTATCTGGTTTTAAACCTTATTGGAACGAGATAAGGACTATCAGTGGTTGGTAAAATATGTTCCGGTTGGTACGGTGGGCCGTGTTCAAAAACAATATGGAACGCATTTGATTTCAACCATCCCCAATAGTATCTCGTTTTAAACCTTATTGGAACGAGATAAGGACTATGAGTGGTTGGTAAAATATGTTCCGGTTGGTACGGTGGGCCGTGTTCAAAAACAATATGTAACGCATTTGATTTCAACCATCCCCAATAGTATCTCGTTTTAAACCTTATTGGAACGAGATAAGGACTATGAGTGGTTGGTAAAATATGTTCCGGTTGGTACGGTGGGCCGTGTTCAAAAACAATATGGAACGCATTTGATTTCAAAATCAGTATGTCGCCGTCGCACATGTGTGATTGCGCTGCTGAGAGAATGAGACAGTGATATTGAAATGAAATTGGTAAGGACCACATCTTATCTTTATAACGACAGTCGACAATGGTAGTCGCTTTCGTAAAAACTAATGCTAACCAACATCTTAAATGTTGTCAAACAGAGCAATACAATAATATCGATAACCCTGGCTAAGGATAAGACTGAGTACATTTTAAACACCATCTAAAAAACAATATTTTATTTTCGTAATAATATGACATTTAGGGCAATGCCTGAAGATTGCTAATCAGTTGAAAGTTACTTACAGTTAATTCACAATCTTAGTATTCTTAAACAACGAAATCACTTGCAAACTTCCTAAATTCAATATATAATCATACAAACATCAAGACATTGTTAATTGCACCCGACTAAGCTACGCAGAACTAATTAGCCTAATAGCCCAATCAACGCATGTCATTGCCTACTTGATTACACTGTTAAATCCTTATGAGATCGTTACGTTCTTCATTGTCGGAATAGTTCCGCAATAGTGCTGAAAGCTTGTTTTGTTGTGCCAGTTTTGGGTAAGTAGTTGGGTAAGTTAGATACCGTGTTTTGGGTAAGTAGGTACTGTTGGTACGAATTGGTAAGAGCGCTGAAATTAGTTTATTAAACGTATGTATGCAGCTTACGATATATACTAGTCGCTAGTCTTGATATGGCCCAGAGGGATGGGAGGTCAGATGGCAATTGCTTTGGTAAAAAATAGTACCTACGCCAATTCTTGGGATTACCTGCCAAGAGGACCCTAAGGCTTCCGTGAGCCAGTTTATCTTAAGTTATACCACTTGTCCTAAGTTGACAAAAAAATTAACTGGGTAAAAATAATAATGTTAGTCATAGAAAAGATAGGTATCAGGTTCAACTAGAACAGCCATTCTCAAAGTGTGTTCCGCGGAACCCTAGGGTTCCGCAAAGGGGCTGTCCATAAATTACGTCATCGATTTTTGACGATTTTTGACCCCCCCCTCCCTATAATCATCCAAAAACCATGCTTCAAATGACCCCATTTCCTCCTACTTCATGCTACCGTCATCCGATGTCCAGATCCCCTAATTTGAAATGACGTAATTTATGAATAGCCCCAAAGCCTCTGTTGGGGTTCCGCGAAAATACTTGTAATAATAAGAAAAAAACCAGCTCTTGTATAGGTATATCCTGGTCGACAGTGACGAACGAAAATATTTAATATGGGGTTCCCTCAAATATTTCGCTTTCCAAAAGGGTTCCATTACCAAAAAAGTTTGAGAACCGCTGAACTAGAAGATTAGATTAGGTAATCTACTAGCATACACCCACGATGAAACTCAGCGGTAGCTACGCAATATGTCACCATCTTTTTGATGCCGACTGTACAACATTAATGGAATAAACCTCAATCCAAAACGTTGCACTTCATTTAGTGCAATAAGTGCAATAACGGTTGACTTTTTTTTCTTTTTTATGTAGGTACCTGTCGAGGACTAATTCGAGGTTTTATATGTTATTTACTTTTTATATATTTTGTTTATGTTTTATGGTATTTTGTTTTACCTTTTGTTTTTTACACTAGTTGTCATTAAAATGCTGTTTGAAAGCCCAGCTTTTTCGTTTGCTCCCAAATTTTAACTATCGAAGTGTACATTGTCCTGGATTCCGGGACAGTACCTAATAGTCAGTGTTTGGTTCAATTTAATTATCTCCTTGATCACAGCTCCCACAAACACTGGAATGATGAACTAATATGTCCCGATATCTACACAATAATACATTATTGTCAGTAAACCGGAGATTTAATCACAGATTCCTAGTGCACGGCATAGTTGCGGATCACACAATGCTTAATGGTTAATGCACAATTGCACACGCACACATAGCCAACTGTACCGCCTATGTCTGTGTCTATAGGTATTTAAAAAAAGTAAATAAACAATTTGTACAATTTCGGGTCGTTACTTATAATATTTATGGGTTAGCCAACCAAAATACAAAACCGCCTGGATCAGTCACTGAACGATCTGACTTTAACCTACATTATTTGATCATGTAATGTTTTATCTACCCTCAACTGGATTAAGGAGCCATTTGAGGGTAGATTTTGTTTACTTTATTGAAATACCTAAAGATACAGAGCAAGCATTTAGAGCATGGAGAAATTATGAATGAATGCATTGATAAAGTCGCCATTCACTTTTGCGGCTGATCATAGCTTGCAGCTAGCGTCACAATGTATGGAAAGGCAGGAACTATTGTGTGGAATGTGAGTCTATTGCAGCTTACCTATGTTCCGCCGTAGACCAAGGCTGACTTTCATTTGGCGTTTGTCGACGTACGATTGTCATATTGGCTAAACCCCCAGGCACCTAACAGTAACTATATTTATTGTATGATCCCTAAAACTATTATAAGTACTTGTGACGAAACAAGAGTGTTAGCTGAGCAGCGAGAGAAGACGGCTAGACTGCTCTTGCTCATTTAAATGTAAATGAGGGATCTCAAGCTGTCCGAGTCGAGAGTTTGCTCTGAAATTCGCTCTTCGTCTTTATCCTCCTAAAGATCATAACGTAACGTAAGCACACTATTCCTACAATATAATTTGTTTTTTAGGTGATAGTCTACAAACGAGCAGACGAGCCGCCTGATGGGCAGCGGTCATCGTCGCCCATGAACATAACATCACAGGAGCCACTTAAGCGTTGCCGACCCTTGAGAACCTTATATACCTTGAAGCTTCTTGAAGGATCCCATATCGTAGCGCAAAGGAAATACCTCAGGAGGCAAGTCATTCCACATTCACGTTTCCCTAACATGTTGTGACAGAATTATTATTGAAAACAATGCCAATAATAATAAAAAATCGCCGATATTTCAGAATTTCCGTATACGAAATATAATATACGTAGGTACAGAATGGGGTGTAGGCTGTAAGCATGTGCTCAGTGTAATTAGCGCGGCAGCGGCAGAAGACAGCGCCGAGACTGCCCGCGCTCATTTACATGTAAACGAGGGCCACGCTGCCAGCTCATATATCGAGAGCGTTTCCTGGGAAATTTGCATATACTTCTTAAAATAAGAAAGGAAAATTAACAAGTGATAAGTTCAGTGTCTTTCAAGAGAAGATTTGGCACGAAAATCGTATCTGTCGACAGTTTGTGTATTAAAAATCCAAAAAAAAAACGACATATATTCAATAAAACTTTGGACAAATAATGGTCAAGGCATTTTCACAAGAAAAATGTGCTACCTTTGTAAATTTTGATTTTGAGTCTTTTAACTCGCATTTAACAGGGGCGATAAATGTAGGTAAGGTACTCACCGAGGAGTAACTATTGTAACTAGATGGATATAAAGTTGACTTTCCTAATATCTTATAATGCGTTTGGCTGACTTCTTTGAATACTTCTGATTCTGACCATATGACATGTTTTACTTACATTTCATAAATAGTAATAAGGCAAAGGCATATGAAGAAAATAAAGAACAATAACTTGAAATTTTACTTAAGTAATCCGTGCAATTTCAATACCTACTTAATAGTTATACTACATCATACATCCTGACCTTGTCGGTTATTTTCAATGTCATCTATTAATTTCAGCACACCCATCTTGAATTTCCTCTTTTCAGAATTTGTGAAGTGATCAATATCAGGCAATATACTCTTGAAGAATTGCAAATCGGCGTTCTCTTCAGTCTTTTGTACTTTTGCAGCGGTAGCTTCAAAGATATCCATGGGTTCTTTCCGTTTTAATTCATGTTTTTCTGTACGTAGTTGGTTGTCATCGTTGTCTGTAGTGTCCACGAGCTGATCTTCGTCTATCGGTTCTATTTTTACTGACGAGTTAAGTACAAGGTTATTGCCTATGCACACTGGCATAGATATAGAGTTGCTGGGATTGAGGCAAAAGTGTTTATTGTCATTGGGATCTTCGTTCAACATCTGCATCGATAATTCAGAATCCCAATCTTCATCGCTGCCTTGATAATCATCAAGCGCTCCGGGAAGTGACCTGGATTAGATAAAGGTATTGTTATAATTTTTTTTTTCACCAAACCAGCTCGGAAAGGCTTACTTTGTACTTCAAAAACTAATAGCAATGTTGCATTTTATTCACATGTGAGGCAAAGTAATGAAATGCAAATTTTGAGTTGTTTTCTTATGTTTGCTGGTAGAATTGACTTTTAAATGATGATTTTGGATGATAAATATTTAATAACATTCATTTGGATTTGATTTGGTTTGATTTTGTTTGATATTTTAGATTTTATATTTTCTTCAGGTTGGTGTGGTGAAAAATTGTGTGTCACTCCTCACTCGGGGACAAATTCTGTTTAACCCTCGTACTTTGAAACCCTCGCAACGCTCAAGATTCCATTTTTCAAACCACTCGCTACACTCGTGATTAAATTTTGGAATCTTTCGCTTGCTCGTGTATCAATATTCGCACGAGCGGTCAAACAACTTTGCCCTCTTGTAAAACAAATAACTATTAGGTATCAACTAGATTACAACTAAGCATTTATTGGTCCATCGTGAGATACTTGTCTTTTAAAAATAATTTACAAGTAAGTAATACATTTTTTAAAGATATAATTAAACACTTACGTTGCTCTATGTTTTGTGTGCGGATACAGAAAAGTTAGTGAATCGTAGAGATAGTATTGCTTTGTACCGATGTCTTTGCATTTTTCAATCTTCCTTTTAAATCTAGCGTAAGATGAACGTATTCCTTTCCATTTCGCCTTTAAATCTTCAACTAGAAAAACAAATTAATTGTTCAATATGGTGTTAGAAAATGAAATCATTACATCAATTTAAATAATTCGCTCATGTTACTGTTGCGGTAACTCTTAAGAAAATATAATATTAATAGGTTTGCAAATGAATCGATCTAAAACTGTAGGAAGTGAATAAACTTGAATTACTTAGTTATACCAATAAGACCCCAGTCCCTCTAAAATCACTCTAGAATACTTCGTCTTTTGTATATTTTGGTCAAGATATTGTTACCAGAATAAAAAACGCGGAGGTCGTTTACACGTCCAGGTTAATCCACTGTTAAACCAGGTTAAACAATTGTGAAAGTCCAATGTTGTGAAAATAAACCTCGTCTTTAGAGATGCCTATTTTGTGTGAGTGACCCTATCACAGACAAAACATCCTCCACACTGAGCATAGTCGCGCTACCCCCTCTGCCACGCATACGGTAATTTTACTCCATGTTCGAGTTGAAAGTGTCTTTGTGTGACGTCCGTGTCTTTGAACGGACCAATCACGTCGCGGGACTTCGCTCACCTCGTCCCGCGCACCCCCGCATTTTTGGCATCATCGGATGCATGAAATAATTACTCTAAACTCGGTCTAGAGGATTCCTAGTCTATGGACCCTGTAGTTCTTCTCCGGCATTTCAATTGGCTCGGCTGGACGGCATCCAGAAGATTGCGGGTCACTTATGGATGAGATAAAGGACAGGGACAAATGGCATACTAGAAGAGAGACCTATTTATGACCAGCGGAGGGCGATAAAGGGCTGATATGATTATGATGAATTGAAGCAGCTCAAAATAAAGGGATAGAAGATCAGTGATTAAAAAAGCTCCCCTCGGCTTTCAAAACTATAACGAAACTAGTAAATTTTTATGAGATCACCTGCACAATCTTCTTTCAACTCATTCCTGACTTCCTCTGCTACTTTTTCCCACGTTATGCTGCAGAGATGCGGGGTGCGATGGGGTAGCTTTTGGTCGTAGAGCACTGGATGCTTCTCGACGATCTTTACGAAACCTAGTACGAAGTTCGGGCTCTCCATCTTCTGTTGAAATAAGAAAAATGTTTGTTACGACGGCAAACTTGACGGATTTAACAATTGGGAATATTGGGATGTTGCCTGTATTTAATAGTTATTTGTTTTACAAGGGGGCAAAGTTGTTGTTTAACCGCTCGTGCTAATATTGATACCCGAGCAAGCGAAAGATTCCAATATTGAACCACGAGCGTAGCGAGTGGTTCGAAAAATGGAACCTTGAGCGTTGCGAGGGTTTCAAAGCACGAGGGTTAAACAAAATTTGCCCCCGAGTGAAACACAAAATTTTTCACCACACCAACCCGAAGTAAATATTAAATGTAAAATATCAAACAAAATCAAACCAAATCAAATCCAAAATATCCAAATGAATGATATTAAATATTTATCATCCAAAATCATCATTTAAAAGTAAATTCTATCAGCAAACATTAGAAAACAACTCAAAATTTGCATTTGATTACTTTGCCTCACATGTGAATAAAATGCAATTTTGCTATCAGTTTTTGAAGTGCAAAGTAAGCCTTTCCGAGCTGGTGTGGTGAAAAAACAATTACTTATTTAACATCATGCACGAAATAAAGCACCAGAAATTCATTAGAAAAACGTAGACAGCAGTAATTATTCGACACAACACAATACAAATTACTCTTTATTGCACACCTCACAATCATATAAGTAGTTAGTTTTTTTTAGCATTAGAAATAAGGTAAACAATCTTTATATGTCTTTTAATTGAAAAACACATTTTAAAAATAAGTTATGGCAAATATGTAATAATTATGAATATAATGCGATAATTTATATTCTTCTGCTTTCATACTTTAATAGTTTTTGATTTTTAAATAGCGTTTTTCAATTAAAAGACATGTCAAGATCGCTTACCTTCTTGTAAATTCTTTCTAATGCTAAAAAAAACGAACTATAGTTTACAATAAATGTACAGTAACATAAACGTACACAATATTTTATATTTAAAAATATTATTGTTAAATACGGACTTTTACAAACGAATTTAAGTATAATATTGTGCTTGGTATGTGAAAAATACTATAGTACCTATAGATAGTACCTATCTGTTGTTGTCGTCATGTTAACGCATAGACTAGGAATCCTCTAGACGGAGTTTAGAGCAATTATTTCATGCAACCGATGCTGCCAAAAATGCGGGGGCGCGCGGGACAAGGTGAGCGAAGTCCCGTGCCGTGACTGGTCCGTTCAAACGACGAACGAGTTCACGGACGTCACACAAACACACTTTCGACTCGAACATGGAGTAAAATTACCGTATGCGTGGCGGGGGTAGCGCGACTATACTCAGCTAGAGGATGTTTTGTCTGTGTGTTAACGTAACCGTCGTAACTGCAGTTTTATTTAAACATTATAATATTATTATACTAATAAGTTTATTAACAGTACAGTTAGTAGTTGGGTTGGGTTGGAAGGTCAGATGGCAGGCGCTTTCGTAATAAACTAGTGCCCCAAGCTCCCATGAGCGAGGAAGATGACGATGAATTTGATGAATGATGATACCAAAGACATATTACATATATAACTTTGTATAAGATGAATAAAGTCTAAGAAAAAAACGTGCCTCGGAAATCAAGATAAAGTCATTCTCGGATAGATGGCGCACACACCTTTGGCCTATGCTCGGCTAGATGGCGTGATGACACCGTTTCATATTTAACAATTTTAACACATAGACATCAGGGAATGAACATGGGTCAAAATGATATAAAAATAATAAAATCATTTATCCATATACAGGGTGGAAAGATAAGTCGGGCCCTGGAGGGAAACTACCTTAAATCCTTAAGCTGGCTCATTTTACTTAAAGTAGACATTCCTTTATTTTTAAGAAACAAAACTGCATTAAAAGATTTTCTAAAACTCGCTTGCCTCGCCCGGGACTCGAACCGACTAATAATTCAAAAAAATAAAAACTCGCAATTTTATTCTACTTCTCGATACAGTTAATGTTAATGATAACATTTCTCCAAGAAACATTAAAAGGTCTTAAACTCGTCTGTCGTACAAACTATCCATAAAATCTAATATTTAGTTCTTACTTAAGATTTTTTTAGACAAGCCAAATTGAAGAAAAAAAGAGAAAACTTTGAATGCAGTTTTAAAAATAAAGGAATGTCTTCTTTAAGTAAAATGAGCCAGCTTAAGGATTTAAAGGTAGTTTCCCTCCAGGGCCCGACTTATCTTTCCACCCTATATACAATTTTTTTTGATAATTATATACGTGTTTATTTTGAGTTTTAGTCGTGTGTCGATAGATGGCAGTAATTTTACAGTGACTACAAAATTTACTATGACAGGACCCCTCTATACTATCTATTGTTTTTGATGATACTAATTAAGTTTATTAACCTTGACGCTTACAGCAATTGAAGGCGAGCTAATCCATCGGTAGATGTCAATAAAATATTTATCAATGTAGGCACCAAAGTAAGGTTCACGATAGTTTTAAAATTAAAATAAACTCCTAAAATACTCGTATTATGTTGCAATAAAAATTATACAGAATTAAAAACTAGAAACTTATTTCTAATACACGTGTTAGTTTTATAACCAGTTTTAACTAGATGTAAACAAGTATATTTTATGACAATAGATAATAATGGTTGAAACGCAAACAAACCGTTTACGTGCATGTGATGTAATTTTACAGTACACAATATAAAAAAGGCGATTATCTATCATTTAAATCCAGTTCAAAAGTACCTACTTTGACTTACTGACACTTATCCTCCTAAGGCCCAGCCATACAAATGAAAAATGCAAAATTTGCCCCAGAAATTTAAACCTTTAGTGTAAGAAATAGAGTTGATTTTGCGTTGTTTAAAAACTGAACGAAACAAAGCAAAAGTGACTTTGTTCCAATCGAATATGATTTAAATTTCATTGAACTGAATAAGTCTTTATATATAGTTCGTTTTTTTAGCATTAGAAATAAGGTAAACAATCTTGATGTGTCTTTTAATTGAAAAACACATTTTAAAAATAAGTTATGGCAAATATGTAACAATTATGAATTATGAATCTAATACAATCATTTATAATATCCTTCTGCTTTCATAAGTTATAGTTATTGATTTTTTAAATGCGTTTTTCAATTAAAAGACATGTCAAGATCGCTTACCTTCTTTCAAGTTCTTTCTAATGCTAAAAAAAAAACGAACTATAGGTAAGACCTTGGGTCTTAGGAGGTTAATGTGAACCTAACTAGGATCACGTAGGTACCTCATCGATATTTTTTGGTTTTGTACCTACTTTCCAAAGTTGGCTGTTTTTAATTTAGGGTTCTATACACAAAGGGTAAAAACGGGACCCTATTACTAAGACTCCGCTGTCCGTCCGTCTGTCTGTCTGTCACCAGGTTGTATCTCATAAACCGTGATAGCTAGGCAGTTGAAATTTTCACAGATGATGTATTTCTGTTGCCGCTATAACAACAAATACTAAAAACTGAATATAATAAATATTTAAGTGGGGCTCCCATACAACAAACGTGATTTGTTTGCCGGTTTTTGCGTAATGGTACGGAACCCTTCGTGCGCGAGTCCGACTCGCACTTGCCCGGTTTTTTAATGGATAGCCACACTCCACGAGGTAAATTATGTAGGGTACATAAAGATTTAAATAGGTACCTACCTGAACTACGTGTCTGAACTATAAACACATCTTAATTTCTTATAGATCAGGATTCAGGAGTATTTTTACACTTCTAAGCAAATACACTTTTACAAATATTAAAAAGTAAGTACCTACCGAGGTACCTAACTTCGCTCAGGGTTGTAGTCTATCTGTCCAATATCATTGCGTCTCACTCTCGAGTTAAGCAAAATGTGAGACAAAATACACATTGGACAGGTGGAGTGGAATACCACCCTTAGACAACACGTTGTATTTTTAAGGTCGATATCAAAGATATGTAAAAACTACGCCTTATTACAACGCTATAAGACACAAGATTACTGTTGACATCTCCTGTGCTCAATGCATTTGAAAATAAAGTCTTTAACGCTAATACTTACATAAATCTGGTAATCCAACGTCGTATCCTCGTGCAATGTGGCCCCTTACCCTACTCGATCAACACTGGCTAACCACGCCACAACACAGCGACAGGCGAGGTGAGAGCGAGACAACACGCTCGCCACATCCACGCGCTGTTGCCAAGTCGCCATTCACAGATAACAACGATCATGCCAATATCGACTTTAATTACAGGTCGTTAAAGTTTATTTCCCAACAACAAGAAAGGTTGTTGTGTTTGGTGCGAATTTGTAACTCGCCATGTACAGATCAGAGCGGTCGTTGAAATATCAACTTTAATAGCCACTGTTAACGTCCATATTAGTTTGAAAAGGGTCTTGTGAACCGTTCGGCGCGAAACTGTGACTCGCTACCGATGCCGGTGTGTCGCTGAATACAAGATTAAAATAATTTTGAGGAATGTTAAAATTTATTAAGTTGATAAAGTTTACGTTGTTTAGTTTTGGAATTGTGCGTTTGTCAACAGGTTTTTTTGTGTTAATTAATACTATTACTTGTGTTTTAATTAAATTAGTGTAAGGTTTTTGTTGCTAATGCAAAGCAAATGTTAAAATGCATGTTGTCTTAGTTACGCTTTTAATAGTAGGTATTTATGTTCGTTGATTTAGTTTAGGCAATAATAATAGATAGTACCTATAGAGGGGTCCTGTCATTGTAATAGTCACAGTAAATTTACTGTCATCTATCGACACACGACTAAAACTCAAAATGAAAACGTATAAAATTATCAAAAAAAATGTATATGGATAAATTATTTTATTATTTTTATATCATTTTGATCCATGTTCATTCATTGATATCTATGTGTTAAAATTGTTAAATATGAAACGGCGTCGTCACGCCATCTAGCCGAGCGGCTAAAGGTGTGTGCGGCATCTATCCGAGAATGACTTTTTCTTGATTTCCAAGGCACGTTTTTTCCTCAGACTTTATTCATCTTATACGAAGTTACATATGTCTTTGGTTTAGGTATACCTACACTTCAGTCGTTAGCTTTTATAAGTAAGTAAGTAAGTATGTAATAGGATTAGGTAATACCGACAGTCTAGTCCAGTAGTGCTCATATTTTCAGTTGGCAATGGATGAAAATTGTAATTGTAATAGTGTTAAATAGGTTAAATACATGCATGTACAGTCAGTATCAAAAATAACTTTTTAAATGAAAACTGGAGAGATACATACCTATTGGAAAATATTCGATGATGGCAGATAGGTAATTTGGGCGCGTAATTTCATACGTTACTTTTGATTCTGACTGTACCTACTTGGGTTGGGTCGCTTGTAATTAGTGTATTAGGGGCTGTCCATAAATTACGTCATCGATTTTTGACGATTTTTGACCCCCCCCTATAATCATCCAAAAATCATGCTTCAAATCACCCCATTTCCTCCTACTTCATGCTACCGTCATCCGATGTCCAGACCCCCCCCCCCCTAATTTAATTTATGAATAGCCCCTTACTTAAAGTACTTACCTATACAATGTTGGAGGCCTACCCACGTTGCGTTTTCGGGACGTGTGTAGTCCTACCCTAACCATAATTCTGGAAGAAACATGAACATCAGAATGACTGAATGAGTATTAGAACATGTGATGCTTAGCATTAGCCTATTAACCCTGATACACACATGCGCAGGAGCACGCGGCAGATGCCGGCGCGCGCGCACGTGTCCGCGCACCTTTTGTTCCCGGTGTCGATGCACACGCCTTTATAGGGTTCCGCGGGATATGGTTCTACAATTAAATTTGGTACAAAATTGCAATTGTTTTTCGGATGTTCGTTAGTTAAAAAACACAATGCAAGTGACTTTAGTTAAGAGGATACCCCAAAAGTTTATGTAGGTATTTGGTAATTCTGTAGAGCGGTCACCACGATACAGGCCTAGCCTATACTTCGTTTTTTTAGCATTAGAAATTAGGTAAACAATCTTGATGTGTCTTTTAATTGAAAAACACATTTAAAAAATAAGTTACGGCAAATAAGTAGGTAGGTACGTAACAATTATGAATCTAATACGATCATTTATATTCTCCTGCTTTCATAAGTAATAGTTACTTATTGATTTTTAAAAAGCGTTTTTCAATTAAAAGACATGCCAAGATCGCTTACCTTCTTTCAAGTTCTTTCTAATGCTAAAAAAAACGAACTATAGTGTGGGACCACTGCGCTAATTATGTAATTTTATCTTCTTTCTTTTAATAAACGAATTTTTATTTATTTATTATTTCGCGGGTTGGTTTACCTAGCTAGACGCTTGCTCTAGACGACCATCAAAGTTTAAAAATTATCTCGCATCGCAGTGCACAGTAGCTTGGATGAGTACCCACTGTACCCAGAAGGCTGGCCGCATTACCTCTCTGGATGGCTGGATGCAATGCTAAAACTCCATACCCGTTTTGCCAAGGAGGTTTTGGCTTATAGGTACTGAGCAACATATTTTACTATGGGACCAACCCGGAAATCGTAAAAATCCCATCCCATAGTAAAAGTTGCTCAGTTGTAATCCCAAAGCCTCTCTGACAACAGGAATGCAGTTATTTTTTAGCCGCCGTGTATATTTATTATTATTTATTTATTCACCTTAACTACTCTTCTTCTACTATATAACCAAGTAGGTACTACATGCTGTATTTTGTAGACCTTCACTCTATACTGAACCCATCGCCCTTTACGATTCGCGCTTAGAATTTTTTTACCGATGAGTCTATTTTTATCCTAGCACAGTTGTGCTATATTTAAACGGTTTTTTACGTGTGAAGTATCTGGTTAGGATCGCTATACATAATACGTATTATCAAGCGTGTCTCACTCCGCGATTTCGTCGCTTTGCTACAGGTAGCTAAAAGTACATCCGTTCGACCCCAATTTTGGGGTATGCCATGAGCCGCGCGTGGCGCTGTCGCCACCTAACGGCCATATCTGTCCTGATCGTAACAGACGCGTTTTGTTAGAGAGTGAGTCTTCTGTAGCTAGTACTATTATTTATTCTGTGGTATTATCCAAATTCATACAAGTAAAAGTGCTTTCACCGGCCAGCCAGGTAGAAATAATTGTTGACAAGCCTCGTTGCCTCCAATCAGAGGAAGTTTTTATTTGTATTGTTTAAGTTTAAGTATTTTGTTCATTTGTATTTTCTTTTAGCTATTGGTAATAGGTAATACTGTAATGCTGTGTAAAGAATTAATTTGAATAAAATAAAAAAAAGATACTAAGTGTAGTGTCCGTCTAAGATAAAGGATGACTCTCGTTAGACCGGGCCGTGTCCGGGCCGGAACTTCCGGCGAGTCGTTTTCTATGGAAAGCATCACGTGATCGCGTCATGTCATAGAAAAGTAAGCGCTGGCAGCTCCGGTCCGGACATGGCCCGGTCTAACGTGAGTCATCCTTAACTCTGTCTGTGCTCTAACTTGGCTAAAGACAGTGTGAAGCCGAAAGCGCCGCCATAATTGAAATGAATGTGGAAATATGACATTTGTAGTGGCACTTTGTTGCTGTCAGTGACAGATCGGTGCAAAGTTAGCTTAGACGACCTCTATTTAGCATAAAGTGAAAGTACATATTTAAACAATACAAGTAAAAACAAAACACTAATTCGATTTGGACGACGGCGTAACAGCGTGGCGCCGTTGCGTCGTTTGATCTTGCGTAGGATTCGGCAGGTTGCCTCGCAACCGCCGAAACACGACACCCTACACACAAGTGATATTAAGGTTATAAAGTTTTAAAGATGCCTAACCAATATCAGTGAAGTGATCGATCATTAAGCACGTGCGAAGTGCGGACAGGTGACCGCGGCAGGTGCAAGCTGCAAGCATCAGCAGCAGGATAAACGAAGTGGCATTCGTATTACGAATACCTACGCTTAATATGTGTGCTAAGTCAGTAGGTGAAGTGCTGGCAGCTGGGTAGTAAGGCGTACGGGTTCTAAAACAGAGATGTTGCGTTGAATCCTGGTCTGCGCCGAACCAATGAGCGTCTCAGGAGTCATGTAACAAATGTTGATATTTATCAGCTTACTTTTGGTGAAGAAAGCCATCTAAATATCAGCATAGATAGATGCATACATCCCAGTAAGTAATTGTATTTTGTATTTCTTGTCGAAGACGAACTGGAGGATACCCAAGTATCCTGCCTGTCACCACTTCTATTAGCGGTTTCTTACATATGGCCTCGTAGAGGATGTCGGTGTGTGGCACCCTAGGCGGTCTCCAGAGATTAGATTTTTTGAGACCTACCTGATGCCGTAAGTACGTAAAATGATGTCGTAATAGCAGTTCTTGTAGTTTACATATTTCGACTTCACTCCGTCATTTCATTAGCCTATTTTATAGTATAGGTATACACAGGCCGTAATTATAGATAATTATGTAAAATTATACACGCCCTGGGCCAAGGCTACAAACAGCGATAGGCTATGTTTAATACCTATTTTCAGGGTGGTAATGGTAACTGAGGAAGTTTGAGGGTGTCATTTCGGTTCAATTTGATGTTGATATTTGTCTCAGGATGCACTGGATTGTGGATTACAAAAGCGTAAGGAACCTTATACACTATATATTTGATAACACTTCCTATGCAACCATTCTATGCATGCTTACAACATTCGGCCAAATCACCCCTCATGCCAGTTAGAATCGACCCAGACATATGTTCAACACCTTTCATAACCGGTCGATCGAAGGACATCCGCTTTTTGGTAAAAAATCGGCCCCGATATTCTCACAGGAAAGGAACTGGGCTCATTCCCTATGCATCCTGAATGCCCTTCCCAAGTTTCCCAACAATTATCACTTGACTTTGAAATCTGTAAAAACTGTGAGAGTTCGTAGATCAGATTTAAACTGGTACTCTTGATTCGCTCTGGTGCTGTGGAATGGTAGCCCCGAGTCGTATCCGGTGCGCGAGCGCAAAAACAATCGTTTATTCAAAGCTCGTTCGGGAATCGCGCGAAATCTGCAAAATAATTGCCAAAAGGTAGTAAGTGCCTTAATATTTGGTATCCGCATACGTCTGTTTAGGTGTGTTACAAAAAAAGGCCAGGTAAAATGACGAGATCAGGTAATCGGTGGGCTATTGTGATGTGACAGGTTTCCGTCCGTCAAATATGGTTATCGGTGGGAATGATACTCGTTTCGAAGTCGAAGCATGTAAAAGATTTTTTGCGTTGTTTTTATTCAATGATTTACTAAATATTATATTGCAGCATGCAAAGTGAAACAACTCAATTTTTAAGTGTACATAATTACATAGTTTTTTTAAGCAGCCGATTTTTGTACTTACTTCAGATCAATAAAAGTACATTACAGTGCAACTAGATACAAAAGTGCATAAGTATGCACTTTTACAACTCGCTGTACCTACATACGCAGTATAAAATAATAAATCCAAACTATTAAAATATTATTTCTTTAGAAACATTCAGTGTGTAAGTAACTTAATCGTTCAAGCTATGTGGAGCTCTTGACAGTAAGGTATGATGACCTTTAAACTCGAAAACAAAATGACTGCCACGCATGGACAACAACAATAAATTCAAACAAGTTCACAAACATCACCTACACCTCTAAGTATCCTTAATTCTAAGGAACAAGGTTGATATTGGCTTGGTTTAAAATTTTCGGTAGCTTATTTATGTCGTAATAAGTGAGTGAAAGGCAGTTATTCGTGAGAATCGTAACGCTCTCTAACAATAAGTTCTTGTCGTCTGTCCTAGTGATCGATCTGTGGAAATATCTCACTAACATTTGGACATGCAAAAAGTATGCAGATTTTATTTTAATTATACCTACTTCTGCAAATGCAATACCATTTATTGCAAAACACAAAACACAGTTTACGTTGTCTGATTTAGAATTCAGAAGTTTTTTGTATACTACGTCGGTGACAAACAAGCACATGGCCCGTATGGTAAGCAGTCTCCGTAGCCTATGGACGTCTGCAACTCCAGAGGTGTTACATGCGCGTTGCCGACCCTAACACCCTGCCAGAGATTGCAATGAGCAAATTTCATTCGAATGACGAATAAAAATAACAAAATTTATCGCGAATGACGAATAAAAATGTCGGATAATTATTCTTATTCGAATAAATTATTCGGCGAATAATTTATCCGCGAATAATTTATTCATCGAATGAACTGCCACGAATAATTTGTTAATTGAAATACCTTAGTAACTATTCACGGCTTTGAAAGATTTGGCAAGTGTGATGTGCAATTCAACAACCTGCAACTACTTAAATAGTTACTGATATGATGATATTATACGCTTTAAGATTCGCTCTGAAGCAAACAACTGCTAAGAAAATTTGGTTTTCTCACTCTTTTATTATATAGCTATCTCTTTCTAGGTCAGGCTAGAAAGTTACTAACTTTGTGTGTGAGTAATTCATTGTTCACGCTAATCCTTTGTTTATTATACTACCTGGGCTTATCATTTATAACCCTTAACAATCTTTAACTTCAGAACAAACAAACAGTAAAAACAAGTCATATGAAACGTGTTATTATTCGTGTTGTTTATTTGAATAGAATAAGCCAAACACCTTAAATATTTTTCGTGGATTTATTCGAATGAAATAAGGAATAAATCATTCGTCATTTGAAAAGTGGTCGAATGATTCATTCGCGGATGAATTATTCGCGAATGAATTATCCGCGAATAAATCATTCGCGAATAAAAAAATCTTGAATTATTGTTTATTCGAATGATCATTCAGATAAAAGTTTATTCGAATGATGCCCATCTCTGCACCCTGCACCCTCGACGAGTTCTGGTAACCTTAGTCACCGGCAGGAACACAACACTATTGAGTAAGGTCTAATAGTGATGTTTTTTAGTTGCGGTTTTCTGTAATGTTGTGGTGGAGTAAATTGTTGTTATTTATTTAAAAGTGACACAAGGACCTGCCTTGTATGTACGTACCTACACTTCGCTTTGAATATTTTTTATTTGCTAATTAAAATTTTGTAAAAAACTAGCTACGTACCAAACTTACGTTAGGTCGATGTGGAGAAAACCGCCATACATTTTATATAAAATGAAGTTTGACTGGATAAAAGTAGGTTACCTATTATATGTAAGTACCTATAGTCAAGTGAAAGATAAACGACATAAAATAAGGGTATTCATATTGTGTTTTATTTTACGATGTTGTTTGTTATAAGTAATTAACATATTAAGGTACAGTGATGTACCTAACAAAAGATTTTTTTACTAGACGGATTTTTAGACTACACGCTGTCTCTGCGCGCTAAATAAGGGAAGACCGTCTTGTCCTGATTAACGCGCAAATAAAGAAATATGAATAAGTAGGTACCTAATATATTCTGGCAAGCCAAATTTGTCAGTAGAAAGGGACGCGAAATTCAAAATTAAAAAGGAAAGATGATTTTTCGCGCCTACATTTTCTACTCAAAAAGCTTGTTTGGCCAGAGTACAAATAGGGTCATTGCGTCAGTTCACCGTCCAGTCCCTGTTTACGTCTACTTGGCGTAGTTCTCACAAATAATTGTGTATAATTTTAATATATACCTACGTATTGAAATTATACGCAATGACCCTATTTAAAATGAAGTTATTGTACTATACACACCTGTCGTAAGTTCGTAACGCTTCGAAAATACCAACTCAAACAAATTTTAATTTAAAGGGTTAACAAACAGTGGCTTACAATAAGCCTTTGAATAACTTGAACTGCCCAAATGTTTGCCAATAAGCAAGGCCGTGTCAGCGGAGGTCAACACTGTAATGTTAAATATGGTATCGCGTGACCGCCGCTTTAGATACAATGCAAAGTTTGCTACCGGTCTTGTTCAACTTCTAGGGTTCAAGCCTTAATGACACTTGCTCTATTTATTCAATTTAATTGAAAACCAAAATAAGTGTTCCGTAAACAAAGTTTTGTACGGAACACTAAAAACCAACCTAATTGAATCAATTAGATTGGTTTTTACTCATTTCTTGCAGTCCACGTATATAGCAGAATAAAGTTCAAAGTTTGGTTCCGGTAGTTCTCGTTCTGCTTCTGGGGTTCAAGCCTTAATGACACTTAGGTTTGCTTTATTTATTCAATTAGATTGGTTTTTACTCATTTGTAGCAGTCCAAGTAAGTACATATTTATGTTCAGAAAAGTTCAAAGTTTGGTTCCAGTAGTTCTGTAGGGTCCAAGCCTTAATGACACTTAGGTTTGCTTTATTTATTCAATTAGATTGGTTTTTACTCATTTCTTGCAGTCCGCGTATGTATTTTATGTTCAGAAAAAGTTCAAAATTTGGTTCCGGTGGTTCTTTTTGAACTTCTAGGGTTCATGCCTTACTGACACTTAGCTTAGGTTTGCTATATTTGGGACTCCGCCCCAGGACGGAGTCCCAAATATAGCAAACAGGGACCTCGACGCAGCAGTGCTCGCTGATGTTTATTGGCGTATCTCTGAGGCGCAGGCCAGGGGGAGGTCAGACGGTGGAGACTTGACTCCCGTCGAATGCTCCTCCAGAAGTGAAAAGAGAGATTGGACATGCCAAGTGCCGGCCACTGGACCGCCGAAGCCATCCGACCTGTTCTGGAGCGATGGATCCGAAGAAAAGGGGGGTTCCTCTCCTTCCACCTTACTCCGGTCCTTTCGGGGCATAGTTGCTTCGGGAGATACCTGTGTGTATTTGTTCGTCCAACCAATAGCGCGTAGCAACATTTTTTTAATCAATAAACTTGAGAGTTTCCCTGGCAAAGATAAGTCTCAGTGACCCGCAGTGCAGTTCTTCGGTAGGTAAACAAATATCCGGCTAACTTGCATTTATTAGGCGACTATTTGCTGGCAGTCCGCATTGCCCGACAGGTTTATATGCCGGCGAGCGGAGCCAGACTGTCTGTTGCGCGATTCTTTTTATTATCGGATACTTATAAAATTGGGAATAGCCGTGGTAGGAACTAGTTTTTGAGTCACCTCCATCATGTCATTTGAAAGATGTCGTCTGTTCGACATAAACCGTTCAAAGATATCTAAATACAATCGATGCGCTTCCCTCATTCAATCTTTCCATGCGAACGTACTTGACCATGGGGTCTAGCCAATCGTACATAGACAAACCCCAAACGAAAACAAAAAATGTATCGGGATGACAGATGCTACGAAGTCACTTGGCTAGGCACCTTGACTTGTGATAGCCATCTTGGCTTGGGTACCCAGTTCAAAGGTCCTCTGTTGGTGGTTGCTTCCTCCAGGTCACTGTCGTCCTTGAGAACCATTCTACCCCCAGTGGCCATCGACTTTACAAGCACTGTGCATTGTGCACTGCCAACCTGTCACAAGTTTGGCAACTCTCTGAATTATGTTGACCAACTTGGTCTTGGTGGTTGGTTATTGAATTTTGTATGGAGGGACCAAATTTTCAAAGCGCGGTATCGATCCCTAAAATGTACATAAATATTAAAAACAAATTACATTGGTTTTTTTGTTGTAGATTTTACATTAAGCGGGTGCCCCGTAAAACATTATATAACTTCGACGAAATAAGGACCACCCCAACGAGTATTTCTGAAATGACGTAGATGAGAAAGGGGTCTCTTTTTATCTTTTTTAGGCGGCTGGTTAGTTCCAAGTTGAATATAAGAACTTCGCTTTTCTCGCTCATTCTATTACCGGACATTCATGAGTACGACGTTTTAAAATCACAATTATGAAAACCTACACTTATGTATATACGCACCTTGAAAACAAACACAGTACTGAAAGATAACACAATTGATGTCATTTGTCGTCATTCAAGTTTACGTATGTACTTTTTGCTAGGTGCTTTTAATGGGCCGGCAGCATTCGTAAGAAATACCTGTTATTTCTATAACTCTCCTTTTTATAACTACTAACAGATATTAGATCGGAATCGGAAATGGAGCCTTGGCGAGCGGGCATGTGGCGCGGGAACAAAGGATCTGGAGAACCACAGACTATCTCAGTCATAGATACTATACTGACATATCGAGACTAACCCACTTAGACCCACTTGCACCATCCCACTCGGGGTTAAGCGGTTTAACCGTCAACCCAGCATCAAATTGTACTGGTAATCATGGTAACTGCATGTTTAACCGGTTAACCACGCGTTAGTGGAATGATGCAAGTGCATGGACCTTAGTCATAAACGCACTTTATACTTCAATTAGCTAATAATCGTTTGTCTTAATTAGTCATATAAGTAGACTTAGAGTTGTATTAGTAAGTTACACTAAATCAAGTCTTTTAACTTACTGAAGTATTTCGAACAAGGTTGATAAAACTACTCTTTTTAAAAATAAAGGAATGTCTCCTTTAAGTAAAATGAGCCAGGTTAAGGATTTAAGGTAGTTTCCCTCCAGGGCCCGACTTATCTTTCCACACTGTATACAATATAATGGATCCAATTATTATGGTCAGTTTCACACGTCGACCCACATTCCGTTTTTCTCTGCTACAAAATAGACAAAAATTCACATCCGAACGAAACTAAAGCTAGCCATGATTAAAAATCCAGAAATCCGGCGCACTATTAAAACACCAGCGAAAAGACCAATCAACAGAGAGTCAATCAAAAATGTGTTTTATTGTTATTTACGCTAACAAACAATGTGTGCGTATGTCCACGCGGGGTGAGATCGAAAATAAAAACCCCCTGAGGGGGAGGATCCATCCCCGAACATATTACGGGAATGTCGGCAGGTCGGGCTCCGGTTGTCCCGATTTTTTTGCGATAACCGCAGAATATTACAAAATGTTAGTACTCGTAACACCGCTCGCGGGGTTATGTTTCATATTGATATGGTTTGTTTATGAGGTTAGATTCGACGTTCGGGCGTATGGAAGTTTTACAAAATGCAGTTCGGAATTTACCTGAGGAGCATTCGCATGTATGCAGCTATTTAGCTATGTTCCACCGACTTTTGTACCTATATATTCTTACGTACCTACCTACTTTTAGTTTGATTAACTTTTATTTATATTTCTATATTTTCACGTTATTCATTTTGTTCCCAATTTGATATTATTTTTGATCCATTTATGTGGGGAGGTAGGTATTAGAAATTTAAGTTTTTACGGGTTGAAATTGATGAATAAATGCTTGTATTGTACCCGTTAGGATTGTAAACATTACGAGTATTACAAGAATACCTGAACTTCATAGTAAATATGTATCATCTCAGGAAACAAATGAAATCAAGAACTAGCCCCTTGTTTACTTTTGACATAGCATTACGATCGAGAGGTGGGTATCAAGTTGGTATTTAAGCTTCATCCGCCCAGGTAAATAAACGAAGATAGCCGTGAAAGCGAGGGTTTCAGCACTCGCTGCCAGCGGCCTCTGAAATGGCTTTTCTATTCAATTTTCGATAGAGATTTTTTACCTACCCGCAGTTTTGCGTACGGCGGAACCAATAAATCTCCTCTTGAGGTAAGGGGCGAATTAATCACCTGACTGGTTTGCCGACCGATCCGACGACTGATACAACCAGTCACTAGAAAACAAACCATGTGCTGTTAGATATTGGGCTCAAAATTCTCTAGCTGTTCGCTTTTTTATTTACCATTTGCAAGGTGAAAATAAGAAGAGGGAATAAATAGTAGGGCCTTCTTTCCCGATACACTCGTAGGAGATTAAAGTGTTCCGGGTTGCCGTGAATATATAGCGTTCTTATTTCATAGTTTCATTTAATTTTAATATAGCAACAATAATTTTAAATCTTGATTAAGTTTGAATCGGGGTGGAATTTAAAAGCTGTGCTGTAACCCGCCTATTAAGGTTAGGGCGGGCGGGGAGTTGCAGGGCGGGCATCGGGCACGAATTAATAAACAACCCGGCCAAGGCCACGGGTCACACGGCGTTTGGGGTCCATCCCACCCCCCAAGCCACTTTCTTTAAGTAACAATCAAGTGCACAATCACAAAGTATCTTTATTCCTATGTAGCTGTTATTAATCGAGTTAATTTAAACTTACCTATCAGACGTAGATAATGCCTAAGGTATAATGTAAAAGCACTGTGATAAAATTGTAAAAATATAGCAAAAAAAATGTGATGATCATTACGTCGCAAATCCTCAATTCGCCATAAACCGTGACGCTGAAAGTAGCTCCCGTACGGCCGAGGAAGCGTTGTCATTCAAAATCAGACCACGTGTACAATATTTCATCATCAGGAAGGGTGGAGACCCACCCCAGCCTCCCTCCTACAACCCGCGCCCGACCCAAAAAGTCTATCTGCACTTGACACGGGAGGAAACGGGACAGATTAACCGTAGTGAAAGGAACAAAGCTAAATATGTTTCAAGCTGATACTTACCCCAGGACAGTATATCAATCAAATCCAGAGGCTACTACAACCTTGTTGAATATGGATACGTGATTTCATGGGAAATTTATTGCGTTTACTATGCCGGTAACGATATAGGTAAGTGAATAATTTTAAAGCCACTTTGGTGTGATTTTGATTACCTTTTACAGGTTCAATTAAGGGCTCGAAATTACTTAAGGGATGAAAGTAATATTTGTTGTTTGAATACTTGAATTGAATAGCTATTAGGGCTTCATTAAATATAATTCTGCTATATTCCTACATATACATAAATTACATAATTCATTTAAGTAAGTACATAGGTACACCATTGAATTTGTATAAATTTTGCGTAGGTACTCGGGACAATGGTTATTGTTAAAAAGTTCTGTATTCAAGAAACTGTTTTTATCATGTAACAATTCACACAATCAAGATCATTTAAAATGGGTCACTTTAATTTTTCAATGTTTTCGAATTCATTTTCGTCTTTATCCCACGACGGGTTCAGGCTTGTTTTAATAACTGAACATGATACACAGTAAATAAATACAAAATCCGAATAACCGCACGTAAAGTTTTTTTAAATGAACGAACTTTAGATCACAACTCCGTTCAAAGCAAAAAGAGTGCAACTTTTAATCTGCGCTATAACATGTACTACGTAACATGGGAGTTATACAATGCTGAAAAAGGATGGAGGAATGAAATGATGGAACCATTTTCAGTCTGCGTCGAGATACCCACTCACACGCGCTCGGCCCAGCCTCATTTTTACAATTTCCATTTGTTGCATCAAAATTACATGGAAAATGTTTTTGTTGCGCGTGTTCGCTCGCTCTAAAGAGCCTCCTATATAGAAGGGAGAGGGATAGAAGTAATTTTGCATTGAACTGGTGTGATATTAGTATTGAATTTTCGTTTCTAAATACAGGCTTTGTAGGGATTAGGGTTCACGCACACAGGGAGTGGACCCCGGGCGTGAAAAGTTTGAACAGTAATTTATATGACGGTTTAAATAATTACTCTACGTTTTCAGCTCAATTTGTAGATGAGCCGCGTATCGGCGTTGTGTTGGTGACATTTATACGTTATTTTGCGGTGCGTTTTTGTGTAACTTTGCGTTGCGTTTTACGTGTAACTTTGCGTTAGCGTTGTGTGCTTGAATATGTTTTATGGGTGGTGTGGAATTAAGCTTTAGATGGTATTCTGTATTTACACTTCTGTGAGGTGGGAATTAGGTACTACAGCTATGTAACTATGTAAGGTGTTTTAAATTAGGTTGGTAGCTAATGTTGATAAAATTACGTATATGGCGCACTAAAACGTAATGTAAATTTTATGTAATGTAATGCTTACTCGTAAGTACTACAAGAGTTTTTCTCATCAAATATGTTTTATTCTTTTTTTCTTGCTTTTGTTTATCGAAGTTTGAAAGTTTTGAAACGTAAGTACTTAGTTAAAGTCAGACCAACCTAACTTTGCATAGCATTTGTAACGACAAACTATGGGAATATCATTAACATCAAACTATGAAAATGGGACGTTTGTACCACTCTCACACTTTGTTTTGTTCAAGTCGGTGCAAAGTTAGCTTAGACGGCCTCTAGTGAGGTGTGATAAGTCTACCTCATCTTGTAAATGGATACATCAATGTTTTAATAATAACGCTCTTACTAGGTACGACCTCGCGTACCTCCCTACTCAAGGGACCAATATCATCTTTGAAGTCGGGCCACCTCACGGTGAGGTGAGGACGGTGAGGTCCTCACCGTAACGCACTGGGGATACACGCTATTTATCGCTCAAGTTAAGAAAGCTCGCGAATTCAACTATTATATAATAACGTACAGTGGCGCTCAAAAGTGCATGGAGAGAATGTCACTTACGAATGTCTTAATATTACTGAATCATCCCCATGCATGCACTTTTGAACGCCAGTGTACAATCGCCTGCGCAAGCGGTGTTCCACCCTAACGGCTCGGCCACGACATCGAGCGACTTAATTGCGACGGCAGGAGCTATAACCATAGGTTGGAGCGTGACACAACGATCGGACCTTTCGCTCCAACCTATAGCTATCGCTCCCGCCGCCGCAAGTCGCTCGATGTCGTGGCCAAGGCGTAAAGGGCGATACTGGCTTTCGAACGCCTTGTAGGTAGCAGGTAGTAAGCGATTAATGCAAATTTTACTTAACTAGAACACATTGTACAAAAACACCTACATTTTGAAGGCTAGACGGGGACACGTACTACACCTATGCAACTGTCCTACTACCTTTGGACTCATAAGGTCGCGGATATAATGGCAGCGGGCAGCGGGGCGGCGAGCGGCCGTTCAAGGACATTCATACTCGTAGGTACATATATATAGTCTTGATCAAATCTACGTAAGGTAAACGTATTGGTGCTCTACGCGGTCCCAGTACATGTCATCTTGAAACTTGTGATTGTCAATAGAGGTGACAGAAAGGTCTCATTTATAGCACTAGTACGTTTACCTTATGATCGCCTTCAAAAACCCGCTTGTTGTCTCGCTGCCCGCTTGTGTCCAGTCCATAGGCTAAACGATATTTTTAAGGGTTAGTAAGCCTTAGAGAATAGCTGACGGGCTCCGTACAAAATCTAAAAGCAGCCGAAGACTAAGCATCAAGGGTAACCCGTCAAAACAGCGATGGCATTGACCTCGCGCCGTAAGGCTGTTATGTATGAGGGAGACAGGCAACTCGGCATTGTATACATTTTTCTTACAGAATGCAGTGTCTTTTACGTTACATAATAACTTGTTTAATCTGTGGTGTTTAAGATCATACGTTGTTACAGATTCGCCACTATGACATGTGACTATAATATATCTAACCATACCTACGTAAGTGACAAGCTTTTAGGAAACTCTTACGTGAAGGTATTATTCAGTATTATTCACGTGGCCCCACATTCGCACCGCTCTATTAACCCTTCGCATATTTCCCGCTACATAAAAGATTCTTAACTTCAATTGCCATGCTTGGGAAATAGATTGCTTGTCAATAAAAATGTAAATTCGTCGCTTCGGCTCTCAGCTAATTCATTTCCCCGTGGAAAATCCCTAGCGCGCCACCGGGGATCGATCGGCCGTTCATTTCGACCAAGTTTTTTTATATTTTTTACATTTCATATTGACCAGACGCTCAGTTAGTTTGCATACGGCCAGTTTGCGCGAATGTTTGTTCGCGACAATGCACGAAATTGTCTCCCGTCCGCAGTAAACGCGTTATTTCAACGAGAGCGCTCTTTTTGTATATAGTTCAAATATTAACGTCTTTTTACATGATTTATAGAGGTCCCATGAAAGAGATGAAGGGGCTTCCAGCGGACTCGATATGAATTCTAATACGGACTTGCGATAACATTTCAGTATTCACGGTCCTAGTCACTTTGGGCACACAAACGCAAAAAGGTAAACAATACGTGTGGAAAACAAAATTCACTCCGATTCTTTGTAAAGAGGGTGCGTTATAACAGAAAAAAAATCGAAATACGCAAATTTGATCCAAAACCTCGGTCTCTACGCTCACACTCTCGCGGTGATACGCCTGACACCCTAATCAAATAAGTACCTTTAACCGGGACCGTTCCTCCTCCGAGCTAAAATGCATCTTATCTCTTTATGATACGTTCTATTTCTGCCTGCTACAATAGTCTTGACTGGCTTCCGCGTAAAACGTATTTGTAGGAAGGACGGCCCAGAAAATGGGTATAATATACTCACACTACCGCTTCTCTTCGCCTTATTCTCCCGTCCCCCAGGAGTCGGAGAAATTTATATTACAAGCTATCTCGGGCTTGGTTATTGTGAGGAAACTGTGGAGGCATTATTTTTAATTAAGCTGGAGTGTGGCTAACGGGAGCCCGATGGACGAAGAATTGAAAACGCTAAATGATTGTAAAATTACATCATCGTATTGGCAATTTTAGCCGAATTAATTGGGTTCGGTTTAAAGTATCAGCAGTATTGATATCTGACAGGCTAAAAGAATATTTAAATTAAATTTCTGATTAAGGGCAGGAAATGGTTACCTATACTATTTTAAGCTTCTTATTTCGTAGGCATTTTTAATAGCGAACCTATCGATCTTTTCTCTACAAAAAATCCCTGAATATTTCTCTGAACATCGGGTCATTAATCTGCGAATGGTATTCATGAATGAAAAACCTACTCACTAAAATGATTGTTACGTACATCTGCAAGTCATTTAATGTTCATAAACCTGTAATGATTTTGTGGAAATCAAGAAGTAACTAAGAGCCCAAAAGTAAATATTTAAAATATGTTCGTTCAAAAATACTTTGTGAAACATTTGACGCAAGTAATCAGTTCTTATTCTGTTAAACACACCTAATAACTGCCACGATCAGCTTAACCGTGCACTGTAAAAGTTTACAAACAAGCAAATGCTTTATAAAACCTCTTTTAAACAAAATTTCACATTCAATCACGTAAAATTAGTAGGGGTGGCCACCCCTCGGATGCTCATACCAGCGGGTGGTCTACTACGTTTCTCGTCGACATTTTCTCGAAACTCACAATTTTCTGGAGCTAATAATATATCTAAACAATCTCAATTCGGGGAATTGTGAGATAATGTTAGAGCTTATTAAATATAATTAGCTAGAATATCTGTGGTAAAAATGAATAACAAAAATATTCTTGTTAATACATAACTTCAATTCCTTTTCATTGCTTTTTGATTTAGTAAATGTCATCATCATCATCATCATTTCAGCCTATATACGTCCCACTGCTGAGCACAGGCCTCCTCTCATGCGCGAGAGGTCTTGGGCTATAGTCCCCACGCTAGCCCAATGCGGATTGGGGACTTCACATACACCTTTGAATTTCTTCGCAGATGTATGCAGGTTTCCTCACGATGTTTTCCTTCACCGAAAAGCTAGTGGTAAATATCAAATGATATTTAGTACATAAGTTCCGAAAAACTCATTGGGACGAGCCAGGATTTCAACCCGCGACCTCCGGATTGAAAGTCAGACGTCATATCCACTCGGCCACCACTGCTTGTAAATGAGTGCATTGTTAGTAAATGTACTTACTTAATTTACTTTAAGAATTAGTTACGCAGACAGAGTGACTCTAAGTAAAAACAGAGCTAACTAAAGTAGTATTTAATAATATTATTTTTATATTTGTTTGATGTATTAAACATACATCGAGAAAAAACGTACGTTCTTAGAACGTACAAAGTGCATGTTTGATTATAATACAATCGGATTAGGACTAACCTCGAAATCTCTGTATAACAGTCCTGAAAGGTATGTTTACCTTCATAATTCCTTGAATCTTGTGGATAATTTTCAAAATAACCATTTGTATTTCATAATCTAGAAGGTATACACATACTCTGCCTAGGTACTTGATGGAAATACAAATAAAAGTCTATTATTAGAAAATTAATGCTGTCGAACACGCACGAATCTTCTCTCGGGTGACAAACACCTAGAGGCATTTTATTTAAACATAAGTTAATCAAGCCTAAACCTTTACAAAATGCACTGAAAGCCAAAAAATGGTTCACGCACCTTGACCCGACTAGGGTCGCCAACCGTACTATATAATATACTCGTAGTATCTTGTACAATATTTTAACCTATTCTACTATACTTATTTTTATACTTTTAAGGAAATATATAGAACACAAAAATACTATATTTTAAGGGACTTACAAAGGGAAAAGATAAAGTTATTTTTAAGCTCGAAGAGCAGAACTCTGTTCTTACAGTTAGGTGCGCCTCTCGTTATTTAAAATCCCAAATGTGTATGGTTTTTTTTTTCAGATAGTCGTTCATGGCGTCTAGATATAATGTACCTATAGAAAAAATGTGTCATGCGCGTAATTGGGCATACTTTATGCCTGTTCTAAATCTTATTTTTCAAATGACTATTTTCTATTACTAAACTAAGATTAGCTACAATTAAAATAGGTAACTAAAGCGAAAAAATTAAAAATACCTATAAAAATTTTGCGCCCTTGGTAGGGTGCCAGGCAGCATTCCCGCGCTGGATTGCTATGGCCAATCTATGAGCGAGAAAGCTGCCTACGCGAGAGTCACCTGTGGCTTCCCTCAATCGTAATAGTTAATCTTAGTTTTATATTCATTCTATAACACTTTATATAATAAATGAGTTTTTACCTATTTTATATATAATTTTGTACACCTAAAAACAGTTGGCAACCCTGACCCCGACCCAGACGACCGCGCGACCTGCAGACGCTCCGACCGTGTCAAAATAACAATTACAGAGCATCCACTGACTTTCATTACTTTAGGATGATTGGTGTACTCTTATTTTATTAGGCTTCTGACTTATATATGAAAAAACCGGCCAAGTGCGAGTCGGACTCGCGTACGAAGGGTTCCGTACCATAATGCAAAAAAAGGCAAAAAAAAAACGGTCACCCATTCAAGTAGGGGGAAGCGGGGTAGATAGGCACAAGGGGCAGTTTTGAACACCCACACTAATTCCTTAACAAAAAACTTATGTTCACCTTCTGCAACACTAAAACGTGGCTTTATATGTGTGAGTGAGGTACGAGCTTCGGCACATCTCTCCTGACAGCTGTTGCTGCTTGGTGCGTGAAAACGTGTTTCCGCGGTTGCATAGTAAATAAATTATGATTTTTTTATCGAGTTGTGGTGCGAAATTTAAGACTTTACCGGATGAACATCATAATGAGCACTTAGTACTTTTATTCAGTAATAGGGTTAGCTAATTACTTTAAAGTAATACTTAATAGTATATTTTTAATAAATTATTTTTAATTTATTTGACCATTGGGGTACTTTGGTACAATAAAGATTGGGGCAGTTTTGAACATATCAAAGTGCCCCTCTAGTGTATCTAAGTGCCCCTGCCAGTTTTTTTGCTGTGAAATTTTTTTATTGATTTTTTTTACTGTATAGTGCGAACGTACAAAGAGAAAGAAAATTAACAAAGAAAAGTTAAAACAACCAAAGTAGCTTTTGTCAAAACCTGACACTGATTTCATTAAAAGTTGTTTTTTGTAGTGTTAGTGCACCTGCTGCTTAATAACTGTAGTATGTTCTAATAGCACCGCACTTATTAGACGTTTTATAATGTTTAAAATGTTTACTACTGGTCAGCTAACTGAGTTGATCTGTAAAGTGTGCTCTGGGGGGCAGTTTGAAACACTTACGGGGCACTTTGATTCACGTGCCAAAGTACCCCAAAATGATGTATCAAAGTGTCCCATGTAATGTATCAAAGTGCCCTGCAGGTGGGGCACAATTGAACAAATCCCATTTTTTGTTAAAATCCATATATCTCTTTTACTGGCCATAAATTTAACAAAAAAATGATACACTTTGTATACCTTAGTAAATTTGTCATCTACTAAGTACAAAAAAAATGTATTTTTAGTTAATTTTGGGGCCTAAAATCGATTTCAAAAAAAGGTGTACCAAGCTGCCCCGCTTCCCCCTACTGACCCCGCCCGACGTTGCTTAACTTCGGTCAAAAATCACACTGAGAGAAAAGTACAACAAAAACACACTTAGAATTACAAAAATAAACTTAATCCGGGGACAAGGAGAGTTAACTAATAGGAACAAATTGACTTTTGCAATTTCTATTAGTTTTTGCAATTTCTATTATCTGTTTGTTGAAGTTATATTTGGGATTACTGAGCTGTTTGTAGAAATAAATAAACTTTACAGAAATAGTGAAACGTCCATAATTATTACTAAAACTTCATTTTTTCCCCCAGTACAGAACTGTTTTTTAATTCCTGGTCATGATTTTTCTCTCAGTGCACGTTTGTTGTATGGGAGCCCCACTTAAATCTTTATTTTATTCTGTTTATAGTATTTGTTGTTATAGCGGCAACAGAAATACATCATCTGTAAAAATTTCAACTGTCTAGCTACCACGGTTCGTGAGATACAGCCTGGTGACAGACGGACGGACGGACGGACGGACAGCGAAGTCTTAGTAATAGGGTCCCTTTTTACCCTTTGGGTACGAAACCCTAAAAAGAGCATTTATCCTGGCGAAAGACAACATAAACAAAATTCAGTTAGTATATCAGATTTACTAAGCTTCGATTGCGTAAAAATATAGTAATAAATAATCAGGCCTGCAGTTGACAGGTTCCGTCGTCCATACAAATTGAAACCACGAAATAGATCTTTTAAAATTTGGCAAATTTCTGGGATACCGACTCAGTAACCAACCAACCAAACAACCACCAACTAAGCTATCGAAGCCTACTTAAAACCACGTTTCCTCTTTTCTTTGCCTTTAAGAGAGAGGCATACTCAGTGGATTGACCTTTATCTGTGTTGTGTTACACTTGAAGCATTCATAAAGCTCGGGACCCGGGTATGTCCTTAAACTACGTCCAAGACCACCGGTGGACGGGCAGCAGCGTCCCTCAAATTCGGTATACTCGACTGCGATCGCCAACCCGCCTGCCAAGCGTGGCGATTATGACATTCACCCCCCATAAGGGAGAGGCCTATGTTCAGCAGTGGACGTCTTATGGCTGAGATGATGATGATGATGATTCATAAAGCTATACCTATTCTAAACTCCTCTAAACGTCAATTTACTTTTGAAACACAATATAATAACAATAGGTACTCAATGCGCATCATAATAATGGCCAGAGGGGTTTATATAGCTGAAGGTTAACCCAATCCCTACCAATATAAATAAAATCAATAGCGTAATAGCCACTTGCTATCATTACAACACGCCGTGTTTACTCACAAGCCTAACACTTATTGATTTTGCTATCAGTACAAAGTAATACTAAATCAAAACGTTGTATGTCCTTGGATTCCATGAAATTACATAAGCTTTTTTATGCCACACGTGAGTCTAATAAAATACACGTATCTAAAACAAACAGTTTCGGCTTATGAGCGTATTCAGTAACTGTAAATAAGATGCCATTGCCCATGGTATAATAATATACTCCGCCTGGTACTCTCTTCCCGTCTTTTCTAGGTCACCTGACTGACACAAGCCTACGTCATCATGCGACAGCGCTATATGATAATATGCGATAGCGCTATATATGGCGGCCATGTTATTGTGACTTAGGCTTGTGTCACTCTGGGAAGAGAAGACCATGTTTTATTAGACTATGCCATTGCCAATACTTTGTCGAGTAACAAATTGAATGACAGGTGTAATCGAACGGGGTCGGCCGGTGGAAGTTTTTAGCAGATGGCGCCATCATAGCTTGCCCTGTCAATCCTTAGAATTGTGTATTTTTTTTTGTTTTTTAATACCCTGGATGCCAGCCCTTTAAGCCAAATCTCATAGAAAAAGGGGGAAGCTATGATGGCGCCATCTATGCAAACGTTTGACAGTTGCCAACCCCATTTTAATTAATCGATCTGTCAGTGTCAACAGTGACGTTTTTTTTTGTTTGAAGAAATATCCTCGTTCTACATCAAATAATCTTAAGTGTTTTATTATAAACATGCATTAGGAAGGGCTTCTGGGTAGTATAAGTAATACCTATTACATCTATATATATAAATGCAAGTGTCCTGACTGACTGACTGACTGACTGACTGACTGATTCATCAACGCAGAGCCGAAACTACAAAAGCCAGAAAGTTGAAATTTGCACACCAGATTGCATTTATAAAGTGTACAAGAGATAAGAAGCGATTATGAGAAATTCAACCCCTAAGGGCGTTAAAAAGGGGATGAAAGTTTGTATGGGGTTAAAGATTTCTTTTAAGCTAGGAATTTGAAACTCCGTAAAAAGATATATTATTAAAATACAAGAAAACTAATTTCAGCGTTTTTGAAAATTCATCCCCTAACGTGGTGAAAAAGGGGTTCAAAGTTTGTATGGATATCAAAAAAAATTTCAAGTGGTGGACTTGAATCTTTGTATTTGGGGATATTATTAGAAGACAGGAAAAGTAATTTCAGCGTTTTGTAAAATTCATCCCCTAACAGGGTTATAAAGGGGTTGAAAATTTTAATCCATTACAAATGCTTTGAAACTTCGTAGAAAGGCATAATAGCCGATTACAAAAAAAGTGATTGCAACGTTTTTGGAAATTCAACCCCTAAGGGGGTTAAAAAGGGGATGAAAGTTCGTCTTCGGGTGCAAATTTTATTTTAAGCTAGGAACTTGAAACTTTGTAAAAAAGTATCAAATTCAAATACAAGAAAACTAATTTCAGCGTTTTAGAAAATTCATCCCCCAAGGTGGTGAAAAAGGGGTTGAAAGTTTGTATAGATATCAAAAAATTTTTCGAGCGCGGGACTTGAATCTTTGTATTTGCGGATATTATTAGAAGACAATAAAAGTAATTTCAGCGTTTTGTAAAATTCATCCCCTAACAGGGTTAAAAAGGGGATGAAAGTTTGTATGGGGTTAAAGTTTTCTTTTGAGCTACGAATTTGAAACTTCGTTAAAAGATATATTATTAAAATACAAGAAAACTAATTTCAGCGTTTTTGAAAATTCAACCCCTAAGGTGGTGAAAAAGGGGTTGAAAGTTTGTATGGATATCAAACATTTTTTCGAGTGTGGGACTTGAATCTTTGTATTTAGGGATATTATTAGAAAACAGGAAAAGTCATTTCAGCGTTTTGTAAAATTCATCCCCTAACAGGGTTAAAAAGGGGTTGAAAGTTTGAATCCATTACAAATGGTTTGGAACTTCTTAGAAAGGCACAATAGCCGATTAAAAAAAAAGTAATTGCATCGTTTTTGGAATTCCAACCCCTAAGGGGGTTAAAAAGGGGATGGAAGTTCGTCTGCGGGTGCAAATTTTATTTTAAGCAAGGAACTTGAAACTTTGTGAAAACGTTTTAAATTAAAATACAAGAAAACTCATTTCAGCGTTTTTGAGAATTCATCCCCTAAGGTGGTGAAAAAGGGGTTGAAAATTTGTATGGATATCAAACATTTTTTCGAGCGCGGGACTTGAATCTTTGTATTTGGGGATACTATTAGAAGATAATAAAAGTAATTTCAGCGTTTTGTAAAATTCATCCCCTAACAGGGTTAAAATGGGTTTCAAAGTTTAAATCCATTACAAATGCTTTGAAAATTCTTAGAAAGGCATAATAGCCGATTACAAAAAAAAGTAATTGCAACGTTCTTGGAAATTCAACCCCTAAGGGGTTAAAAAGGGGATGAAAGTTCGTCTTCAGGTGCAAATTTTATTTGAAGCTAGGAAGTTCAAACTTTGTAAAAAGGTATTATATTAAAATACAAGAAAACTAATTTCAGCGTTTTTGAAAATTCATCCCTATGGTGGTGAAAACGGGGTTGAAAGTTTGTATGGATATCATGCATTTTTTCGAGCGCGGGATTTGAATCTTCGTATTTAGGGATATTATTAGAAGACAATAAAAGTGATTTCAGCGATTTGTAAAACTGTTTTGTGTTAGGGGTAACAGGGTTAAAATGGGGTTCAAAGTTTGAATCCATTACAAATGCTTTGAAACTTCTTAGAAAGACATAATAGCCGATTACAAAAAAAGTAATTGCAACGTTTTTGGAAATTCAATCCCTAAGGGGGCTAAAAAGGGGATGAAAATTCGTCTTGGGGTGTAAATTTAATTTTAAGCTAGGAACTTTAACTTTTTGGAAAAAAAGGTAATAAATTAAAAAACATGAAAACTAATTCAAGCATTTTTGAAAATCATCCCCCAAGGTGGTGAGAAAGGGGTTGAAAGTTTGTATGGAGATCAGATATTTTGTGAGTGCGGAATGCGGAACTTGAATCTTTGTATAAGGGCATAGGTACCTATTATGAGAATACAAGAAAAGTAATTTCTACAACCAACATCAAAATCCACTTGACTTAAAACTTCATACAACTTGCTATTAAAAAAGAAAAGTACCTACTAAAGATGTAAAATGTTGAAGATTCCACGCGGACGAAGTCGCGGGCAACAGCTAGTACCTAATAATTTTTATTTTTCAGACAAGAATGACCTACTCTTCTACGCCCTGCAATGAACTGAGGGCCTAATGGCGAACACCTAAAGTTGAAATTTCACTAATAGCCTAATAGGTACTTATCTATCTATCGCTCTTGCTTATTCGATCGATAGAGAAGCAGATAACGCTATTTCGTTTTGCGGTAGGTCCTCTGATATCGTATTGGTGTATAATATTTTATTTCTTAATACGCCTTCTATACGCAGATTAGCCCAGTTTTCTGCGTTATATTAAAAGCTTTCAAATAAATTAAATAAAGTTAGGCGTGCCGTTATGTATTACCTTTTAGTAGATTCCAATGCCTCGACAAGGTAACGATAAGTAATATTAAATGTATATTATAATACGTGTTACCGTAATTTTCATTTCTTTAATGAAACAATTTTATTGGTATATCAATAATACAAAGGTATTTTTGGGCACGTTCCAAGACCAGCGCACTGGCTGGCTCAGATGCCTAATAGCGAGTCAGAAATGTCAGAATTGAACCTCTTAGAGACTTCCACTAAAACGCTCTTATTGGCTCGAACTTAAGAAAAACTAACAATAAGTGAATATACTTAATAGCACCACAAATAAAAACAAATTCTTAAAAAGATTTACAAAGTAAATAAACACAAAAACCGGCGGTGTTATCGCTATACCTAACTAACATTATTACCAAAATGGATGCAGGTCTCTATTGAGTCTCGGAGGCGATAATATTATTGGCTAACGCGGGTGATAAGGACTGATAGCCATCGACAATTACCAGCACAAACAATAATTGATCAATGGCCATTCCTTACGTCCTTAACGGAAATTAAAAAAGCTTGTTAATTTGTATCTAGTCAGCGTAAAATGCGGGCGTTAATAGAGGTAGACCAAGAAAAGTCTGCAGCGATTTTGATAGCCCACGCAATGCAAGTGTTATTTATACGTCATAATTGCATAGAAGTTGACGTTTAAAATAACACTTGTACTGCGTGGGCTATCAAAATCGCTGCAGACTTTTCTTGGTCTAACTCTATGGATGCATAATGGTGTCATTTTGATAAGAAACGAACGAGAAGGAAACGCGGCAGGCAAGTTGATTTCTTATTCTCGCTAGAAAGATAGATGATGATAAGATAATTGATTATCATATGAATTTTACAACTAATTTCAATAAATTAAGTGACGATTAAAGTTAGGCCAATGTTGAGATTGCACAGATAAACATTATATTTTCATAGAAAGAAGTTCCTATGCAGCAGTAACTATGTAGACCAAATAAAACAAAAGCTGGTGTCGTGTCGTATCAAGAGGTCAAGGATATATGAAAGGGAGAAATGGAAAATAATCCACCGACAAGAGGATACCTCTTAAATTGAAGAAAAGAAGAGAAAGCAGTTTCCCGTTTTGTCATTTCAGAGTCAGCTTGGTCAGCCGACACCGACATAACTATAACCACGTAAGTTCGACAGCTATTATTTACAGTTATGGTACATTAGCTTGATCATTCGTTCAGTTTGAAACGAGGATAAAACGTATGGGCTGATGGAAAAACTGCCAGACAGATAAACGATCGCTAATAGAGTTTCCGTTTTAGGTGAATGAAAACTGCGCATTCGAACCGTACTCGCCGATGAAACGTATAACGTACGTTATACCTACCTACCTTTTCGAGCACGTATGTATTTGGTATATTCAAACGTGTTTTTATTTATTTATTTTTTTTTTATGGAACCTTTCCCAGGTGCATTATGCAATTTTGATTCCTATTAATAGCGGACAAACACCTTTACCTTGCGTTTGAACTGCTTATACGGTATGCGGTATAGCCCTTAAACCCTGAATCTTAATTTCTTAATCCAATTAAGTATTTCAGTTTCCAGCAACTTATTGATTTGTTATTATCTTTCAGCACACAGTCAATAACATCGATGAAACTTATGCCACTTTGCCCCCTATAATATCAAAATTATTCCTAGGTTCAAAAAGCACTAAAATACCCGACGGAAAAAAGAACCAACATATAAAGTAAGGGTAGATCGCCGGCAAACATTGCGCTGGGGCTCCTATTCATAAAAGTCACATACTGCCTCGCATTAGGCAACCAGTATAAGTCTTAAGTACCATATATCGTAAAGCTGTTACAAGCTCCGAGATCAAGTTGTATCAGTGGCTGTACTAGAGAGCAAAAGACTTTCTGAATAGCGGGCAGTTTAGGGATGCAACTCACGTATTCCTGTGATACGATCCCGTTGCTATTATTGCGAACCGCACTTCGTTATGTAGTTGAGCAAATTTAGTATTACCGGCCTTCGCGGGGACGCGATCTATGATAGTATAAGGAAAAATCAAACCCTATGCACGTAGGTTTTCCTTTTCAGTCGTTACTATATTATTTTGAAGCAGTCGTCAACTGATTGTTGTGTTTGAAGATTTTACTTTATTGACCTTTTTTACCGAGGAAGCGCAATTCTCTACGAGTACAGTCGCCAAGAGATATATCGGAGCGGCCAAGGTACTCAGAAATATCTGAACACGCCTCTAATACTATTATCAAGGCGTTAAAGTGCATGTTCAGATATTGTGAACACATTGGCCGCTCCGATATATCTGATGGCGACTGTACAAGGTTGTCTGGAAGAGATCGCATCTTAGCCATAGGACCGCCTGTTGTTAGCTTTTAACTGTATTTTATTTTGTGTGTATTTTTAACTGTAAAACTGGTGCCTACGTCAAATCTTGGGATTAGTTGTCAAGCGGACCCCAGGCTCCCATGAGCCGTGGCAGAATGCCGGGATAACGCGAGGAAGAAGGATTTTTAACTGTACGGTGCACAATAAAGAATATTTAGTTACTTAAATTATTATCTTTCTAGGCTGGTCTCCTGAATGGAATGGAAAAATTTACTGCTCCGGTCAAGAAAAATATATTCTTGGCACCTTTAAGTTTCCTTAATTCGAATTAAACGTATTTAACTGTATTCCAGGGGCCGGATCGGACAGTACCGTCCAATGAAAAATCACTTTTGTTTTACCTAGTACTTATTTTAACGATATTCGACGAAACAAATCGCGCTACACAATATCCGATAGTTAATCCAAGCTATACAGAATGATGTTAAAAAATGGCGCTAAAGGTCAAACGTCAACAAAGCCTATTTGACCCACTTGCAGCCAGGCCAACGTGCCGATTCAATCCCACCCAATTCCTGCATATCAGTGCTCACTACCATGGATTACCTACTTTGTGTTAGTACAGATACAGTACCTACTACGATAGGGATGGTGACATGGCGAATTTTCTGTTATCATCTTCACTAGGCGCCTATTTTTAACACGCTGAGTACTGACAATACATGGTACATGTGCATTTCCGGGTCATTAAGTGAGGACAATACGTAGCGTCAATATATATTCACTTGTTGAACCAGCAATGTACATCGATATGTTATTGTATTATACAGGTGGCAAATGGCACAGTGATAAAACAGGGGCTAGGCGCGGCTACATATTTAGGCCCTCCTCTTCTCATCGGGTTTGAGATTTAGTCTCCTACACACTAGTCCAATGTCGGGATCATCCTGCCCAACTAAATAATCCATTCCTATACTCTGATAGATTATTTGACGACGTCGACTATATATAACATGATGCACTTCGTCATCATTACGATTCACGAAAACTAATTTGTATGTAAATACCAAAATTATAATCGAAAATGAAACTAATGAATACTAGTAAAACTAAACTCCTATACTAGTTACCAGCACACGTGTCTGTGTAGGGCGCTCCACGGGTTAACGCGATAATCGCAATTTCTGTGGCATGTCTGCTATTATTAGTTATCTGTGTCAGTAATACAATTACATATATCGATATTCATATATTACAGATATTGCTTTAGGTATGTAAATTCGTGGCAACGAAGGACAACTGAGTTGAAATTAATTAAAACTAGATTTATTTAAAAAATATTTTAACAGTTGCATTATTTTTGCGGCGTCGTTGTTGCTCATTTCGTTACTCATTTTATCAAGGGATTTGATATCACGCGCACCCGAGCTGCATAAAATCGCTGTCATCGCGATTGTTAGTAGCTCGGTACTCGTCAAAGGCCAGCGGATAGCTAGTAAGGTGGAGCAAGACGTTCATCATCCAGTTGTTGCGTCTAAGCAAACTTTACGTCACGATAACTCCTAAGGCCGGAGATCTTAGAGCATTTAGTAACTAGAGACGTCATGCCGAACAGTTTGCCGATTTTTGCGGGGAGGGGGACGTCAAATGTATAGCTATTTCTACATGATTTCTACGTCAACGTACAAATAGCCATGTCTGTCCATACAAAAGTTTGCACAATTGTGCAAGGTTTTCGGCAGAGGGGTAAGCTCTTAAAGGCGACTCCGGTTATTAAATGCTCTAAGCCGGAGAAAGACAAGTAGTCGGAAGTATCCCCACACTGCGGTCGAACTGTCAAATTATGCTACAATAGGCATTCTACCCACCTAATATCCAAATGTAACGTTACATTGCACGTACCCGCTAAGTGAGGTAAGTGGCCAGCAGTATTTATAGATCGTCTGCGTGATTCACCGGATTGGTCTCGACTCTATAACCACAAAGGCCTATTTAAGCTCGTCGATCTAGTAGATAATGCCTTACAACCTTGCGTGGTAGCTGACCGGCGGTCTGGCTAGACTTAGACAGTTTAGACCATAGGTGTTGCTTGATCAAGGTAAAGTTCACTGGAATCTCGCAAATTAAGATTTTAAATCAATCTAAATTACGTGTCAGTGTCAATGCACTTGACGGTTTTTTTTGTATATCAACTTTTCCTGGCTTTTTAAGAATACCAGTTTCACCAAAGAAAGCCAAGGTCCGATCGGCTGTAGAGTTACAAAATTTGACTTAAACATTGGTTGAACCATTGGGACTCTTCAGTTTTTTGCACTTGTAAGTAACCTCTTCTTCTTCTTCTTTATATTTAAGAGCCGTGCTCTTGTCGGTGGAGCAATCTCCACCTCGGGCCTCGTCCGGTCTTCTGCCAACTAATTAACCTTCTGGTATGACACGACCTAAACCTTATCTTTTATTTGGTTGAAATAATTTATTCTCGGTCTTCCTCTTCTTCTTTTTCCCTCTATTATTCTTACTATGATGTTCTTTAGGAACATGTCGTGTCCTAGCAGATATTAGTACTCCTCTTCTATTTTATATTGTCTTTACTATATTTCTTTTCTCTTTAATCCTAAGTTTAATGTGTCTATCTGACCTGACTAGAGTTTTCCTTTCATCTACTTGGAGATTAGCTGGAAGAGATCCCTTATGCGGATAAGTTTGCCTTTGTACTTCCATTACTGTAATTTATTTTTGTAAACCTGTGTCGTGTACAATAAAGTGATTACTACTACTACTACTACCATCAAGTAAGTACCTATTTGTGACAAAACAACTAGTTTATCTGCAATGCTGTGTGTGATACCTGTTAATCTATATATATAGCAATCCAATCTATTAGTCAGTCAGTTTAGTTTACAGCTCGCACTTCAAATATTCATGGTGCGATCGATTGCGCGCGCTGCAGGCCCGGACAATCAAAACACTGTTGTTGCATTACTAAGCTCATGTCGAGGTCAGTTTATGATGCCAGTTACTTGCATACCTGCTTGATATTTAGTGAAAGTGGGAGCTGGGGCTTTGTTGTCGGTTTTAATAATTTAAAGAGTGCTCCGTGATTTTGGGACAATGTAGTGACTACACGGAGATATGTTAAAAGGTACCTGAAGTAGTGGTCGGTTGATGTGAAGATGAATTGAACTTTGAGGTTTTTGTTTGTTTGCGGACAAAAGCTTAACCCCTAGGTATACATAATCCTTCTACTGACAGAATACTTTTTATGGCGTTGGAGTTAGAAGCGATTCAAGAGTAGTATCAAGGCAAGAGACGCAATTTAACTTTGCCGCAGTATGAAATACACAACGTTTCAAGATTTTAAAATATGTATAAATTCGTCGCTATTCAAAATCTGCAGGAAAATGCACCTGAACGTTGCGTTTCCACGCAAAAATACCAATTTTGATCGACAAAGAAAGCCATGCGTTGGTAAAATTTGAAATAATTTATTAAATCATTACATACATCGTACCAAAGCTCGCTAACGTCAAACTGCACTGAGCACTCAACATTTAACCAAATTGCGTTAAGTTATCGGAGTTATACCACCAGAACATTAAGCGAGTAAGGTAAGCCTCCACTCAGTTGCAGTCCGTAGGCTGTGCTCCCCGCTCCCAGAATTAATAACTTTCTCGTCAACCCCCTCTCCCCGAGCTCCACCCTGTCTCATCCCACGGAGTCGGTTACCTTTGTTCGATTTCTCGATGAATAGCCTGAGAAAAATCATTGCGAGACACCTATTAAAATGGAAGGTGGGCTTTGATATCTATGTAAGAAATGCGTGGAAAGTTGGTTTGGATTGTGATGTTAAAATAGTGATTTTGTTAAAAATAATTTCTAAGACAGATTATTACGTGACATTTATTATTGTATTTGCCTTAATTTCACAACAAAAACGATACTCTGATGCTTAATCATCCTTTTTTTCACCAGATTCACCGGACTTCAAAAATAGATCGGGATTTCGCGCCGCTCCAATGGCATGCCTGTTGCACTCAGCAACATTGACTTACAGCTTGTGGCAACACTGTATAGTGTCATCCCGTTTTCTTATATATATTGGTTTGAAAGGGACGACACTACAGTGTTGCCACTTTTTAATTTCTACTCTTTTTTGCCAAGCTGTAGCAGTCACGATTTTCACCATTTAGAAACTGATTGAATGATAAAATACAATTCTTTACTTGATATAGGATTCCATGCAGATCATTCGACTCATTATACTTGCATTTGCTAATAAGTCACGAGTGAACGAACCCCAATCCTACAACCTTTTATTTGCCTCGCACTGCTCGTCTGTAGGTCGACGCGGTTGAAATTACCATTAATCTGCTCGAAATAACATTTCTATCCCAAATATGAAATTATTTCACGATATAAACGACAATACCATTATATAATGACAAGGCGACCTTTTGTCAAGGAGGTTTGACCTTTATTATAACTAAAAAATATCCTTAACGAGCAATGTTTTGAAACCGCCCCTTGATCTTAAGGATCGGATTTTTCCGGATATTGGGGTCGAGTTCCCATCGTAAGAGCCTTCTTCCGTCTCCCTCTGACACGATTGTATGCAACGAAAAGAAAAACAGCCTAAGATTGTACGGAATGTTTCACTGCTCTGTCTTTTTCTTTTCAGGGACTGGTATTCGGTTTGCCTCTTTGACTCTGTTTGGGTGTGTAATGATTTGAGCGTGTAATTTGCTTAAAAAATGTCGCTGCCTTTCATTTGCTTGTTTATCATGCTTATATGGGATTCATTTGACGATGTTTGTATTTGCGTGGCAAAGGGTGAGGAATGTTTATGAATGCGGTTAGAGATGTTGGTACAATTTGCGAAGATATTGCGTAGATATAAATCATATTGCGTTGAACAATTGTTTCATATTTTACTCCATCGTACAGCCGAAGTCGTAGAAAGCCTCCAAAAAAATAGGAAAGATGAAAAGACCACAAGGAGGGAGAAAAAATGTATCTAGCAAGACTGGAAAAGCGAAGTTTAACATTAAGCCATAATGTGCTAGAAGAACTTTCAATACATGAGTAGGTACACCGTTTTAATACCCATATTTATAAGAGTAATATGTACTATCTCTTGGAAATTTTGTTACGCTCTAATTAATTGGCAATATATTTGGCGGGAAACAATCCAACAATCCTCAGCATTGAGGAAACGACTGATGATAATATATACCTGGCCGCGTAGCCAAGATGCCAATCGCTCACGCTCCGAAGCGATCGAAACGCAACTGTCACTGTCGCACTAATATGGAAGAGTGATAGAGAGACATAAAGCTTTTCGTTGTCGAAGCGATAGCGATTGTAACCTTGGCTAGGCCGGCAGTTCCGTTGAGCGCTGGTGACCTAGCGGTAAAACTTAAGGCTTCCAAAGCGGAAGTCGAGAGTTCGCGTCTCAGCTCTTAGGTAGTCTAGGTGCCAATGAGTTTCTTGGTAAAGCTGAGGAAAACGGCGAGGAAACCAACTGGCTGCAAGGTTTGATGGCAGTCGCGTTTGTAAAAACTAGTGTCTGCGTCAATTCTTGTGATTAAGTTGCCAAGAAAACCCCCGGCTGCTTTAGCGAGTCGTTGCATAAAAATAGGGACGCAGCTAGGAAGATGATTTACCTTCTCCGTATTTCAGAACTCGGCGGACGCACTTAAGTGACACAGAGCGCGGCGAGGGCGGTGCTCCAGGCTTCCGCGAGCAGACGGAAGCTGGACTTGGCCTTAAATCGCATAGGTACCTACTACAAAAAATCTACCAATTCACTCACTGATGCTAAGTATAGGCTTACTTCTTTATTTCGTTACTCTTCCTGCGCTAAGCCCGTGTGTCGTACTGTTGTATTTAAATACAGACTCCATATTCGACACCGCGTAAGTGCCGTAAGTCTTTCAATCCTTTTACAAAATCCAAACGTTAACTTTACAATATAGTCTTAAACTAAACTTAGAAATAAGGAGCCCCTTAAACAATGGGGAATAGCTTTGGTTCCTTTCCGTACAACCGTTTATTCCGAAGCCGGGTCTCTGCGCTACCCTTTTAGAAGGGCATAACTTAAAGTTTCTGGTACGTAGATGTGTTGTTTTGAACTTGGTATGCTGAACGGTTAACTCTGGATCCTTATACACTAACTAACTTTAGATTTCAAAGTTTCACGGTATTGTTAATACATGTAAGCGTGAAGCGTTGCAATATTTATACACCTAACATATCTAACGGTATTGTAACTATTTACATATGTACATAATGGAGTAAAAGCGATACAATACGATAACGTTGCAATGTTATTTATTTATACTAAGAAAAAAGATTTGAAAAATCAAACACATTCATTGACACTCCCAAATCTGACTATACAACACTACGAGAATTGAATAGGTAGTAGAATTACATTTTTAAAAGTATTATAGGTACTTATTAGAAACCAATCTTCTCTCTCTATTCCGTCATTAGAACAAAGCGGTAAAAAATGTAAGTGCGAAGGGTTGTCCTCTCGTAGAAAATTTGAATTACGCGCCCTTTTTCTACTAACAAAGTAGGTTTTCCATAGTATATACACGATGATTTTTAATTGGTGATCAGTATCTAGCCGAAATTATACTTATTAGGCTAGGTCTCACGCAATTATCTCATTGTTTAATTAATTAAAAGTTAAAACATAATTAAAACTAATAACTACTAAATACATGGTTATCCTACCTACATGAAGTAACAACGGTACGTCATGTGCCATCGATATGGCGGGAAATTTGACTATATATGACTTTGTTTTGCATATGACAATGACAAAGACAAGTATTGCCATTAAGTTTGTAAAGAGACTCTTAGATACCGATTAGTAGAGTGACAAGGTTTTTAGGATATATTGATCTCAAAATAAAAAATATGTTAAAAAACAAGTTTGTTTCCATGTTATTACGACTTCAACGTGATCTACATCAACTACTGAGCTAGAAAAAAATGTTCCTGATCACCGATTAAAAATCATCGTGTATAACTAAGACTTGGGCAACCCACCCGAGCTAGGTTTGCGATCGGAACCACATTCCTGAACAAAGGAAAATCCATGCAGTGCGAGTAACGCGCGATGGGCGCCTGCGACAACTCTAACCCTCATAAATCTGCGCGAAGGTTGCTCCGTCCAATATTAGGGATTGTATCAGTGTTTTTCTTGCTGTTGTTTAGAGATCTTAGTGTCGGGGTGATTTATTCCGATAGCGGTGGGTAATCTGCTTCGGAAAGTGTTGGCCGGGTTTTGGCGAATAGTGAAAAATAACAATGCTGATATTTTTATCTACTTTCCTAAAGTTTCCTTTGAGTTCTCCAAAGCAAGATTCAATCAACGTAGGAATCTTAAGGTCACGAACTAGTAAGCTTTGCATCAGAGGGTCCTTTTCGTAGGTATATCAACGTTTTCAGTTGATACAACAATACTGTATTCTCTGTATTTTATTTGTTAAAATATTTTCATTTTTAATCCAGTTGTGTATGTTATACAGAACTCCTATGGAATTTATGTCAATTTGAAAGAAAGGCCTTAGCCAGACTGCTCCTTAACGACTTTTCTAAACGAAACGCCTTTGAATGGTCATTGATCTAGAAAGAATCAATTATTAAAGTACTTTTGACAGAGCTTCGAGCAAACAGAAGACAAAGGATTGCATTTGCGGATCATACTACCCACATTGTAACAAGTAACCCCATCCGAGGATAGCTCTTTCGACCCTCTATCCCTCCATTATTACCTGATACCTTTCCCTTCAACGGAAAACACATTTTAATTTTACTCACAACACTTTCTTACAACCCCTGCTGTAACAAATGACAATACTCCCCGTTGTAATAACAACTTTATCTCCTTCACATATGGTTGAAATTCTTTTACCAGATTCTCAAGTAAGGCTTCTCTTCGGTAGCGTTCAGGGGTATATTACTTTACCGATTAAATATAGACCATTCGCGCCGTCTCTTTCTTTAATACGTTTTTCTTATGAATACGAGACATGAAATAAGTAAAAAAATCTTGAAATCGTCTGGGTGTAATTGCATTTCTGTTCTTAACGCTTTTTACACTTGATTTAGATGTGATTTTCTGTAAGTATATTTTTCCTTGTGTAGTTAATTTAGAAACTTTTATAAAATGCTTTAAGGAACCTTATAAAATGATAAATGATTAACTTATAAATTATTTTCGGTGGGTTCGGTAAGAAAGAGTTCAACGCGTTTTGTTGTTGCGTCTGACTTTAAAATCGACTCAAGTATGTTTATAATTTTAAGTACTACAAGAATTTAAGTACAGTCGACTTCAAAGATATGTTTACACTTTTGCACCTTACTTCTTTGTAATGAGGTGAAAAACGTAAACATATCTTTGACGTCGACTGTAACTACCTTTTCTATAAAACGAACAGTATCCATTTTCCGAAAAAAATGCTGTTCTCTTAACTATTTTTTAGGAACCGTATAACTACCCAACTATAGCCCAAAAATTACCAATAGGGTCCAAAATTAACTGAAATATCTTCGTTCATGTGTGACTATTATTTGAATATCGTAGTTCTATGGCAAAACATGTTTATAAATGGAGGAAAAAACTCAGAAAAAAACATTAGAACATTTGTTACTTACTTATGAACTTGTGGACCATAGTGTAGTTATAACTAATAGTACCTACCTACTGGACTATAGTTTAGTGGTTTTACGGAGGTCAAAATCTAAAACTCTCCTCGTTTTAGATTTTGAGCTCTGTAATACCATTAAACTTAATCCGAATGATTTAGTATAAATTAAAAAAAAAACTTATGTCCTTACCGATATTGTTAGAACTGGAGTAATGCATGTTATTGACTTGATAGATGACAAAAAAAAACAATACTATATCCGTATAGTATAACCGTTTTATTTTTATTTCGAAGTACAAAAATACCTATACAAACGAATGCATTTTCCATCAAATTCCACTTTGTAAGGTTTTCTTATAAAATAGAGGACGGTAGCAATTAAACAAAGACGGCAAGTGCCGGAGACAAAGGGCGGGCACGCATGCAGTATGCACGTATGTATAAACGATGTGCATCAGTGCAGTCGGGCTGCATTCCTTACCTCGAGCGCGGACAGCGTGGTATGGACATGTCTTACGCGGTTATCATTATCACAATTAGGTACGTGCTAATTCAAACCAAAGAGAATTTCTAAACTGTCTAGAGGCGGATTGTCAAAGTAAATTTTGTAGTCGACTATTTAATTTGCTCTCAGTTCACTAGATGACCCTAGTAGTTCTAGACCCTAGAACTAAAAGATTGAGAATGCCTTGTGACTATTTGACCCATGTTCTTTCACTGAAATGTGTTAAGTATCATTCGGTGTCGCCATCTACTCGAGCATAGGCCAAAGGTATAACGCCATCTAATCGAGCATATTTTTTTCTTGATTTCTCCGAGGCACGTTTTTTTTCTAATGAATTAATTAATTATTAAGAATTACATACTTACATCTAAATCTAACTAATGTCATTCAGTTAACGCGCATTTCGCTTGTACTTGTCCGTACATGTATTAGCGCGGACGAGACGCACGATAACTAAATAACAATATTCAAATATCATTCTGATAATAGTGTACGTTCGAAATGGTCTGACATACTCTCCTCACTTTCATAAAATAATAAAAATTAAACAGTCCGAGCGTGGGAATCAACCAATATCATTGCTTGAAATCCACATTTCGTTCTCCGCTCCGCTAGATTACAACCAATGCTACACTGAGAAAATGAAATGGCTAGGAATAAATAAGTTTTTGCTGTCTACAACCGAGTGACTTGGCTCGGAGGGAGCCTGCAAAGTTCGTTTTTGAAATCAAAGAAGTCAACTAGGTTAACGTAAGTTGGTAAAATTACGCAAATAAATAACACGCGTTTATATTGACTAAGACATTATTTGAAAATAAATTAGTACTTGGTTAAAACAACCAAGAACCTTTAGCAATAATCGCTTGTTTGTGAATTACAAAGCTTTATTCCGCATTTTAAATAAGTTTTTGTTGTATCCAACTAAAAAAAAATTAACGAAGCCAAATTGGTACTTTGCTAGAGCTTATTTTTTTCCGTGTATTGGTTGATTCCAGTGCGTCTGCTGCTCTCATCTCCGCTCATCTCCGCCACACTAGAAAGGCAGCCATACTCTCTCTCTGCAACGATGACATATCTCCTCGGTCCCAACGTCCCGGCCTCCTCTTAGTTATAGCGCGGTCACTCTCATTCACCCCCCGCTTGCTTCGTTCAAAGCCTACAGCCTGCTCATTACGATCTAACTTTATCAAGTAAAACAGTCCGAGCGAATGTTTCAGTCTGCATCGACGACATGTCCCCCCTTTTCTAACGTGCCGGCCACCTTAGTTATAGCGCGGTCACTCTCTAATTCACTCGCCGCTCTGCCTTCGTTTAAACGAAGCCTACAGCCTGCTCATTACGACTATCTAACTTTAACAATTAAATGTACCTTTCTTCATTCTAATAAATATTTTGTACTTATATTTTTTTTATCAGTTTCATTGCCAATTGCGAACAGGAATAAAAATATATTTTTATGAGTGCAATCGTTTATTTTTTTTTATTTGTCGCCTTTTCTACAAACACGTATTTTACAGTCGACGTCAAAAAAAATATGTTTACACTTTTGCACCTTACTCCTTTGTAAATATGGCAAAAAGTGTAAACATATCTTTGACGTCGACCTAAGTACTTAGGTACTTAAATACTTAGGTACCTACTATTTTTGCCTTTTGGCAATAAATGTACCTATATTTTTCTAAACATGTAAGTATCTAGTTCATTTATCTGTCTGAGGCATCGTTGCTATAAAACAAATCATCAATCAAATTAAGTGCGTTTCTTTATATGTATAAATATAAATTTAGTCAATTTATCGCTATAATACCTACCATTAATTTAATCTTACATAATATTTGTCCCAAACGCCTACAATTAATTTAACCCACGACCGTTTGCCAGACACAAATATCTACTAAAAGGTCGCTACAATATCATGCCTAAGCCGAAAACATGCAATTGATATAAAATAACAATTCAATTTATACGGTGTTGCTAAGTCGTCAGTTCGAAAGCCATATCGCGACCCACTCTGAATCGAACAAAACAAAATAAACGCATATCTCGCAAAAGAACGTTATTACAAAACGGATCATATAACATGTTAATAAGATTCAATTTTGGAGCACACTTAAAAGCGTTCGACGAGCGTGCGAAAGTTATCCCTCGAAATTGTGATTAAAGTCGCCTAATACACACAATAACAGGTCACGCGTCTAACGACACCCATCTATTCAGTCCGGAGTAAAAAGATTATAAGCCAAATTTATTTCTCTTAAGCAAAACTACACCGTATTGTATCAAAATAAAGTTGGAATCAGGTTGAGTAATGTACACGAAACGTTACGTTACGCTTGTGTGCTCTCGTGAAAGCTACACATTTCATTTAGTACAATACAACTCATATTGTACACAACACGTTCATTGCTGTGCTCATAAATGCTCCATGTGTGCGGCGCTTCGTATCAGGATAAACAGGCGCAATTGAAAGTCAACTTTATTGTTATACCAATAAGGTTAATATTTGATTGGTGTAGGAAGATGTATTAACGTAATGAGAACTCGTTTGCAAGTGTGTGCGAGCCACAAGTTGAGCGAAGTATTATCGAAGAATGCGAAGCGTGAATAACTACGTTTAGGGATTGTCAGTATGGTAATTTACTCTAGTTTTGATTACCAATTGGATCGATGAGCTGATTATAATTGAATTTGCATTTTTAATTACTATTTGTGTGCATAATGATTTAATGATTTTAGGTTTTTTTTTTGAGGTGTATATATTAGAAATACAGATTAATAGGGGATAAAAAATTAAAACAAAGTCATATTTACATATTATTATAATTTATTTCAAATGAAACCACATACCCATTGAGGCATATTTTATTATGATGAAAAAATAAATAAAACAGTAATTATGAATTACTGGTTGCTAATAAAAAATATATTATATGTACACAGTAATATTTAAAGTGTATTAAACGTTGACCGTAAAAGCGAAAAGTCAACCGACAAACGTATCAATTACTAAATTGAATTAAACGCTATAAACCGCCGGGCGCGGGCGCCCCGCCACAATAAACGATCTCAGCGCATCGTATTAGCTACTGACAGCCCCGTACGTGTGTGTATCACGCTCGTTACGTTTACGTGACGCTCACACTAAACACCAACTTCAATATGCCATTTAAATATCCCCCCCTCGACTTTATCGCCACGACATAAGGTACACTTCGAGCGCAGCTTTAATGTAGCCGGTTTATAGACTTGCCACCACACCGGGTGGCGAGGGCCGGCAACGTCGCGCCCGATTTGTGACATTTATTTCACCCGCTCGCCAAACGCGCCTGCCAGCGACATCTATCCGCCAACTCGGAACTAAGCCCTCGGCTTCGAGAGCAGGACGGATATACTTGACAATATCACTTTCACGGTCTCGTACTTAAAGTTAAGCGGTTTGCTGTACTGTTTGTTTGTGTCTGTAAACAGCGCGAGGTGTACCGCGCATGAATGAAACGGATGACCGTAGGAAGGAGACGGAGATATGGGAGTAACGGTTGGGTGAGAGGGATGGAGGAGCGCGAAGTGTACATCGTTTATCAGATTACATGCGAAGTATCGCGAGCGTGGCGATGTTTTGACACGCGATAATCACGAGATAATGCGGGCGATCGCTGGGCGTTTAGGTTGATATTGCTTTTTATGGCTGTCAAGTGGCGGGATGACGCAGCCAGGTGACGCCGGCTGCTGTGGCGCGACGCGGCGCGAGCCAGCACAGCTGTTTGCTATGACCACAGAATAAAATAATAGTATTATCATCAGAGCTCGGATAGGGTGAGCTATTTGCCTTATATATGACATAAGACATGTCAAATTATAAGGCAAATAGCTCACCCTATCCGAGCTCTGATTATCATACTATGACTTCATATTATTTATCCAACTACTGGGCAAAGGTCTCTTTACACGCCACTCTTCTAACATTTATGTTATGTAAATTAATTTAACTAGGTACTATTGTAAGTAACTATAATTTTATTTCATCGAGGTATGTATTTTCATGTTTGGTTTAATTAATATTTAGGAGGTTAAAATTATGTAACTTGGAAACACAAATACAAAAACATAAAAAAGCTAAACACAGTCACAAATTCAATGAAAATTGCTGCAGAATGTATAATATTATATATGTACTTACCTACATTCTAAATTTTCAAAATAAATAAAATAAGCACAGAAGAAATGCTATATATAAATAAACTAGGACCCTTTCCCGCGCAATTATTGAGCTAACTACTAGTGCCATCTACCGGCGAGTAGCGACATAATCATAAACAAGACAGTCATGTTACTACTACACTTTAAAATCTATTCACTCCATTCGTTATTTTAATTAATTCGTGTTATTGTAAAACGGCACTGTTTATTTTAAAAACACGTAGAAACTCTATGACATCAATTCTAATGGTTTTTGTATTTTTCTACCAAAAAGTGTTTTCTAGCCGTGTTATTCAAGTATCGGATTTGCTTTGTTAATTTGGGTAATTTTATATGCAAAAGTGTTCTAATCGATGTCGATCACATGCACGAGGACGCTTCGTCTCGTCTATTTTAGTAGTGCGCAAACTGATTTCAACTGTTTATTCAACCTTATATGCCACGCGTACGCTACACTCGAATGTAAACTTAATTGTAAACACTTACAGTACATTTTACGGCCATAAAATAGGGCTTGTTACGAGCTTTTCGAAGTAAGAGGTTGATTTGTTATACCATGACGCAATGTTTTCAAATAACGGGATTTGGGAAAGGTAAACAGATGTCGGCAACATTTAGAGACGTTAAAATTTTAGATTAATTGCTTCGGATTCCTCTTTTTTAAATCTCAGACTCGGTTTGATTTATTCAGAAGTAAAAATTAGATTTATGTCAACGATTTTGTACGGGTATTTGGCGCCGCCTCTTGTTTGACCGCGAGACTGGCAGCGCCATCTAGTTTTTGTACCGGAAAAATGCGTAACATTTAAGCAGGGTGACAATTCCACATTGTTTTCGGACAGTTCCTGACATAACGTATTTATGATTGATCAGTTAAAGACAAACTATCAACATGTTTCTACCCTGAATAATCAAAAATAGTTATTTACGATACAAGTGCGATATTACCTATTCGCACGTGTTTGCTCTTTATTTTATAATATGTACTTATTGAAATACACACTCTTATTTTCAGTGATCGAGGTCTATATAAAATTATAATTGGACAGTTGATTTACATCACATGGGCTGTCAAAAAGATTGTGGAATTGTACTTTAATTGGTAACCGCGAATTCTATTTACCTAGGTACCTATTTATTATAACCTTTGCACATAAAAAAAAACCGTAAAGTGTGCCTCAACAGTTTATAAGTATGAGTACCTATAATACACAATATATGTATGAAAACTATAAGTATCAAAACCTCATTGCTTATTGCGACATTATAATAGTGATGGTCTATTTTAAAACGACGTAATATATAGAGTTCATCTTCATTATAGGCCTTTTCGTCTATATCAGACGATTTATGGTGTAACACCTTTTTTGGTGGCTGAATAGAGTTAGACCAATAAAATCTGCAGCGATTTGGATTTCATAGAAGTTTGACGTTTAAAATAACACTTGCACAGCGTGTGCTATCAAAATCGCTGCAGACTTTTCTTCGTCTAACTCTATCAGCATTAGTATGATTTTTTTTTGTTTTTTTTTTTTATGAATGGGCTTACTCATGGCCACAGACTAGCCGAGGCCTACGATGGAGCGAGCTCGCCCAGAAGGAATGATGATGTAGAGGAATCGTATTATCGTAGTCAATGTAATAATTTTAATATCATACGTATTAAATTTCGAATTTTGCAGCTAAGTATGCCCATTTTACGGTACAAAAGGCGAACTTTCGTACGGTGAATTTGACATTTGTATTGAATTTATTGTAAGTATAAAGTAACTGATTCTCTTGGTTTTATATCAGTAAATGATCAGTTAAATATGTGGCAGGTCTAAAGTCAAGTAGAAACCGTATCATTTAATTTCCTTTATCGTTCTCGGTTTATTCCGATGTGTATCTGTGATCGGACGTTCCCCCGAGCCTGGTAGGAACTTAAAATTCGCAACTTGATTCGACAATATTTGATATTAGGTTCTTGAAGATCATCTCACGCCAACATGAGGCTGCTTACCTCTGAGGCGTAGATGAACGGAGATGAGAGGACTCCTCTCAGAGGAGACGTGTGGGAGTCAACCGATAGCCATAGGTTTAACACATTGAACACCACTAAGTGCTACGGGTTACGCTCGTAGCGCGTAGCCACGGGTTCGCCGTATGTAGCGCGTAGTCGCTACGAACAGTGTACCCGACAGTCGGGTTCTTGGTGTTGAATGTGTTAATGGAGCGGAGCGGAGGAGGGTTCTTTTTGGCTTTATGGAAGCTCAAGTCCGGTCGTGTATGGAGTATTGCAGCCACCTGTGGGATGGCTCAGCTAAATACCAACTCGCCGCTTTGGACTCAGTGGAGCGCAGAGCCAGGAGGATGATTGGCGACAAGAAGCTAACGGCTAAGCTTCAGTCTTTGGCCCATCGGCGGAAAGTCGCCAGCCTGTCGGTATTCTACAGGTTGCACTTCGGGGAGTGTGCCCAAGAGCTACGCGAGCTCATTCCACCGTCCCCATTCTACCATCGGACTTTTAGACGCACGGCCGGTTTCCATCCTTACTTGGTAGATATTCCACCAATTCGCACGAAGCGCTTTGCTTCTACTTTCCTTATGCGCACTGCCAAGGAATGGAATTCCTTGCCGGCGTCTATATTTCCGTGTTCTTATAACCCGGCAACCTTCAAATCAAGAGTGAACAGGCACCTTCTGGGCGAGCTCGCTCCATCGTAGGCCACGTCTACGCCTCGGCTAGTCTGTGGCCATGAGTAAGCCCATTCATAATAAAAAAAAAAATTGACCAAGAGTTGGCACATATCAAACACCATTTGACTTTCTTATCCATGGGGATTTGGAAGAAACTCGGTCTTGTTGAAATTATTCCGGTTTTCTCACGATGTTTTCTTCTGCTGAAGAGCGACAGGTAATCAAATGATATTTAGTATATATTACCTACGTTTCAAGAACTCATCGTGCGAGCTGGAGATTCCGTCGATCGAAGGTGACATTCGTATGACGATTGCAGCGTTATTGGTGCGGCATTACTGAGGGCCTACCACGAACCACGTTTGACGTTTTGCCTCTCTGTCGCACTTGTAAATTCGTATCTAAGTATGACAGGAGGCAACACGTCGAACGTGTTTCGCGGTAGGTGATTTCTTTTTGGTGACGGATTGAACGTTCTAATCGTGACAGTAGCGCTGCTGCAGTCGCCATCCGAGTATCACCATTACCGCTAAAGTGCATGCACTGCGAGTCATCATTCTCTTGCCCTTGTCCCATTCACTTGGGGTCGGTGCAGCATGTCTTTCTCTCTGTCGCCCGTCATTTCATCATTCACTTGCGTTCGTTTCATATCATCTCTCACACAGTCCATCCACCTTTTCCTCGGTTTTCCTCTTCCCGCATTTCCCTCCACATTCATTCGTAATACCTTTCTCGTCACATGACTTTCATCCCTCTGCATCACAGCCCGTACCACGCTAGGCGATTTGCCCTTACTTTTTCTGTGCATGCACTGCGAGTACCAATGTCAAATCAAGCCAAGACTTTAAAAGTTGGAACGCCACTCCGGGCAGGGCGGGTTACTCTGTGCCCACGTCTCGGTCATTTTTCTCGAGTCCCCTCCCCTCTCCCCCGCCCATATTAGGTGGGTTGATTGTCTTTTTCGAAATCATCTCGAAAGTCTCTAGCTGAGTAAAAAGTACAAGCGCTAAGGTAGGTATTTTATAAAGTTAAGATTAAAGAGCCGAAACAGACGGGCTGTATATAAATTGCAACTTATATGTGAACTGCATCTCGATTACGCAGTTTGATGTAGTGTTTTTCCTTTACAAGTCACAGTTGGAATATAGACCGTCTAAAAAGGCTCTTAGGTCTGGGCAGGCGTGGCTCACTCCGCAATTTCGTCGCTTTGCTACAGGTAGCTAAAAGTACATCCGTTCGACCCCAATTTTGGGGTTTGCCGCGTGGCGCTGTCGCCACCTAGCGGCCATATCTGTGCTGATAGTGACAGACGCGTTTTGAGTGAGTCTTCTGTATACCTAGTATTATTATTTATTCTGTGGTCTGGGTTTCTGGAGCAAATTTTCTACACGTTTAACTTTACGTAGCGTACAGCCTCAAATAATAAATAAATAAATATTATAGGACAATTTTACACAAATTGGCTTAGTCCCACAGTAAGCTCAATAAGGCTAATGGAAGCTAAGTTTGAATATGTTTTTTTCTGGCAGGATTGATGCCTTGGATTAAAGTTGAAAGACCCATTTAAAGCACTGGCCTCACTTTGCCATAAAAGTTAGTGTAGAAATTCAAAGAGGCAAGAAAGTCACAAGATTTGCGATATCTTCTTCTTCTTCGTTATATTGTTGACAGAGTGGTCGTAGCCATTATGTAAACTTTTGAGCGACTCGTTTAACGACACGTCGCCATTCCTCCCGTAGAGCTGCTTACCGTGAGCATTCGCTTACCTACTGTGTTGCAATATCACCACTTGTCAAAAACGATATGGACCCAGTATTTCAATATTTACAGTTTACAGAAATCGAGTATTATCTTATTCGCACCATCTTTAATCGCGATCCCTGGTCGCTGGTTGATGATTTATGTTTTAATGTTTTAATATGTAAATGCGTGTAGCATGTTGATATTTCGCTGTAAGGGCTTTATGGCACAATTAAAACTTACATTAACTGATTGGAACCGGGTTCCATCACTAAATGGCTTTTAATGGCTTGATTTTGTGGTTTCAAACGGAGCAGCAATTTGAATTTATTAGTGCTTTTAGTAAGTATGATTTGTTGCTAATGCAAAAAGGAAATTTAAGTTGTAAAATCGATTTTACAAATAAAGCGATACTTACGAACTATCTATCTAACATAACCTGTAGTTGATGTTGGATTTTTACTTATCTGCCAGATATATCAAACCTACCCAAAATGTAGGTATACAATATTATAGTTATTATACAGTCGTGATCAGAAGTGGATCAGAATAAGGTGTTACAAATGTACCCTCTTCTTCATAAGCCTTTACAAGACGTGCACCTGCGCATGCGCAAGACGGCGGGAGTTCGCGAGTTCAAGTATCAAAGCGTAAAAAGATGGAATGTTCAGATATGAGCATTCAGGGTATATGAAGATAGTTTTGAAATTGACTGTAAAAGGCGTGTGAATTTCAAGATTTCCCATTTTATAAGTTTATTAAACCTAAAATTTGCGCGTTTTTGGTGATTTTAACCTGGCAATATGGGATAAAACTATGACAAAATAAATACAGACTCTAGGTCCATAAGTTGCCCAGCGCGCATAAGTTGTTCGCAGAAATCGCACCTATTTTAGATTTAAACTAGTTATTAATTTCTTTTAGTAATATCACTGCATATATCTTGTTTGTAAATATAGTAGATTGTTAACCAAGGGTGGAAAGTGAACCATTGCACCCGAGATATTTTGGCGCTCGAACGAAGGTGAGAAGGTTACTTTTACCCGAGTTAAACACTCTACTTTTCATTTCGACTATGAGGAAAGTTAAACACGAGAAATGTAGATTTATTATTGGTAAGTATAATTCTATAAAACAAATTATTAACAGATATATAGGTAAACCACATAACTATAAGTCACTCGAATCACTTGAAAATGTAAACGGCGCACATTTCAGTCATGCGGAAGCTGATATGAGAGCTTATAATATGGCATATATTGCTGTTAGCCGTTGCTCGAAGTAAAAATATAAAAAAATACTTTTCACCCTAGGGTGGGAAATGCAATTTTCCACCCGGTTATCAGCTTATAAAAGGTAAACTTTCCGAATAGGAGAGATGAAAAATGATTTTTCAATACAAAGATAGATGAGTGTAGATTGCGCCACAAACTATCGATTGCATTTTATGACTCGATAATTTCATCAGACATCGGAACTAGAGCGACGTCTGTTTATTTTATTATTAATAAGCGTAAATCTTCCACTGATTTACTTATATGTGTCGCTAGAACTGTAATTTATTTTTATGTTCATATTGAAATGATAAGTCTATTTAAGGTTATAGCTTTTTTGCTCATAAAGTGTATATAACCGCATTATTTCTCGTATTTACGTTATATATCTAGTAACATTTTGTCCTAACAAATTCATTAGTGAAAAGTACGCCTACATGAAATACTACTCCGCGAACACATTTAAACTAACAATTAAGTAGTTTGACTTGTAATTTATGATAGCTTAACACTCATCCTATACGAAAACTCATCCTAACTAAACCAACTTGCTAGTGGGCTGTTCTAATATCTCTTAAATCCCTTTTCCACAAGTAGGCCGGGGAAAAATTAGTCTTAATAAGTAGTTTTCTATTTTATACTCAACTACCGCTCACATAACACTTACAGTTTATTCTTAGCACCCATAATGAACGCACATGTTTCCCAATAAAAAATAATGCCATAAAACTCGGTTTTCCATGCCATAAACAAGCCATAGTGAACCGTAACCACCCAAGTGACGTTCTTATTAAGTACTGAAATCTGAATACGGCGTGCGTAGACAAGTTCCCAAACTTTAACGCTCCACAGCGTAGCTTAGTTACTCGTTTCTCTCTCTATTACTCTTCCATATTAGTGCGACAGAGACAGTTGCGTTTCGTTCGCTATGGAGCGTTAACGATTGGCATCTTGTCTACGCACCCAGGCATCTGGCCGGTTTTATATCGGTAATAAATCACGGAATATAGAAAAATAACTAGCTGTCTAATTTGGGTCCGACGCGTGCTTATTCTGATATCGATTTTAGTTAATCTCTATTAACTCGGGCTGACAAATACCGTTATGGCAGCTACGACTTTGTTTTTATTAAAGCGAGAACGCGACGCGACATAAAGATAGATAAGATAAAGATAAAAGATAAAAAATTGTTTATTCAAGTAGGCATATTACAATGCGCTTATGAACGTCAAATAAACCTTTACCGGCTCCAACCGTACACCTCTGCACCGAGAAGATTTAAATCCCCCCTCAATTGGAGGAGGGTATCCCAATATGGGACCGGCAACAAAGTCGGCGGGACACATCTTTTCAAAACATTTTTACATCTTATAATTAACATGCATTACGAGTAATTAAGAAAAATACAATTTTAATTACTATAGAATTCATGCAATTATACTCAGTGAGTACATAACTTTATACAAATACGTAGCTCTTTCAGAAAACATATCAAATTCTTACAAAAGGAAAAGAAATAAAATCAATAAAAGAAATGAGAATACATATTATATGAATCTGACTGATTGTTATGAGATGCTTTCATACAATTTGATGTGCTTTTTACCTGAGCTGAGTCACCTTAACTCTACACATAATACAATGCTTTTAATTGCTACTTGTCGTTATTACAGTACATAACATAGCGACACTCGACAGCGAGATTAACAAAGACTGCTGATATTTTTATACACAGGAGCCTAAATGCTGTAGTTTGTTATTTTTCACCTCGTGATATTGTTTACAAACCTTGTATTATTGATGGTCTACTTCAACTTGCCATAGAATATCCCTTTTTTACGAAATTTACCTTAATGATGTTTAAGGTCGCGCTCTGTAGAAGTTTATTAGGTACTTTCGTGTCATGAGTTCTTACTGCATCAAATTGATTGGCATTGTCCCTTGATTCTGGTGAATCTTAACAGTTCTGTTATCCAGAGAACAAACTATTTTATTCCTAAGTTTTCAGGTCAACGTGTTCTAAAAGTTCAATAACGAAGCGTTTGGCTATTATGGAATGCGAGTATAGGGAGAAAAGCATGTTATATGCAGCTATGTATTTCCCATCGCAGTCAACCAGCGTCTGTCAACCAGCATATGTTGGACCTTGAAATCTATAACACCTACTATAAAGTATGATTAACCTTAGATTGGTTCGTAGCTTAGTCATAGGAAAAGCATAGCTTTGTGCGCTTTCAGCGTGATTTGCCTATAGCAAACAATGCATCGAGAGGAAAAATCATAGAACAAATCTCGATTTAAGTCATTCACTTAAATCGAGATTTGTTCTATTTGTACTGAGATAAACTAGGTTACCATGGAATTGTTAGATTAGGTAACTTAGTAAGGCACCATCAGTATGTTTTAGATATTCTACACATTAAAGCTGTGTAGACATGCCCTGATAACCTAGTTCTATTGAGCCAATTTGTGAAAAGTGAAGGTAAAACACGATTCCACCATCAGTCATTCTTCAAAATATCTAAGGACACTAACAGATATCCTACAGGTTTACTGCTTAACTGCATATTTTAAGTGTTTTAGTTTCTTAGGACACATTTAGGCGATGCGAGAACTCGCATGCGAGTTTCATTACATTGCGGTTTTTGATCAGTCGGTTGAATTGGACGTAACCAACAGTCCGCAATGTAACTAAAATCGCATGTGAGTTCACGAGCCGTCTAAATCAGCTCTTATATTCGATATTAATCTGGTAAGTAATTCATCTGCAGAATTACTTCTTAGAGAATTACCACTAACTATAGCAGCTTAATTGCTAATTGTTGACCTGATATTAAGGAGTAACATTCTTAAAGAATATTTAATATATCTAGAAAGGTCGTCATCGTAGTGGTTAGTAACGCTACGTCTTACGTAGGCGAACAACGCGCGAACGCGGCGCGGCGCGGCGCGGCGAAATCAATCCTTTGATGCCCATAGAAGTGTCCTACGTAAGCGATCTCGTTGCGAACGCGGTGCGGCGCGATTTGCACGCGAATGTCAGGCGGCGCGGCGCGGCGCGGCGCGGCGGCGGCCGCTTTCGCCGCGCCGCGCCGCGCCGCGTTCGCGCGTTGTTCGCCTACGTAAGACGTAGCGTAATACTGCCAGGGCCCCTGGAGGTGACATTGCGAGGAGATCAAGGAAGCCGATGAGAATGTCGAAGTGGAGTAGACAAACAAATGTAACTGGGTACCTAAATAAAACGTTAAGATTAAAGACCAGAGTAAGGGCTGATTTAGACGGCGCGCGATCTCGTATGCGATTTTAGTTACATTGCGGACTGTTGGTTACCTACGTCCCATTCAACCGACCGATCAAAACCCGCAATGGTACCTATGAGACTCGCAGGCAAATTCACGCATCGTCTAAATCAGCCCTAAGGCTGCGAAAGCTTCCGATGATGCAATGTCTATTACGGAAGCATTAAGGATGACTCACGTTAGACCGGGCCGTGTCTGGGCCGGAGCTTCCGGCGCATCGTTTTCTATGGAAAGCATCACGTGATCGCCCGTCATGTCATAGAAAAGTAAGCTCCGGAAGCTCCGGCCCGGACACGGCCCGGTTTAACGTGAGTCATCCTTTAAAGTGTATTGCACCTACTGACCCTACTGTGTCCGCTTGCCCTCAGACAGGTCGTACGCCGATTTACAACTGCTGTGCTTACAAATATGCGAAAGGCAAGTTATCGAATAACCAGAAAAAACTTGAAAACCTTTGGAAAATTCCTATTCAAATCGGAATATTTTCTACAGGTCATTTTGACAAACTTCCAAGATCCGTCAATGTATAGATTGTTGGAATAATGTCCGTCGGCGCGTCAGTAGGCATTGTATCGATATACCTAAAAGAAGAATGGAAAATCACAAAGGGTGAATGACTGGAAATTAGATTGATTTCATATTCGGGGTAAACGGGAAACCAGGTTAGTAGTAACCGGGTTGCGGGGCACGGCCCGTTAATGATTATTGAGCATTAACTAATATACGTATCGTGGTATGTATACGTGTCACTTTTATGTGGATACCTAAATATTTTTCTGTTCTCTGTGCGGGAAGCGTCAACTTTCGGGACGCTGCGCTCAACGCAGTTGCCGCTCTCCGACTCCGTCGAACAGAGAAATAGTAGGTCGATCAGATCTGAGACATATCTTACTTTACTGCCCTGGGTCACAGAATAAAATTAAATAATAGTACTAGGAACCGGAACCGAAGACTAACTCTCTAACAAAATGCGTCTGTTATGATCAGCACAGATATTGCCGCTAGGTGGCGACAGCGCCAGCGCCACGCGCGGCTTATGGCAAACCCCAAAATTGGGGTCGAACGGATGTACTTTTAGCTACCTGTAGCAAAGCGACGAAATCGCGGAGTGAGCCACGCCTGCCTGGGTATGTAATATACATATTAAGAATAATGTGTTTAATTTGTTAATTGCAATTAAATTGTAGACAATTTCAAATTCTTAGTAAGCAGATTTGAGCACCTTTCTTTATGATTTACCAATAGTTTATTATGTACGAGCAATTTCGAAGAAATCGACATTTATTTTTGGACCAGATATAGTAAGTATCATATTACGCCCTGAACTTTCACCCCCAGGGTATTAATTACTACAAACGGTATGCGGCAAACAAAGGCTCTAGTCGAACCGAAAAATTGTAAAACACACCTCAGGCATTGTAGTGTGAATAAATTATAAGTGCCGCACCGGTATCCTTGTCCACCATAACCTGAACTGCAGCTCCTCTCCCTGTCCCAATATTTGTTGCCAAGGAAAGGAAAATCGTGAATCTACGAGGGACCTGGTTATGCTGGTTGTTTCGTGACCCACTTACGCCTGTAGCCGTACTCTCGATATTGTTGTACCAGATCTCTACTAGGTTAGTTCTCTAGGATTATTAACTTAGCTTAATACGGAGCAAAGCGCTCTGCTGCTGCGATTACCGATTCTAGAGTTCTACAAGTATTTGATTGGGTTAATGTTAGCAGGTAATCGAGGTGATAAAACATGCAAGTATAATATGTACCTACCTAACAATTTTCAATCATACAAGATATGGAGAAATGAGTGTACATATTAGAAAACTTTAAAAACTTCTGTAAGTTATATGAAATTGGTTAAAATAATAATATAGTTAATCTGATGATGCTGATGATTTAGGTACCTGCCACTAGAAATTAAGGTGGATTGGATAGGATACCTAACTCAACAAATCACCGATACAAGCTTAGGTTCTTGTCATGTGTGAAATAAATAAGAAATATCTTAGCGAAGACAAAGGCTGTAATGCCTTTTGCTCTGAAACTTCTTCCTTTATTCATGCACAGAAAGGAGCTCGCGCTTCGAGTGCAGTGGTCATGGTAGTGAGCTGGTGTGGACACCACACACGGGGATGCTGCGTGCGGTGAAGGCATCATGCTTGACCTGACTTAGTGACATTATAGGGATTGGGAGCATGATCGGTGTCACTGAAGGATCTATACTTACCTTTTTATAATATTCATACCGTTATTTTCAAAATTGTAATTGTCTTTGCAATTCGCATGTGTATTAAAATTTTGAGTGGAAAGGCATAGCTGTATGGTATTTTAATCACAACTAACTAATGACTATACTATGTATTTTCATAAGACATGTTCACGGCAAATCAGAATCGCTAGCATCACCGTCCTATTCTAGTATTCCTTCCAGGAAAATCCGATAGATGGCAATATTGGCGCCGTAGCGAATACGTATCATTAATAAAACATATCTCATTATTGCTACCAGAAAACATGCTTTCATTTTCATTGTTGCCCACACTAAGCTATAATTAAAGTCACTTGACCAACTCAAGGAAACTGGTCCGATGACCCGGGTTTCTTGCTGAATAGATTATGTACGAATAAAGCCAAAGATATCTATACACATTTCGCCTTATGTCAATGGAGTAAAGTGCTAAAATGTATGAATATTTTTGGCGTACCTACGAGTATAACGATGGAGTGAAATTACTCCCGAAGGCTCGGTCCCTTATGTAACTAAGTTGGACGTGATGTTTCCTGGGAATTAAGATGGTCTTGTTTGTATTTATGCCATTTATGGTTAGGTAATGTTTATTAGGTATGATGGTTAGGTGTTGCCAGGATTTATGTTGTATAGAACAGGAAAGGAACATACATTGCAGTGCATACAATGTAGTGCGGAGTGTTCAGTTTTAAACAAAGTTATCCCGTCGCGGCGGGGACAGTAAAGATCACAATACGTCTTGCAGCGATCTTAATTTGAGAAGTTGTCTACCTTTAATCGAGTAATTTAGCATATCAACTGCTTCTATCTAAACAATAATACTTTTAGGTGTCACATTATAAGTATATTACATGCTTCAGTTCATGTGATAAACGCGAAACCTAGTATGAAAAGATTCAGTTAAATAATTCTCAAACCATCAATCCAAGTAAACACAGTTGGCCCAAAATTTTATACATAATTTAGACATTTTTGCTTAGATGGAGTTTGATATAATTATATACCTTAACTAACAAATCTAAACACAACCCCATGCCTGAAGCTTACCGGAATAATTCATTTTTCGTCAAAACCAGACCAACATTTCCACCGGCCGTGACAGCCGAAATTAGGTCCGAAATTACTCAGCGAATTATGGCATTCCTAACTAATGTACAAGTATCCGGAAGTGGCCTAGACGGCGGAATTTGTAAGCACATGTTACTGTGAAATTTATTCCTGCACGATACTACCAGTAGAGGTACCATTGACGATACAGATAAGTGGCCAATCGTAGACCTTATTACAGCGTGATAAAGTCTATGGTTTTTGTTTATTGGTGTCAACTCCCCTCGACAGGTGGCGTGCTTAGACTACTAGCGACGCCAAGCGGGCGGTAGCAGAAGCTTCGCGAGTTGGCGCGGAAAATCTGCCTAGCGCAGCTCTGCGAGGTCACAAAACAGATACTTATCTATTTTGTGGCGAGGTGCTATAATTCGTTTTTTTTAGCATTTCAACTTGTTCAGTTATGTGCCTTATTTCAAGATAACAAGGTATAAAATTGAACGAGCTTAAATTATCTTTACTTTATGTCGTGCTAGAGGTAGAAAACTGTGGTATAATCGTGAAGCGACAAGCGTCAAGAAATATTATTCTGTTGAGAGCAGTCCGCTGGGAGCTCGGTAGTGTGACATCGGATAAACTTAAAGTTTTGCGCAGCTGATACCTCTCCTCTTAAGTTATTGTTGTATTTTTTAAAAGTAATATTCTTTTATGTATGTATGTAAACACTTTATTGTACTTAAGACAGGATTTAGGGACTTTAGGTAAGGTAACTTTAGGTAGGGACTTTCTTTAAAAAGTTAAAAAAGAAATTGAATATTACTACTTACAATAAGTATTCATTCATTCACTTGTACATGGATTAGACTACTTACTCAAAAGGTAACTTAGTTATTTAATTCATAATACATACTATAATATATATATGTTGATTTAAAATAAAGAATAGAATGCGTAGGTACGACATCCGATGCCAAATAATTAACAAGAATGAAGCTTATTGTTTCAACTCACGTTAGGAGTTTTGTCTGCCAAAAATAGCCTACCTCGATCGAATACGATGTACCTATGGTTAAGGCACGGGAACAAAGATTACTTTCCATAGACTCCGCATTATAAGCATTACGAAATCCAGCGCATAGGCATTACTACTACTTTTGTAGTCAATCTTTTAAAATCAATTTTTGTTGATATATAACTATTACGCACTAATCTAAATATTATAATGATATTAAAATTGCCTGCAATTGGACACAGAGGATCTTGACATCACTCCTAGTAAGATGGATTGCGAGTGTTGTCAAAATCTTAATAATTGATTTATTGACCCAAAAAAACACATAATAATAACAGCATAGGTACCTTCAGATCCACAGCGCAGGCTTCGTCATCATACAGATAGCTCATCCACCTCAGATTTCGTCAAAATAAAATGTATACTTTCACATATGTCATCCGCAACACGCATCGTCAATTTTTTTTTTATTGTCAACATTAGATGAAATAGTTGTACCTACTTAAATTGCGAATGTCTCGCTGTCACTGTGAGCAGGCGCGCTGTCATACTTTTAACACTTTATGAACGGGAGAGTGCTTGTGTAGTCTGACAAGTAATTGTAGAAAATTATTGAGGGCTCCACTTCCTACATAGGACGAGTGACGGTTACATAACCGTCAGTTTTTTGACGTAAAATGCTTAGGCATGGCAACAATTTAGTATGGAGATTTTTAGTTCCATTTGATTTAATTTCTACTATTTTATGTCGCACTATAGTTTGCTACTTACGTGGCCAGCGCAAGTCATCTCACATGCTGCATCTAAAAGGTAGTCTGTGCACGGGAAGCAAGTTAGAGCTATTTAGAGAGCACTTAACCTCTTTGTTTATGACAACACAGGACTAATTCCGTATCTACAGTCGGCTGTAACTTGTAACTCATTGGTACTTTTTGGTTGAGCTTGGTTTTTGTTTCCTTTCATTTTACGTCTACGGACGTTCAAATGTTTGTGGGACCACAATGGTACTGATGGTAGGTAATATTTTAAATAAATTAATAAAACAATTAATTTATGGACAAGTGTTTTTAAGTGGACTAGAAGTTTGATAAGCATAAGCTTTATTGAGCTTTTATAAAAGAGTCGTATTAATAACTTTCAGTGGTATCACACATGTAACGTCGGCGTGCAATTCCCATACAAGTTGCAGTCGGGTTTGCAGTCCGTCTGTATCGCCCCTTAAATTACAAGCAAATTTTAACAAACTATGATGACGTTAACAGACGATTCGGTGCAACAGGCAACAGATCATAAGTAGGTATTAAAAAAAAAAACTGATTTTTGCACGTGTGAAAATTTCCGAGTGTGTCTGCGTGAAAGCAGTACATAGTTACTTTTTGATAAGGGGACATCTAGCCAGAGAGCCCTGAGACCCGGCTTAATGCAGGGACTAAGAAAAGTAAGTACCGCGTTACTTAGGAAACCTTCTACCTAAGTAAATAAACGTGTGATTTTCTTCATTCGTACTAACCTATTGGTGTGGTCTCAGTTCTATTTCTAAGTGTTGGGTAAAATCACAGACGAAACGCCAAAACGACTATCCACACGTCTTAGTTGGTCATGGATACGAGTATGTAATGAGAAGGCTTGAAGAGCATATGTGAGCTGGCAAGTCCTTAACATATAATACTGGTCCGAAGAATCGTGACGGACGAAACTCCACATGGTGGCCACTTATTATCCGGTGGACCCCACGCTAGTTTGCCACCGTATTTAAAACTTATAGCTAAGGTTAACTTAAAAATAAAAACTTAAATGACTATCTTAGGTACTAAAGACAAATGCAGAGAGGACCAGTGCCTTATCAGGCCACTGTCCCATCTGCCAGCCACGACGGCCAGGAGACTGTGGCGGCTGTCGCGCACCCTGCGGAGCGTCGCGGCGCAGCGCTTGCGCAGTGTCGCGTGGAATCCGTCCACATGAGCATCAGCAAACATGCCGGACGCACTGCAGTACCGAGGCAGCCGCAACAGTACCCTGAACGCGTCATTATATTGTACGCGCATGGCATTAAAAGCCCTTTGCGTGTATCGAGTCCACAGGCTGCAGGTGTACAGCGATGTACAGAACGCTCGAAATAATGTTATTTTTACTTGCGCTGTACACCGGCTGAACCTGCGAGCTATCATATTGGCCCTCACGGCCAAGGCCCTCCGCTCCCTCTCGATATCAGCGTCATCACGGAAATCGTCGGTTACCAAGTGCCCAAGGTATTTAAAAGAGGTAACCCTTTTCAGTTGCATGCCATTCAAACAAATGGGTGGAATGGTGTGGCAAAAGATCGTGACAAATGGCGTAAAATGAAGGAGGCCTACACCCGAAAGGTAGAAAAAGGCTAAAGAGAGAGAGAGAGAGTCCCATGACCGTATTCTGACATCAGTGGTACCAAGCAACTTCTGTTCGCCATAGCGTCGCCTGGTACGGCTTCTTCACTCAACACTTGCACTAAATAAACAGATAACAGCCATTATAAGTTTCCGTTGTTCGGCTTATAAATGGTACGAAGTTTCAGTTTATCGTAGTTGTGAGGGCGCTTGTATGTTGATTAAAGAAAGTAGAGGATTTTAATGTAATTTTTGAGTTACATAACATCGTTGTTCCCCCATAGCTCATAAATATCATACACACTAATAATATTAGTCTATTACTGTTCGAGAAATGGGCCTCAGAATGTGAAGCCTAATACCAAACTACTTCTTTTTTCTTTGGTTTAACTAATAGTTTAAAAAATTCACCCGCATCTACCTACCTTCATAAATTAGCTCAGTGAGCAAATATAGAGTGTCAGATTTAGTGTCTTAGCATTAAAGTTAGAATCAGACCGTAGATAGCTGACAAGTTACAATACATAACTGTAAACTAATTAGCGACGCATATCAGTCAATCAATTCAATACCAATTACTTAGATGTACTAGACTACGCAAATTGTAGAGGCGATATATGCAAATCGGATGCTTACGCCGAGGAACGCCGTATTACAATTAAAATATGCAAATGACTATATTACCCACTATAGTCCTCTTTCCAGATAAGGTCATGTCATAATTCCGGTACTTACTTGTTATTAAAAGAAATGAAAAAAAGAAGCCCTCAACTCTTTTTTAAGGTATACGAAATATATAATAGATAATTTAAAATCATTCAATAAATAATATAAACTTAAAGGCAATCGGCCACCCGTACTCCTAGCGAGGACCGATTGACCCTCACCAAACCACAGATTATATAATACCAAACAGCAATATAAAAAAAAAGAAATGAAGTGGTCAACATTGAACCAGTGGTACACATAGAATCAACTCTTAATTTTATACTGTAATTTTTAAAATATGCGTGTTACTAGTATTATAGGTTAACATGATGGGTTACAGTTAACAAATAACAATACATCATTAAATGAAACAACAACATTAATTAAAGATATAAAAAAAATGGAAAAATTTAACTCTTTTCAAGATTCTCGTTTTAGTATGTTTATGCAGTAATGCACCTTAATTCCAATTAAAATACCAGACTATACCTATCAAAAAAACGTAATTAGGAGATAGATATATAATACCATCAGTCAATCAATTACCAATGACTTAGATGTACTAGACTGCGCAATTTGCCGTCGAGACGATGTATGCAAATCGGGTGCTTACAACGCATTCGCACGAAGCAGCATTACAATTAAAATATGCAAATCACAATATTACCCACTACTTTTCATTCCGGCTCCATGGAGTTCCAATCGGGGGATGGATGCAAACCAGTTGCACCCTCGATGACACCGGGAAATATGGACCGGGGGCCTCAAGTCTACTAAACTTCACATCTATTTTTGTGTCTATGAGAATCCGTCCCTATCTAACTTAGACGAGATCAGAAGTGTAAGAGTAGGACAGTATATGTGAAATATATTATAGAAAGTTTCTTGCTGAGTACCTACAGGCAGGGTTGGCGACACAATGGCAATTTGCATGTTTATAAATACGTTCACTTTTCTGTATTGCTAGTTATTATACTGACCTTCTTGTCTAGGATATAATATGTAAATATAGAACACTGTAAAAATGCGTTCTACTCGGAATTACTTAAAATTTTACTGCTTAGGACAATTACTGATTGCTGTTAAAGCTTTTTCAAAGTTAAAAAGTTTTTATTGCATTATTACATATCCAAGATTTAACTTTTGTGAAAAAACATATTATAAACGATTTAAAAATATATATATAGTAACAGCACCAGTCATGGGACATTTAAGAGGAAATTTGGAGTATTTATGATATTTCCCTTATAAATGTAAATGGTCTACCGCTTAGCGCGTTAAAAGATGAAAGTCCTATCCGTCTTTCATGTTTTAGGCGTGTTGTATCAAAGATACTGCAAGGAGTTTCCACATACTTAACAAATTAAAACTATGTTTTTTTTCTCCAGTCATGGACACCAAAGCTCCAGTAATGGGCCCCCGGTAATGGACGTGGATCCAGTAATGGGCCCCCTATAATGGACATTGCTCTATCAGTATAAAATATTGAAATGGGGAATAAGTTATGGCAAAAAAATCATCTTTTGGTATAAGCTTTTATTGCTGAATGTATTTTTCTTTCCACAGCCAATTATTATTGTATTAGATCCATCGAGACATTTCTAATGGACCCAAACAAAATTAGTTAGGGTTTATTGCGATAAAGTTCCCATGGCCACCTCCTGTCTCCATCATCAGATCAGGTCCATGTTATCATAATATTGCATTATCATCCGATTTGCATACTTAATTACGTACTTACACAAAATTTCAACTGAATCGGAAATCGAAAAGTGGATCAAATTCAGCTACCAAAATTTGACACACTAACTAACTGGGCAAGTTAAATAAAAGTTTGGAAAAACGATATTAATTTATGCGTAGTCCGAGAATACCTCCTGGTTGACATATTTCGTAACTACATTTTACTTCTGTATTGTTTAAAAACATGATATTATGGCATGGCAAGCATCATTATGTCAATTGTCCCATCATAGGAGGTATGTAGTTTTACAGCTCCTATAATGGGATTGGGCCAAATACTACTATTTTTTTACATCTGTGGAGTCATAACATAGTGTGTTGTATACCTTTATCTCATGATAAATGCAATTAAAAAAACACATTCCTGTTTTCATCAAGTATTAATTAATTAAAATTTAATAAATTAACTCACCTCTCTTAGCGAAGTTGTTAAGAATTCGTAGTGGTATTTTTTTTCAGTGACACGACAACTTTTAGGTTGACGCCAATTTCTTAAAAGATAACCGAATTTAATAAAAATTGAAACATAAACAGCTCTAGGACTCTTATTTATGATAAAAATATATCCAGTGTTTATAAACTACTTTTAGATACTTATTTTAGAGGAATTGTGGTTTTTTGTCCCATTACTGGTTCCACGTCCATTATAGGGTCCACTACTATATTCCATTCGAATTTGTGCTGATACATTTGCGTAACCATGAATAAATTATATTTAACACAAAATTACAGGCACGTGTTACAACCGTCAGCGTTACATAACAAGAGTAAAATACTCACTCTACTCTACTCTTACTCTATTAGAGTAAGATACTCATATAATTACTATGTATTTATTTTACAACTGACCCGATTTTACAAAGTGTAAAATTCCCCATAAGTCTGTTATTACAGTAGTGTGTATGTTTTATTGTCCACCCTACCCAGACTTAATTGCCGTAACGAAGGGCCGATGATTCGTTCATTTACTGCGATTGAGGCCCGCGGGCGCGAGGGTCACTAGTTTTAACTAACTACTGTTGTGTTTGACGCTTTTATTTAGTTTCTCTCTGTCAATTTATATGACAAAGCGGATGAGACGGACGGGATTTTGTTTTGTCGTTCGGTCTGGCAACATAGCAACCACACCTAGGGGAGTCCGGGAAATAGGTGTTTATTTTATGTACACACCAATATCACCTGTTTTAATTTGGAAATGACATATGCATACTGAACTGCCGATAGAAAGTGTCAAAAATTGAAAAATTTCAACGTGCAAAATTTTCGGAAATGCTGATATTTTTGTATGCTGGGAATCTAAATTTTCCATTTCCATAATGAAATTCATTATTTCTTGATTTCCTGAGAAATTTCTGGAGAACTTTTCCAACATTTTGGATACTTCTGTACACATGCATTCAAAAAAATAAATATTTAGATTTTTTCAAGTTTCCCAGCTGGGAAAGTCTCCTAGACTACTATCAATTCGATTTGTTTTAATTTTATACCTCAATCTAAGGTCATCATTTGCTAAAAATCAAACACTCAGCTCCTCAATTAGAAAGGTTAAGCGAGACACTCAAATTAATCCAAACCCTATACGGCAGGGGTGCGTAAACGTGGGCTCAGCTCGGAGGCGGCACATTTACATACATATTAATTTACTGGCAACACGGGCCCGTTCGCAATCTGTGTAATTTCGGGTGTTTAGTTGTGCTATGTTGTCGACCACTGTGATAGCTCTATCTGGAGAGAGATGTTACTTATACGCACAGTTATGTCAATTATTATGAACGTGATCTTTTATATTTTAGCTGCGATTATTAAGTATTGCAAAACCTGCAGATATATTAGTTAGGCATATAACAGTGACAAAATAAATTAATTTTGGATGGGAGCGATTTGATACTCGTATTATGAAATATACAGTGATACTGTTTCAGACAAAGGCTCTTTAGCAACTGAAGTGTTATCACAATAATGTGATATCACGTAATTTTTCATACGCTTTCAATAACTAACATTTCGTGACAGTTCACCGGTGATATCCCCACTTCTCACAAAAGTGGCAGTTTTGTTGCCACATCAAGAACTATACCTAATAATGAAGCTAAATTCATGTTCTTCATTCTACAAGCGCACTTCTAGAAAGTTTTGTAGATACCACTATCTATCACTATCGACATGTATTTAAACCATAATTAAACTTAACTAGGTAACTTATATGTACAAGTGTTTGTTACTGCACAGCCAGGCCGTGAGCTACGTTCCTCCCGAAAACTAACTCTGTCAGTTCCATTGTATCGCTCCGGATCCATGACCAACTCCTTTACCATGCATGCGATTCGTCTTTGGAATTCCCTCCCTCTCGAGATAAGGCAAAGTCAGACCAAAACTTTGTTTAAAATCAAGTTGCGCAGACATCTTTTAGAAAAGTCTCTTAGCTAAGTCTCATAAAAATCTGAAAGCAGGTATATATATATATATATATATTATATTATATTATATGTACCCATATGTATGTTAGTATATTATGTATGTATAAGTAAGTATATTATAGCAATATATATATTTGAAATTGTATGTTGTTCAACATAAAAATGTATACTTAATAGTTAATTTTTCGTACTTTTAATTTTTCTTGCACCTATTACTACTTGTTCTCTGTTTGGCCCAAAGGTTAACTGGTAGAGAATGCCTTCTGGCATTAAGTTCGCCTTTTGTACAATTTTTACTGTGCAATAAAGTTTAAAAAAAAAAAAAAAGTGTGAGACTGTCAAAAAATCAACTACACTTGTACAAATAATGTACACTCACTCAACACGCCGGCTATTCCATTACGCGCTGATGGATTTAACTGCGCTCGTCATCGCATGGAGATGCAGCCCCCAAATAATAATGGAAACATAATTCGATTGGCCCCCGTCTGCCCACGATTCGGATAACACTACGGATCCAGGGCCGCTGGATGTGGTATCGGTTAATAATGCTCCAAATCCTGATTTGATTTAACTGGGATTAAGCAAACAGTGGGCCAAACATTTAGAATAGACCTAAATTAGTGTAAAGAACGAAGTATTTTCATTCTAAACAGCCGACAGGTTAGGTCCCAAAAATGCTCTTTGTTGACGTAAAATACCGGTCTGATAGCCTGATATGTCTTTGCCGTCAACTCAGTGCGTTTTCGGGACCTGCCAACCTTTACCTATCCTCGAGGACTACATACCGTTAAGTTTATAACAGGTGAGCGAGTTGTGTAGTCCCAATTATTTTCCCTTGCTGTCTGTAATTCTGGCCCGCTTACACTACGGCTCTCATTCAATAAAATGCACATGCATCAAGTTTTGAAACTCACATACGGCTATATATAAGTACCAAGGCCGTTAATTCAGGAGCAGCGCGGCAGAAATTGGTTCTGACTGGCGCCCAACGTGGGGCCATGCCGTACTTGAAACGTTTTCTACAATCGTTTGCAGAAAACAAAACGAAACGCTGTTGTCTCTCTATCACTCTTTCATATTAGTGCGATAGAGACAGCGTTTCGTTTCATTTCTTTGCAACCGTATAGTCATATTGGTTAGGCCCCTTGTCCAGGTCTAAATCAGTTATGTCTCTTTAAAAATATTAAACAAATATAGTGCCTTTCAATATGAATAAAATTACATTTGTCATATACTAAAGATATTATAGTACTAAAGCACTTATTGCCACATTCTCTCCCCTCATGTCCCATCTATCTCTTCCAGTATAATTTATGTTTTATCCCTCGGCCAACACATTTCGTACAGATTACACCGCGTTGTAAATAAATTAGTCGGCCGCTATATGGGCGGAAGCTAACAAATGAATTGAAAAAGTAATCGATAACCGGGTTTTATCTATATTCGTGCCAGTCTTCTGATAATAGTGCAGCAAAGTTATTATAATGTGACTGTAATTGTATAATTTGTAAGTTCATTTGTTCACCGTAGGTATATTTATTCTTAGAAATATCAATTCTGTGAGTGTTTTTTAACAGAATTGCAAGACCCGCTCAATCTATTTGTAGTAGGTACGTATTTTGATTTTAATTCTGTATGTTTGTATATCTATTGAATTTAAACGTAAAACGAGTAGCAATTTAAGTATAGATCCTCAAGGAAAGCCTTTGTTCAGCAATCGGAGTTTTAAGGCTGATAAAAACGCTTCAAAACGATGATTTATGAAGGATAAGTATTTAAAATTTCAAATGGATATAATTTTCCAATATTGTAATTCTACAGTACTAATTAGTTATTTATATCTTTGTACCATCCTTGTTTACATAAACACATCTCTGATCGATAATGCATCACGGCATGTAGTTGCAGGTACATATTACAATTACGCCCAAAGCAGATTTCCCTAATATTGTTTGCGGATTATGTGTTACCTATGTCCAATAGCAGTTTACTTTATAATCATCGTATCTTCTCACCTGCGTGGTTGGGATAAACAACTTTACTGCACATGAAATAAGAATTATATTTTAAAAAACTTGAAATTCGATTGCGATTTTGATCAGGGAAGCATTTGCAATAGACTCCAATTACTCGAGGCTATTCGATGCATGCATTACGATATTAATATGGGTAATTAATGTTTGGAAGTCATAGTGTTAATGGTAGCCATAATCTGATTATGATTTGTATAAAATATTTATTACATTTATTTAATAAATCCTGTGAATTATATTTTAATACAAGAAATCGTATTAGTTTTAAAGTGTTTTGGTAATTTCCTCCAACAGTATTTCCATTTCACTATGTCTTCGGCTTCCACTTGGGCTCATATTGTTGCACTAATCATAAAGTCTGTGAAGGCGTTTAACTCGTCCATCTCCCTCAATAAATATTCATTCATATTTATTACTTAAAAACATAATTTCGGAATCATAGTGTGACATATGACACTCACAACAGAAGGACCTGGGGGTGTATTCGAGAACGGACATTTGACGTATCAGGGGGATATCCAGTTGATGCGGATAAATCATGACTTGTGGAATCGCGTACAATCACCACCTGTCAGTGAACTCTATCCACACTAGAGGTGGGGGTGTTGTACTGAAATAGTTTTTGGGACAGGTTTTTCTTAATGGACGACTTTTTGTTTGTCGAGTATTTAAAAGCACGGACTCTATTTTTCGAAATATAACAAATATGAAGTTGCCAACACCTCGTACCTCCATTCTTATCTTTACTTTAAGTAAAATATTTTTTTGTTAACAGACAGTCATCTGGGTGTCTGTTGGATCAAAAAATAATGGAAATAATTTTTACATTGTTAATATGTCATTTGATTAATGGCCTTGACTCAAAACGTCACGATACGTCAGATCCCTACTAATGAAAAGTCGATATTTGCATAAATAACCCTTATTTGTAAGTCGCTTAAGTACGGTAAACACGTAAATTGCCTATTTGGGGTGGTACACGTAAAACTGGTAGAGTCTGTGCGGAAAGAGAAGAGTCGTGGGATTTGGGGGCGCGCCAGTGCTATTTTATGGTTTTTGCTATGCTGACAACACTGGTCACGTGATTATAGTACGACACTAAAGGTCATGATACTTGTATCCCTTTTGTTCCGGTTTTTTACCACGGCTTACTAAACGGAGCCTGGTGGTGGTGTCGGCTCGTCAAATCAATCCTCTGATTTAGCGCAGGCACTAGTTTTCTTTTTAAAACAAACTCTTGTTTTTATGTCTCAAAAGTGACAGTGCGATTGACAAAACTGCTAAAACTAGTTAAGAATCTGCCCAATACAAGTGTAATTTTAGTACCAAACAAGATAGAGTCTCATTTTTGTACTACCTAATCTGTGCAGTCCAACAGTTATTTTAATACAAAACCGGGTAGATCGGGTAGAAATTGGGCATTAGAACTGTAATTTTACTATCTGGGATATATTTCACCCATTGTAAACTTGACTTGTAATGTATGTGTACATTATTCATAATAAATATGAATATGAATAAAAATAGTGCATAAGTAGGTAGGCCTTATTGGGATATGTCCGGTTCTCTCATCTCACGATATTTTACTTCGCCGAAAAGTCTGCTAAATATGAAATACTTATAATTTCGTAACTAACAGAACCTAGTAAACGAACTTACAAATAAAGAAATATTTTTATGAAAAAGTTTTATTCTTTGTAATCGAAGTCTGAATTAAAATATTCAATGTCACTTATGTTTGAGCTAGCTTCAGAACAACCAGGGACTGATGTGAGGAACTGGATGTGCTTTAATCCGGCACGTAGATTACGAATTCTTGCATATCACCTACTTAGCGGTCTTTTATTCGAGATACCGTAGGTACTTTTACACAATCCTGAAAAAAAAATACATATAAATATGCATAAAATGGTAAGTATCAAGACTATTTGTCAGTTATTTTAAAAATCATGAATGACCTGCATATTTATGAAAATTAATATATTTTGAATGAATATACTTACCGATTATGAACCGGAGACAAGTTACTTAGGGGGCTTATTAAATAGGTAATTATTTAATATTAAATACAACATCAATACCCTCGAATAGCGGAAACACGTTCCGCGACTTTTTGTAAGTCGATAGTCGGCTTTTAGCCGTTTTCTTCCCCCTCACAAAACCGAACAATGTTAAATATAATTTTTCTTGTGGTTTTATGTACGGTTTCATCGTGTTATGAAAATATTTTATACATAAAACTTGCGGTTTTTGTTAATAAAGATATACAATGACAAAAGTTTGTTTACTTTTTACAAGACAGGTGTCAAAGGTTTGATTGCCATATAAAATTTAAAATGTTAGTTCCCGTTTCTGCCACGACTCTTCTCTTTCCGCACAGACTCTATTTTCATGGAAACGTACTTTTGGTACGCATTTTGCCAACGTGTCCCAGCTCTAGTTAGGATCACAATGTATCGCAAGTTGTTACATTTGACAACTTGTGATCGTAACTGTCAATGAAACTAGACTTTTTTGTCGATGGGTATGGCTGCCATATTTGGATTTATGACATTCAAAAGGGGATCCTACGGCATAGAGTAAACTGCATGCTCATTTTTCTACAATACTTTGATTCTTCTACTGGACGCAAGATGGAGTTAGCAGTCAAATTTCGATCTTGGCGTTATAAAAATAAACCGCAAGAACATGACATGCAGTTGCGTGGGTGTAGATCTATCATGAAACGAACATGTGACAATTGTCTATGATTAAAAACATAATTGACAAATAACATAAAGCAAATTTACATATACTTACTTCAAAATGGCAAAAAGAAAACAGATTTATTATAAACATACTTACAAATCATATAGGTAAAAAGGCCCGGCTATTAACAATTAACTTGTTGTAATGTAACTATCTTAACCAATTACTTTTCTGTGAAGTAAAATATCATGAGGAAGATGGAGTAGCCACAATAAGGTACTATATATTTTTCCCCTCTGGGTTAGATGGCAGGGAGAGATAGTGAAGAATGCGGCAAAATAAGAACTTATTGTGATGTTAGACTACTTTTCTTTTATAAAATTTTAAGTTCTCACAACAGCAAGCTAAAAGCCCTAAGCCATGAGCCAGGGTATGTTAGGTGCATGATTAGGGGCTAATGGGCTCTGGAAAACCGGTCAGTTCCTTTAATTAATAAATTCGGGTAAAATTCGTAAGAACTAGTGCCTGTGCCATTCTCTATACATTGGACGCTATGCCTAATTAGTTGTTATTAATGTTGAATTTTCAATGGCATATAAGACACCGGTCGTATACCGACTTAGAAATTTGGATTTTATCAGTTTGAATGAATAGCAAACTGGAGAGTTTTAGATTAATTTAAAACTTATTATTTTAGGTATTTTTTGAGGAAAGGTCTTTCACAGACATTGACAGAAAATCGGGAAAACCCGGCCAGATGCGTCAGACCACGCAAAATGGAGGATTCCATGCCTACTTCTACCATGTATAGGTATCCATAATTATGTCATTAAAATACCGTTTCTTCGCAGCACTACACTTCAGTCCTTTTATTAGAAAAGTAATATGTTTAGGTAGGTACCTATATGTAAGTAATTTTGTTTTGTGAAACTTATTTTGTGTTACGAGACTTACGAGTTACTTTAACTACCTACTCGTATTTTGCCACCTTAGTAGCCTCGAATTGGTTGTTATTTGTGGCTTTCCGTAAAATAAGGGTACGTCTTTATGCTTCAAATGCAATAAGGACATTTCATCTGAAATTCGAATAGAAATTGGAAATTCCAGAAGCCACATTTTTACAAGCTTTTATGTAGTTTCACTTTCACTTGCCCCGTTGTCTGTTTGTAACAATTAAATCTAAAGACCCACTTCCCGGGTGTTCAATTAAGCTGAAAATTTGCATACATAAGTAATCAAGTTTTCACATCAGATGTTTCGAATACGTATAGTTTTTTCAAAGGTTGTCTCCTTTCAATCATAGACAGAGATTCAGACAATCATTCAATCTTTGTCTTATACTTTACACTAGTACTAGCACCCAAAAGAAAAGGACGACTATAGTTTTCCCGGTTATTACTGACTGACAAATTAGTTTGACCAACTATATAACATTGATGGATCAAGGCGGTTTGTTTACAGCCTGCCGCGAAACCCGAAAAGCGAAATTTCTTTATCTGCCACTCTATCGCTCGGATATGCAAGAGTGATAGAGTGGTAGGTAGTTAACGAAATTTGGAATTTCGTGTTTCACGGTAGGCCCTTTGTTTGTGGTAATTTTTCCGAAAATACGAATAGAAGTACGCACGATAAACGCCAAAAAGTTGGTATTTAAATATTTATCATTTTATTTAAATCGTCGTCCGTGGTTCTTGCTTGTGTGAGTTATAAGAGATAAGAGATCTTTATTTGCACACCATAGTACAGATGTTATATACATGGACCCTGGAAAGGGTGTAGCAAAATTGGTGGTTAACAATTTAGTTCATTTAGTTATATAGTTAACAATAGTTTTGGTTATTATTACTACTGACTTATACTTAGGTTCGATATTATAATACTCATATATACATTAATAGATGGTCAAGCAAATCTTGTCAGTTAAAAAAGGCGCGAAATTCAAATTTTCTATGAGACGATATCCCTTCGCGCCTACGTTTTTCAAATTTGCCGCCTTTTTCTACTGACAAAATCTGCTTGACCGACTATAAATGTCACTGTGCCTTCACCTGCGGACTCAACCTTCACGTTATATTTTTTTTAATATTTACGCTGTCATAGTAACGGAAATAATAAACACGATACGTCAATCGAAGTGAAGAAATTTATATCCAATAAAAAAATGCAAAATCATATTATCGCATAGAAACGATTTACCGATTATACAAGTTACATTTAAAAAAAGATGATTATCTTGGAAAGGATACACAGGTGAACAAAGTTAAAGTTAAATAGTTAATTCAGGGCTTGTCTGGCACACGCATGCTGCACCTACCACGACCACAGCCCGGCCGTCTCCTACTGCTAATTAAGTTTTACTAGTGCACAATATTTCATGGTCATCATCTCGGATTTAAGACTTTAGCTCAGATTTGTGGCGAATGGGGCGTACATCCACTTTGGTGGACACGTTCAGAAAAAGGAAAATATTATACAACGTTATGTAAAGAGCTTTATTTTCATATGACCCAAGACTTTTTCGAAGATTTCAGAAACCAATATCCAGCAAGCACCGTTTGGCTCTCTGCTTGAAAGATATGGAAATACAATGCACGTACCTACAATACCTACATATAAATATATGTAATCGTGTGCCGAAGCATATTATTAAGAGGCAAGGGGATGTCCAGTTCTCCATACAAACGTAGTCGCAATTTTCCTCTCTGGATAATATTGATATTATGGAATATGGAATATCAACAAACTAGTGCTCAATGCATTCTACAAATTTAGATTTCAGCTTTTCAGGTTTTGGCATTATTTTCTTCCATCAATCTCACGTTCTTCAGTGTTCATGTGTACAGATTTGTTCAGTTTCAGCACAAATTATAGTTACTTTATAGTTTCAGGAACGCGTGAAAAACGAAAGTTTAAAAGAGAATAAATTTCCGATGGCTGTGGGAATGTATAACAACATTTTAAAGTATCGATATAAGATAATCATCTATAAACTGTTTTCGGCCATAGCGAATACGTTTACCACTAAGAATGTCTCAAAGTAAAAAAAAGAAGTAAGTAAATATTAACTATTAAGCTCATAAGTATACTAAGGTAGAATTGTCTAACAGTTACAAAAAATAAACTATATACTCGTACATACTTACTTACTTTCTTCTTGGGAATAATAATTTTTGATCAATAATAGGTAGTTGAAATATACCAAGCACTGTAAGGTTCCGTAGCTATAATTGCAAAAACGGAACCCTTAAAGTTTCGTCATGCTTGTCCGTCTATCTGTCCATATGCCACAGCAATTTTACTCAAAAACTATATTATAATGAAATTTGGAAAGTAGGTATTTTTAATTTTGTAAACCACTACTTACTTTGTAATTTTACATGTATATAAGATGTATGGTTATTGGTGCAATAAAGAATATTTACTTACTTACTTACTCGTAGGTTAGAATTTCAACCGGTTGGCGGTGGTGAACCGATTTGGAATTTTTTTTGAAAGTATAGGTATATGTAGTTCCAAGTTGGTCCCGTTTTTATCAAATCCCATTCTAATGATGGGTCTATCCGAACTCCTGGAATCTTATAAGTAGGCATACATACCTATAGCGATTTTTGTGTTTTCATCAATAAAGTAAGTATTTACGTTCAGAAAAAGTGACATTTAGTGAAGTGGATCTGCTCATAGGAGGTTTGTTTTTAGGGTTCCATACCTCAAAAGGAAAAAAAACGGAGCCCTTGTAGGATCACTCGTGCGTCTGTCTGTCTGTCCGTCTGTCACAGCCTATTTTATCTGAAACTACTGCACCAATTAAGTTGAAATTTGGTGCACATATGTAAATTAGTAGTAGTTTTTTTTATAATTTTAAAATACATTTATTCGAAGTTATTTAAGAAAATAAAGCCTTAAAGTTACTTATCTCCGAAACTACTAAGTCTAAAATTTTGAAATACACAAAATAGTTCTTCACTTGTAGATGACAGGAAAACCTATTAGAAATGTGCAGTCAAGCGTGAGTCGGACTTATGTACGGAACCCTAGAAACGCGAGTCCGACTCGCACTTGGCCGGTTTTTTTAAATTACGTGTAGGTATGTTAGTAAGTAGATTTTTTGGTACTAGAAATAATATTAGTATATATATAGGTATACATACTTACCTTAATAGTTTTTCTTTCACCTATGTAAGTAATATGTAAAAGGGACCGAAATATGTAATAAAAGGTGTAAAGTAAATACGAGTATTACTATACGATATGTCCAAACAAAGAGCGCTATGATAAGTACAAGTTATTTTTTTAGGTCCCGTACCTCAAAAGGAAAAATCGGGACCCTTTAAGGATCAATTCGTTATCCGTCCGTCTATCCGTCTGTCCGTATGTCTGTCTATCCGTCCGTCCGTCTGTCTGTCTGTCAAGTCAAGGCCCTTTATCTCGGGAACGGGTGTAGGTATCGAGTTGAAGAGGAATAAAGTTAATACGATTATTACTTACTATAAAGTACTCGTATGTCTAAAGAAAGAACGCTATGATAAGCAGAAAGTAATTCTTTAGGTTTCCGTACTTCATAAGGAAAAAACAGGACACTTTTAGGATCACTTTATTGTCCGTCTGTCCGTCCGTCCGTCCGTCTGTCCGTCTATCCGTCTGTGCATCCGTCCGTCTGTCCATCTTTCTACCTATCTCTGTGAATGATCATTCCGTAAGAATTTATTCCTAACTCGTCTAATCTTACAGACATAATACATTTAAATTTGTTGTTGAATCATATGATGATCAAGCATTCAGATTAAATAAAATGAGTGATATTTAATGAAGTGGAACTGCTGATGAAGACCAGCTGGAACACCCTAACGACGCGTATTTCACGTTTGGCAATACCTATGTCTTCTTCGTTATGTTTAATCTGCAAGTTATTTTTAAGCATCATTTTAGTCGAGACCTATTTCTGGTGATGGGTTCCAGAAAGAATAGACGAAACTTTTCAAATCTTTTATATATATATAGGTACTTATAGTATATTTTTACATTTGCATTTAAACAGTGCTATTTGGTGAATGGAACTTTTTCATGAAGACCAGAAAGTAACTTCTCCATGACAAGTATTTAATAGGTGTTTCGGCTTAGGCTTTTAAGGGTCTCCCCAAATATATCGACGCGCATTCAGCAAAAGCCGATAGGAAAAAGCTTTATGTCCGCGCAATAAGAGCGAAAAAGTCGTCGTTCGGCTCGGCTCGCATCGGCCGGCCGACGCGTCGTCGGCTTCTTCGCTCTTATTGCGTGGAAATAAAGCTTTTTCCTATCGGCTTTTGCCGAATGCGCGTCGATATATTTGGGGAGACCCTAATTATTTATACCCTCCTGGGCGGAAGAGAGGGAGGAAGATAACTGACCAGATTCCACACGGGCAAAGCCTTGACCACAGCGAGTATAGAATCACTCCACCTTATAAAACCAAGTCCCCCGCCGCGCTGTTTGTGTGTATGTATGTTCGCGATAGACCCAAAAACTACAGATCGGATTTTCATGCGGTTTTCATCTATCAACAGAGTGATTCTTGAGGAAGATTTAGGTGTATAATCTGTTAAGGTTTTGTGTAACCCGTGCGAAGCCGGGGCGGGTCGCGGGGTTGGTACTAACCAATATGGCGTAGTGGTATCGTCTTGGGTCGTCCTATTCGTTTTTCGCCAAGTTCTTAAATTAGTCCTATTCTGCTTTCGTCACGCATTCTACACTGAAAGCCACCGACGATTGTGACGAATGTAGAATGGGTGACGAAAGCAGAATAGGACTAATTTAAGAATTTGACGAAAAACGAATGGGACAACCCAAGACGATACCGGCGTAGTTGGTGTTCATTATACGTAGGTTTAGGAATTTGTCGCTTTTTTCAAATTTAATTTCCAAAATATCGATCCTAGAAGAAAAATTGAGAGGGCCAAACTTGTAGAGAATCAAATTTCCTACAATTTTTGTCCTCACGGTTTTACTGTAAAATCAAAAATGCCCGAGTTATTCAAGAAAAACCGTTTTTCGAATAAACACAGAAGCCTGATTCAGTCTTCTGTGTTTATTCGAAACCCAGTTCTGATGATGGGATCCATGAGGAATCGAGGGAACTCCTCAAATCTTAAAGGCATACATATAGTGATTTTTGGGTTTTTATCAACAAATCAAGGATATACACCCAAAAAAGTGACATTTGATGAAGTGGAACTGCTGATGATGATCAGAACGGAACTCTTTAACGACGCATAGTTCACGGTTGGCGATTTGTCCTCTTCGTTATGTTTGTTAAGCAAGTTAAGTTTTTAAGCCACATTTTTGTCAAGCTCGAGTTCTGATGATGGGATCCATGAGGAATCAAGGGAACTCCTCAAATCTTAAAGGCATGCGTATAGAGATTTTTGTATTTACATCAGAAAATCAAGCATTTTCATTAAAAACTGTTGCATTTGATGAAGTGGAACTGCTGATGATGATCAGAACAGAACTCTTCAACGACGCATAGTTCACGGTTGGCGATTTGTCCTCGTCGTTATGTTTGTTAAGCAAGTTAAGTTTTTAAGCCACATTTTTGTCAAGCTCGAGTTCTGATGCTGGGATCCATGAGGAATCAAGGGAACTCCTCAAATCTTAAAGGCATACGTATAGAGATTTTTGTATTTACATTAGAGAATCAAGCATTTTCATTAAAAAGTGTTGCATTTGATGAAGTGGAACTGCTGATGATGATCAGAACAGAACTCTTCAACGACGCATAGTTCACGTTTGGCGATTTTTCCTTTTCGTTATGTTCGTTAAGCAAGTTAAGTTTTTAAGCCACATTTTTGTCAAGCTCGAGTTCTGATGATGGGATCCATAAGGAATCGAGGGAACTCCTCAAATATTAAAGGCATACGTATAGATTTTTTTGTATTTTCATCATAAAATCAAGCATTTACATTAAAAACTGTCGCATTTGATGAAGTGGAACTGCTGATGATGACCAGAACAGAACTCTTCAATGACGCATGGTACACGTTTGGTGATTACGAATTTCGATTTTGACTTGGACTGGGACCCGGACTCGGACTCATACCCGGATCCGGTTCGGACCCGGATCCGGTTTGGACCCGGACCTGGACTCGGACTCGGAACCGGACTCGGACCCGGACTCGGACCCGGTCTCGGACCCGGACACGGACCCGGACTCGGACCCGGACCTTGATCCAGAAAACCACTATGATACCTTAACTAAATAAACAACTACGATTACCTACCATAAAATTAATGAAGGTATAAAGTACGATGATGCCAATCTTACTAGCCCCTCCCGCTTAAACCCCCGTACACCGCACGGCATGCGCCATTAAGTGGGTTAGGTTAGGTTTGAACTGCGATCCTCACAGAACCGAACAAGGATTAGGTTAGGTTAGAACTGCGAGCCTTACAGAAACGAAATGCTACTTGAAAAGTGGGTTTGATTAGGTTCGAATTGCGATCCGCACAGAACCGAACTGCTATCTGAGGAGTGGGTTAGGTTAGGCTAGAACTACGACCCTCATGGCTCCTCTTCACGATGGGCCAACGCCGGCCACTCCAAGGGACGCATTTATGCGTTAGAGGGAGCAAGTGATATTGCTATCTCATTCTACCGCATGGCTGCGTCCCTTGGAGTGGCCGGCGTTGGCCCATCCTGTAGAGGAGCCATTATACAGAAGCGAAATGCTAGTAGAAAAGTGGGTGGTTTTACCTCCTTTTCTACATACGTAGGTTGCCCTGAAAGTTTCGGGAATTGGAAAAAATACGCGTTTAAATGAAATAAAAGTACTTTTATTGTTTTTCAAAGTATTCTCCTTTGTGTTTAATGCACTTTTTCATTCTCTGAAACCAGTTTTCAAAACAGTTATTGAACTCTGAACTGGGGGTTGACGAAATGGCCATTTTATAAGCGTGGACTGCTTCTTCCGCGGTCTGAAAACGCTGACCACGCAACCGATTCTTTATTTTCGGGAAAGTAAAAAAATCGTTGGGACTTAGGTCGGGGCTGTACGGAGGATGGTCCAGTAATTCGACTTTTTCGCCCTTCAGATAGTCGTTTGTTTTCTGAGCAGTATGAGGGCTGGCATTATCATGGTGTAGTATAATACGGCGGTTAGGGTTATTTTTTCGCAGTTCAGCAAAAACAATCGGTAAACAAACGCCTATATACCAATCGGCATTGACAGTTCTTCGATCTTCAAGAGCAATAGTCGCCACGTGACCCGATTTGGAAACAAACGTGGCTACCATTTTTTTGATCGTGCTGCGAGAACGAACAACTTTTGTTGGCTTCGGCTCGTCTTCGTAAACCCATACTCGAGATTGGTTTTTGGATTCAGGCTCATATGCGTAAATCCATGACTCGTCACCTGACACAATACTAAAAACGGCAGTTGAGCTTCCTCCATTAAATCTTTTTAGGGTTTTGTGGCACCAATTGACACGGACCGTTTTCTGGTCGTCAGATAACAAGTGAGGAATCCACCGGGAAAACAACTTCCGCACGCCCAACTCTTGCTGTAAAATAACTTGTACCTGACTCATTCCAATGCCTAAAGTCTCCTGAATTTCCCGATATGTAACATGCCTATCTTCTTTTATCAGTTGGCGAACAACATCGATGTTTTGATCGGTAACGGCAGTTTTCGGTCGACCCTCACGTACGTCATCCGCAAGAGACACACGGCCACGTTGAAATTCCGAATACCACCTGTATATTGTCGTCTTCGAAGGTGCTTCACTACTAAAAGCAATAGTCAATCGGTCTCCACATTGTTGTTGTGTTAATCCACTTTTAAAGTCATAATAAATCATTGCTCTAAAACTTTCGCGGGACAGCTCCATTTTCACCAGCGACTCAACGACTTTAAAAAACAATTGAAAATAGAACATTGTTCTTTTTTTCTAAGTGGCCAGTGTTTTCGAATAATGAGACTATGCTTGTAACAAAGAGGTATAACACATGTCAAATATACGTTCCTAAGTATGCAATTCCCGAAATTTTCAGGGCAACCTACGTAGTGTACCATCTACAATAATCTTTCATCGGCCCCCATGGAAGTCGGTTTTTTTTTCTTTAAAATTATTGAATTTATACTCCCTTGACCCCCCCGAGGGACCTACGAAAAAAAATCCAAGAACTGATTATTCACAGGTCAAAATCTATAATGACTGAACTAAGATACCTACAAAGCAGGTGTTATTTGCCCGTCTTTATACACCTGTATCCTGTATACAGTTATACATACAACCTACAGAACATTTTATTTAATTAGATGGGTGATGGGAGGCATGTTTGACCTTACAAATGACTGTGCCCAAACATTTCCGAAACATATCGAACGTTTTAGTTGCAGTTTTCAGTAATGTAAAATAATTGGTATATTTATCGTACCTCGTGTTATAAATGTAAATATAATATATTATTTTTTAGGTTAAATGTACTGGCATTGGTTTCACCAAGAACGATGAGCGAGAAGCGATTAGAGCTAGAAAACTGGAAACGAGTTGGGGCGTCCGGCTGCGACCGAAGCGAGTTTTTGAATGCGAGTTTGACGTTTTAAACACCGTATTTAAGGTTAATAAGGTCTACAAGCTTCGAGAAGTAGGTCAACCGCCGAATCCAACTCGGTTGGGCAGCGTTCGGGAAACTACGTAATGTCTTTTCGTCCGACATACCTCAGTGCCTCAAGACGAAAGTCTTTAATCAATGTGTGTTACCAGTGATAACTTACGGCTCCGAAACGTGGTCTTTCACTATCGGCCTCATCTCAAAATTCAAAGTCGCTCAACGAGCTATGGAGAGGGCTATGCTCGGAGTTTCTCTGCGTGATCGAATCAGAAATGAGGAGATCCGTAGACGAACTAAAGTCACCGACATAGCCCACCGGATTAGCAAGCTGAAGTGGCAATGGGCAGGCCACATTGCGCGCAGAGAAGATGGCCGATGGGGTCGAAAAGTGCTCGAATGGAGACCACGGACTAGCAAACGCAGCGTAGGACGTCCACCCACAAGATGGACGGACGACCTTGTTAAGGCCGCCGGAAGACGCTGGATGCGGATCGCTTCCAACCAGTACGAGTGGAGGTCCAAGGGGGAGGCCTATGTTCAGCAGTGGACGTCTTATGGCTGAGATGATGATGATGATGATGAAGGTCTACAAGCAAATATCAGCCTTCGTGAATTAAGTATTGTAACCTTAGTCACAGAATAGTAGTACAGTGGAACCTCGATAGCACGGATCTCAAGGGAAACGCCAAAACTTCGTGTTAACGAGGTTTTATCTTATAGATTGCATCGACTTAGAGAGGTTCTTGTAGGTTTTTGTTAGTCTTAAAAACACATTAAAATTCGTGTTAGGCAGGTGATTATACATAGAAACGTAAAAATAGTTTCTTTTTTTTTTTGAGTTACAGAGGTTCGTTAGTAATATCGATATAGATGTGGTAAAACAATACGACTATTTTTTCTAGTTGCATGGTCTCTCCGACCGCCAAGCGAACATCGCTTAGCGAGTACCTACCGCTAAGCGACTTTATCGTTGACAGCTTTTATCGCTGCGAGTAAAGAGTGCAAAGAGAGTCCTCGCCGGCAATGTGAACAGCCAGCGATCAACTATTAATATAGGTACCTATCTATTGTCTTTTACCGACACGGAATCTCTATCTTATCGCTTACACGCCCTTGGTGCTTGGACTAGTGCATATCCATACTTAATATTATAAAATTTATAAAGGCGAAAGTGTGGCTGTCTGTTTGTCTGTCTTGTCTGTTACCTCTTCACGCTTAAGCCACTGAACCGATTTATTTGAAATATGTATGGTATAGAGATTGTCTGAGTCCCGAGGAAGGACATAGGATAGTTTTTATTCCAGAAATCATCCCTTAAAGGGGTGGAACTTTGTATGGGGACTTAACACAAACTGGACAACAAACTTTGTCAATAGGAACTGTCCCGCCCGCGCGGTGTAGCACCGGCGCTGGTGCACGATTTAGTTGGGTACATAGAGATAGTTTGAGTCCCGGGGAATGACAAAGGGTAGTTTTCATTCAAGAAATCACCCTTTAACTGATTGAATAAAATAATTCCACGCTGAAGAAGTCGCGGGGAAAAGCTAGTATATATATAACAGAGATGAGCCACTGAAAATATTATTGATACACAATTATGTAGACACCTAACCTATTTTATATTAAGTAAGGATATATTATTATCACTGCCAAAATAAGGTTAAAGGTGCCTCCCTGTAGTAGTAGAAGGTATGTGTTGTGATAAATATTTTTTTCTTTCATATATATACTATGGACATTCCTCGATGGCACCAAGTTGCAACCAGAAAGCGATGATCACACGGCAAATCAAATTCTGAAGACTATAGCAGCCACGTCAAAGGAAGATATACCTACCTATTCAAAAAATGTTTATTGATCCTATTTGAAAGCAATCCTACAATCATGATCATACACGCTATATTTGTTAAGATTGTTGTTATTTAATTACCCTGTGATTAATAATTTAATTTAATTTATTTAAGGCCAACAAAGGATCAATTTCGTCATTTTAATTTAAATCTTACAACAAATGTTAGTAGGATACACGCACAAACTTATTAACTAACTACATATTTACAGATGATGGTGTAATAACAACAATTTTGACAAATTTGGCGTGTATGACCATAATTGTAGGATTGCTTTCAAATAGGATGCCATATACAGGATGGCAAGATAAGTCGGGCCCTGGAGGGAAACTACCTTAAATCCTTAAGCTGGCTCATTTTACTTTAAAGGAGACATTCCTTTATTTTTAAAAAGAAACAAAACTTGGTACAAAACAAAATTTTTATGGTAGTCTCATTGCGGCCTTTGTATTAGAACAATAATAATCCAACCAAAATTTCGGGTCGACAATTGAGTCCAGGCCTGCTACCAAAACCTGATGTCCTATTTAAGGTGAGGCGGCACTAAACATAGGTCTGCTCGTGCATGGAATACTGCTGCCACTGGCTATCAAATCTGCTGCAGACTTTTTTTGGTCCGACTATCAGCTGGCAGCCCTGGACTCGATAGAGCGCCGGGCTCATATACTTTTTGGCGATGGCTGTCAAATCAAAGTTACAAAGCCTCGATCATATCATCGCCGACGAGTTACATGTCTATCGGTGTTCTATCGGATATATTCTAGGGAGTGCGCAAAAGAATGTGTTATTCCCACTAGTTACCACCAAGTTCTTACCAGTGGTAACTACTGGGCATTTTTTCCCACCTTTTACCACTGGTAAAAAAAAAATCCCACTAGTTACCACCAACTCGGCTTGGTGGTAACTACTGGGAATTTTTATTCCCAGTAGTTACCACCAAAATATTGTTAGTATTCAATACTAATAAAAACAGTATATATAGTTTAGTATACATGTAGCGTGCTGAAATAAATAATTATGTGTCGGTTACTGGCGTATATGGCGGTCGGATACTTATCCATACCCCGAAGGTAACGGAATTCAATAAAAACACGGTGTATAGAGATGACACGGGGAGGGGCTAAACGACCGAACCAGATGAACTTATGGCAATTTCAGTAGGAGTAGCAGAGAAAGCGGTATTATTGCTTGTCCTTGTCACAGTCTCACTTTTTGTTTGTTCCCCACCAACATTTATTTATATTTGGTGGGCAACAAATAACCCGACCGAATTACGTAGATTGTTTTTGGTATGTTGTCAGGAATGTTAAAACGTGTTTTTAATATTGTCGCTTTGCGAATGTTTTATCCCTCACGGAGGCACGCGTATAGCTCATCTATGTACCTAATACTAGGTCTATGTCGGACATCCAGGCGGGAGGAGCAAAGCGACTGTACCCGTTCGTTGTTAATATTCTATAGTTGGTCAAGCAGATCTTGTCAGCAGAAAAAGGCGGCAAATTTGAAAAATGTAGGCATGAAGGGATATCGTCTCATAGAAAATTTGAATTTCGCGCCTTTTTCTACTGACAAGATTTGCTTGACCATCTATATTTGTCCGCACAAAACGATTTGCCTCATCTTTTTTGTAAGGACGATTAAGGAATGGAATGCGCTCCCGTCATCTGTGTTTCCTGGGAAATTTGACCTCGGTGTCTTTAAAGCAAGAGTGAATAGGCTATTATTACTTACTGAGCCGGTAAGCTCCATCATCTTAGGCTCTGTTTTCAATAGAGCCAATCCCCGTTTAGTTTATTATAAAAAAATATATATACAAAGAGTACTATTGTATTATTTCAGTAGTTAGTGCCTATACCCAAAGTGCGACATAAAATAGTAGAAATTAAATAAACTGGAACTAAAAATATTCCATACTAAATTGATGCCATTTTTAAGCATTTTACGTCAAAAAAGGGACAGTAACGTAGAAAGTGGCGCCCTCATTTATATTCTACTGGTTTTTGTCACACTGTAATTTGAGGCAGGAAATAGGCAATATTACGCAAAACCCTGCGTAGAGGGCGTTAATCACATCCCATGGCCTACCGCGAAACACGTAAATCGAAATATCGTTTTCTGCCTCTATCACTCATGGCCATTCGATCGACAGAGAGGCAGATAACGAAATTTCGATTATCGCGTTTTGCGGTAGCCTATCTGTAAACATAGGTACTGTAAGCAAATCACCTTGATGCATCAATGTCATAGTGAAAACAGTCCAAATAGCGTGGCTACATTCCAAAATCGGTCCGTGAATGTCAAAAACGTACAATGTTTAGTATTAGGATGCCGTCCATTTGGATGAATCCATTGTAACGGCATCCATTTGGAAGGCTCTTCAGTGGCCTGCTTAACGCTTTGCATAGAAAAGGAAGCTCCGGTAGCTCCGGCGGCCCGGCCACAGCCCGCGGTCTAACGTGAGTCATCCTAAACTGGAAAAAAAACCGGAAAAAACTAAATTTTGTGAAATTTTGTGTATGCGATAAGCATTTGTTTTTTTCCGGGATTTTCATCCCTAATTCCACCCAGTAATAAAAACTGACTTTTCTAAATATGGTTTAATTACAACTTGCGTGAATAGGCATTTTTGAGCGTTCATAGGTGAATGTGTGGAGCGAGCATTATTTGACGTGTAGGTGTGGGTTCAACAAAAAGAACGCTTGTCAATAAGGCGTTCGTGCTGTTAAAATTCAATTAATAATAGCCTTTATCGACCATCAACAGTGTAGTCCCCTTTTGATTGAGGGAAATTGTCACGTATAGTTCCACTACTCGCCGCCGCACCGTGAATAGCGCGTTAGTTCATCTATCGCTCACAAGATGTCATTAATTCCTGTAAACGTATATATTGAAAAAAAAAGCTTTACTCTATGCTATAAAATACCCTTTCGCACGTCAAAAACTCCAAGATGGTGCCCAAGCCCATGGACAAAAAAGTCTAGCGATAGTATCCACGCCTGTCAAAATTTGACATTAGCAATCCACAGTTAGGTGACAACCGAACCAAACCGACTTAACCGACCTACCCCGAGTTCAAAGTCATTATAAACCGTATAGTAGTAATAAAACAAAGTTGATTTTTTCTTACTTATTTTTTCGATCACAAGTTTGCGATAGAACGCGATTCCATTGAACAATGCGATACAATCATCTGTTGATGTGATGTTGATTCAAAATGTCAGCTTTGCACAAGTGGAATAAGGCCCCTGAAATAAAGCAGATGTATTGATGTGAGATAATTACGTTTATGCACAAACAACAAGACAACAATAAAGAAATACATCCAAGGACATTAAAAATGGATTTAAACAAAACTTAACTAGAAATAAGCATTACGCATCACATCAGTAGGGGGACTTAAAATAAACTATCGTCTAAGTATAAGTAGAAACATCAGCCATAGCTGACGGAGACGGACACCGTATTTTTTGCCGGATTATACCCCTTCGCCACGTGGTCGCCCCCACGACATATTGCATCCGACCCTCCTGACTTCCGAATGGATCAATTTACGAATCATTCTGCTGGCGACAATTTATATAAATAGGAAATCGATACTTGTTACGAATAAATTGAATACTCGTAGCTTTTGGACGGTAGATGAAAAGATGAAAATGGAATAAGATTATTAGGAAAACCATTTTACAAAGCAAAAATATTTAACAATATTGTAAATGTATGTAATTTCAACAACATTGATTTATGACACTACAAGGGAAATAAGTGGATAATAGACATGTGTATGCACGTCTATGAATAAGTTCTTTAAAAACTCCCAAGTGCGTATTAATAATTACGAGATCTTAAAGTATTTGAAAAGATCCAACGATCCAGGATGACGAAATCTTCGACAATCCCTGAATTTCTTGTAATTGTACCAAATAGTGTAAGCTAATATTTTACTCTGGCAACATTCTCAAAATACCTGGATTTAATATCAGGGTGACGGGTTATTATAATTATTTACTTGGCAACACTTTAGTTAGCAAGTGGTAGGGGTAAACGGAAGCTGAAGAGTGTTCTTCAGACTCGTTCACTTGGATTGGGGAATATTATATAATAGAAGTCAAAGAGATGACATCTTGATGGTAACGGGTGAGCAAAATTAAAGAGGCACCTCCATTTTATAATTGGAACAATCAGATACATTTATAAGACTCGTATCAAGACTGTTAATATTTAACAAATATTATGAGGTCGCCACATACACAACATCGGTATATCTTCATGTTTTAAAAATCGGTTAATAAAAGGTGTAACGATATTACAAAATCCTACTTGTAGTTAGTTAGTAGCAGTAGCAGCTCTTGAAATTAAATCAATATGATCACATAGTGATTGTCGGCTCGATTCGGAAAATGAGTTAGATTTCTACTAGACTTCAACAAGTTACGATACGGATAATTTAAAGATATTTGTAAGATAGATATGTCAAATTTGACGTTTCCGCGATTCTGGAGGTCCTCTTGAACGATTTCGACAAGTTATGACTTAGATATCCGAGTCATATCTAGTCGATATCTAATGTAGATCTAGTTGATCTCTAAATCGTCTCAAGATCTTGTGATTATCTCGAAATCCGAATAGGCCTGTGTGATACATACAAATAATACATCATTATACAAGCATAATATTAAACTAGTGAACGGAATTCTATCTTACACTCTGTATAAGTATAAGTCCGTATGTGTCATATTTATGTTATTGACTGAACGATACTCAAGGTCATTCAAGTGGCTAACCTAGGCTGAGGGTTGTTTACGTTTACAAAATTAGTGCAAATTGCACTTAAAGGTTAGGGGCGAGTGTGGGCGGGTGACGTACTTACACAGATAACGGGAATTCGGCGTCATTTGAGCAGATGTCAATGGTTCTTGATATCACGGCTTGGATAAAATACATTTGGTATGTTTATAAGAATACATTTCTGACAACTACGATATTTCTGACAGACGCATTTATTTCCAACTAACTCTGTTCAACTACCTACCTATGTACCTAGTCACGGTCATGTCATAAATATGTATAGGACATTTGTAGACATCGCGATTTTATTTTTAAGTTTGGTTGTACGTTTTTTTTTCTGGGTACCTGGGTACCTACCTAATACTATGGTGCCACATGTTAAATATTAGATTTTTTAGTTGTTTATGTCCAAAAATCATTAAGAATGACGTAAGAGGACAGGGAGACCAGAAAACACTAATTACTATCCACCTCCCTTTAGGTACCTACCTTTTAGATAATAATTAGGTGTTCTGGGTTCTTTTGGCCGCTTTCTTACTTCATTCTCAGATTAGCTCTGTCTTTTGTATTTTTTTTGATATGCTATAAAGTTTAAAATAAATAAATAAATTACGAGGAGAGTACCTACACCAAATTGATTAACCTTCGTAATTTACATAATCTAAAGTAGTACATAATCTAAATTACTTTTTATGTAGGTACCATAATGAACAAGAACAATATCCTCCGTGTGGTCCTTTTTTGAACGAGGTCTTCCCACTTTTAGCACCCACTCGCTACCGCTAATGAAATATCGCTCATCGCTTTCAGACGTAACGGGAAAAACCGCGTTACGTAAACAGAGACCTTTCAATAATTTACCAAATAAAGATAAGTGTGCTTAAGACCAGTGGGCTTAGATACCAAAAATAATTTTAATTTGGAAAAATATTACCGTATAATGTACCTACTTTTCTACTATGAAGTACATAACAATTTTCTAACAACTATTATATATCGCTCTCCATCATTTTCTTTTCTTTATAATTTTGGAATAAATTGGGCACATTTTACAGTACGTAAATAAACCAACATAGGTGATCTGAAACCCGTTTTTGCCGCGTTCATGAAACGGCGAGCGCGCATCGAAAAACGCTAAGCTGTAAAAGACTTCAATTACAGACAAGACCCCTTCACCTCGTCCCCTTCACCCGAGTCTTTTGGCAGCATCGGTTTCATGAAACAATTGCTCTAAGCTCCGTCTAGAGGATTCCTAGTCTATGACTTCAATAAAACATTATGAAAACTACCAGGGTCGATAAATAAGTGGCGATTGCGATGCTTCCTTCCAACTTGGAAGTCCAAGCGAGTTCTGCCAACTTTCAATTGTTATGTCGCCGACTTTATATCAAGTTTATTTGCATAAAAACTTAAGATTCAATGTAGCTCGTTCAGAAAATCTTGTACGGTTTCGTTATTTGAGCGTAAACGAACCGAAGCCACAAGACGTCCCACCATAATAGGGACTCTCCTGTAATTATTAAATTAGATTGAATTTTAATTGCCGAGTTTATCTCGCAGCGCTACGCCGTAGCGTTGTTGTCTGTAGCATGTTTTATCCGCTTTGTTGCGAATATCCACCGTAGAGGCGTGACGAAAATGTCTGCCGTATTCGAATTTCAAGATATTCACAAGAGACGACACGTACTAGATCCACTCTAGATACGTTATAGTTTAGATATCAACTAGTTCTCTTTTGCAGCGCAATTCGGGCAACCAATGTCACTTTTACGATAGATAGAGTAAGATATCTATTAGATGTGAATTGGATCGCTAAGTCATATCCTGTGGAAAACGTTCAAGAGTATCCCCAGAATCGCGCAAATGTCAAAGACAGGTTAGATCTTAAACATATCGTTATCGTATCTTGCTGATGTCTAAAAGATATCTAATAGATGTCTACTTCAAAATCCGAAACGGGGCCTGTGTCGAGTTAGCGCGGTGTGAAACACATGTACGTATTTTTAATAGTATCGTAACATATACTAACATATGTATACCATGTCTAGTAGTAGACAATATTTTTTCGTATTAACACAAATTCAATTTCTATCCACACAAAATTATTTTAAAATACCTACAGCAATATCAATTCTAACTTATTTCAGTATAACAGCGCGATTATACATAATGACCGCGCGACCACGGATTGTGACCTTAATAAGCCTAAGCTAAGTCAATTACAACGCAAAGTGAGCGAGCTAGTGCCACTAATGAACAACTGCCAGGCAAATGCTCCCTCAATAAAAACATCGAAACCTCCATCAAACCCCAATATCACTACCCTAAATAGGTTATATAATTACATATCACGCTTCATTGTCGTGATAAAAATACTTTCTCACACTTATCATTTACCAAATCTACGCCACTGTCCATTTCAGATAATGGTGCGAGCGGAAGAAAAAATACTCTCCATCCAGATGTGGAAACGGGGCAGCGATAAAATAACATATATAGTGTCCACAAGCCAAGCGGATATTGATTATCTGCCACAGTTGAGAGCCAACGAGTCCCCCGCGCGCGTTTTCAAAGACAAACAACCTATGTCGCTGACATCTCCAAGCAGTTTTCCGCCTTATTTCCAGTAAGTACAGTGCATTTTCGCGCTCCTATTCTCCGCGACATAATCTGTTTTGGAGACACGAGCGATATTCAATATTTGATCTCTGTCTAACCGACTGAGCGGCATGTGATTGCAACATCCCGTCCCGTTCTAGCACATTCCATAACCATTTTCGATGCATTCCCTTGCCATGATTTTCCCGCGGCACTCGTATTGTACCACTTTACCTTTATGCATCTGAAATAAAAATGCTGGAACTGTAGTCTGCTTTTGTTTTAGTTTTTTTTAATGCTGTTTGGCAATATTTTACAAGTCTGTGTAGACATTGTATACCTACATTTAACATAGAGTTAGTACCCTAGGTAGTACTTAAATATATTTTCTATTGTATTTATTTATTTATTTATTCTGGGCCTTCGTTTGTAACTTTTCATATTTACATGGGTTTTTTTTTTAATTCCTAACAGATAGGTACAATTATTTACCGATAAAAATGTCGATAAAAATTGATTTCCAATTTGAACTCTAAATATTCGTAAGTTAAGTACCTACCTACTAATCATTTTACTAACTCTTAAAATTCACGCCCCATGGATAGAGTAAATAATGCAAAATATTAAATGTAATGTTCAGTATAAAAATACTTAGAAGTCACAATTGAAAAATCTCTTGCAAAATAAATAAGTGTCTACTGAGAATACCATACGCCTATCATACTCGGCTTTATTACAATACAATTTTGAATAATAGATTTGTAGCGAGCTCATGAAACAAGTCTCCGAGGATTCGCCCCCGACTTAAAGCATGCCATGTCTAGACACAGCTAGTGAACAAATTCTGTAGGTACTACTAAACTTTCCGTCGGGCAAGACACTCACTACACCCAAACATTGCACGCTCGTGTGCGTTCGTGTAACCTGTGAAAAATTGCTTTTTCGTATGTGTGCTCGACACACAAACGTGCAACTGGGTGGTTAGGGGGAGTTTCGTGGCTGTGTGAGTGGGGTGGCGGGCGGGAAAGGGGTCCGAGTCGTGAACTAAATAGCTTAGTGTTAACACATATTGACATCAAATTCACCGCGATGTTATCATTTATTCAGGTAGCGATTCATTTATCGTAGTTTTCGTTAAGTTTGGGCCATAAATAAATTGGCTTGCGGACTAATCCGCGACACTTTTACGGCGGGCGCGTGTCAACCATTAATTATTTTCGTCGCTTTGTTTAACTTACGTCGACTTTGCTTTCGAGTTATTACGAATTTTAATTGCCCGCCGGAGGTTCCAGCATTTTTACGCCTCCATTTATTTTTTATTTCGTGTTTACCACTTTAAAATGCAAAGTGCTTCGTAATACCAGCAGAGTAAGTGTTTAAATATATTGCGAGCCAGTGTAGCTTAATCGTATAATTTGATTATAAGACGAACGTTCATTTGGTTATTATTTTTACGTTTTCTTCTTTTAGACGATTTTTATCGTTTCGTTTTTCCCCAGCCTCCCCTTTGCATCTTGTATCAAAATATATGATTGCCAATTTAACTATACGGTTACCCAAATAATTTATTTATGTAAAGTGTAGTTAACTCTTGACTGTGTCATATCCTGTTTGGATTAATTAATCTGAATTGTTAATCTAATCTTGTCACTTGACTAACTACTATGATACAATAACGGCCTTAATTTGCAAGCGGATAGCGATAACTGATAAAATTTTGCAAAAAATAAGCGTTGACTTCCTTTACCTCTAACTTGTACTCGTAGTTTATTGAAAAAGTAATTACTCTTAAATTAATTGAAAAAGTAATTAATAGTAATTACTCCTAAATTAATTTAAAAATTGAAAACAAATTAAAACAAATTTTAAAACTATTTAAAACAAATTAAACGAGATCACAAAATTAAATGAAATAAAAAATACAGAAATAGGTGAAACCGTAATACGTGTCGTATTTGCCGTCTCATAAATCATTATCATCGTCGTTCATTAATTTTTAGCGTCACAACTAAAACGTGCATCCAAATAGTTCCACTTGGTCCGAAAAACCCCACAACACTCTATTTTCCAGGAACAGTAAGACTCATCTATACACTCAATTACACCAAAAGAGAGAGATACACTTAATTGATAGAGTTCAATGAAGTTAACGAATAAAGTTTAAGAGAGACGTCACCGACAAAGACGGAAGTTTATTTACTAGCGCGAGGGCGGCGTTAGAACATTTAGAACACATTTCGAGATGGGATTTCGCTATTAGGCTTATTCCCAGCTTAGAATATATTTACATCTGTGTTACTGGATACGGGAAAGTCCCGTATTAGTTTTAAAATTATGACTGAAAATCGTGCTAGTTTTAATCACAACTTAAACCAACCTGTATTTTTATGTATGGGATAATAATAATATACGTTCAAAATCTAATGGTAAATATAATAGGAAATTGAAACAGGAAATAAAAATGAGAATAAAATAATTATTAAAATTTATGAACAAAAAAATATTCAATTATCGTCGTAACATTTGGTCAGTGGTCACCCTACATTTCGCAACGATATGTCACTTTTTGTGTGTCAAAATTACATAAGTGACGCTCGCCATAATTTTTAAAATCTTTTTTTGTATAATCTATACGGCATTGAAATATTAACCTTATAACAATAAAGTTTCTCACATATAGGCGGTTAATCAGACTGGATGCGATTTGCACGCCTCTCCGATGTTTGAGCGAGAAAACGCTATGCGCGTATCGTAGCGACATCCAGCGATGTGCGAATCGCGTCCATTCTGATAACCGCCGTAGCCATATCCTTACGGCCGTAGCAACCGCGTAGCAGATGAAAACGTCCGTAGCAGACACCGACCACCTACGACCGACGACCGACAACCATCTCATAATTCCCGACAATAAGCGGTAATAAAAAAAATCGTTAATAAAAAATAGATTCACATATAAACAAAGAGGTGGATGGTTGCGACGTCTTAATGAAGTTGTAATAAAATTATTGGCCACACACAGGGCAGTCAGGCAACGCCCCAACGGTGGCGAGTTAACCCGAGTAGAGAGGGGAGCACTTTATCGATATCGATATCTACATATTTTAGGCACACTTCAAAATATTTTAAGAACGGTCGGTTAAGAAGTCTTGACGGCCTTTGAGGGTCAGAATTTTAGGGTCCACGTTTTGCTTGTAAGGTTTTTACATGTACCTTCGTATGTTTACATTTTAATTTTTGTTAAATGGTGTCAAGCAGTTAAACCCGTCATGTGAGGCCTATCTTCCTGCAAGCAATTAATGGTACATTTTTATTGAGTAATATTTATAGTTGGGATTTGGAATAGGTACTTAAAATAAGAAAATAATGTAAATTTTCGTTCATTTTAGTGTTGTAGTTTTTAACCTGCGAAAAGATCTTACTTTGTACATTGCATTTGAAAAATACTCAAAATTTATTATTTGGTCATTCCAAGATAATAAAAAACAAACTTAACGAATATTATACCTATAGTATCTATACGTATACTGTTATATCACTTGTCCATTTCAAAGACAGCTATTTTCTTTATTGACGATTAGCTTCATAAAGTCGTGAACAAATCCAAAACAAAATAACACAAAACGCATAACATTTAAACGCGTCCATACAATCAAAATCCAAAAGCAGTGACGAAATAAAAACACGCCATTAAATTTATATCGACATCGATAAAGCCCCGCTCTTCCAGTAGTATCTAGAGAGGCGAGCTACAATAAAATGTACCGAGCTAGCTACAAGCCTGAGCAGTTACTTCGCTACCCCCACCCACCCTTAACCATATGCGCAGTTCCCCACACTCACACATGCGAACGTGCGTGGCCACGCGCGTCACTCGTGTATGCATCCGTCAATCTATCGATACTCTAATGCTAATCATGTCGATATGTGTGCACACTCTAATAGTCACGTCAACGATTAATTGCGTTAACAGTAACAGATATGAGATAATTAAAGAGAACAAAGGGACATTGAAAGCTTTTTGTGAGATGAAGTTGAAAGTTCGGAGTTTGCTCTTGTAACTATGTTCGGATCTTTCAAAGAGTAAAGAAACGAAACTCGAGAACTCCAGTTTTGATTTTGAATGTAATTTTAAGCTCTATTGTTTTTAGGCGATTTAAATACTGATGGCAATCTGCCGCGAGGGGATTGTCCTTGTGTTGTGTGTATGTGTTTAATAATTATCATCGAATGTACAGTCACCTGCAATAATATATTACTCCCCGAAGGCCGCAAAAATATGTGACACACTCTTTATTAATAAGATTGTGTCATATATTTTTGCGGCCTTCGTTGTGTAACATATTATTGCAGGTGAATGTACAGTCAGCAATGTCAGCATCAAATAAGTAGGTTCTAACGGCCAACGCGCAACGTGGCCAAAGATATCGGGACACATCCTTGTTTCTACGTAACAAAGGTGTGATAGAGTTCGACCGAGCTATGTTGGCAGCGATTTTGATAGCTCAAACTGTGCAAGTATTATTTTAAAAATCATAATTACATATGTTTGACTTTAAAATAACACTTGCACAGTCTGTGCTATCAATACCTATTGTACAGTGGCGGCCAAAGTGGACAAATATAGAGTTAAGACCAAGCTAAGTTGGCAGCTAAGTTGGGAGGTAAGGGGGAGAAGGAGCACATCATCTATCCACCCCAAATGTCAACCCCACCTGCACGCGCGTAATGGCGGCGGCTTACGGCCGTGGTATCTCCTGCTAGATAACCGAAGGGGCTCTGGCGACCGAGCAAATGGCGGAATAACCATTCACCTACTCCAGTCCAACTGGAGTAGAAGAGGCTACAGTGAGCCTTGGAGACAAAATTTTTCCAAAAATATCTGGCGCAGAAGGCAATGGGAAACCACTGCGGCTACTTTCCCAAGAAAGTCACATGAGAGCACATACAAATGAGACACGATCGCCCTGCGAACCGATTAGCGACCGGCGCCGCGCTGCGTCCGGGGCGCGCGGTGTGAAGTTGGCTACCGGCCATGGCGGGGTAGGAGACCAGGCCCTCCATGGAAATTCTACTACTGGAAAATTCATCAAACTACGGCACCTCCAGACGATAGGAACTTGGAATGTGCGCGGTTTAAACCAACCTGGAAAACTTGAGGTGTTGGAACTAGAAGTAGTCAGAGTCGGAGTGAACATCTGTGGCCTAAGCGAAACCCACTGGAAAGGCAGCGGACATTTATTGACAGACCACCACGTTATTTACTTTTCTGGCAACGACATCAGGAGCAGCAACGGCGTGGCCTTTTTAATACCTTTACATCTGAAGCAATGTGTGATGGGGTACGAGCCGGTAAGCGATCGGATTATCAGCATTAAGATAAAAGCTTCACCTATGAATCTTAATATTGTTCAAGTATACGCCCCCACCTCTACCGCAAGTGATGGAGCAATCGAGAAGTTTTACTCCGAATTAGAATCCACAATAGCGAAGGTACCCAATAGAGAGTTATTGGTCATCCTGGGAGACTTAAACGCTAAGATTGGAGAAAACGCTCACCAGCTAGGCAAATGCGCGGGGAGATTTGGGCTCGGGAAACGGAATGAACGAGGTGAACGATTACTACAATTCGCTTCTGAAAATGACCTGCTGATTGTGAACAGCCTTTTCCAACACCACCCTCGAAGGCTCTACACTTGGATATCGCCGGATGGAAAAACTCGCAATCAAATAGATTACATTATGACTCGGTCGCGATGGAGATCATCTTTAACAAATGCCCATACGCTACCTGGGGCTGATTGCGGATCTGACCACCAACTTTTGATCTGTAGGCTAAAACTCAAGCTAACAGCAGCTAGGACGATTAAAAAACCGAGGAAGCTGGAGGTGAAGGATGTTCAGCGATTCCGTTCGATTGTCGAGCAAAACTGGTCACAATGGTCTGAAGCAGATCTGGCTAACGAAACACCCGATGCACTATGGGACCGAGCCAAGGCGCTCATTACTACAACTGTCACGAAATCCGTTCCACCAATTACAACTCACAAAAGACAGCACTGGATGACTGATGGCACCTTTGATCTTGTAGAAAAACGGCGGAAGATGAAAGCAGCGGGAGCTGATATTAAGGATCTTAATAAAATATCAGCACAGATTCAACTTAAATGCAGACAAGATCACAACACCTACCTGCGCAATATGTGTCAGGAAATTGAGGCACATGCAGACAGATATGAATCAAAAGACCTATATCACAAGATCCGCCTCATTACGAAAACGTTGCCGTCCAAAACCTGGGCCGTCGAAGATCAAAATGGCCGAGTAGTCACTGAACTGGACAAAATTTCGGAAGTTTGGAGGAATTATTGCCAGTCCTTGTTTCAAGACCCTCAGTCGCGAAACTTCACACCCACGGAACCTGCGAGTGACATGCTTGAACCGGATATTCTTGAGTCAGAAGTAAGAGCCGCTATTCAACATCTTAAGAATGGGAAGGCCACAGGGAAAGATGAGATCCCAATTGAAACTATAAGAGCATTGGGAGAGCGTGGCGTTCATATCTTCCACATCATCTGCAACAAGATCTGGCTCACAGGCAAATGGCCCACTGAGTGGGCTCACACGGTCTTCATGCCTCTCCATAAAAAGGGTTCCACGAAAAAGTGTAGCAACTTTCGACTCATTGCTCTGATAACACACGCTAGCAAAATAATGTTGCACATCATAAACGAGCGACTGAAAGCATATTTGTCCAGAGAAATTGCGCCAGAACAAGCCGGATTTGTGAAAGGAAAAGGAACCCGCGAACAGATTCTCATCGTTCGTCAGATCATCGAGAAGGCTCGGGAGTTCAACAAGCCGACATACATATGCTTTGTTGATTTCTCCAAGGCATTCGACTCTGTGAAATGGCCAACGTTGTGGAAAACATTACTGGACATGGGTGCACCTCAACACCTCGTACACCTGCTCAGGGAACTCTACGAAGGGGGAACAGCTTCAGTGCGGACAGATGACCTCCTCTCAGATAGTTTCCATCCAAGTGCGGGCGTGCGACAAGGATGTATAATCTCGCCTTTACTTTTTAACGCCTACACCGAGCTTGTAATGCGAATCACTCTTGAAGACTGGACTGATGGTGTTGCGATTGGTGGATACAAAATTGCAAACTTAAGATACGCGGATGATACCACCTTATTTGCCAGTAACGCTGACCTTATGGAGGAATTACTTCTCAAAATGGAGCGCGTAAGCCTTACGTTTGGGCTAAAAATAAACCGATCAAAGACCAAGATTATGATCGTGGATCGCGTCAACGACAATTCGCCCGAAGTGACACAGATTGCGAACTGTAACGTGGTTCAGACCTACGTTTACCTCGGGGCTTTAATCTCAAACAACGGCGGCTGCGTAGATGAAGTGAAACGGCGCATGGCTATTACCAGAACTGCGATGGAGAAGTTAAAGAAAGTATGGAGGAATCGCAACATTACCAAAACCACTAAGGTCAGGCTCGTGCGAACACTCGTATTTCCCATTTTTCTTTACGCCGCAGAGACGTGGACAGTGCGCGAGTTGGAAAAGGGGAAGATAGATGCCCTGGAGATGTGGTGCTGGAGGAAAATGCTTGGGATATCGTGGACGGATTTCCGCACCAACGTGTCCATACTCCAGGAGCTCGGCATCACACAGCGTTTATCGACCGTAGTACAGTCGCGCATACTACAGTACTTTGGCCATGTCTCTAGGCGAGATAACGACTCCATAGAGCGACTGGTCGTACAAGGAAGAGTGGAGGGAACCAGATCGCGCGGCAGATCACCTATGCGCTGGACTGACCAAATAAAATCCGCAGTGGGAAACCGCGTATCTGACTGTGCCAGACAGTCTGCCAACAGGGAGAGATGGCGGGAGATCGTGCGAAGAGCTGTGTCCGCCTCTACTACCGATGCGGACGCCTCAACGTGACCACGACCGCTCTGTCAAGAGCGATACGACAGAGAAGAAGAAGTTGGCAGCGATATTGATAGCACAGACTGTCTACAGTATTACAGTACCAGTGTACTGTAACACTGTGTAGGTACTGTAACATAGTTAAATCCTATATTACATTAATTACGTAACCTACTATATAACTTATTTACTCGCAAAAATTTAGCTACCTTTAAATCTTGGTAACAATCAATATTTTCCTTCGCTAAAGTTATTGTGTCTACAAAATTCCCAGTTGTATGGATTTTCTCATTCGAGATGAATACATAATGGCGAACTTCGATTGCGACATTTACCCGCTTATTACCCGCAAACAAAAGGTCACGTTTTTCATTTTCTGTCGTAACGATTCCTTGATTTTCCAACTGGGCCTATATTCTTTAATCTAATTTTATTAAATGCTAATTCCAATTCAATTTTATCGTCAGTGCGTCTCGCTTACACGTTTATTACTTCCCGCGTCGCGACACGATAGAAATCTAAGTACTAATATAGCAATTTCGATTTGAGAATCGACTTCCTTAACTTTAAACAATGATGGCAAAACGTTTAGAAATTCGGTTGGCGACGCGGCTCAAATCGACGGAATTCGGGAAACAAAAGCAAGTTGTTACATAATTTTTTATGCATTTAGAACCTTATAGCAAAGGAATAAAGTACAAAATTGAACTTAGATGTGAAGATTTTTTCTCGAAAGTACCGCTTAAGTACTTAACTGAGTTTAACTTTGACATTTATACATATTATGTAGTAGCAGATTCTGTTACTACATAGTACTACGGTTCGGTTCGGATCGAATTTCACCTGTCCAATGTGTATTTTGTCTCACATTTTGCTTAATGAGAGAATGAGACGCAATGACATTGGACCAAGATATTGGACAGATGGAATACCACCCTGTCCCTTATGGCTCCTCTACACGATGGGCCAGCGCCGGCCACTACAAGGGACGCAGCCATGCGGTAGAATGAGATAGCAATATCACTTGCTCCCTCCAACGCATAAATGCGTCCCTTGGAGTGGCCGGCGCTGGCCCATCGTGTAGAGGAGCCATTAGCTTGCACATCGCACCTTATTACCTATATTTGCGTTCGTAAACCAAGAAACGATTTTGATAGCATACGCACTGCAAGTGTTATTTAGACGTCATATTTTCATAGAAGTTTGAGGTTTAAAATAACACTTGCACTGCGAGTGCTATCAAAATCGTTGCAGACTTTTCTTGGCCTAACTCTATAAAAATATTTGACATTGACGAAATTACAAAGTCATAAACAAGTTGCAGTAGGTAACTGAAGTGAATTACAGAAATATAACGTTATCAGATGGCAGACTTGATTATCTGCAAGGGTGTCAACACCCACATGTAATCTAAAGTCACCTTGGGATGACCACTTGCAGACTTAAGGACTTGGACACGCGAACCTCGAGCGAGATGGATGCGGCAAATGGTAAAGGTCAAACAAATTGCATTCATGACATAAGGGCGGCAGATTACCTCTTAGGCCCACGGTCGCGCTATTTCATAGAAAAAGTATGAGAACTCGGAAATCTCTGGAACTTAAAGGAACGACATTTCAAAATGGTGGAACTCGAGGAGTTAAAAATAAAATAATATGCAAAGCACAAATTTAACAAATATAGGTTATCTACATATTCAAAATGGACTTAAACTCATTCGCGTTTACCTAAGTGGCTACTAGGTAATTGCTAAGCAAGGTGTTTGGATTTAAAATGCAACAATGAAAGACGAAATGCGACACTTTCCGCCAGAATTTCGCATATACGCTGTCTATTTTACCTAGTGGCGGTGGCACCTAATCATACTAGGTACAAAAATTTGACGGCGATTTAACTGCTCTTAAACTAGTTAAACTGAAACCGACTGAATGACAAAATTTGCCAAATTTAGCAAGAACCAGGCTACGAGATAATTTTAGTCTTTCAATGCAATATAACTTATCATAGCTCCTTGTTACAATATTTGATCAGACGGTAACCAATTTTTGTAAAAGCGGTTCTAAAATCTAAAATTCACTGCTAAATCATAACTGAAATACCCCCAGCGCGTTGCACGTTGGGCGCTCCGGGACTGCACCGTGGTGCTGTGGTGTGGTATAGTGTGGTTGTGACCACACCACAACAAAATGCCGTGTCCACTCCTACAAGCATCATAGCTCTCGTGACGTCTGGGGGGCGGTGTGGTTGTACCCAAGTACGCCCGAGACAGAAAGAACGCGACCTATCACTCGTACTTGTTAACTTTACAAGTAATTTTCCATTCAATGTTAACTAGTAAAAACTTGAGTATTTTACATGAAACTCTATAGGGACCGTGCGTGTGTGTGCGTGTGAGCGTGAGGGTCTGAATCGGAAACATATGGGCACATGTACATTGCCAAAGCAAGTGCTAAGTACCATCTAGCGTTCTCCTACGTATACGTATCCTTATGCATTAGTAGGTTCTGCCATCTTCTGGGCTACATCGGAAGCATAAACGACACATATACCTACGCTTCGCGCCAAAAATCTGACGGCTCCTATGCTGCCCCCTATAGCCCGGTTGGTAAAAAAGTTAAGAGAGCTTTCCGAACTGCGGGTGATTTAAGAAAATATGACTTCAATATAGGTAAATGATAATTTCATCTATCTGAACAGAAATATCGTAATTTATTTCTTTACTAACCAAATTAAACAAATTGTTTTTTATTTTCCTATTTCCACAAGTAAGTACCTACGAACGGCTAGAGAATAGGAAATGGAATAAAAATCAGTTAATGACAAAAAGCGAGGTTGCCGTCCGTGGCGACGTGTCCCATAAATCTAGGGGGTGGCCCCACTGCCCCCCCCCCCACAGGATGATCTTTCTGGGCCCTACATTTTTATATAACTGCTACCCCGTAATATCGTACGAATGTCCGCGTGTTGTTTTTGTTTCATTGCTTAATAATGTTTTATGTGGATGCGTTTTGAATGCTAACGGTTGATGGATAAAATACCCTTACCTAAAAAGAATAAGAATAAGAATAAGAATGGTTTATTGCCACATACATGAAAATAAGAGTTAGAATTACTTACATAATAAAATACAACCGTTAAATTATCAAATTATACAGAGCAAAAGGCGAGAAGATTTTTGTATTAGGCAAAGGGTTCCAGTCTCAGCGTGTGCCAGGCCTAGATGCCCGGCGCTGGTTTTCAGACCGGTCCCAGACTAAAATAAATGGTAACTAAAATACTATTTTAAAAAGGCAGTTTTGAGATATTTTTTGTCACAATTTGGCAGTTTGTGAAGGTTACTTTTCGTTTTTTGCCAAAAAAAGGGTCTACTAGTATTTCAATTCTGATATGTCACAGTTTCTCGTCATTCATTTTCATGACCACACTTATTTTGTGTCACAATAAAATAAAATAATCACAAGTTTTCTTCTAATGTTTAATTTATTTATATATTTAAATTTACAACTTACAAACTAAACATTTACATTCTCGCCAAACTGTTACGTTTGATGGCGAGAACTAAACATTTACATTATTTATTTTATTTATTATTTCATTTATTTTTCTGAAAACAATATTTAATGAAAGAGACAATAAAAAGCATACCTGTCTTATCGCTACAGGGCGATCTCTTCCAGATATGTTTAGTAAGCGGAAATTTAATCAAGCGCAACGTTAAAGCGCAGTCGGTATGTGCAATCGGATTCAGGGAATTGCTTCACTACATTTGCAACTACCTCTGTGAAATCAATATGGCATTGATTCCAAGAATTTGTAACACAAGCTTACATTTTATATAATAACATAATATACATACAAAATCGATATAATTGTTCACGTGTTGATTAATTAATTTTAGTCAACTTCATTATTCAAAAATGATAATTAGATATAAACGCATAGAGCCCACATCATATTATATGTAAGAATGATATAAGCTATGGCAAACGTTTTTGCTCTCTCAAGGAGCCAAAAACGTAAAGATGTGCATTCACCCGGATTAAGTAATATACTCGTATTGATGCTTAATTTATTTTTAGCGGATGAGACCTTTATTTTACATTTTAATTTATCGCAGTATTGCGTGAAATTTTACTCCATCTAAACAATGAAAGTTGCTAAAAGTGTCCAGCAACATTTGACAACAACCGAAAGACGGCTAAAAAAAACTTAATCACCAACACAACACTCAACGAGAATTTAAAAAACACCGATAAAATTACTTTCCCGAAACCGTGGTAGGGGTCGTCGGTTGACGAACATACCGGAGTTTGAGTTTTCGCGTACCCTAAGCGGCGATCCGACCCTAAGTACCTGAAAAGGTGCCAATAAACAATCAAAACCTCAACGTAACAAACGCCTTTCCATGCCAACCTATATTCTATCTTATCTTTACGGGTTAAACTTTAGTTTTGATTGGACTGGAATGGTTGTTGTGTCGGTAAGGATTTGGAGGGTGGAAGTTCTCGAAGAAACAACGGTTTTCCTCCACGGGTCACCCAAGGGAGCGGAGGCGGGATCCCATCTAAATCACCCGAACGAGGGATTCTGAGGTGAATTACCGAAAAGATGCCATGACACAAGTTCCCCGATATCACTTATTATTATTTCATAAGAGAAATAACTCTTTCTTAGAACTGTTCAAATAAAGGTATGTTCGGTCTTTGTTCTGTCAGTTTGATAATGCGACAGAAAAGAAATCATACTTATTTTGTTATAGTCGGACCAAGCTAACTAAACTATGCACTGGCTGATTGATAAAGTGAGTAAGTACCATAAAAAAATACATATTTTCATGAAATTTGTCGATTAACTTCCACAGTTTCTCATTGCTAAGTTTATGCAGATAACTTGGTCCGGCTCTATCTAGAGGTACTCACCTAGGTACATATTTGCTTATTGTCATTGGGAAAAAAAGTTTATTCGGACATCAGTAGTTTCAATGTATTCTGTAACTTAAAATTTTAAAGCAGCTATAAATTAATTGCAATAACTAACAAGCTATGTCTTATAGGCACTTTTTATTTTTCAACTACCTATATTATGTCCTTCGTTAAAAATGCACAGATTTATATTGTCATCTTTTACTGCACAGACAATTGTTTAAAGCAACATATCAAACATTATTGTCAGATCACAAGGACTCGGAACAGTTTGTCTATCATCATTCAGCGCTTCAACGTTTTACCGCCCTTTTTTAGCGCCAAAACTTTTTCAATATGGCGGCGGCGAGCGCCACGCGCCGCCACCATTAACCACCGCCACTTCACCGTTGCTATAAACTCACAAATCATGAAACGCGCCATCTATCTTCAAACTACCCTTAACTTTATTCCTACAACCACAAAGCTCATTCTCTTTCAAACAAACTCATGTAGATCACTGGAAACAAAATGTTCCACCTAACAAATCATTTTGAACCTTGAATCCCCGACGGAGAAAACTTATTTTCAATTAATTCACATGCAAAATTGCGATGCGAACAAAGAGAGCGAGAAACGGGGCCAACATTGGTTAATAATGTAATGTATATTTATTCGTCTGCCTTATTTAACCACCGATATCTGTTAAATAGACTTTAGTAGATTAAAATAAAAACGAACCAATTGTACCTACCTTACCTTAGTAGGAAATTGGCTTAACATTAACAGTTTTCGCGCCTTTTTTGTGATCTTTAATTACCTACTTATTATACGTGTCTGAAATAAAACTGTGTTAAAACCAATTGTATTTGAATAAGGACTCAGATCCAATTGTAATCATCTTATCATAAGGATTTCTTTTTTTTATTGTAAAAAAAGCACCATGAAAGTTTCTGCACGTCGTACTTTCAAAGGCTTCCTCGATTTTGCGACGTAACAAAGACGCCATACAGTTAAGAAAGAAACGTACAATTAGTACATATTGTTTTTTTTTTATTGTAATACTTAAAATCTGTTTTTCTGCGGCCTAATTTATATGGCATCGGGCGTTCCGCATCTAATCAATACACAGGCTTGGTGCGGCAGGCGCGTCGCGCGCTCGGACCGCTTCGGGGCCGCTCGGAGAAGCTCGGCTCCGACCGCGCCGCTCGTCGACATTCGGGCGTTCTCGCTTCAATCGTAATTCCATTTTCCGCCCGCCTTGGCAAATTGAAATGTCGTAACTCTTGGGGGAATATCGGCTTTCTGCCCAAGAAAAATATTCTGGTAAGGCATTGTAGACGGCGGTGATATTATGGAATATTTCCAGTCCATCATACAGGGGTGCGTCCCCTGGATAGGCTGTAATCGTGAATCTGAGGCCACTTTGCTCCCGGTCTGAGGTGCGCATCCCTTCACTTTCGATGACGACTCGTTGCCTATTGTACATTCGCCATCAGATATATCGGAGCAGCTAAGGCGCTCACAAATATCTGAACACGCCTCTATTGTCAGGGCCTTAGACTGCGTGTTCAGATATTGTGAACACCTTGGCCGCTCCGATATATGTGATGGCGACTGTACATGTACCTATAGGTACTCTGTGAGCACATGATACTTGATTAGTGTGCTTATTATCTCTCCGAATGGTACAAATTTATTTCATAAATAGTATTATTATAAGTTTATGAAATGATGCGAATGGCTAGAAGGTAGTACTGAACGGTACGTAAATAATCAGGAGGCTAATTCAAACTTACAATATGACATCTAAATGATGTCAATCGTGCGTGCTTTTCGCTCGTACTTGTCCGTACGTACATGTATTGGTGCGAGCGAGACGCACGGGTGAGTGACATTATTTAGATAACATTTTGATGTCACAATGTAAGTTTGAATTGCCCTCCTGGCCAGCTATTCATACTTATCACAGGGATAAGGTGGAAAATTCCAGTAACGCAAAATTAGATGTAAAATTTTTCCACATCGAGATTTTTAAACTTATTGTTTTTTAAACACTAGAGAAATTAATAATAGTCAACTACATAATACATTCAATGTATTAGGTTACTGTTTTTTAACCAAGTGGTCAATAGAAGAAAATAAAATTCAAAAATAAAAATAAATAAAATTGCAGCTATCTGATATCAAATACAAAGACGTAAATAACGTTTAACTTTTTAAGAATGAGAATAAAAAAACTGTGACTAACCAATTTCAAGAGTTACATTAGTGGCTTATCCCCTAAGGCCCACTTGCACCATTCCACTAACCCGGGGTTAAGCGGTTAAACTAGTAACCTAGTGTCAAATTGTATGGCTAACTATGGCAACTCCTGGTTTAACCGGTTAACCCCGGGTTGGTGGAATGGTGCAAGTGGGCCTAAGAGGCCCAGTAGGTCAGATAAATTGAACCCTTCGCGGCGCGGAGTTCACACGTAAATAACATGTAGAGTTGCAGGAGTGTGGGCGACCCACTCCCGACACTCACTGCCAACATTCTGCACCCGCCAAATCTTCTTCCAGCTTAATTTAAACTTAAACGCCTCGAAATAAGAGCGATAAAGTTGAAAACTGGCGGAAAATATAAGTTGGTATTTTCAACGCGTTTACAAAGACAGATTTTTCCGGCTGGCACTTATTTTGGTATACTAAAATAAACTTTAAGGACTAGGCTTTAAGGTCGTTTAGGGTTTTAGGATGGAGAGCTATTGATGGTGGTAGGAATGGATTTCATCGAACACGCAACAGGACAAAACTTTTGTCACGGTTTGTTTATCTTAATATCTCATAGTTTTATTTGATTTTTGTTGACAATTAAGACTTTGTTGCTTGCTATTTTTTGTAAAAACAAACCGACCAGATGGAAATTTGTACACATTAGGCAATCATTAAAAAAATTGATAAAATAATAATTAAATTTTAATATGGGTGACTATTTTTATTTATAAAATTACTTAATATTTTATTTATATCGCAGAACTAACTAGTCGTACGAGCGTCTGTATGTCAAAATAAATAAATAAAATATGTCAAAATAACAACTACTCTATTCAGGGCTTTTTCAAGTAGAAAGATAACTAATACACTAGGTATACGATCTAGAGATCAAGGTTCTGTGGTAGCTATGTGTAGCATGGAGTGACTCACACACACAGCTGAGAGCACCCACCGCGAATCGATTTAATAAATTAATTGTTCATTTTCCAAATGTAATATGATACCATGTAATCCGATATTGCAAACATAAAAATAATGTTACATTTCCTCAACCTTGTACTTTAAACCTAGTGTAAAGAACAAAGGAAATGCTTTCCTATATAAACCGCACATTTAATTATAAAATACAATTGATATCCAACCGTTGCGTGTATCACTCATAAACCACCTTCTCCGAGCCGAAGGCTTACACTTCATATGAATAAAGTAAATAAGGCATCGATTATAATACTCGATGATTGTTGACCGAAGAATGGAAAATACAATACCAAGTCGATATCCATTTCAGTACTTCGCATCCCACTCTGAATCGATTGACTTCATGTGTACTCAATAAGTTTACAATATCAATTTGATACGCCAAATGTCTGTTTGAGAATAAGGCCCTTAAGTTCTACGACGTAGCAAGTTGGTAGCCGAATGTCATAGAGTCGCAATGAACTAAGGGGGGTTATTCGATGCAATCCACGTCTCTAACGTTAATTTTTCACGGTTTCATATAAATTTAGAGACCTCACTGAACTATAGTCCTTAAGTAGGTACAACAAAGGCCCAGTTTTTAACGTTGATTCTTAGATACACTAATACTGTCTTTTATTATTATTACAGCCTTTTTGGTAAAAAAACCGCAGTATTCTGTTAAATTCCAATAGTTAAATAAGTTCGCACTGCAAAAGTCAAGTAACCAAATTAATCGAGAGGCAGTCTGATATCAACATTATTAATGCAGAGGCCGCGTACCCTTTGACCCCGACCCTCCCACCGCCCCCTCCCGTCTTGAAGAGGCCGAATAAGGCTTTTTCTGAAAAATACGGTTACGCGCAAAACTTTGTAGGTGTCCCTATTTATGGGACAGCTTGTATAATTTGAGGTCGGCCGTTATTAGGCGTTTTATTAGGAATTAGATTTTTTTATTATTATTCGTCTTTATAACTTTGTGAAATTATTGCTTCAGCTTACAATCGATAGGCACTGGATGTTAACATTACTACATCTTATACGACTAAGCTTTTGAAAGCTGGTATTATTTTTTGAGTTTTTATTGTTTTCACATACGTTTTAAAACAATTTTTTTTTTGATACTTCAATGCCATACTCTTTGTTTTTTAGCATCAAAGCCAAATTAATCATCTTCATATGTTATTGGTAAGCAGGTATATTTTATATTTTGGCTAGTCAATTACTGAACTTCATAATTGTGATCATACATTTGCACAGTCCTAAATTGGAAAGAAGAATGCCTCCTTTGTATCCTCTTTATCAAGCGGGATACTCATTAGCGAGCCGTAACCGTAACCGTTGCATGTACTGTAACCAAAAAAACATAGTGTGTACGTGGTTGCAACGGTTATGGTTACGGCTCGCTAATGAGTACCCGGCTTTAACCATTTGACCGCCGAAGACGTCAACATAAGGGGCCCACTGATTCCGCCGGACGATATCGGCCTGTCAGTTAAAAGCAAAAATTGACAGCTCCGAACAACTGACAGGCTGATATCGTCCGGCAAACTGGTAATATGTGGGCCCCGGCTACGGCCCTCTCTCTCAACTTCACGTAACTTGGCGCAACAAATGCTAAACGGTATGAAATAAACGAACGCCATCTATCACTGCGTAAGTAACCTTCTGTCATATTAACCCTTCATACAAATGGGGAACTTGTATTCCGTGCACTTTTTACGTAGTTTGTTCGCTAACGTACTGTAGCAAACATTTTATTTTTGGTTTCGCTTATAGCGGAAGCAGTTATAAAGTTGACCCAAAATTTTTTTATTAAGCTATGGGCTTCATCACATATGTTCCTTGAGTAATTCTAAGCATTTCAAGCCTGGGAGGCAATAAGAAATGTGCGTCTACTCGGATTTGTAATGGATTCAAACTTTCAACCCCTTTTTAACCATGTTAGGGGATGAATTTTACAAATCGCTGAAATTACTTTTCCTGTATTTTAATAATATCCTCAAATACATAGATTCAAGACCCGCGTTCGAAATTTTTTTTGATATCCATACAAACTTTCGACCCCTTTTTCACCACCTTAGGGGATGAATTTTCAAAAACGCTGAAATTAGTTTTCTTGTATTTTAATAATATATCTTTTTACTAAGTTTCAAATTCCTATCTTAAAATAAAACTTGAACCTCATACAAACTTTCATCTCCCTTTTAACCCCCTTAGGGGTTGAATTTCTCAAAATTGCTTCTTATCTCTTGTACAATTTATAAATGTAATCTAGAGTGCAAATTTCAACTTTCTATCATTTGTAGTTTCGGCTCTGCGTTGATGAATCAGTCAGTCAGTCAGGACACTTGCATTGTATCCCACCCTCCCCGACTAGACGCACGCTTCTTTTTGCCTCCCAGGCTAGAAATGCTTAGAATTACTCAAATATCAGATGTGATGAAGCTCATAGCTTAATAAAAAAATTTTGGCTCATGTATGGCAGCGATACATAACTGATTCCAGTATTAATAAGTTATGACACACGAAATTTTTTTCACAAAGCAACAATTTAAAAATGGTGAATGAATGAAACAAAATTACGTGTTATACCAAAATTGTTATATTCAAATAATATTTCCTTTCTTACATGTTTCTGCTACAATTTCATTCTTCGTAATGCGCGCCATTTCAGTAAACATTCACCAGCCTTTGTATATTTTGCCAAATGAAGGTAAGTCATATTTCGGTTAATAATAATATTACGGGTATCTATTTATGTAGATACTTGTGAATGGGTTCCAGTAGGCGTTCTACATGACATCAAAGCTCTCCACAAGGTCTCTATGTATTGGATCTATATCCCCACGCAGGCCTTATAAATGACCCGGGCTTAAAAACCCAAGAGCTTGTTACGGGAATACAAATAATAACAACAAATAATATCAATAAAATTCTTCATTGTGCACTACTAAAGCAAAGTACATAATACAAGGAAAAAAAAAGACAGGACTTAAATGAATACTACCTACCTACCCCAAAAATACAAGCGAATAAAATCAACATCGCCCCCCAAAATTGTAACAGGGTTCTCGATAGTTAATTACTGTGTCAACTATAGTGGCTTCCTTCCAACCTTTTTTTATCTTGTCTTGATTAGGCACGACTTCGGTTATTTTGTTATTAATTTCAGTTTCCACTTAGACTAAAGGTTTTCATACGATTTTTGTCTAATTAAAATGATTCTGAAATACCTGGAGGCGATTTTAAAAATAAAATTAATCATAACTTTGTATTGGTGTTGTCCGTAATTATTATTGACTTATCTAAATTGATTTGTTTAACCCTTTTTACGCGCGTTGGCCGTTCTTACCTAGTTTTAAAAATAAAATTAATCACATGCTTGCCTACACTCTACAAGCTCCTTACAGCCATTTTGAGAGCAAAAATCAACGCGCACATTGTCGCAAACAATATTCTGGCTTCCGCTCAAAATGGATGTAGGGTTGGGTCCCGTGGTACTAAAGAGCTCCTCCTCATAGACATGACCATCTGCCAACAAATCCGGCGGAACAGGGGTGCCCTCTCGGCCGCTTGGATTGACTACAAGAAGGCCTATGATTCGGTGCCTCATTCATGGTTGGGGAGGGTCTTAGAGTTGTATAAAGTTGATGCAGCTTTGAGAGCCTTCCTAAGCGCGTGTATGGGACAGTGGACCACAGTCCTTCGTCAACCAGGAGGCAGGGGTGACCGCCCTGGCCCGCAGGATTTTATAAGGATTGAGCGAGGAATTTTTCAGGGCGACAGTCTGAGTCCCCTGTGGTTCTGCCTAGCTTTAAATCCCCTCAGCACGCTGCTGAAGGATTTGGGACTAGGTTGCCGGCTTCGGAGAGAGGGTGAAGTCATTTCTCACCTTCTGTACATGGATGACCTCAAATTATTTGCACCAAACAACCAGGACCTGTCGGAGCTACTGAAAACCACGGAAGTCTTCAGTAGTGCCATCAACATGGAGTTTGGTGTCGATAAATGTGCGGTTATGCATGTACAGCGGGGGAGGGTTGTAAATTCAACAAATTTACAACTGTCTGAGACAATGTCTTTCAGATCTATCTCTGAATCAGAAACCTATAAATACCTTGGTATGTCACAGTCGTTGGGTATTGAGGACGAGGGTATTAGACGGTCGGTGAAGGAGCGCTTTTTCAGTCGGCTCACAAAAGTCCTTAACAGTCTTTTGTCAGGAGGCAACAAAGTGCGCGCCTTCAACGCCTGGGTAATGCCCCTACTCACATACTCCTTTGGCATACTAAGGTGGACTCAGACCGAGCTGGACGCCCTGGATCGGAGGGTCCGATCACTGCTGACCACACATCGCATGCTACACCCACGCTCGTCAGTTATGAGATTGTACATCCCACGTAAGTGTGGGGGCCGAGGCTTCCTAAACGCCAAGGACCTCCACAACCGTGAGGTGTATAGTCTCAGGAACTATTTCCTTAACAACGAGTGTGGTATGCATCGTGATGTGGTGGCAGTAGATAGGAACCTCACGCCGCTCTCCTTGGCAAACGAGAACTGGCGCAAACCTGTGGTACTAAGTACTGCGGATCGCAAGGCGGCATGGGAGAGTAAGGTGCTACACGGGCGGTTCTACAAGGCCCTCACGGGACCCGATGTGGACCTGCTCGCGTCGGTGAACTGGTTACGATTCGGGGACCTCTTCGGAGAAACCGAGGGTTTTGCCTGTGCAATTGCAGACGAAGTGATGATGACGAACAACTATCGGAAATATATCCTGAAGGACGGTACGGTCGACATTTGTCGGGCATGCCGCCGTCCCGGAGAGTCACTCAGGCATATCATTTCCGGTTGTTCTCATCTTGCTAACGGCGAGTACTTGCACAGACATAATCTCGTAGCCAGGATTATTCACCAGCAACTTGCTCTTCTATATGGCCTTGTGGACCGCGAAGTCCCGTACTACAAGTACTCACCTGCGCCTGTTCTCGAGAATGGTCGTGCCACGCTCTATTGGGATCGATCTATCATCACTGACAGGACTATTGTAGCCAATAAGCCTGATATTGTGATAATAGATCGTTCGCAACGTCGGGCCGTGCTCGTTGACATCACCATCCCCCATGATGAGAATCTCGTGAAGGCCGAGAAGGACAAGTCCAGTAAGTACCTAGACTTGGCTCACGAGATAACCGCCATGTGGGATGTTGATGCGACGATCATTGTCCCGATAGTCGTTTCAGTGAACGGCTTAATAGCGAAGAGTCTCGACCAACATCTCGAGAGACTCTCGCTAGGTGGTTGGATCAAGGGACAGATGCAGAAGGCGGTGATCTTGGACACGGCGCGGATAGTACGTCGGTTCCTCTCTCTGCAGCCCTGACCACCGGTAGCTTGGGCCTTGCCCCGCTGCTGGCGGCACCCTAGGTTAGGTTTTTTATAATGTGTTTATATGTATTTTTTATTGTTTTGTAAGTGTTTTTATATTTTACTTTTATATTCATATTATAACAAACCTAACTTAAGACGAAAGATAAATAAAGAAATTAATCATAACTTTGTATTGGCATTGTCCGTAATTATTATTTACTTATCTTTTAACTCGTTTACCCCTTTTTACGCGCGGTGGCCGTTCTCAGCCACTCAACCTCTCTCAACATTGTATACAAATTGGGTAGATTCTGGAAGGCGATAGATGTCGTTTAATAATTAGAATCAACGTCCGTTATTAATAGGGGTTGAAAGTTTGTGGTCGGTGATGAGCGGAGCGGGGAGCGGGGCGATAAGAGTGCGACAGCGGAAAGATTGCGCTTTTCATCTGACTTAAGATATCTACGGAGTTTTCTGAACACTAAATACGACAATTTCCATCAAATTCAATCTTTGGGTAATATGGGCTTCATCGATACTGTCGATGTCGACGTCAAAGTGGGATTCACGTGGGATCGAAATGTAATACAGTGAAACCTGGTTAATTGGCACCTGGATAAATGGAAAACCTCAATAATTGCAACCAAAAGTCCGGTCCCGGTCCCTTGAGACCAAAAGGCCTCTATAATTGAAATTTTGGAACCTCTATAATTGCAATTTAGATTTTAGTGCTTTTCGTAATTTTGCCTCTATAATTGACCACATCGCAACTTAAAACCTCTATAATTGACACTGTGCTAAAAAAATCCGTTATTTTTGCTCTTGTTTTTACCTCTATTATTGAAACGAGTCTTGCTTATTACCTCTGTAATTGAAATAATGTAGTTGTATACAGCAGAAACAATATTTTAATAGCAATGATCATTTTATTTATATCTCCATCCAGAATTTTATTTATTTATTGGGTATCTATCACAGCCTGTAGTAGGTGAAATAGTTTTGATCAATAAAAAACAAAGTACTTATGCTTTTTACATTCTAATAAAACTTTCTTCTACAATTCAAGGGAATTTGTTAAACCCAAATGATAAGAAAATAAAGTGGTAATTAATGTAGTGTAAAAGTGCAAGTATAGACGGAAGCAATATATAGAATGTAAACGTGTAAATCTACTTAAAATGGTTATTTGCACTTCCATAAAAGAAATTTGTCAGAACGCAACCTCTATTAATGAAAACCTCTATAATTGACACAACGATTTTTTGAACCTCGTTAATTGACACGACCTGCTTAAATGAAAAACCTGGTTAATTGACAAAAATTGGCCGGTCCCTTGAGATTGCAATTATCCAGGTTCCACTGTATAACAAGTTAATAACATTAATATATAAAATAAAGTGTACGGTAATATAACAACATTAAATTATTGCCTCTAGGGCCTTAGCCAGACACGATTAAAGGTAGAGTCAATGTCAAAAGTATGCTTGTAGAGCAAGACGTTGTTCGGTGGTTGTTTTTAGAAAAGTCATAGCTGAGGGGCTACCGCGAGAACCGAAATTCGCAAATTGCGGGGATCTTTCTCTTTTACTCCAATGAAGGCGTAATAAGAGTGACAGAGAAAAATGCCCGTAAATTGCGAACTTCGTTTTTCGCGGTTATAGCCCTGGTCTTTTATACAAATAACCAAGATGGATTGCCGAGTGTTGACTATTAGAAAGGTAACACGCGTTTCAAGAATGATTCTTCCTCAGTTGCACACTTCTAATTTAGTTCACTGCGTGGTAAGCTATCAATATTACTCTTTTAACAATATTATTGAGCAAAAAATAAAAATATATTCTCGAGACGACTAACTTGAACTTCATACGTAAATCAAGATCACAATTGGAATCAGAATGGCTCTTTAGCTCTTTACATAAAGTTTTTACCATCTTACCATAATTACTTATATGTTTAAGTAATTATGTATTTAAGCAATTCAACAATTTTATAGAACAAATCGACTTTATTTCATATCAAGCAGAATTTTCCGTCATTAATAAACCAGTAGTGCGTTAAAATAAAAACTCGTGCTCAATTCGTTTAAAAACTCCCGAATTAATGCAAGTGGCTCTTAAAGCTTGGCTTTTTCATGCCAATTTCCCCAGAATTTTTAAGTGATACGTAGTACATGTCAGGGGGTCTAGTCAAGTGACAATCGTTTATATAGAAAACGCCAAAAGAAACAGACGGCCTAGCCAAGGTGACAATCGCTTGCGCTTGGCCATCGAATCGCTTTGTGTCTCTCTATCACTCTTCCATATAAGTGTGATAGTGACAGTTGCGTTTCGTTCGCTATGGAGCGTTAGCGATTGGCATGTTGTCTACGGGGCCTGAACCTATATGTGCATGAAGTATCAATATTGATACAGAATGACAAGTGCCAGCCAACCAAGTTCTCTTGAAATTAATATGTACTTTCTTTTGGTGACATAAATTCTTCATTTCACGTCAATTTGGATGTCACTTCGGTTGTTTTAGTATGAGTATTCTTGCATCTATACAGTATGTAAACTTACTAAAACCATTTACTCAAACCCGTTAATGTGTAGATCACACTGAGCAACTTTTATTAGGGCACCGACCCCGAAATCGCGAAAAAAAATTTGGTTGTTTCATACATTTTGCTGGTCTAGCATTGAATTTTTCTATGGGAGAATCAATTTCTTTTTTGCGATTTCGGGGATGGTGCCATAGTAAAAGTTGCTCAGTGTGACCTATTCATTAACGGGGTTGAGTAAATGGTTTTAGTAAGTTTACATACTGTATAAGGGTTAAATAATAGTAAGTATATGTATGAAATTGATCATATGACTTTTCGTTTCATCTGTTATCCCGGTACTTTTATTACGATTGACATTTGTCATTATACAACCGATTGACATATGCCTGTGTCCCATTATTAGACTAACAGTAAATATGCATAGGTGATCAATATTGAATGCCGTCGCGTACGTCTAAGTTAAACTGTCATCAATAAATCAGTACACTTGAGGTTCTAATAAAGGCAGCTATAGGCAGCTTTGTCTACAACGTCGGAACTTTCCTCTCCGCAGTGAAACTTAGATCAAGCCGGGAATCTTGGCCGGAGTGGGGTTGTGTGAGTGTGACTGGGGAAATTCGGGTGTGACAGCGATATACACGACGTGTAAACAAAAATATTTGTATTTTGACTTTATTTTATTTAGAAACAGTGCTTTGCCTATGTTTAGGTACATAAATTACATAAAAATCCATGTTTATCATCTACATTCAGGTATAGGCACATTATTAATCGTCCTTCAAAAAACATATAAATAATGAAAAAAAAGACATTTATTTGGATGGCTTCAGTTAAATAGTTCAGTTAAATATTTAGCTATTCCTACCTATACTATGCTTAAAATCAGTAGGTATTATTTAATTATCAATATTTGTTTTCTACCGTAAAAATTTATTAAATTATTTAATTAATTGCCAAGAATGCGTAAATATAGTAAAGATAAGTAAGAAAACATCCTAATAAATGTAATATTTTCCCTTAGAGGAAAACGAAAAAAATACTGCCGTATTCGAACTTCAAGATATTCACAAGAGTCGACACATACTAGATTCTAGATACGGTATAGTTTAGATATCAACTAGTTCTCTTTTGCAGCGCAATTCGGGCAACCAATGTCACTTTTACGTTAGATAGAGTAAGATATCTATTAGATGTGAATTGGATCTCTAGTCATATCCTGTGGAAATCGTTCAAGAGTATCTCCAGAATCGCGAAAATGACAAATTTGACAGGTTAAATCTTAAACATATCGTTATCGTATCTTGGTGAGGTCTAAAAGATCGGAATGGAAAAGGTTGGAGGAGGCCTTTGCCGATTGGCAAACAGATCTACAAAGAATAAGCAAGAAGCAAATACTAGAATAAGTTTTTATGTTTATGTATCTTTTGTTTGAATCAGTTTAATGTTATTAGGTTAAGTGGATCTGAATAAAAGGCTATATTATTATTATTATATCGTATCTTGGTGATGTCTAAAAGATATCTAATAGATATGTATTTCAAAATCCGAATCGGGCACCTAGTACCTAATTCTATCCTACTACTTTAGGGCCCCCCCCACATCTGGCGTCTTTCGAGCGTCGGCGACTACAATTATATGGCCGACGTCGACGCAACGTCGACGCAACTGCGCAGCGACGTCATTTTCCATAGCGCTGGACCAACGCCGACAGACGCCGACTCTCGAAAGACGCCAAATGTGGGGGGGGGCCTTAGTAGAATCGCACGAATTTATCCCGGCCTCATGAACAATGCACAACGAACAGAGTCTTAATTACGGCTCTATGTAGTTACGTACTCAATCTCTCTCGCACAAGTTAAGGAAAGGTTAAGGCGCCACCCCCTGTAGGGGTACCGTGCCCCCCCCCCACATTCCGAATTTACTCAAAGTATCGCTTAATGCAAGTTTATTATCTCTCATTATTGCTGGGCGTTAATTAATACTTTTTCTTGGTTTTGGTTTTAATATCGGTTGTAGCATGGTCGCATTTTTATCGCCTGTTACCATGCCTGTCACGTTCTAACAAGTAAGTGCGAAAGTGACAGGCATAGTGACAGGCGCGTCCCTGTAGAAGTCGTTTAACTGTATATCCACTCCCTCTACATCCCCTCTCCTTTTGTACTTTAATAGTAATTTTCAACCCCTATTTCACTCCTTTAGAACTTGAGTTCCGGGATGAAAAGTATTGTACATGTTATTCCTTGATGTAAAACTAAGTATCTGTCGTTTCTTAATCTGAATGTCGTGTCGGTACAAACCCGATATGGTTTCACGGCACTTTTCTGTTTGATTAAATGCAAGATTTTAGTATAGAATTTATAAATAAATAAATAAAAAAATCTGTGTACCTATCCAAAACTATTTCAGGTTACCTATTTATAATGTTAGTAAGATCAAACAAACTTCATAATAATTTCTGGACAAAGGCTGCAATCACCAGCCCCAGCTCAGAGCAAGGCCAAGTTAAATTATAAATAGACAGGCAAGGGATCATCCATTAATTACGTCACACGAATTTCTAGGTTTTTTGACCCCTCCCCCCTCCTTGTCACACTTGGTCACATTTTGCAAATCCCTCCCCACCTGGTGTGACGTCACATTTTAGGCAATTTTGTTTTCAACGAAATCGGCAATACTAACTCGGCATTATTTTTTTAATAATAAAATATTTTTGGTAAATAAATATTAGTAATTTTATAACACAAAACCAATTAAATGTACAGCGACTAAAAAAATATAAATTAATTTTCGGTTACTGATGAATAGTGATGAAGTTAAAATGACGTCACAATGTTTGTGACTCCCCCCTCCCCCATGTCACAACATGTCACTTTTTCTTGACCCCCTCCCACTCCCTAAACGTATGACGTAATTAATGGATGACCCCCAAACAGAATGCGTTCGAATTTCAACTTCTACTGGAAACATGAAAATGATAATGAGTGAAATGAGAGATATTTAACCCATGCATGCTTTTTAATGCATGATTTTTTCTTTTTTCCCGATATTAATATGTATAACATAATTGTTTGCCGATTCTAGGAACTGCGATTCACTGCGAAATCAGTTTTAGAATTAGAATTGGCTAAATCATATTTATGTAAATATGTAATTTTCAGTAATAGATATATGATTTTTTTACTACCATTAGAAAGTTACACTATTTGTGATATACCTATGATAAAGTTTTTAAATATATAGTACATTGTAGGAGAGGACGGAAAACCGCTAAAAGATGGACGAGTGAGTTCGAGGGCCGACACGTTAGTGGAGGCCCTCGAATAATACGAGTCCATCTTTAGCGTTTCCGGCCGAGGCATTACATAGTGCTTTTCACGACTACTGCGAGGAAATAAAAAAACATTTACATAACTATAAGTACTAGCCCGCGATTTCTCTGGTAGCAAATTACTAGCCACTGCCTGTACTGTCTCTTGAATTTCGGTAGGCGTCAGCGTAAGAATATCATTTTCTTCACTAGAAGAACTCATTTTTATAGCGAGCGTAGATACGCGTTTCTTATATTTTTTAGTGAAACACAATATACACTATCCAATTCAGTAAGTATTTTCAGATCCCGCCTTCTTTACTTTTTTTACCATTTTTAAGAGGCGTTTTTCTGTTATTTGCTTCAAACCGACTCTAAAATTAGAAGCGTTTTTGCTAAAAAAACCACAAACAGCTACAAAAGTCAAAAACGCCTTGAGCGTGAACTGAATGGATAATTGTTAAAAAAAAATGAAGTGAATGGTTTTGTCATTTCTTTTTTTTTTAAACAAGAAATTGGTTCTATAAATAACCTAATTTTATTTTTGAAGGAAAAAGTTGCGCAAAAAAAGACCTTTTATTGTTTTTTTATGTTTTAAATGATACTCATTGCTGTAGCGAACTGTCACCAATGACAGATGATGATAACAATGAAACATTGTAGTAGTGGTGGTTCAGGTGCTACAGCTATTGCCTACTTTCCAGCTTGGTTTTAGACCATCTATTGCTACATTTCCGAACAGTGGCGTGAAAAAATAATTACAAACCCCGAAAACACCGTTCAAAATCACATACTAAAAATTATCAACTTCTGGATTTTTCCAAACTTTCCGATTTTGCGTCTTAAAACGAACGTAAGTTTTATAAATTAAAAATATCGCGTAAATTTAACCCTTAAATCGTCACCCTACTACTTGACGTTGACGTTTGGTATAAAGGTGCGTTCAAGAACGTAAGCCTTTTTTTTTAATCTGTGGGCTGTCTAATGCTTTATAGACATTTGGCAACACTATGCATTTAATATTGCCTTTATATCGGCAGAAAAATACCTTAGTACCTGTTAAATGGCAAAAATATAACAAGTCTACTCCTTCGCTCCCCTGTGCTGGAGACATTCCCGTCCCGTGAATAAATTATAATGATAAGACTCATGCCTTCGCAATATTGAAGGCTTTTTGATAATTAAGCGAGCCTCTCCCTCGGAATTTTTACGGGTCCTGATGTTTCCCCCTCGCACCGAGGACACTTGAGGTGCTTTCATCTTCGAGTCAAGAGATGGCACGCGCTTAACCTGCCGGCCTAGCCAAGGTTACAATCGCTATCGCTTCGACAATGATAAGCTTTATGTCTCTATCACTCTTCCAAATTAGCGCGACAGTGACAGTTGCGTTTGGATCGCTACGGAGCGTAAGCGATTGGCATCAGGGCTATAACCGCGAAAATCGAAGTTCGCAAATTGCGGGGATTTTTCTCTGTCACTCTAATTACGCCTTCATTGGAGTAAAAGAGAAAGATCCCCGCAATTTGCGAATTTCGGTTTTCGCGGTAGCCGCTCTGACTACGCGGCCTGTACGGATATGATGGTCGTTCTTGTCTACGTGACAGCGTGATAAATCGGTGTCCGTCACTTTCTTTCCCACGGTGTTAAAAAGGGACAGTTATTTTATCACGTGGACAAAGATGGATAAAGCCATCCATAATACGCCGGTCATGTCGGTCGGGTCGGGAAGGGTGACCTATGTTTCTAATTGTACTGAAACTGTTACGTTATTTTAAAGTACTGTGTTTTAATTTTTCCTTTCGAGTTTCTTCTGTTTTGATTTATGAAAAACAACGTTTCTCGTCACGTGTATGCTCTGGGTTACGTTAACAATTGAAGTGCGTGAATGGCTATAAATAAAACAAGGAAATGATCAAAGAGATTGCTATGCCCTACATTTATTTTTACTTCTGTCTTTTTGGCATGGCAGATATTTTAGATCCTGACTGTAATTACTTATCCGGTGAAAATTCAAAGAATAAAAAAGTAATTCACTTAAGAGTGGTACGGACCATAGTATGTTAGGTAGTACTAGACTTATAACCGTGAATCATTAAAAACTGTCATAGTATATTACTTGTCCAATATGACGATAATTTTATCAAACAAAATATATATATTGACGCGTACATTATCAGGATGGCCGTATTGGCCCTTAACAAATTGCTGTTTAGTGGTAACATTCCATTTCTAACCGCAGCTGCACTACCGGTACTGAACGCGTCGCTGTCATTATCAATTTCCATAGTAAAATGAACAGTAGTAATGCAGCTGTCGTTGGAAATGGACTGTCACCTTAAAGTGACATTCCATTTCCAACTGCAGCTGCAATACTGTTCATTTTCTATGGAAATTGACAATGACAGCGACGCGTTTCCATAGTAAAATGAACAGTATTGCAGCTGCAGTTGGAAATGGAATGTAACTCTTAGGATGGTTCTAAATAGCATTCTCTATTTTTTGTCCTCAAGTAAAATGTGTATAGGACATGTATAATGTCAGGAAGGCCGTGTCGGAGACAATGAATTGTACTCAACGCGACCCCATAGCTTGATTAACTCTAATTGGATTCACATTTACTTCATCGCAATAATTAGTAAAACGATATTAGCGCTACTTACTGATTATCTAACTATTTTTGAGTTATTTTTACTTTTTGTTGACATTTTAGACCATTAAAGACTCTAAAACCGAGCAGGCTGCTTCCCTGTTCGTTTTAGGTCGATCACAATTCAAGAATACGGCTGGTTCTAGGCGATACACTTAGAGCATTCAGTAACTGGAGACGTCATGGCTGTCATTTTCTGTACGAAACAGTCTGCCGATTTTGTGGAGGAGGGGACGTCAAATGTATTGCTATTTGTACATGATTTGTACCTAACGTACAAATAGCCAAGTCATTCCATACAAAAGTTTGCACAATTGGGCAAGTTTTTCGGCAGAGGGGTAAGCTCTTAAAGGCGACTCAAGTTATTAAACGCTCTAAGGCGATCAGGATTCATTTAACTATCGGACGTACAGCATTGGCCAAATAGAATATTTGTGCGTCGGTATTGGCAGCGGGCCTGCACTCGCACTCGTAAACCTTTCATATCTGCGGCTGCCTAGGCTAATCGAATCCACCCTGACTATTCACAGGTCATGTTGTATTTGTGTGTGATCATCACTAGTACAAGTTGGCTTCGGCATTCGTAACAGTTTGAGGGTAGACCTGGACATGCAGTGATACTGATAAAATTTTAATATTAAGCGCAACGACGAACCGCCGCCCAAAAATAAATAAATGTGTTCAAATCAGGGTACCTAATCGTATTTTAAACTTTAAGGGTAACATTCCATTTCCAACGACAGCTGCACTACTGTCAATTTTACTATGGAAATTGACAATGACAGCGACGCGTTCAGAACCGGTGGTGCAGCTGCGCGGTTAGAAATGGAATGTTACCATAACTCATAAAAATTTACGGGCCTAGTTAAATTATGTTTTATCCCTTTCTTACAGATACATAAGTCAAAATGACAGATAAAGACAAAAGATTATTAGCTAATTGAGGTTTGTAGAGCGTTTATGAATAAGGGAAGTCTGCGCCCTCTAAAAATATGATTATTACGTAGTATGACTATGACGAGTGGAGTGCGCGAGCGCCTCAGGAATCGCGCACTAGCGGCAGTAGCTGCCCATCATTCGCCATCGTTTTGGATTCACTTGTCCGATCCGATATCGGATGTCGAATACAACCAACCTAATTATAGTTTTGTAAGTTTTACTATGTTTGTTTATTCCTTTCTTTGTTTTTATCAATAAATAAATTTGTACCTAATTATAAAAAAGTGCCTTGTTATTTATATTTTCATGGATGTTTATTAAATATTAAAATTTAAACAAAAAAAGGACTTCATGTTATGGGGCACTGTCTAGCAGGTGCTTTTCTCCACAGAGGTCATATGACATCCGATATCGGATCGGACAATCTGAAAACGCCTTAAAACTTACTCAAGTAGGTACAATTTTACTTCGACAAAGAATATTTTTTTTCACAGATACTTCATATATGAACAAGCAAACAAGCTTGATCAGAGGGCCTACCGCGAACCACGTTCAATGTGTTGCCACTCTATCGCACTTGTAAATTCGAATGTGTGACAGGGAGGCAACACGTCGAACGTGTTTCCCGGTAGGCTCTCTGAGGTCAGTTTGACGCTGGCCCGCCAGCGATCCGACCGGGAAGCGTGAATAGCATCACGGGTCTGCGGGACCTATGCGCCGACCCCGCAATATGACCTACTTTCGTTGGAAAACTCGGCTACAGAGAAAGATATTCGCGGAAAATTATAGTTAGATAATATAATATACAGGTCTATCTCATAAAACCCGTAAGGACTGTAAAACCACCCAAGTTAACAGCCAGGTTAGGAGAAATAGGTACTGTAAAACACTTTACAAATTAAATACCATCATTAATAAAATCATTGATTAATTAAATCATTCATCATCAATTAAATCATCACTAATTAAATTCATCGTTAATTAAATATATCAATATCTATTAATATTAGTTAGCATAGCAAGCTACCCAATTATAATTCATTATTTGGTAACTATTTTACAATAGACAAAGTTATAAATAAGAAGACACAATAGGTACATGAAATCATTCCCACACCCGGGGTATGCTATTTATAAGAAAAAAAACCGGCAACGGGAATGCACTTATTTTTTGGCCGCCCTGTATAGGAATGTCATCTAAAATAAGTATGCACAGCGAGAAAAGTAAATAACAATGAGCAAAAACTATCCTAAAATTATAAAAAAAGACAAAATATCTAAAAACATAGGTACTATATTATAAAATTGCATAAATGAGCGTAACATGCTAAATTGCTTACCTACTTTTGTTGTGTAGTTAGCCAAGAACTCTAACGAAATTTGAAATGTATGGTCACTTGGTCAGGCGTGGCTCACTCCGCGATTTCGTCGCTTTGCTACAGGTAGCTAGAAGTACATCCGTTCCACACCAATTTTGGTGGCTAGCCATAACCCGCGCGTGGCGCTGTCGCCACCTAGCGGCCATATCTGTCCTGATCGTAACAGACGCGTTTTGTTAGAGAGTGAGTTTTCTGTACTAGTACTATTAATTATTCTGTGGTAGGTATGGGATCCAATACTTTCATGTTGTCCCTGTCATAATATGTTATACTGGCAGTGTGGAAGCACCATAAAACGATGAAGTTTACGGAGTATGTACAGTCAATTGTAAAAATATGGGTGCACAAATCATCTCAAAAATATGTCCCATAGCGACCATAGCTCTTATGTCAGTGAATTAAGAACTATGGGACATATTTTTGAACAAATTGGCTACACCCATAATATTATTTTTACAGTTGACTGTACCTTTTTAAAAACTAAACGAAACATCATCGGAATGTTTATATGTAAATATAAATCAATACTAGTTAAAGCTGTTGTTTTCTCACTTACTGATTCTATCATAGTTCTTGACACTTTAATTATGGTGATGGTCCAAGTAAGAAGAGAATGCGTATGTGTTGAGTTCTATGTTGAGAATTTTCTTGAACTTTGTTCATATGCACATTTGCTTGCAACTTTAAATCATAGTAAAGCTTTTAGCATTAGTAAGTGATTAGCACGAATGCGCAACGTGTAGACTAGTTCAATTTCTAAATAATACAGTTGCTGTAAAAATAAAAATTTTCGCTTCATCAATATCTGTCACAATCACAATTATTGAGATTATTTTTACACCATGTATTAAGAAACAAGTCAACTTTCGAGTAGGGTAATCAATTAATTAAATTCCGAACTGACGCAAGTAAGTCGCCTGCCGCTTTTCATTTGTACCGCACATAAAATATTCAGAAGCTTAGAGTAGCAATTTCACAAACTTTACCTCGGCGGCAGCAGCACCACCTATCGTCGAGTAGAAGTACTATGCTTGGTTTATTATTCTAAAAGTAGAACAAATGGACCTTGTAGTGCCATCTGTTATCGAGTAGATGAATTCAAACATAACAATAATATGTACATAGTTTAATTTTTTTGTTGCTGCGAAATACAATTGTTTTATTTTTATAATTATTCATCACCAAGTGATTCAAATAACAGAATTTTATTTTTTGGGTAATAATGTAAAAGTTGGTGATTATTTTACGTTACATTTACATCGTAACATAAAATATTACAGTTTACATTTAACTATTAATTAACCCACTGAGATCAAGAAGCAATTGTTTTGTTTATGAATGTAAATAAAAGTTCAGAATAGGTTGTAAAATAATATAAATGTACTTACAAAGAATTGTAAATTGTACCCAACTTCAAAAAAATACATTTTAACGATTGATTGATTAAAATAAAATATTACTAGCCTCACAGTTTACATTAACTATTTTTATTAAGTAATAAAATCAAATAAAATGATCTGTGACGGTGAGTGTGAATGGCACCATTCACACGTGACCACTAGTGACATCTAGTGAGTATTATTCGCCATAGCTATGCCTTGAAATCGGATTATAGCGCGTATAATGAAATTAATGAAATTCAAATAAATCTCGATGTTTCGACATTCGTTTGATCAGGGTAAATTAGTTTTATTTCATGAGTAACTATCGCGGTAACGGTAATCGAAGAGTAATATTTTATAGGTACATATAAGTTGGTATAAGCAAAAAGAATAGATAGTATAGAGGGGTCCTGTCATTGCCAATTTTGTAGTCACGGTACATTTACTGCCATCTATCGACACACGATTAAAACTTAAAATAAAATTGAAAATGTATAAAATAATCAAAATATGTTTACGGATAAATGATTCTTAATTTTTATTGTTCCCTACTGACCCATGTTCTTTCACTGATATGTGTTAAAATTGTCAAATACCAAACGGTGTCGTTAACGCCATCTAGCCGGGAATAGTAAAAAGGTAATGGCGCCATCTATTCGAGAACGACTTTTCCTTGGCCGTCCGAGGCACGTTTTTTTCTTAGACTTTATTTATCTTATACGGAGTTATATATATCTCTGGTATAAGTATGCCTTGTTTATTTTACTGACATCTAGTGGAAATATGTTGCACTATCTGTACGAGGAGGCACCTTACTACTATTGTAGGTAGTCCCATATTCCTTGGTTGTGTTGGTAGTACCTACCTAAACCATGTTTAGCACAACAGATGGCAGTGCTAAGTATGCTGGCTCATTCGGGCATTCAGGCTTCAAGCGCTGGTGGCCTAGAGCGGTAAGAGCGTGCGACTTTCAATCCGGAGGTCGCGGGTTCAAGCCCCGGCTCGTACCAGTGTTTTTTTTTTAACTTATGTACCAAGGAAAACTAACTTCAGTGAAGGAAAACATCGTGAGGAAACCGGCCTAATCACAATAAGGCCTAGTTTCCTCTCTGGGTTTGATGGCAGTCGCTTCCGTAAAAACTAGGGACTTAGTCATTTAGTCAATTCTCGAGATTAGTTGTCAAGCGGACCCCAGGCTCCCATAAGCCGTGGCAAAATGCTGGGGTAACGCGAGAAGGAAGGATCAGGTGGGTCGTGCGCTTGTTTAGCACCATCTTAATGTGCAGCCGCAGCAGCAGAGTCAAAACGTGATCGAGGTCTATGGTCTATGTAATGTGTAGGACGCCGGTCGGTCGTCAGGAGGATACTGAGGATAGAGTACACCTATACTAGAATATCTAACTAACGGACTAACGGTACTAATAACAGCAACTTTCTCTACTGTATGCGGCGTACCCTATGCCAATAACCAAGTCTCAAATAGTCTTAATTTTTCTAGAATTAGTTCCACTATTGTATGCAATAAGTGAGCTAAGTGAAGTGGCCACATATCCGGTTCACGCTTGACGAATTCTTGAGCCACTTCGACTTGCGTGTCCGAGTTAAGTTGCGGTGCCGGTGCGGTGTGGACGTGACGTGTCGCACTTTACTTTAAAAAAAAGTGTTTTTTTTTTGTGTCAGTGTTTTTGTTTTTAAAGATTCTTTAAAAAATTGTGAGTATATATATTTTCAATAATACATTTTTTTTGTGTGCTTAGAAATTATTTTTCATAATTTAACTGAATTCTGTATGAATTAAACGATAATATTTTATGTAATTAATGATATGAAAACAAAAGAAGGAGGGAGACTTAGAATTACTTTTCTCAGCCACATAAAAAATAACGCCTCCTATAGGGAAATCAAAAGACTGGCACAAGAAAAAAAATAGTGGCGATTACTCCACCGACATCGACAAGAGCAAAGCTCTTAAATTATGATGATGATGATGTAATTAATGATATATATGATTTAATCAAAATATGTTATGCCTCGCGATTTGATAGTTATAATGTACTTAATTCGGTTGCGTATTCAGTTGTTGTTTTATAACAAGTAAATAGAAAGTTTCGTTTGCCAAAACCCGCGGACGTTACGGTCATTTCGCTTTCTTTTGTATTGCAACCGTTTCCCGCCAAACTTTCTGCGGTGACCGACTCGTTTGACAACCTTGTCATATTTCTTTACAAAGTTATTTATGTTTTTACCGGATTGCTACAAGTTATATTGAGTAGGTACACGTACCTAGGTTTATTATGTAAAACTTTAGCAGGTACTTACTACTTACTATTAAAACGATTTTACTACATCCTGTCAGGGTCATGAACCCTGTGTAGTTGTGTACTTAGTAACATCATGTGAAACATGTTTCAAATATATGTTACTTTATACTTACTATGTTGTCCATGAATGCAATGAATAAATAAATGAATGATTATGCGGCATACTTGCTCCAAAGCGTATTGAATATAATTTTAATTTACATAAGTAGGTACTACATTTCTCAAGGTTTATTATTTCAATTCTTCATTTGTAGTTTTCTTCTGAATCATGAAACGGAAAAGCATTAGTTACTGATCCTATTTCTTGTGCATATTTAAATATCAAATATCTTTATTTTACATAAAATATTTCATTTATTTCAGTAATTTAACTAATTAATTGCATGTAACGTTGTTATTAATTGTCTAATTGTTAATTTTACATTACTTTAACATCATGACAATTAATTAATGGTAAGTATTATTAAAATTCGCGTAAACCGTACCTATATCAATTAATTAAATACTTCAAGTCATTATCGATTTAATTACCTATATCAGATATGTGTCGTCAGTCAATTTAATGTAGTAGGTACCTAGTTAGTGCAACTAAACTGTCTAAACCTGTCTGTCTGTAAAGTCTAAACCTTACCTGCATCTCACGCGGCTCTAGAAGTCTAGATCTAACTGTACAGCCCCGATGATACCTATTCACAAAGCTTAACAAGTTCATCGCGGAACGTGAACCTATACAAATCTAATGTAATTGCGATCTCTGATTACGCAGTCGTTGCGTATCTCGCGCTCACATTATGGTGGTTAATATATGAGTGGAATGCTTGTGAAGCGATGAGAATGACGTTCCGCGCGCCAATTAGATTAAATAGATAAAACGGCCTAGAAATAAGTATAGCAGCGTACACTGAGAGAAAAGGATAACAAAAACACACTTAGAATTACAAAAATAAACTTAATCCGGGGACAAGGAGAGTTAACTAATAGGAACAAATTGACTTTTGCAATTTCTATTAGTTCTTGCAATTTCTATTATCTGTTTGTTGAAATTATATTTAGGATTACTGAGCTGTTTGTAGAAATAAATAAACTTTACAGAAATAGTGAAACGTCTATAATTATTACTAAACTTCATTTTTTCCCCCAGTACAGAACTGTTTTTTTAATTCCAGGTTTAGTTTAGTAATGATTTTTCTCTTAGTGTATCGAAGACTTCGAAATCTATGAGTTCTATGACAGTGACACTCATTGTACCTATGTGAGTGTCAATGTTCTTAATAATGTATCATAAGTAACCTGTTTGATAACCTGCTGTCCTGTAGGTATTAAAACAGAACAGTAGATACAGTCAGCATTAATAGGGAGCATTCGATAGATATATACGAGTATCTGGTTCGCGTTCAAAAGTATCTGCAACAACATTTTAATTGTTGTTAAAGGCATAAATCCGCCATTGGTACCTTCATGTGTTGTGCAATAAAGATTAAAATAAATAAATAAGATATCTCTTTTTGCTAAGCTATCAGAAAATTACAGATACTTTTGACGCATAGGTAGTGACGCTAATTTTGATGCTGATTCTACCTATGTAAAGAAAAAACTGATAAAGTTAACGTTGTGGATATGCAATATTATTACCTATGCACAATATCCAACAATTCAAAATCGGTAAATATTTAGTGAGCGTCTGATAGTTCATGTTACATTATTAAATCCAATACGACAGTTGTCAATAATTATCTACTTTGCGGTTTGAGCGGTATCTACGAGTAGACATATGCTGCAATGTTAATTAACACATACGTTGGTATAGTTAGTGCATTATACAGTTAAACTCGGCAGTTGCTACTGAAGAGGATGTAAGTAAGTTAATATTCTTTATTGCACCAATAGTTATACATTTTACACAAGTAAAACTACAAAGAATTTTAACGAGATAATTGAACCAGGTAACAACAGAATGGTATGGTTCTAGATTCTAGACAGTGAATCCGAGGCTATTGATTTTATCTATTTAATTTAACAAGTTATTTTGGGTGATATATCATTGTAATACTAGAGTAAATAATAAAGTCGGTAATAATAGAGCATAAACGGCAGTAGGTATCGTACAAAAACAAGTGATCTAAGTAGGTATACAGAGTTCTCATGACCACCTATTCTCGTCTCTCACCTAGGCCGTCTTTATGAGCGCCATGGGTTTAATGTTGTCTATTTGGGTGCTGTATTTAAAAGTATGTATATGATACTGATATTATTGAATAAATGGATAAATAAAATTGTCCTCTCCTACTACTCTTTTGCTCAGAATCGTACTGAGAAGAACAAAGATGACATTTGCTTATTTACGCAGAGGAGACGTACCTAATAACTAGTTTAACCGCCAAGGTGCTTATGCTTGAGCACAGTTTACATAACGATATTATTTGCAGTGTTATGCTAATAACTAATAAATATATTTATTCGTTGTGTAAAATTTACCTATAGGTACGCTTTAATATTCGTACTTTTGTATAGAATTTGACCTCGTAATTTATATACATACAAAATGAACATATATATGTACAATTATAAAAATCTTAATTAGGTACTTACGAGAAATTCTAAAAAAACATTTTCGTAAAATAAAATGTAGCAGGCACAACAATAGGTAACTAACAGTACTAACACAGGGTTTTTAGTGGTCACTGTCAAGGTCAAATATCATAATTGTCTAATAATTGATATGTCGGCGGCAGATCGTAAAATCGGGCATATCGAGATATTCCTAGGCATATCATGAAACGCCGCCATTTCATGATCTGACTAACGACTACCAGCTATATCGTTCAAACCTCAACGTTTGACGATTTGCCTGGCTACGTTTAGGCATATCAAATAAGTAGGGTGTGATATTCCTAGGCAGATCATGAAACGCCGGCATTTCATGATCTTCCGAGCGAACACCAGCCATATCGTGCAAACCTCAAGAAGTGATATTCCTAGGCAGATCATGAAGCGCCGGCATTTCATGATATGCCTAGGGAACACCAGCCATATCGTGTAAACCTCAAGGGGTGATATTCCTAGGCAGATCATGAAACGCCGGCATTTCATGATCTGCCTAGCGAACACCAGCCATATCGTGCCGACCTCAAGGGGTGTTCCGTTCTTAACGTTTAGTTTTTAAGTAATTAATCAAATTTCTGCGCGCTTCTACCGTTTATCGATGCAAAGCCAAAACGCACTTCAAAACGATACAATATTGACATTTTAGCCAAATGGGATTGTCCAAAACTCTCGGGCGGCACGCTCAGGACGAGTCTCAGCAGTGCCTCTGTTGGCGAGAAAGAGAACTAGCGAGACGCCGCGGCATGCGGATCGACCGCGCTATCGATTTAAATCACATTATATGTATTAAGCCTTCAAAACTAAGTGTTTTAGTGATATATCGTACGTGACAAAAGGCCTAAGACTGTTTAACGTGCCGCCGGCCGGCGTGTAAAAGATGAGAAGGTGCTGAACGTAAAAAAAGAACTAGTGGCATCGAGAGGATTCCGCCATTGCTGCAGTATCAGGTCAGCCCAGTGCGTGATATCCTTTGGTTATTTTATCGTGTTGTACCGTTTATTACCGGCGAGTATAGATATTTATGCTCGATCCTGAATGTTGTGAATTAGCATTGCATCTCAGCATTGCATCCAAAACCGCGTCGTTTTGCAACAAGGAGTGATATTCCTAGGCAGATCATGAAACGCCGGCATTTCATGATATGCCTAGCGAACACCAGCCATATCGTGCAAACCTCACAGGGTGATATTCCTAGGCAGATCATGAAACGCCGGCATTTCATGATATGCCTAGCGAACACCAGCCATATCGTGCAAACCTCTCAGGATGATATTCCTAGGCAGATCATGAAATGCCGGCATTTCATGATATGCCTAGCGAACACCAGCCATATCGTGCAAACCTCACAGAATGATATTCCTAGGCAGATCATGAAACGCCGTCATTTCATGATATGCCTAGCGAACACCAGCCATATCGTGCAATCCTCACGAGGTTATTTTACGATGCGCCCGGTATGAAGCTAGGAATATCAACGAATGCCAATGCTCTGATCGATCTGCCGCCTCTTTTATAAGGCAGATCGTGATATGCCTGGGCAAATCTTAGTCAGATCATGAAATGGCGGCGTTTCATGATATGCCTAGGAATATCTCGATATGCCCGATTTTACGATCTGCCGCCGACAGATATACCACCATTAATTACCGATACTGAGAATAAATTAATTATTTATCTTCTATTTATTCCCGCTTTTGGCTCAGCCATAAACGCTCAAGAAAGCATTGCCACTTTGCTGTCCTTCCTCTGTTAAAGGTTTTTTAAAAGTTAAATACCTTACTTAGCGATACATTCTGCTAAACGCTCGGCCATGAGTATGTTGATGTTGCCGCAATATTTATGTAAACTTCCGAAAGAATTAATTGTATTTTTGATTGCAAGTTTAGTCCACAACTTAGAACTACGGTCCACATTCAAGGTAATGAGTATCTAACTAATACAGGAAAAGCTTAGTATATCTGAGCTCCAAAATAAATGTAACAAGTACCTATATATATACCAATCAAAAACGCTTGTAAATAATCAACGTTAAAACTGGACAATAGTTGTACATAATATTATAGGACTAATAGTTACCTGAATTTAGGGTACTGTTAGTACAAGTATGAAAACATTCATCCAAATCAAAACCGATTTGTCGATCTCGAACGGCCCTGTTCGTTCAATGCCCCGCGTTGCAACTTGCACGCCCAAGGTTGGCAGATCCGTTAAGTTGCGTGCAAAAGTACAAGTACAATGCAAGGTACAAACTTGTAAGTATGAGTTTGCGTTATTGCTTAAATGACACGAACTATTCATTACTTATGATTCTTATGAATTATGGGATGGTGGTGCAATTTACCATATCTTGAAATCATCTTGAAGTCGGAAATGTGGAAGGTTATTAGATTGTTCTAATTCTCTCCGTTTATGTAAAACCAATGAGGTACTTTAGATTACTTAGGTACGAGTATTTTGTGATTTTAGTCAATAACATATTTTTGATTTTTAACAGAACAGAACTTCATCAGAACCAAAATTAACTAACTAGGCATCAAAAATACTCACACTGTGCATTTACTAATTTTAATAACTTCCTTAATTTTATTTAGTGAACGTTAACTAAAGTTGGTGTAAAACCAGTACACCGTAAAAAATCTGAATGAATGATTTTGGCGTAAAAGGCATTAATGCAATAAAATAGATAATCGGTTAAGTCAATGGTTCTCAACCTTCTCCTGACCGAGGGCCAGATCTATAATTTATAACAGCGACCGTAAAATGTATGACCTGATGGATTAGGTTCTGAATAATTTTCACTAAGCAAATATTAAATTCACATCGTAACCTGTTAAGTAGTTACCTACTGTTCCAAACATCCCGTGTGGCATCTCTATCTGTAAATGGCAACCGAATGTGACGCAATCACATCAAGCAAACCCAACTAAACACACAAAATGAATTGCCGTTATAGAAAAAACTCGTCCGCATAAAAACTCGCTACTTGCTGATCGTCGCTAGCCGAACAGCTGCCTCCAATCCATAAAACACCATTTGAGAACCACTGGGTTTAGTCAAGTGGCGAGTCGAGTGTTGCAAGCGAGGCTCGGCCGGCCAACTGACATGGATTTGAGCAACTAATGGTTACTACACTGCTGACCGCTTCGGTTGTGTTTGTGCCAATATTTGAACAAAAAAGTGTGAAATATTAATTCATATTTGATTGTTCGATTACTGGTGACCCACTCTACATTAAGCCATTAAACTTGAACCATCTTATAGCAAAAAATATGTCATGCGCGAATATATCATATACATATATGTTATGGATCAAGTGATAAATCGGGCATTTTTCATAGTGCCCGAGCATTATGAAAATTACCAATATGAAATGGCAATTTGATAATTACTATTCAAATAATTAAATTATTGGAGTGCAAATAAAATTAATATTTTGATTTTGGCACTTATGTTAAATAAATAAACTTCACTAAAACTTAAATAAAAGTTTTATTGGCATTGTAGGTAAGATAAGAGCAATGAAAGTTGCTCACTTTTATGATTTTTTTCGTAGAAAATTACCTGGTTTTGTAGCGAATGGTTTGCTCGAGCTTATTTTATATACTTAGGTTTTTGTTTATGACGAGAGTTTTAGGGTTTATTTACAAAGTAATTAAAGTACTTGCAAATTGAGTCTTATTAAAGAATCCCTATGTTGTTTGTATAGATGACAGAACTTTGAAGAGAGGTCTCAGCTCAGGTACAGTCGCCATCACATATATCGGAGCGGCCAAGGTGTTCACAATATCTGAACACGCACTCTAACGCCCTTACAATAGAGGCGCGTGTTCAGATATTTGTGAACACCTTGGCCGCTCCGATATATCTGATGGCGACTGTACAAATAAAAGCAAGTGTGACACCGCGCCATCTATTTTAACGCTACATTTTTGAAGCTACGTGAAGTTTGGCACTAAGTCCGCCATTTGTACATTTATCTTTATTTATGCAATAAAGTATAAGTAAATAAATTACTCAAAATTTACTACTATGGGGCGGACAAACATATTTGAAAATTAATAACGTTAGATAACTGCGAGATAGAACAAAGACCAGTTAGATTATGGTTATGAAACAGCGCATGTCTCTTACGATGGCACGAGCTAGGCTAATCAAGTAAGACTAGCATAATATAGAATAGGATATAAAGCATAATATCATCTCTCCACTCTTTCATTTCAATAAACAAAAGGGTAGGTGTGTGGTTTATTTTCTTTGATTTATAAACGAAGCCGTAACGTATTAAATTATAATTATTTTAAATCAAATCAAATATCATTTATTATCAGGCAACTAAGGCCCATAGAGACATACCTTACAAACTAACATACATACAATAGTAAAATGTTACTAGCTAAAAAAAACACACACACATTTTAAACAGGTTACTGACGTATTATTAAGTCGAATAAATGCCCACATAAACCCGTAATGAATTTAGAACATATTAAATCGACATTTAGAAATTATAGTTAAGAGTGGCTTTAATAATTACGTGGGAAAAACACCACGTAGGTCCTTCCACAGTGATAATTATATAATAGTGTATAGTTGATAAAATATGTCTACTAGCAATAATGGTAAATTACTAGTAGGTATGTAACTAACTAAGAAATATTTTCTACCTGCGGAACCATAACTAGTACTGCTGCCAATAGTACCAATTAATTCAGTAATTAAATAACAAGCTGTTCACGTTATGAAATAATAATTGTTTTGATTAATTTAATACAGGATGCACCTCTCGAACAAAACAATTTTTTTATTATTAAGTAAACCATACATACTACAATAGGTAACATAAATTATAATTAATATTGGAAACAAACCCAGACGCTATCAAACCATGATAGCCCTAATGAAGCAATAGTATACAAACACAGAGATAACAACAGTTGTACCGCCGACCTTTTCGTACGGAGCCGGCCGTTGCGACAGCGCGTCTCGATAATATACAACATACACTTTACTATATCACGTCCGAGATGAACTCTTTCGTATTCATATGCACCACGTTCTTGAACGCCAGTATAAACGTGTGTACACGTGTGTTCCTGCTAGTGCTGAGTGCGAGTGTGTACCAAGGGTTTGTGCTGGTTGAGGTGTTCCTGAATAGCTACAATTTGGTGTATCCCCCGTATTTTGCGAAGCCTATAACTAAGGGACAATATTATGTGTCGAGTATTGTTGGTGGGACAGTGACGGTAGTAGCTACGAAGGTGGGTTTATTTGGATTACTGGAGCAAACGCTGGCACAAAAACTTTTATTCATATAGAAATCTATGCGCCATTCTGAAGTTCGGAACATTGGCAGCTGAATTATCGAGAGCGCCTTAACTAAGTTATTGGTTCCTTTTATTAAGAGGGGGCGTAAAGCCAAGAAATATATAAATAGAAGCAATCAAAAGATACGGCGCGCTGCGTCATACTTGCAAATATAATCTAATTTCCGTGTAAATTTTTAAATGTGTAAATATTCGATATCAATAAAACCACAATTTTACGTTAGCCCGCTCTAACACATTCACTGCCCCCGACGCACATGCGTTCACCGCCATACAAATTTGTTCCTAGGCCACGCCTCCTGGCAGTGAATGCGTTAATACCCTTATTTCTTACTATAAACGAGAGAGACATTTTTTCACTCCACAATCTGTACCTACACCCATCTATAAAATATACCTATTAAGTGCATACATTTGAGCAACAGACCTTCACAATAACAAGAAAAGCAATGAATGTTGCGAAAATGCAATGCATTGGCTGAATTTAGGTTCAAACAAACCAATAGCAGTAAAAGGTATTATAATTCAAGGGAATCCTTTCACCGCTCTCAATTTCTGTTGCGTGATGGTGATGAGACTAATTAGGCTGCCTTTTATTTTAAATAGTCTAACAGATTAAGTACTGACATTGAGTGTTGATGATTGACTTTCACTTAATTTGTTCAAGTACCTAACACGAAAAATTAAAACAAATAATAAGAATATATACACTGAATAAAAGGAAGATGTCTTAGGATAGGGCAAAGGCCCTGGAGAAGGAGGAAGAGATAGGTTTACACTTACTTGTCATGTCCTGAGCGTGTCATAACGTCCTGGTCTCACCGATTATTCATAAAAAAACTTTCTTTCCAAGGTCGTCCATTTAAAATGAATACGCAGCCAGCAAATGCCCTCATTCGCGCCGTTTCGTCAATAATGTATAATAAAATAAAATAAAAATAAAAAAGCCTTTAATAATGTATACTATTTACTTAATGTCATGAATTTTTTTCCAGACCATCATGCTGAACGGCTTCATGCGATGGCTGCTCCGGTTCCTAGTGTCGCTGATAGCCATCGGGGTGCGGCCGCTCACGTACCTGCTAACGGTGCGGCGCACGCGCAAGTGCCCGCCGCCCGCCAACCCTGCGCTCTTCAAGTCCGCCACCACGCTCACCAACATGATCAGGAACAGACAGGTCGGGATTGACACGTGATATTCCAGACTATCATGCTAAATGGCTTCATGCGATGGCTGCTCCGGTTCCTAGTGTCGCTGACAGCCATCGGGGTGCGGCCGCTCACGTACCTGCTCACGGTGCGGCGCACGCGCAAGTGCCCGCCGCCCGCCAACCCTACGCTCTTCAAGTCCGCCACCACGCTCACCAACATGATCAGGAACAGACAGGTCGGGATTGACACGTGATATTCCAGACTATCATGCTAAATGGCTTCATGCGATAGCTGCTCCGGTTCCTAGTGTCGCTGATAGCCATCGGGGTGCGGCCGCTCACGTAAGTACCTGCTCACGGTGCGGCGCACGCGCAAGTGCCCGCCGCCCGCCAACCCTACGCTCTTCAATTCCGCCACCACGCTCACAAATATGATTAGGAACAGACAGGTTCGTGTTCTTCTCTGACTCTCACTGAGAAAAATAAGTGAGGTGTTGTCTGCAAACAATACTATGTATGTATATCATGGTGGGTCTTTACAAGAAATGGCAAGTCATTTATGTAGATAAAGGAACAAGAAAGGCCCCAGCGTTGAGCCCTGAGGTACACCCATAGAGACCAATGACCCAGTACACTCTGACTCTCAGTGAGCGTCAGCGTCAGCGATCGACATGTGATGTGGCGAAGATCGGCGTGCTTGTTTTCGACGTAACACCACATAATGAGAAAAAACACGGTCAAGTGCGTTATTTAACTTGATTTCACCAATTTCGTTTTTACACACATAGCCCACGAAATAGTGGGCAGCCAAAAATAAGAACGTATGATTATTAAAACCTGGGATAGATCATGGGAGGTCTTGTTTTTGAAGTAAAAAAAGGAACGGCACAAGACCAACAGCTCGTTTCTTCTTTCAGACGCATTGTATTATACATATCTTAATAGTTAATACCTAGTTAGTAGCGGGGTCTTCTGTCACTTTACAATACTTACTAGGAGATTCCAAGCATAACTAATTGTGAATTGTGAAATGTTGTAATCCAAATAAACAATTTTTCATATCTAAGTTATAGACATATTTTTTATAATTTGCGTAATAAGCGGATGTGAATGATTCTTTATTGCTTCATTAAATATTTGCTACTTACTTATTTAAATAACTGGTTACAAGAATTAGCATATATGAACTACTGTCGTGTCACTCGTGTCAGATTCAGTAGGTATGAAAATACTCGTCAAGGTTTATGCAAATGTTAATGAGAAATAATACAAAAATATTTTGATAATTTATAACAGTCATCAGAATCGGGCTAGGTGTTCAACCATAAACTATCATAACTATCATATCATAACATATCATAAATTATCATAACTTAATTCTTCTTCCTCGCGTTATCCCGGTATTTTGCCACGGCTCATGCATGGGAGCCTGGGGTCCCCTTGATAACGAATCCCATGATTTGACGTAGGTAGGTACTAGTTTTTACGAAAGCGACTGCCATCTGACCTTCCAACCTAGAGGGGAAACTAGGTCTTATTGGAATTAGTCCGGTTTTCTCGCGATGTTTTTCCTTCACCGAAAAGCAACTGGCAAATGATCATAACTTATTAATTGTTGAGAGAAAATAAGAGCAGGTGCATTTTGAACACCTGACCCACCTAACTACTTCTGTCGCTCACTGTACATGTGTTGTTACACTAGGGCTATTTTAAATTGTTCCTTATGAGTTTCAGATTATTAACACAATGACTCTTAAAAATACTGTAATACGTTTCAGATCACGTCAGAAGAAGTGGTAGCGGCTTACATAGAAAGATGTAAAGAGGCGAATCCTTACCTCAACGCCATAGTGGAGCCGCGATACGAGCAGGCACTTAGAGAAGCTAGGAGCATCGACAAGATGATCGCGTCTACTGATAGGACGCCAGAGGAGCTAGGCAAGGAGTATCCCCTGCTGGGTGTGCCTATGACTGTCAAGGAGAGCATCGCTGTTGAAGGTACTTTTTATCTAGAACACTTTCGTAAGACTTAATCCCGTTGAACCCTGATACGAGCAGGCGCTTACAGAAGCAAAGAGCATCGACAAGATGATCAAGTCTATTGATCGGACGCCAGAGGAGCTAGGCAAGGAGTATCCCCTTATGGGTGTGCCTATGACTGTCAAGGAGAGCATTGCTGTTGAAGGTACTTTTTATCTAGAACACTTTCGTAAGACTTAATCCCGTTGAACCCTGATAGTTACGAGCAAGCGCTTACAGAAGCAAAGAGCATCGACAAGATGATCGCGTCTACTGATCGGACGCCGGAGGAACTGGGCAAGGAGTATCCCCTGCTGGGTGTGCATTTGACTGTCAAGGAGAGCATCGCTGTTGAAGGTACTTTTGAAGTGAAAACTTCTTTAGCGGCGCTGAGCACTTTTTGAGGTGGGGAAAAAATGATAAACTCGATTCAGCGTAACGCGTAACGTAACGTCGTGTGTCACGAACAATGTTATTCATCAAAGAGCTTTAGTCACAGTAACGAGCTTAAGTTTGGCCTTTTTACTAAAATACAATCTTGCATATTTCCAGGAATGAGCAACGACTGCGGCACCGTCCGTCCGAGCCGAGTGCCGGCCACCAAAGACGCAGCCATCGTCAGCCTGGCGCGCGCCGCGGGTGCCATCCCCATCGCCGTCACTAACACACCACAGCTCTGCATGAACTGGGAGACATACAATAACGTCACCGGGCTTACGATGAACCCTTTTGATCAGAAGAGGACCACAGGAGGCTCGTCGGGTGGAGAGGTTAGCTCAAGATTGTCAATTGTTAAACATTAAGTCGCCCGCTGCAATGATGGCAGGTGCTTAGAAGAGCTCATAGAGCTTAAGTGACGAAGTACTTTACAGTGAAGTAGTTCACAGAATTCCATCTTTACAACAACATTGATATCTATTTACCATTGTATTAAATTAATAAATACATGTGGGTAATGTGTTCAATAATGTTGAGAAGGTTCCCAATGCACAATGCTAGTTAAAATGCACTGCAATGTTGGGGCGTGCATTTAGCCTATTTAACCTAGCAACAGTGAATCCTTGTAATTTCTATAAGTACCTAAACTACGCTGCTATTGACGCTGAGACTCAGCCTAATATTAAAGTACATAGTGTATATGCATGCATATTTTTAATCGATGTGTGCGGTTGCAGGCAGCGTTAATCTCGTCGGCAGCGTCCATCGTTGGCGTCGGCTCCGACATCGCGGGTTCTCTCCGCCTACCGCCCATGTTCTGTGGCATCTTTGGACACAAGCCCACTCCTAAATTGCTGTCCATCGAAGGTAAGTGGATGATGGAAGATGTCCATTACTGGACAAAGGTCTCCATACAGACAGATGACAAGAAATTAAGCCAATAACTTTATTGGCTTAACTTTCTGTGACTTTATAAACATTTCGCCTCCTTTCTCCTCCGCTGCGAGCGTACCGCGGTAGAATTGCATATTATTCAATCATATTCAAAAATGTTGTACACCGACAAGTTATCATCAAAAAAATGTGCTACTTTCACAAGTTTCACATGACTCTGTCCAGATGTCTAAATTACAACGCCATCTAGCGCGCATTTTTAAAAGCTAATCGTATGTTTACTTTAATGCCATCTAGTGATGAGTAGTAAAACTATAACTAAACGATGGGTATGTTTAACGCAAATTGTTCAATATCGCAATAGTTTAACTATACGACGCTAGGTGGCGCTAAAACAAAAGTTTACTATTTTGATAATCTTAACTTTTTATTTTATTGTTGCCAGGTCATATTCCAGACTGTCTGGACTCAGAATTTGAAGAATATTTTGCTCTGGGACCTTTATGCCGGTACGCGGAAGATCTGACGTTACTTTTAAAAGTTTTAAGACAACCTGGCGGTCCAGATGTGCCTTTGGACAAACCCGTAAGTATCATATTAATACTTAGTAGGTACCAATTTATTTTTCTATATAAACTATCGGTATATATTCAACGGTTTTGTTAGGCTACAAATATAATGATCACCAAAAAAAACTTTGGTACCCTAAATAAAAAAATCATGCTTACCAAAAAAAATTACTGAACACCAAAAAAATAAAGCCTAAAATTACAAATGTACCACCATTTTAATTACGACTGCACTTCAAATTGTATTCGAATACCAAATATATTTGTAAGATTCATTAAAATTACTAATTATTAGAAACAGATTTAACGAAATAAAGAGTTGAATAATCATTGGTAATCTATAATTTAATAAATTTAAAAGTAACGTGATTGATAGTTGACCTTTGTAAATAGAAGGTAGTTGGAAGAAAGAATAAAAGACGACTGGCATGGCGGTTAACGGGCATTCGGTTACGGGCAGAGGTGAAGGGAGGTCGATTGTGAAGTAAGGTGATTGGAGATTGAACTGTAACGGAATATTGTGATCAAGAAATATATTGTTGTTATGAAAGAAGGAATTTTTATTATACATCAGAAGTGGTAAGTACCTACAAGTCACTATGGTATTCCTGAATGTATTATATTATGTAGGTATTAATATTAGAACTGATCGAGTTAAATCTTAATTACCCAATTAATTTGTTACAATAGTAACAGTGGTGTAAAATTATTATAATTAGATACCTATACATATATTAGTAACACTTATATTGGTTGTTGTTTTGTTGAAATTAATTATCATTTCATATTTCCTATGTTAGGAAGTTTATGTTTAACGGGCGCTTAGAAACAAAGACACCGTTAATTTTATCAAGAACAAAATAATTGGGTAAACCCATTTCGGCCTATTCGTTCATTCGAGAGCAATTATACTGCAAGTTTTCTCTTCAAGACCAACAGTTAGGTTTTTTTAGTGTTTGCTGTAATGCTTATCCATAATATAATTAAAGCATTCATTACATCGCGGGTAGCGTGAAACCTTTGGAACACCGTTTTATTTTGAATAGTTCGGATACCTTTATGATTATTTACAGGTGTAGATCGAATTCTTTTAGTCTATGTATGTACCCGTTTCTGGATTTGGGTCCGTGCCGGATACTGGAACCGTGCCGGGTGCATACTTGATTTGTGCCGGATGAGTTCCGGATCCATGCTGGATTCGTACTGGATCCGTCCCAGACTGGTGCCGGATTGGTACCGGATCTGTGCCGGATTGGTACCGGATCTGTGCCGGATTGGTACCGGATCTGTGCCGGATTGGTACCGGATCTGTGCCGGATTGGTACCGGATCTGTGCCGGATTAATACCGCATGTATATCATTTGCCGGATTCGTGCCGGATCTGAACCGGATGCGTGCCGGATTGGTATCGGATCAGTGCCGGATCCCGAATTTGTTCTAGATTCCGTTTCTGTACCAGTTCTAGAATTTTCCCGTTTCGAAAAGCCTGTGTTCCGGATCCGTACCGGGATACGGATCTGTTTTGGATTTAAGATCTGTTTTAAACGTCCCGCATTCTACCCCGGAAGCAGTAACGTAAATTAAATAAATAAATAAAACAGTCGAATTTAGCTTAATAAGAACAATTTATATTTGTCTATTATTAACAATCCAAAGATTTAGAACTCTTCCGTTGCTGGTGTTGTTTTCGAGTTCCAGACTATGGACCATGAGGAAAAAACATCCAGGCGGCGCTTGAAAACTCCTGAGCGTGGCCGAAAATCGAAATCTGATGATGGACAAGAACGTCGAAGCCGAAGTCGCAACCGCCGCCAGTCCCCGGGGAACAACAGGCGGAGTCGCAACCGTCGAAGCTGCAGCAGCGGCAGACACGGCCGAGGCAATGAGAGATGGCTTCGATGATCAACACGGAAGGACAACGGCCAGGATCGCTTTCACGTGGAAGCCGCACAGGACAGGAACGGATGGCTTGTATATCTTTGTCGTCTTCAGTTGTAGATTTTAATAGATGTCGTTTATTGCTTAAACTGCGAATATTTTGGTACAGTACCTTAAAGTTATTTGTATTGACGAAAGTTGTCTCGAGGTACGGGTTCACAGATTAGGGGGGTGGAATCGTTGTCCAGGCAATGCTGTGGTGTCCTGTAGATCGCTCAAGTTGGTTGTATGGGGCTCGTTAGCCTAATTAATAAGTTTTGATCTTGGTTGTTTCCTCTTTTGGCAAAATGTGACGTTAACGCTGGTAAAGGAAAGACTAAGTTACGTTTCTTCAGTATTTGTTCATAATTTAGTAGGTATATAAAAAGAAAAAAAAAACAATAACGATCGATGCGCTATACGCTATACACCGATATTAGCACCTACCTACGTAATAATGGGTTGAGCTAGGGCAATATAGGTTGATTTGCGCTGTGGTATATCCATGACATTTCGAAGATATTTAAATGACTGTTAGGTTATTTCCTGACACTATTTAGCTGTGGTTTGAATGTACGCTGTAAAGTTGAGTTTCTCATCTTCCTCTGTCGGTTGTCAGTCTGCTCATCCAGAATAACACCTAAGTACTTTATAGACGAAGTTTTTCTATTGTTTGACAATTACATGACGTGTGGTAGGTACCAGTGGTACCTAACCTAATATTAAATATGAATAAACTTTTGACACATTTAAGAGACCACTGTTTTATACACGCACACATATCTCGTTAATTTAGTCTGCTTTTAGAGTTACAAATTGTATTGAAGCCAGTTCGTCGCCAAAGCTAGACCGCTTTCTGGGAAGGCGCTTACTGCATCCCAGGAAGCACCGTGAAATAGTATTGCCGTGTCATCAGCGTAGCACAACGTCTGCATTGGTCAGATCCAAGAAAGTCAAGTCGTTAATGTAGATTAGAAACAAAGTTAATCCAAGTATATGTAAAGTTGTTTGTTTAAAATTACCGACTTGTTCTTCAACCCTAACACATGTGTGCGGCCCGACAGGACAGTTCCGCGTATCCGGGAAATCTACAATTTTCTAATTATTATTAGAATAATAAGAGAAACAAACTGACGGGAATTTTTTTTCAATCTTATAACTCTTATAATGTTGGCGGGATCATTTTCGCTGGTGTTGATTGAATAACCAAGGTTGGGCCTACACTAGTAAAGTATTCGTTATAACCGTGTATTGATTCGCTTTCAGTATCCTTGGTTTTAAGAAGTTCGTTGCATTTTAAATATTTTAGCTTGGTTATTGTAGCAAGTAAAGCTCTGCTGATTGCTGTTGATCAATTCGTCAATTGTGGTTGGTGCAACTGACGCTTAAGTGGCAAGTAATATAACGATATGATGAAAATACCTACATATGATGATAAGTATAATATTATCGAATTATAAAATTTCTGGATTATTTTAATTAATGAGTTACGGGATTAATGAGTTACGGGATTAATGAGTGACGGGATTAATGAGTTACGGGATTAATGAGTTACGGGATTAATGAGTTACGGGATTAATGAGTTACGGGATTAATGAGTTACGGGATTAATGAGTTACGGGATTAATGAGTTACGGGATTAATGAGTTACGGGATTAATGAGTTACGGGATTAATGAGTTACGGGATTAATGAGTTACGGGATTAATGAGTTACGGGATTAATGAGTTACGGATTAATGAGTTACGGGATTAATGAGTTACGGATTAATGAGTTACTGGATTAGTGAGTTATTGGATTAATGAGTTACTGGATTGATCAGTTACTGGATTGATCAGGTACTGGATTACTGGATTAAGCAGTTATTGGATTAATGAGTTATTGGATTATCGAGTTAATGGATTATAGAGTTATTGGATTATAGAGTTATTGGATTAAAGAGTTATTGGATTATCAAGTTATTGGATTATCGAGTTATTGGATTATCGCGTTATTGGATTATCGAGTTATTGGATTATCGAGCTATTGGATTATCGCGTTGTTGGATTATCGAGTTATTGGATTATCGAGCTACTGGATTGTTGAGTTGAGTTATTGGGTTATTGAGTTGAGTTATTGGATTATTGAGTTGAGTTATTGGATTGTTGAGTTATTGGATTATTGAGTTGAGTTATTGGATTATTGAGTTGAGTTATTGGATTATTGAGCTGAGTTATTGGATTATTGAGCTGAGTTATTGGATTATTGAGCTGAGTTATTAGATTATTGACTTGAGTTATTGGAATTATTGAGTTGAGTTATTGGATTATTGAGTTGAGTTATTGAATTATGAGTTGAGTTATTGGATTATTGGGTTGAGTAATTTGGGTTGAATTATTGAATGGGAGTTGAGTTATTGGATTATTGAGTTGAGTTATTGGATTATTGAGTTGAGTTATTGGATAATTGAGTTGAGTTATTGAATAATTGAGTTGAGTTATTGGATTATTGAGTTGAGTTATTGGATTATTTAGTTGAGTTATTGGATTATTGAGTTGAGTTATTGGATTATTGAGTTGAGTTATTGGATTATTGAGCTGAGTTATTGGATTATTGAGTTGAGTTATTGGATTATTGAGTTGAGTTATTGGATTATTGAGTTGAGTTATTTGATTATTGCTTTGAGTTATTGGATTATTGAGTTGAGTTATTGGATTATTGAGTTGAGTTATTGGATTATTGAGTTGAGTTATTGGATTATTGTACTGAGTTATTGGATTATTGAGTTGAGTTATTGGATTATTGAGTTGAGTTATTGGATTATTGAGTTGAGTTATTTGATTATTGAATTGAGTTATTGGATTATTGAGTTGAGTTATGGATTATTGAGTTGAGTTATTGGATTATTGAGTAAAGTTATTGGATTATTGAGTTGAGTTATTGGATTATCGAGCTGAGTTATTGGATTATTGAGTTGAGTTATTGGATTATTGAGTAAAGTTATTGGATTATTGAGTTGAGTTATTGGATTATCGAGCTGAGTTATTGGATTATTGAGCTGAGTTATTGGATTATTGAGTTGAGTTATTGGATTATTGAGTTGAGTTATTGGATTATTGAGTTGAGTTATTGGATTATTGAGTTGAGTTATTGGATTATTGAGTTGAGTTATTGGATTATTGAGTTGAGTTATTGGATTATTGAGTTGAGTTATTGGATTATTGAGTTGAGTTATTGGATTATTGAGTTGAGTTATTGGATTATTGAGTTGAGTTATTGGATTATTGAGTTGAGTTATTTGATTATTGAGTTGAGTTATTTGATTATTGAGTTGAGTTATTGGATTATTGAGTTGAGTTATTGGATTATTGAGTTATTGGATTATTGAGTTATTGGATTATTGAGTTATTGGATTATTGAGTTATTGGATTATAAAGTTATTGGATTATTGAGTTATTGGATTATTGAGTTATTGGATTATTGAGTTATTGGATTATTGAGTTATTGGATTATTGAGTTATTGGATTATTGAGTTATTGGATTATTGAGTTATTGGATTATTGAGTTATTGGATTATTGAGTTATTGGATTATTGAGTTATTGGATTATTGAGTTATTGGATTATTGAGTTATTGGATTATTGAGTTATTGGATTATTGAGTTATTGGATTATTGAGTTATTGGATTATTGAGTTATTGGATTATTGAGTTATTGGATTATTGAGTTATTGGATTATTGAGTTTTTGGATTATTGAGTTATTGGATTATTGAGTTATTGGATTATTGAGTTATTGGATTATTGAGTTATTGGATTATTGAGCTATTGAGTTAATGGATTATTGAGTTATTGGATTATTGAGTTGTTGGATTATTGAGTTATTGGATTATTGAGTCATTGGATTATTGAGTTATTGGATTATTGAGTTATTGGATTATTGAGTTATTGGATTATTGAGTTATTGGATTATTGAGTTATTGGATTATTGAGTTATTGGATTATTGAGTTATTGGATTATTGAGTTATTGGATTATTGAGTTATTGGATTATTGAGTTATTGGATTATTGAGTTATTGGATTATTGGATTATTGAGTTATTGGATTATTGAGTTATTGGATTATTGAGTTATTGGATTATTGAGTTATTGGATTATTGAGTTATTGGATTATTGAGTTATTGGATTATTGAGTTATTGGATTATTGAGTTATTGGATTATTGAGTTTTTGGATTATTGAGTTGAGTTATTGGATTATTGAGTTATTGGATTATTGAGTTATTGGATTATTGAGTTATTGGATTATTGAGTTATTGGATTATTGAGTTATTGGATTATTGAGTTGTTGGATTATTGAGTTGTTGGATAATTGAGTTGTTGGATAATTGAGTTATTGGATCATTGAATTATTGGATCATTGAGTTATTGGATTATTGGATTATTGGATTATTGGATTATTGGATTATTGGTTTTTTGGATTATTGGTTTTTTGGATTATTGGTTTATTGGATTATTGGATTATTGGATTATTGGATTATTGGATTATTGGATTATTGGATTATTGGATTATTGGATTATTGGATTATTGGATTATTGGATTATTGGATTATTGGATTATTGGATTATTGGATTATTGGATTATTGGATTATTGGATTATTGGATTATTGGATTATTGGATTATTGGATTATTGGATTATTGGATTATTGGATTATTGGATTATTGGATTATTGGATTATTGGATTATTGGATTATTGGATTATTGGATTATTGGATTATTGGATTATTGGATTATTGGATTATTGGATTATTGGATTATTGGATTATTGGATTATTGGATTATTGGATTATTGGATTATTGGATTATTGGATTATTGGATTATTGGATTATTGGATTTGATTATTGGATTATTGGATTATTGGATTATTCGATTATTGGATTATTGGATTATTGCATTATTGGATTATTGAATTGGTAATTTGCTAAGGATGGAGGAACGGATATATGGTAACGATAAAAAAAAAAGACGGAAATAGAGGATGTTATGTTGTGAGACACGTTTGTGTCATGAGAGTGATTCAGTAAGTAGCACAAAAAAAATGGAATGAAAAATGGAATGGAATGGAGAAAATATGGAATAATGTGCTACATATAAAATTTGATTAAAAAAATGGTATGTTGTGAGACACGTTTGTGTCATGAGAGTGATAAAAAAAAAACAGAAAAAAACAAGCGAAATAATGAAAAAAAAAAAGCAACCTAATATGTTAAGTAATGTACTTTATATGTAGTGATGATTTAAAAAAAAAAAAAAGTTAGTACTTTATATTATGTAGTATAGTATGTGTAACATTAATAAAAACTTATATATCTAGATGGATATATTTATTGGATTTGAAATAATAATGTGAGGATATACCTAGATGAATTCAATAAATCATAAAAAAAAAAATGTATATAGACAGACAAAGAAATTGTATTAAATGGGTAATGAAGTATTAATAATTTTCTTACTGAATGCCCGATGATTTGACATGCCGAGTGTAAGATTAGATGACAGACGCGATTAGTATGACTGTGCATGAGGACATGCACAATGTCAGGATGGGCGAGTGTAAGATTCATTAAAATTACTAATTATTAGAAACAGATTTAACGAAATAAAGAGTTGAATAATCATTGGTAATCTATAATTTAATAAATTTAAAAGTAACGTGATTGATAGTTGACCTTTGTAAATAGAAGGTAGTTGGAAGAAAGAATAAAAGACGACTGGCATGGCGGTTAACGGGCATTCGGTTACGGGCAGAGGTGAAGGGAGGTCGATTGTGAAGTAAGGTGATTGGAGATTGAACTGTAACGGAATATTGTGATCAAGAAATATATTGTTGTTATGAAAGAAGGAATTTTTATTATATATTGAATGATTACCAAAAATCATTAATGATCACCAAATCTTGAAGACCAAATAAATGCGATATTTTCACCTAAATAAACCACTATGATACCAAAAAATTTATACATATTACCAAATAAAGTAAAATGATGCCAAAATTACTAGCCCCTCCCGCTCAACCCCCGTACCCCGCACCGCATAACTTAGGTAGGCATACTGAAATGCTACTAGAAAAGTATGTTAGGTTAGGTTTGTACTGCTATCAGTTAAGTGGGCTAGGTTAACACTGACAGCCTTACAGAAACGAATTGCTACTAGAAAAGTGGGTTAGGTTAGGTTTGAACTGCGACCCTTACAGAAAAGAAATGCTACTAGAAAAGTGGGTTAGGTTAGGTTTGAACTGCGACCCTTACAGAAACGAAATGCTACTAGAAAAGTGGGTTAGGTTAGGTTTGAACTGTGACCCTTACAGAAACGAAATTCTACTAGAAAAGTGGGTTAGGTTAGGTTTGAACTGCGACCCTTCCAGATAAGAAATGCTACTACAAAAGTGGGTTAGGTTAGGTTTGAACTGCTACCCTTACAGAAACGAAATGTTGCTAGAAAAGTGGGTTAGGTTAGGTTTGAACTGCGAACCTTACAGAAACGAAATGTTACTAGAAAAGTGGGTTAGGTTAGGTTTGAACTGCAACCCATACAGAAACGAAATGCTACTAGAAAATTTTGCTTTGCTTTAATAGGATAGCAAGATTTAAAAATTTGGTTATAATTTTACATTAAAATGGAGTTCTAATTTTGGTGGTCATTTACTATTTTTGGGTTTACAATGATTATTTTGGTGTCATTTTATTTAATAGGATAGCACGATGTAAAAATTTGGTTATCAATTGACATTAAATTGGGGTTTGAAATTTGGTAATTATTTACAATTTTTGGGTTAATAATGATTAATTTGGTGTCATTTCCTTTAATAGGATAGTAAAATGTATTAAAATTGGTAATCATTTCACATTAAAATGGTGTTATAATTTTGGTGATCATTCATTATTTTAGGGTGGTAAATTATTTTAGGGTGGTAAAGTAGATTTTTATGGTATTAAATTTTATTAAATCTGGTGATCAGTTAAATAGCAGCCGTTTTGTTATACTATAAAATTGCAGTTCTGTGTCGAATGTTGATACTTATTTATTTATGCACTAAATTAATTAATTATAAACCATACATTTCAGGTGGATGTGTCCAAGCTGAAGTTTTATTACATGGAAGGTGACAACAGCAACGTCACAGATAAAATCGGATCGGATGTGAAGAAAGCCATGGAAAAAGCTAAAGCACATATAAAGAATACGTACAATATTGAAGTCAAAGAGGTGCAAACAACTTAACTACTAAACTAAGACCTAAGACTGACTTAGAGAACGAGACACTTAATTAAGTACTGTAAATTGTTAGACAATTGTTTAAGCACCGCGAAGTCTCGCTTTCACTCACTGACGATGATCCTTTCGGCCGATTTCGACCATGGCGACCACTTCGACTCCTAGTTAGCTCGGCGCTCGTATGCGCCCGAATATGGCGCTCTTTGAGGTGAACCCCCGAGCACATTGGGAGCACGTGAGAACACCAGTCATATATAGTGGTAGTGAATGGAAGCAGGCTGCCGTGCTTTCAGCTGGTCGCGTTTAGCGTCGAGGTCAACTTTACGTTGCTCCTCGAAACCGCGCACTTTGTCATGCACCAGCCTGCGCCACTCAAGACGTTGTGCTGCCAAACCTTCCTACTGAGAGGGCTCGATGTTGCATCTTTTCATGTGCCGTTTCTGAACACCTTTGTATCGGAGGACGAGCTGGCCGCCAAGTTTCGCTCCTCTAGTTCTGAAATAAAGATGCGCGTCGCCACTCTTTGACTTTTATCTTAAAAACTAATATTTTTCCATTGGAGAGATTGCTAACATCATTTTTTTATATTTCTTTTAGCTCAAGATCAAAAACATGGAACACATCTGGGAGATCAGTATTCGGGTTCTAATGAACATCCGTCACGTTCGCAACATATACACTGATCCTGAGAAAAGAGACCAATGGGTGTCAGTTTGGCCGGAAGTTCTTAAGAAAATGGTCGGTCTTTCAGACCATAACTTCACTTGTGTGGCTTACGGGCCACTGCAGAAGTTTTTCGATTCGTTACCAAAGAGCTATTATGCAAAGTTGTTGAGAATTTTTGAAGAAATTAAGCAAGATTTCGAGGTAAGTGTCTTGCATTAGTTGACCTTTACTTACACAAAACTTCAGATAAATGAGAGATAAATAGGCTTTAGCGAGGTATTTTATTACATATTTACAGTCTCTCTTGTCTCGGTCTGCTTGTGAGGATTTTGTGCACCGATAGGCTTGAAGATCGGTTGATTAGGTACCTATGAATTATAAATGCCAGTTGCCATTAAGTTCACAAGGGGAAGACCCTCTAAGGGCTGATTTAGACGGCGCGAAAACTCGCATGCGATTTTAGATACATTGCGGACTGTTGGTTACGTCCAATTCGACCGGCCGATCAAAAACCGCAATGCAATGAAACTCGCATGCGAATTCTCGCATCGTCTAAATGGGGCCTAACGCGTATAATCCCAATAGTCACTTTTTTATAATATGGTTGTAACTTTATACCTCATTGTAACTATCTTTTTTTTTTAACAGAAAGCGCTAGGAGACGACGCCGTATTAATATACCCAGCGTACCCGTACCCAGCCCATCTCCACTACCGGGTATACTACAAATTCCTAAACTGCGGTTACCTGACCATTTTCAACGCCCTAGGCCTCCCAGTCACGGCCTGCCCAATGGGTCTCACAGAGAAAGGCCTGCCAGTGGGTCTACAACTTGTGGCTAACAAGTGCCACGATCACTTGACGATAGCGGTCGCTAAAGAGTTTGAAAAAGCCTTTGGAGGCTGGGTGCCGCCTAATAGAGAACCTGTCAGTGTTTAATTTAAGTTAATTGTATGATGAGATTAATTATATACGGAGAAAACTGCGTTATATAAAATACACGGTGGCTAAAAAATGACTGCATTCCCTTTGCCAGGGAGGTTTTGAGATTATACTGAGCAACTTTTACTATGGGACCAACCCCGAAATCGCGAAAAAAAATTTACCCTCCCGTAGAAAATGGACCAGCCAAAATGTATGAAACGGCCAAATTTTTTTTTCGGGATTTCGGGGTTGGTCCCATAGTAAAAATCGCTCAGTATCATCCCAAAACCTCCCTGGCAACAGGAATGCTGTTATTTTTTAGCCACCGTGAATATTATATTATATTACCTATTACCTAAGTATCTTGTTGTCACTGTCGTACCTAAATGAATAGGTCGTAGGAGTTGTATCATTAAGTCCGTCTAAGCTAATTTTGCACCGAATTGAACAGAACAAGGCGAGGGAGTGTCATTGATGTCATTATAAAAGTAATATTTTCACAGAAATTTGACATTAATGATGACATTGCCTCACTTTGTCATTGGAAATGCCACGCAGAGTTAGCTTGGTCTGACTCTAAGAATTCTTTCTTCTGCTTGAATTAAAAAAAAAATTAAAAGCAACTCTCCCATGAACGGAATTGCCTCTTGACTTTAGAAGTACATATTTGTACTTACTCGGTAACCTACAGGAATCTTTGAATCTATAATGACTGAAAAGTTCTTTATATACGTACATACCTAGTATGCAATTGATATTAAAATTTAGCATAAGCAATTAAGCGTCGGTATTTTATGTCTTAAGGATGACCCACGCTAGACCAGGGCGGGGCCGGGCCGGAGCTTTGGGCGCTTCGTTTTCTATGGAAACACCACGTGATCGTGAGCAGCCGTCATGGAAAATGACATGTCGGACGCCTCGGCCCGGGCCCGGCTCAGTCTAGCGTGAGACATCCTTTAATGTAGTTGTATAGGATTCTACTGTGATAATGTCAGAACAAGTAACTAAAATGTTTAAATTGTGGCATTAAAGTATAACGAATTTAGAGGAATGAATGCACAAAATCTAATTAATTTTTTTACAGTACATCTTGATGTGTTCCATTACGACACCCTGTGCTATACGTAACTAGGTCAAAATTTTAAAGGTCCATTACCTACTGTAAAACGTGCGAATAGGTAATTCGCAACTCGTGTCGAAAATTCGCCACCCCTTTGCGTACCTATTTCCTACTTTTCGCACTTGTATCGTATAGAACTACTTATTTCATTACTGCACATACATTATTTATATTTTTCAAATAAATTTTGTACCAAATTATATTGTTTTTAATATCCCATACATAATGATATCTCGATTATAATTTGATAGACACTATACGGACCTGCCCTAACTTAACAGTGCAGTACTAGTAAAAAAAAATTCTGGAAAAGAGATCGCCTTTTTACTTTCTAATGTATGTATCTGTCTCCCTCTCTCTCGCTGTACTTATATACCTTTATATATCCTTGTTTACTTACATAAAAATAATTTACACTACTTACTGAAATCATCAACAGAAAAGAACTTGGGTGAGCGTTTTTTGCCATCTATATATATTATGACCTTTTTTCCACTTTTGTGTTATTTCTAGTCAGGATCGCGAGCCCTTTTCATCCTTATAGGAGAAAAAAAGTGTCCTAAAATTTCCATACATTTTTCAAACTTTCCTTTTTGTAACCGCCATACAAAGTAATATGGGGAAATGATAACACAATAGGCAAAAAACTCTGGGGGATTTTTTTATCCCATCAGGATCGAAGGAGCTCGTGATTCTGAGTAGAAATAATACAAAAGTGGCAAAAAAGGACACAATATATAAAAGTGGCAAAAAATAAAAGAAACACTCAGGTACAGTTAGGGTTACCAGATGACAGGAATTTTCCTGACATGTCAGGAATTTTTTGAGTTGACAGACTTTTTTATTTTATTTACTTAAATTAATCCTAAAACATTGTATAAAAATAACAAATGAGATCCACTCAACTTATCAATAACTTCGTAATTATTTATTAACAAATCTTTACTCAAGACTACAGTATAGACGTTTTAGAAACGAAATCATGTCTAATATTCGCATTTGCAAAGAAGTATCATCTGCCTCTGTGATTGTAGGGCCGCGTACCGCGTTGACGCGGCTATCGACTCAATCGGGTGGCCATCATCACTAACGGCTAGACCCCCCCTCACCCCTGTCGTCATCAAAAATATTAATATCAGGAAAAATATTCGGAAATCAGGAATTTTGTCAGGAAATTCTAAATTTGTATCTGGTAACCCTAGGTACAGTACATCTAAATATACCTAGTCGACGGCATAGTTACAGTTACAGCTGGTCTTTGCCAAGGTTAATGCATGTCTAGGCCGACGCATGACATTGCGAGGCAGGCTGCTAGTGGGGCTTCCTCCATTTCTCTTACTAGTCTAGTTTCCTGAAGACAAAAATAATTTATGTACGTCTGCAAATGGAGGAATGCCCATTGGAACCTTGATAACGTCGTATTTTCTACATATTTTCATATGATACTAATACTGAGAAAGTTTATTTTCATTTTATAAATCAAGTCTTGAGAGCCAGGATGCATTTGAACACCGTTATAAGTTAGGTTCTCTCGTTTATCTTTATTTCCAAATGTACGGCTTCTTGATTAAATAAACGACCCTAGACTAGAACCTGATATGGCACGCTTGACAAATATAAATAGAAACATGTCAAGTCTAAACAGTCGTAAAGTGATTTATTTTAACAAGATTAACTTGTAATCGCCTTTCTTACTAGAAATGTACAAAAACATACTTCCGACCAAGTAGTGTAGATTTGTTCATACTGCAAAAAAGGTGTATTAGAATATTAAGTAACATAAAAAATCAAGAAAGTTGCAGACCTTACTTTAAAAAATTAAATATTTTAACTTTACCATCCCTTTACATCTTAGAAACATGCAAATTTGTACGAAAACATCCCGACCTATATAGGAAAACTAAAGACCGTCATACTAGTAACTTGAACTTAAGAAATCAAAATAAGATTGCCCTTCCTGCCAGTAATTTACAAATGAGTAATAAAAGTCCCTATAGCATATCTATAAGAATTTTCAACAATCTTCCTAAAGAAATAGCAGAAGAATTTAAATATGAGAAATTTGTAGGTCACTTAAAAACTTATTTAATAAGTAATTGTTTTTATTCTATACAAGAATTTTTCGATGATAATAAATACCATAAATAGGCATATGTATACTGTAAACAATTTTTTTGCGACTACTATTTGTTGTGTATTCTGTAACTTGTATAATTGTTTTATGTGTTAGATAACATTGCAATACCCTTACAGGGTGTCATATTGTGGAACATTATTAGTTAAGAACATCTGTATAAACACCAATATGAAAGCAATAAACATATTATTATTATTATTATTTGTATGTCTTTTCCATATCTCGGGACCATGGGGTCCCGGACCTTTGGGAGGCGTACGTGGGGCCGAAGCCAACAGCGCAGAGGCCCTTTAAGACACTTTAATCTAAAAGCAAGGGATACACGTGGCGGATACCATCCCCGAACGCACAATGTGATACATCCGGAGATGGTCCCCGCCAGGTGCAAAGACTATTGCACTTTTGTGCTGCGATGGGAACTAAGGTCTTGGGCTATAGATTTGAAAGTTGGATGGACTGGATAATGGGTTATGGGAGAGACTAGCGGACACCTGCCGTGACAATCAGTCTCAAAATTGTGTAAGACAGGTGGTGACTCGCCTACTCATTTAGTGGGCCCTACAACGGCCGCACGCACAGTGCGACAATAGGGCAACACTTCGGAGCGGCTGTAAGGTTGTCGAGAGGTGAGTCTGCGGTAGCCAGATCCCGGTGATCCGTTCAGCAGGCCACCGGCGTTATGACATTTTACACTTCCAACCTGGAGCATAGGTCCCGCTCTTGCGACTCCACTCTGGCCGGCCAATCAAGGCAAGCACAGAGGCGAGGGCCAGATGACAGGGCCCTCTGGAATAGGGGTCCGCGGTGTCGCCACTCACCGTCAGCTCGCCACAAGCTGCCCCCGCGGGGTTATTATTATTATTATTAGGTATCCCCAGAAACACCTCGTGTATTCGCTGTTATGTGAAGCCGAAAGCCGAGCTGTAGGGAACTCAGGACCTACGTGACTTATACGTAAGTATCAGTCTTAAAAAGCGAATAGGTGGGCCGAAAGCGACCGCAAAGACCTGATCTCTCAGAGATCAGAGATCTGGTCTGGTGGGTGAGATCTGGGCTTGCTCAAGGGCCGAGTGGGGCACGCTTTCTTTCTTTCTTGCGTGGCTGACGACTCAAGAGACGAGTTGAGCAGCAGATGTTTCACGCATTACCACAGAATAAATAATAGTATACTAGGTACAGAAGACTCACTCTCTAACAAAACGCGTCTGTCACGATCAGCACTGATATGGCCGCTAGGTGGCGACAGCGCCACGCGCGGCTTATGGCAAACCCCAAAATTGGGGTTGAACGGATGTACTTTTAGCTACCTGTAGTAAAGCGACGAAATCGCGGAGTGAGCCACGCCTGGCATTAAACTTGATTTGCATGGGCTGCGGGCCCATATATCCTGCACTGCACGTTGTCTATTATCTATTCGGAAACCTCTTACGTCATCTACATATATTAAGTACATAGTTTGTTCTAGTTATCAGAAGATTGCCTAGGTAACATCAATTGCTATTTGCTCACAGTTTTAATCTTATTAATACGCAGTGGGGGAATAGCCATGGGTTTCTTGAATCTAGTTACAGTAATAGGATTACACGGTCGCTTCACAAGGTTCCACGTTCGTGTATATAAACGGATTTCAAAGTGTTTATGTCGGCAGTTGACAGCAGTGTGTATGTATACCAATCATAACTATCATAAGTCACAGGCCCAGTGACCGGATTGCCGGTTTTATTATTTAAACGTTTTGCGTTCGGATGGTTGTTCGCGGGTTGTGTCGTCGGTACGTGTTATTGTGAAAATTCATGTCAGTTTAACACGCGAAGTGCCAATGTGAAAGACGTTTTTGTGAGAGTGGTGTGCCATTGTTGAAGGGTCTAGTTCCCACGCGCGAGGAAGGACTGCGGTCCTCAAACCTCAGCCAATATGGACTGCTGTATGTCAGAAGAAGCTAAAGAGCAGAAAAGGATCAATCAGGAAATAGAGAAGGCGATCAAGAAGGACAAAAGTGCTGCCAGGAGAGAACTCAAACTTCTGCTACTCGGTGAGCTATAGTTTTTTTTTTGGTTCTTCCTTAAACATGGTGTGGATGGACAGGATACCTCAACAATAACCTTACAAGCACATCACACTGCCTGAAAGGTTTACCATACATTTTGTAGTCATATCATAATTGATGTTTTCAATAAAAAAAAATCTTACGTAGGTAATATTCAATAAGTAGAAAAAGTACCTACCTACTAAATTTCTTGGAATCACCTTTGCCATTTCGTAAATTTTTATTTGGAGCATTCCATGAAATTGTTTACCGTTTGTCCCGTACAAACTTTCTGAAGATTTGCAGGTATAGAGTTTTCTTTTCTATGACAAATGGTCAAAAATATGCACAGAAATATAATCGCCTGCTTTAAATGCCGAAAAAAAAGTCGCAACATGGGAAATAAAATGCGTTTGTACGGGACAGCCCGTGGAATACTCCATTTGTATCTAATTAAATCAAAAGCAGTCATGTAGTACCATGTACTTAGAGAAACATGACCGCCACTTTTAAAATTAATTTCAAGTGCAGAAGCGCTATCATGGTCGCATTTTTATCACTTGTCATGTCATGCGTCACTTTCGCAATTACATGTTTGTTAGAACGTGACAGGCATGGTGACAAATGATAAAGAGCCAACAATCTTAGCCTTACAGGTCTAGATGGTTTAAACGCAAGAATAATTAAATCTATTAAAAATGTAAAAGCTGAACCGTTAACGAAATGTAATAATCGATGTCTAAGGGAAGGTTGCTTTCCAGAATCTTTAAAAGTGGCAAAAGTGACTCCCGTTTTCAAAACAGGCAATAAACATGATACGTGTAATTACAGACCAATATCCGTACTTCCCACGTTATGCAAAATATTTGAAAAAAAATTACATACCCGTTTAACCGAATATTTCAGTGCCACACATTTTTTGTTTGACACGTCGTTTGTTTTGAACGGCTTTAAACCAAAATCTAATACGTTATCCGCAACAATTGGCTAAGTTACCTAAAACAAAAGCAACATAGATAAAAAAACATAGCACTGAGCATCTTCTAGGCCAAGAAATAAGAAGTTATAGAGGGAAATGCTAGGAACACAATTTTTGACTCCGTAACTTTGTTTGGACTAGTTAGGAGGTGAACATATCAAAAGTCCCCGGCCGTAGCCCCGGTGCTGGGGGGGAGAGGGGGAAAGAAGGTCTCATTTTTCGGTTTTTCACTAATATCTTGGAAACTATGCGTCTTAGCGACATGACTACTGAGACAAACCAAAAGCTGATAAAAATTGTTACAAGTTTTATTCAGTCAAGTTTTTCGATATCTTGAATAGTTTTTGAGATATCCGCTCTTGAAAGTTTATTTAAGGCTTTAAATTTTATCTTGATATCTACATTAGTGAAGCTGCTAGGCCGTGTTTGGTATCATTTTCGTATAAATCGGGGATGCTGAATTCATTTTTGGTATCACATTGACACCATTCCTAAGAAAAAACATATACACTTTAAACAAATAACTTTTTTTTTAATTTCCTCTTCACGCTTAAACCGCTCAACCGATTTAATTGTAATTTGGTATACAGATATTTCGAGTCCCAATACAGGACATAAGATACTTTTTATCTCAATAATCATCCTTTAAAGTTGTGAAATGGAGTATGGGGGGAATTCAACTTCATCGACGAAACTGAATTCCTGAGGTTCATACTGCTTAAGGTAAGGTTTGAAGTCATTTTAGGTATCATTTTCATCTAAATCACAGATGTATACCATCCTAAATTTCACCTAAACCGGTTCAGCGGTTACTGACTCCCCATACAAACTTCCACCCCACTTTTCACATCCTCAAAAGATGCTTTTGGTTATAAAAACTATTCTATGTCCTGTGTCGAGACTGAAACTATTTCTGTACCAAATTTCAACGAAATTGGTTCAGCGGTTTAAGCGTGAAGAGGGATTTTAAAAAATATATATTTTTTAAATTTTGTTTTTACTTCGGAATAGTGTCAATGTGATACCATAAATGAATTCAGCACCCCCGATTTATACGAAAATGATGCCAAACATGGCCTAACAGCATCACTGATGTAGATATCAAGATAACATTAAAATCCCTAAATAAACTTTCAAGAGCGTCTATCTCAAAAACTATTCAAGATATCGAAAAATTTGACTAGATATAACTTGTAACTAATTTTATGAGCTTTCGGTTTGTCTTAGTAGTCATGTCGCTAAGATGCAAAGTTTCCAAGATATCAATGAAAAACCGAAAAATTCGACCTTCTTACCCCCCTCTACCCCGCAGCACCGGGGCTACAGCCGGGGACTTTTGATATGTTCACCTCCTAACTAGTCTAAACAAAGTTACGGAGTCAAAAATTGTGTTCCTAGCATTTCCCTCTACAACGTTTTTTGAGCATTCATTTCCTGACCTATTCATCGACCTTAAAAGGCGTTTGATACAGCCAGTCACTCGCTCTTAATTTCTAAACTAGCCGACATTGGGATATCTGGAACAGCGTTGTTAAAATCGTACCTATTAAATCGTAGCCAGGTTGTTAAATTAGACAACTATGTTAAAGCCAAAAAGCATCAGCTATGGTGTGCCACAAGGCACTTTTAGGACCTTGTTTTATCGACTTGCTTGTTCACCAGGTACTGGTGAATCGGGCAAATCCACATTCATCAAACAGATGAGAATTATCAATGGCGCTGGTTACAGCGACGATGACAAGAAAGGTTTCATCAAGAACATCTACCAGAACATTTTCATGGCGATACAGAGTATGATACGCGCTATGGATATGCTGAATATACAATACGGGGATCCATCTATGACGGTAAGTGATGATTGCATGACACTACCTGTGCCATGTTTATCAAAAGCTTGTAACTTGTAATACAAGTGGAAGTCCCTTTCTAACAAAAGTTGTCAAAAAGGGACTTCCGCTTGTATTACAAGTTACAAGCTTTTGATAAACAGGGCACTGGGGTCCGTTTCTCAAAAGCTACTTGTAATACAAGTGGAAAGTCCCTTTCTAACAAAAGCTGTCAAAAGTGACATCCGCTTGTATTACAAGTTGCAAGCTTTTGAAACGGAGAAGGATGAAAAATGTACATGTAATAGGTAGCAAAAAATATGCAGTCGGTTAATCCATACTCTACAAAACAAGCACTAGAATCTCATTAGATAATTATTAGACAATGTGATTCTAACGTCTCAGAAGCAGAACTGAGCATTAAACACATGATGACATGCAGGATATGATTGCATCACAATGTCCTAGCTTATCTTCAGTATCACGAATAGAACCACTACTACCACCAGACTAGATTTACACAACGTATAAGTAGGAGCTAGGTTTATTAAATAAATTTCTCCAAAACTATAAATTTTCGCTGAACATATATGGGGATCAAATCGAGAGCTCTTAAAGTCCTCTATTATTGACCTTCATTTGATCCGTAGGTACTTTTTACGGAACACCGTGCACCATATTTAGTATTTACCCATTACAAATGATTTTCAGGAAAAGGCGGAATTGGTATCATCGATCGACTTTGAGAGCGTAACCTCCTTCGAGAGTCCGTACCCAGAGGCCATCAAAGATCTCTGGAACGACAGCGGGATCCAGGAGTGCTATGACCGCAGACGGGAGTATCAACTCACGGACTCTGCTAAATAGTAAGTAGGTGGACATATAATGACAATCATCAATAATAACGGAGACACGCCAAAAATATCTGCCACCCTTCAAATATTTTCCTATAAAAAGATTTACTTCTACATAGATACTACAGTTCACGTTCAAAAGTATCTGCCACTGTTTAATTACATGTTGATGTTGACTTTTTGTATTTGTTGCTGGACTGTACACGTCTCATATACTGAGATGGATTGAGGAACATATATTATGCTGAACACAATACAATAGTTATCAGCTAATACCAACTGATCCGGTCACACCGAAAATTAAGACTCGTTTTAGGTCAAAATCTTCAGTCTTGCTTTTATTTTGTAAAGTTGTAGGCACAACTCTACAGATGCTGTATTTAGTCACAGAATAACTAATAGTACTACCGTACAGAAAATTCACTCCTTCACAAAAGTCAGATTTAGGTATAAAATTATACCTATACTCGCCGCCTGCAACAAAATTGAAACTTATAACCGCGCACGAACGGTGAATCTTCTTTGCGCGAGCGCCACGTGACACGACGATCGTGCGGTCGAGCGGCAGCCCACTGCCATACACCTGCCGGCCCGAGCGGCGCGCCGGCCAAATGTACCTAAACTGCGTAGTGACACCCCCCTGATTTAGTTATGTATTGTACATTTCAGTTATTTAAGCGATCTGGCTCGAATAGAAGCGGCGGACTATCTGCCGACGGAGCAGGACATCCTTCGCGCGCGTCAGCCCACTACCGGTATCCTTGAGTATCCGTTTGATCTTGATGGCATCATATTTAGGTATGACTCATATTTAGGAAGTTGGAGTGATTCTGCAGAAAGCTAGTATTGCCCTCATTCGGACTAACGTCTCGGCCTCCTTCTCCTAGCGTGCACGCACAAATCGTGCATTCCGTGGCCCTTGGGTGCCTAAGGGTGGTATTCCATTTGTCTAATTTCTTTGTCCAATGTCAGTGCATCTCACTCTGTCATTAAAGCAACGCAATACACACTGGACAAAGAAATTGAATAGGTGGAATACCACCCTAAGCTAATTGCTCTAGCCGTTTTAAGGTGCTGCCGTACCAAAAAGGTAACAAGTGCGAGTCGGACTCGCGCACGAAGGGTTCCGTGCCGTTACCATAAAGCAAAAAAAAAAACGGAAAAAATGCAAAAAGAAAACGGTCACCCATCCAAGTACAGACCACGCCCGACGTTGCTTAACTTTGGTCAAAAATCACGTTTGCTGTATAGGAGCCCCACTTAAATCTTTATTTTATTCTGTTTTTAGTATTTGTTGTTATAGCGGCAACAGAAATACATCATCTGTGAAAATTTCAACTGTCTAGCTATCACGGTTCGTGAGATACAGCCTGGTGACAGACGGACGGACGGACGGACGGACAGCGAAGTGTTAGTAATAGGGTCCCGTTTTACCTACCCTTTGGGTACGGAACCCTAACAAGGAACCCTCGCGATGGTGCGACTCTGTCGGTCTGTCTGTCTATTACACCGATAAAGACTTACACTATCGATTTTAAATTTGGAATAGTTTTGAATAAGAGTAACCCCCAGACGCATTGAAAGTTGTTTTTTTTTTATAGGATGGTAGACGTCGGGGGCCAGAGATCCGAGAGAAGAAAATGGATACACTGTTTTGAAAACGTCACCTCCATCATATTCTTAGGAGTTCTTAGTGAATATGATCAAATTTTATTCGAATCTAATAATGAGGTAAGTTCTCCTATTAAGTAAAACATACAACTTTTTATATGTATCTAGCCCAATACGTTTATTCGTACTTCACAGATGATAGAATCTAAACTACCGTTAGAAATAGGTTAGTAACATTAAGCTAATTTTACACAGCATTTTTTTCGTATTTTCAGAATCGGATGGATGAGTCAAAGGCGTTATTTAAGACCATCATCACTCAGCCCTGGTTCCAGAACTCCTCGGTCATCCTCTTCCTCAACAAGAAGGACTTGCTGGAGGAGAAAATCATGACGTCACATCTCGGTGACTACTTCCCTGAGTACGACGGTATGGAATGAAGTATTTGAACAAATTAAATTATTTTCCAGGAAATATTTTAATTTGTTTTTATCAAGTAGAAACACTACTATATAAATTATAAACTGAAATAAATGTCATATACTAAGAAAAAATCATAAAAAAAAATCGCTAGCTCGGTATCATCATGGGAATGATCCAGCTAGAAAGGTTCGAACCATACTGTTCTACCTTAGAGATGGCTAGGGGGCGCCGCAAGCCTTCAGTAAAAAGTGCATATACTTGGAAAATTTGACTAATGTCTCTGTGACCCGGTGGCCGAGTGGTTCAGGCACCTGCCGCGATAGCAGAGGACGCTGGTTCGATTCCAGCCTTGGGCACTGGAGGCCTTGGTCACTTTTTCTTAGTATATGACATTTATTTCAGTTTACGATGGTATGGAGTTTCATACTTAAACTGGCATTCCCAGAAACTGAAATAAAAAGACGTCGTATACTAAAGAAAAAGTGAATAATCCCTCCAGTAGGCTTGGTACATGAGTTCTGCGACAGCTCGCCCGCGAGATATACCTGCCACGCTCTAATTAATACAGTTAGAAACTGCCGTATTCGAACTTAAAGATATTCACAATAGACGACACGTACTAGATCCATTCTAGATACGTTATAGTTTAGATATCAACTAGTTCTCTTTTGCAGCGCAATTAGGGCAACCAATGTCACTTTTACGTTAGTTAGAGTAAGATATCTATTAGATGTGAATTGGATCTCTAAGTCATATCCCCTGGAAATCGTTCAAGAGTATCCCCAGAATCGCGCAAATGTCAAATTTGATAGGTTAGATCTTAAACATATCGTTATCGTATCTTGGTGATGTTTAATAGATGTCTATTTCAAAATCCCAATCGGGCCCAAGGGCCCATAGACTGGTAGGTAGTCTATCTTGCGGGCGTGATACCGTCGCGGCGCACCTGTGCTCGGCCCACAATGCCCGAGATGGCCTCCTGGTCTCGGGCATTCAAACAATAGCAAGACACGTCCATATTGCGTCCATACGTTTCCGTGAAAATACGATGGAAAATAATTATGAACTACATCTGTACAAATCCTCAGGTCCGAAACAAGATGCTCCAAAAGCCATGGATTTCATACTACAGAAGTTTCTGGCCGAGAACCCCGATCCAGACAGACAGTGTTACTCCCATTTTACGACTGCTACAGGTTGAAAATCATTTTTGCGATATATTAGGGTACACGAAAAAAACACGTCTAGTCACATTTTTCTAAAATGATATTTTAATCTCAAAAGTTCTCAATGAACTAATAAGCTACAGTTTCTGTTACCTCTTATACCTAGATAGTTTTTTCTTACTATAAAAACACCTATAATATAAGTACACGAAAATAATTATGATTAATTATGTACTTACATCGTTCCTTTCAAACCGCGTTAACTCATAATGTTGCCAGAGTACAGTGACTAGACATGTTTTCTTCCGTGCACCGCTCATATTTTCTAAACCAATACATACAGGGGTCAGCAAACCGCGGCTCTGTGGGGTATACAATCAACACTTGTTAAGGTGGCCACTGACGAGCCTTCCAACAGTCCAAATAGCGTGGCTGCAATCCACAATCGGTCCGTGAATGTACAATCTTTAATATTATGATCCCGTCCGTTTGGATAAATTCCATTGTAACGGCATCCATTTGGAAGGCTCGTCAGTGGCCTGTTTTAGACCACTGGAAACAAGATTGCAGCTTAAAATATGTGGTCTGTTTTGGTTGCCTGTTCTTCTCTAAATTTGCCGACCCCTGCGCTAGTAGTAGTAGTAGACTGTAAAGTTGCATGTCACTCCTGTGAAGTCCTGTGATTTATTTGCTAGCCTTTGCGATTTTTAGCCAGCTAGATGCTATGTATGTTATGCTGACTAAAAAAATAATAATTCAAGATTTATAGGTCACCTTTGCTTCAACCTCCTGTCCGTCCGCCTGTTATTCTCTTTTTGTTTAAGGTGCCGTAGGTTCACAGAGCGGAGTTTTTGAAGAATCGTAGCGCTTTTTAGATCACAATACATGGTTGATAAAAATGAAATTAGCAACCTTGAGGACTTTTTCTGTTAACTTATTCGAAACCTGATTATTTGACTTTAGTTCTATAGAAAAAAATCACGGTGAGTACTAAAAGCACTTTGAAAATTTGTAACAATGTTTGCAGTAGAGCTAAAAACAAATATTTTGCATCTAAAAAATAAACAATATTATGTCTGATCGAACTCACTGGTACATACTACGTACCTACTTTGTTTTTGTTTAAACTATAAAAAATAAATTAAAAAACATGATTATCCGCTGGCGCTATTCCGGGCACGCACAACCATCGCGCTCACACTTACGGCTTCCGACACGTCGGAAGGGAGGGGCCCAAGCGATATCTCACCGTACAAATCTTTCTGCCATTTTTCGTGGGGGGAAGGTGCACACAGTCGCACTTCTCACACACTTACATACAAAATCCAATCAGAGGCCCTACCGCGAACCACGTTCGACGTGTTGCCTCTCTATGGCACTTGTAAATTCATACGTAAGTGTGACAGGGAGGCAACACGTCGAACGTGGTTCGCGGTAGGCCCTCTGTAATGACGACACAAATACATAGAAAATGACACACGTCAAAGACAAATCTTGCAAACCTCGATCTCTTTTTGTGTACGGACGAGTGACTAGTGATATTCTTTGGACTAGTGTCACAACACGCACACTAACACATTTTCGTTGAAGTATGTCATTGTATTCTGAGAGATGAGAAGTCGGATTTGTCGCTCGACCGATCCGCAATTTGTACTGAGCGAGCAAAATCGATAAATCCAACAATTACTTGAGACTAAAATATAATAATTGTATTTAAATGTAATTAAACGTATGATATGTAAAAAAAAATATTACATGTGAAATGTAACACTTTCTTTTTGTAAATTTGATGTCCCCGACCTCTTTTTATAACAAAAAACCGAGCAAACAGGCATTTTTGTGCAGCAGTGTTCACGCGCGCGTCTGGACTCGGTCTAGTGAAAAATCCAAGTGCAACTAGTTTTATTACCCGCGGTAGATTAGATTGACGCGCTAATCTTGTATCTCGGCAGAGGGGAAATAGTGCGAATGCCGCCTCCCTTCCGTGTTGCTCGAAGCACTTGTCAGTATCTTCGAGCAACACCGGCTTCCGACACGTCGGAAGGGAGGGGCCCAAGCGATATCTCGCCGTACAAATCTTTCTGCCATTTTTCGCGGGGGGAAAGGTGCACACAGTCGCATTTCTCACACACTTACGTACAAAATCCAATCTGTAATGACGACACAAATACATAGAAAATGACACACGTCAAAGACAAATCTTGCAAACCTCGATCTCTTTTTATGTACGGACGAGTGACTAGTGTCACAACACGCACACTAACACATTTTCGTTGAAGTATGTCATTGTATTCTGAGAGATGAGAAGTCGGATTTATCGCTCGACCGATCCGCAATTTGTACTGAGCGAGCAAAATCGATAAATCCAACAATTACTTGAGACTAAAATATAATAATTGTATTTAAATGTAATTTAACGTATGGCATGTAAAAAAAAAATTACATGTGAAATGTAACATTTTCTTTTTGTAAATTTGATGTCCCCGACCTCTTTTTATAACAAAAAACCGAGCAAACAGGCATTTTTGTGCAGCAGTGTTCACGCGCGCGTCTGGACTCGGTCTAGTGAAAAATCCAAGTGCAACTAGTTTTATTACCCGCGCTAGATTATTTTGACGCGCTAATCTTGTACCTCGGCAGAGGGGAAATAGTGCGAATGCCGCCTCCCTTCCGTGTTGCTCGAAGGTCAGTATAGAATAAGGCAGCAAATTAATAAATATACATAGGCGCAAAGAGAATATTATGAATTTCGCGCCTTTTTCTACAAAAAAGCTGCTCTTGAAAAGTTGGTGTGTTTGAGTATAGTTCGTGGACATCCTTTATCCAAATCGGTTCAGGGTCGGGTGACCCTGAGGTCATGAGTTTCTTGTATCAGGATTCGAACCTTCTTGTACCTGAGTACACTAAAAAAATGGCATTAAACCAAAGTCGAAGTTCACGTGCTGGATACATGCATGCATGCATACATGTGACCATGATGTGACCACTTGAAAGGTTTCCAAACAGGCGATTATAGAATATAGGCGGATAAGCGACGAATTACGAAGCCACAAAGTATATTAGTTTTATTGTTATAAAAAACGATATAGATAACGGTTCCGAAAGGACTAGTACCTATAGTGATATTAATTTTCCACAACTCGATTGACTGTAGGTACTCTGCAGGACAAAAAAATCGTCAAGTTTTCTTTGCCCTATTTTTTTTTAAATTCTTGATCTGCCTTTAGGCAACTTCAAAACATATGGCGCTGGACAACGCCATCTTTTTCAGTTGTTCAGCTCGGGCATGGTTTTTTTCTTATAATTTATTTTATCTTACAATTATATAGTTCATCTTATAATAAATATTTACGTACCTAGTAGATGATATATGCTTATTTTGGTGTATGGCACGGCCACACTCTGTCGCTTGTCTGTCTTTCGCCTGGGGTAACTCTAATGTCTATAATTATACTTTTTACTTCCACACTTTGCATGTGAAGTTTTGCTTTTACATGTAACCTATATATTATTTATTTGTTGTTTTTTTCATGCTGCCTTGGATTGTTTAAAAGATACTGAAAACATCAAATTGGTGTTCTGTGCCGTGAAAGATACAATTATGCAGGCTGCTCTAAAAGAATTCAATTTGGCTTAATGCATATGTTGCTTAGGTACTTATGTGTTCCATATATGTACTTAATTAAATATATTTTTTTATGGCGGTGATTGTTTTTTTTTCTCTCCTTAATATTTAGGTACCCAATAGGTATGTTACACTCGGATGGCAACTATATTATGGTTACGGCGGGCTAGGACTTATTTAGGTACCTACCTTTCTCATTTTAATACAATATATATATTATATTATTATATAGGTAATATATATTTGCATGCAATATGATGTAGGTATTAGCCCCTGCAAAGTAGGTACACTACACGTAATACCTGTTTTCTAAAGGAATCAAAATGTTGATATTTAAATCAATAAAAGTTGATTATTAAAGCATTAAGGTAGGTATTTGAAGGAATTTAAAATTTATCTTAGAAATGGGAATTTCCAACGCCATCTAGTCTGTATTTTTTGAAATTAAGGTAATTTTTGAATTTAACGCCATCTCTTAGCCAATAGTAGAACTAAGAACTTAACAAGGGTACCTAGTTTGTATACTGACATAATAGTTAAACTATTCAACTCTAGGTGGCGCTAAAAGAAAATTTACATGTTGTTATTTTATAGAATTATAGACTATAGACCAAACTGCTTGTTTCAAGGTGCTGACTACCTACGCCGATTTTGACTTAAGAGTTGACATGACCATAGATAATTTTATTTTTATCTTGGCGTAGGACTCTGGCAGTGCCTCTGTAGGTTATTATATATATTTAATATTAATATAAGGGAAAACCTTTTTAATTCCCATAAAATATTATCTTAAATTATTTTGAAACAGAAATAATAATACTGAGTTACTTTAAATTCATTTAAGTTTCTGCATTTTTCTATGAAAAAGTCAGCAACATTATACATCATAGCTGTCAATTATTTTGATGAGAATGAAAATTATATCTGATTTTCATAATCGGGTGGGGAAAAAAATCAGCTATCGGACACTTTTTTTTCAATTATAATTTTTTCCTCAGCTTGATTGAATTTCGGCTCACATTTTTTTTATTTTAATAATACTCTTACAACGCACGCGCAGAACATCGCCAAAAATCGCCCAGCGCCATATTGAGAGAGGCGGACGTTGTATGACTTGAGTGATTAATCGTGGTTAGTGCAATAATTTGAAGTGGAACATTTGATCGTGCCCTATGGATAAACATTCGGGTACGTAACAAGTAAGAAAGTGCACCCATGAGGTTCCTATCGGCGTCTATTATGCAGTGGCAAATCACATCGTAACCTAGACATAGGCCGTTCTAGTTATCAGTAGATTACCTAGGTATCATCAATCCGCTATTTGCTCACAGTTTTAATCTTATTAATACACACGTGTGGGGGAATAGTCATGGGTTTCTTGAATTTAGTTACAATAACAAGAATATACGATCGCTTCCTAAGACTCCACGCTCGTATATAAACGAATTTCAAAGTGTTTATGTCGGCAGTTGACAGCAGCGTATATGTATATGACCGATCATAAGTCACCACACCCAGTGACCGGATTGTCGGTTTTAGTATTGAATCGTTTCGCGTTCGGATGGTTGTTCGCGCGTCGTGCCGTCGGTACGTGATATTGTGAGAATTCGTAACGTTTGTTTAATTCGCGAGGTGTCAATGTGAAATATGTATTTTCTAGGAGTGGTGTGCCTTGGTTGAAAGGCCTGCCGAAAGGACAGGGCTCCGCGCGCGAGGAAGGACTGCGGCCCTCCGCCCTGAGGAAACATGGACTGCTGCATGTCAGAAGAAGCCAAAGAACAGAAAAGAATCAACCAAGAAATAGAGCGGGTACTCCGGAAGGACAAACGTGATGCCAGGAGAGAACTCAAACTTCTGCTGCTTGGTAAGTTACTTCTTTATTCTAATTAACATGCTGGTGAATACCTTGACAGTGACCTGGCACAAATTAAAATACAGGGAAATGTTAATGGTTGCTAACTGATAAGCCAATCTTCCCTTTAAGCGACCATACCAAATATTTTAAGTGTTGATAAATAATTATTTTGTAATTTAAGCATTTTAACCATGCATTGACTTTAATTAACCAAGAATGCTGTGATTATAATCTGTGGCATTTGGCCAAATTCTAAACTGCATGTTTTCAGTCAATTTGAGTGTTGTTTTAAAAGTCGGAACCTGTTGATTTTATGTTTAGTTCATAGGTATATTAGTCAAATTTTAATTTTTTGCATTACCGATACTTTTTATCTTTCTACTTGTACACACTCTTAGCTGCAGACTGAATATTTTTAAAGATAAGATCATAATCTGTATTGCTTTTTTTTCTCACTACAATCTTAAGAGATTTTTTTTGGTTTTCTCTCTTTCATTTTGGTAGGTATCTATAATGTGTTAGCTTACTGAGGTTATGACTGCAAATTTTATATTTTACACAATCATTCACAGGCAGCATTTTTTTCTATTGATCAGTGCTTAATACTATATTTGTACTGTATTGTAACTTCTTGGAATTAATCATAAATGTATTTTGTGATCCAAGAAATCTAAGAATATAAGGTAAGGTGGGGTAAGACTATCACCGGGACAAGACAAACACTTGTATGGAGTCCTCATACTGTTTGTCTTGCCCTAAGCAAAATATACTATGTTCGTCTCACCCCATCTTTCCTTAGCTTAACACAAAGAAAAACCAGACAAGTGCGAGTCGGACTCACCCACCGAGGGTTCCATACTTTTTAGCATTTGTTGTTATAGCGGCAATAGATATACATCATCGAAAATTTTTAACTGTCTAGTTATCACGGTTCATGAGATACAGCCTGGTGACAGACAGACGGACAGTGGAGTCTTAGTAATAGGGTCCCGTATTTACTCTTCGGGTATGGCACCCTACAAAAAAATCACTGATATTAAATTTATGCTACATAGCTAAATGACAAGTACCGTATTTCCAGGGTCTTAGCTTTTTTTATTTTCTGAGGGCCATAGTTTGATCTTTGGCTTTGCCATATATTGTTAGCTGGCCAGATTTTATGGCCTTTGGCTTTCCCTCTTTTTTTTTCTGTGATAATCATTTGGACCGGCCAGCCTATTTGATAAGGGGGTTCATTTTTTTTTATTAAAAGTCAGTGGCTAACCTAAAAGCGGATGCTATGGGCATTTATTATTTCAAATAAGATTTATTTTCAATCTTTATGGGCATTTTTGTTCTAATTACGATTTTATCAATATTTTACAAGATTAAAATACTTATCCTACATTAGCAGAGAAAGGTCCATAGATAAAATGGGACCTTACACCAGCCTAATCTATAAATAATAAATAAATATTAGGGGTTGGGAGACATTTTACACAGATCAACCTAGCCCCAAACTAAGCAAAGCTTGGTTGCTAGGCAACAATATACATACTTATATAGATAAAGTATATACTTATATACATAGAAAACACCCATAACACAGGAACAAATATTTAAGTTCATCACACAAATAAATGCCCTTACCAGGATTCGAACCCAGGACCATTGGCTTGACAGGCAGTCACTATCACTACCCACTAGGCCAAACTGGGCAGTAGATCTATGTAAAACTACATTTGCTTTAGAGTCTGGTCTGAGTTTGATGTAATAATGTTCAATCTTGCAAACTTACCTGTAAAGGATCATATTGCACATTGTGTAATTTGACTCAATTTATCTACAGAGAGATAAGCTGAGATAGCTATACGTTCCAGTAACTTATAGTCTGGGTGGCAACTCTATGTCACCGTAGAATAAATAAACTATTGGCTGTATGTGAAGTGCATTGTGGAAGAACTAGCAACAACACAGTGGATAGTAATAATTAATCTAATAAAAAAGTCTTTATCAGGAGTTCCTCTTTATCATATGGCACTTTTTAACTGTAAATGCTTAGTTTGTTGATGAAAATACAGAAATCGCTGTATGTATGCTTATAAGATCTGAGGAGTTCCCTCAATCCCTCATGGATTCCATGATCATCAGCCTAAACCTGGATAAAAATGTTATTTATAAATGTTACTGGCTTACTAAATTTAGCCAAGAGGACAAATCGCCAAAGTGAACTATGCATCGTTAAAGAGTTCCGTTTTGATCGTCATCAGTAGTTCCATTTCATTAAAGTCATTTTTTCTAAACATATACGTTGCTATAGATTAAAATGCCTATAAGATTCGAGGAGTTTTCCTGACATGTTAGGAATTTTAGCCTTTTGTCAGGAATGGGGACGGAACACGGGAATGTCAGGATTTTTTTTGAATAGATAGACTTTTTTATAAAGTACGTACCTTTTTATTTACTTACTTAAATTAATCCAAAAAAATAATGAATGCGATCCACTCAACTTATCAATAACTTCATAATTATTAATTAACAAATCTTTATAATTAAATTAGCTCGGCTAAACCGAGCCCCCCCGGAGGTCGTCAAAAATATGAATGTCAGGAAAAATATTTGGAAATCAGGAATTTTATCAGGAAATTCTAAATTTGTATTGGAATTGACACCAGATATATATGTATTGGATTTAAGTAATTTTCACAACATATGTCACTCGTCACTGCTAAAAGCGGATTGCCATATCTCTTGTAGGTCTCTCCTGTAAATGCCCCATGATAAGTGGTCAATCGGCCTGATTCGTACTTTAAGATAACGTCAAATATTACGTCTAGATACGATATGGATTAGATATGTCTGTGTCAAATGTGACGTTTCTTCCAACAAAATCGTCACTTGACACTGACATATCTAATCCATATCGTATCTAAACGTAATATTTGACGTAGGTATCTTCAAGTTCGAATTGGCCAGTATGACATGCTCCATAAATTGTTGTGAGGCACAGGCACACCTTTACATTAGGTTACTAATACTAATTAGTGAACAGTAAAAGCCACATTATATTTTTTGCAAGCTATAATGGACTCATGTTTCATTTATTAGTAGTGTAATTCTGTTAGGTTTGAATTAAAATTAAAAAAAAAGTAAGACTAGGTTGCCACTGCAATAATTTGTTTGTAAAATAGTAAATTCCTGTTTATAAATAAACACGCTAAGATAATTTACTTATTGGTAATTTTACTCGTACGATAAAAAAAAGTACTTTTATTTATTTATTTTTACATAAATACAAGTCGCGCTAGTAAAAGTGGCAACATTGTCTTAGTTTTTTTGATCTTGAATTACGATTTTCGGTATATAGAAGAATTAATTATGATCAGGATTTTTTTTACTTACAAATTACAATAAATCCTGTATTAGCTTTCAAGGGTGAGCATAGTTAGATTAATAAGATAATAAGAAACAAAAACATTCAAAATATTCTTAAAAGATTTTTTCGTGCGTGATAGGGGTGGACGTATGGCCACGCGTTGGGCGGACAGAATAACGTCAGAGACAAACGCCACATTGCAGGCTAGCATGCACTGGGCCCAAGACAGACCGGCTTAGAGAGCACTGATGAAAAGTGTCCACATTCGTCACGTCCCTCAGCCACGAGGATACGACAAGGATGAAGAGTTTTTTGTATCTTTCCTACCTATCACGTTAAAAATGCAGTAAAATCATCATTATCCGCTGGCCTAGCCACGCCCGTCACCAACCAAATCGTTCCTAATTAGAAAGTCAAGTTCACAGTGACAAGTTCAAGGTATACATACTATCCTTTTTCTTTTTCTTTGCCCACACACTTACAAAAATACATCTGTTCCCATTGGTTATTAAGTATTAATTTAAATATAAATTTAAGTTATGAAGTTTTTTTTTAATTAGCCTATTGTAGTGCCCCACTGTTGGGCAAAGGCCCTCCTCCTGATTTCCACAACTCCCGTTGTAGTGCCTTCTCCGGCCAGCCACTGATGAAGGCGTCTAAGGCCCACTTGCACCATCCCACTATCCCGGGGTTAAGCGGTTTAACCGTCAACCCAGTGTCAAATTGTACTGGTAACCATGGTAACTCCAGGTTTAACCGGCTAACCCCGGGTTAGTGGAATGGTGCAAGTGGGCCTAAAGGTGGCCACTGACGAGCCTTCCAACAGTCCAAATAGCGTGGCTGCAATCCAAAATCGGTCCGTGAATGTCAAAAACGTACAATGTTTAATATTAGGATGCCGTCCATTTGGATGAATCCATTGTAACGGCATCCATTTGGAAGTCTCGTCAGTGGCCTGCTTAAGTCGTCCCGCCATCTCCGTCAAGTTTTCTTATATATCTACTAATATTGTAATATTATGAAAGTAACTTTCTGTAGTCTGTCCTCCTCTTAAGTAACGCTTCACATTTAAGTTTGGTGAAGCCATGTCATTCCAAGTACATATTAAAGATCTATCTTCTTCCTATGAAAAAGTGTGACAAGGGGTGGGGGTTATAAAAAATCCAAATCGTGTGTGATGTAATTCATGGAGGACCCCTTGTGAACATTATTAACATTATTTGCAATTTGCATCCCTCTGGTGTTGCTGGTGTCCATGGGCGGCGGTAATCGCTTACCATCGGGTGATCCGTCTGCTCGTTTGGCTCCTATATTACAAAAAATTAAATTTGGAAAATTACCACCGGAACTAATAGTCAAGTATGTCTGTATGTAGGGCATGCAGTACCGGTCCCGGTACCAAGAATTTCATTTCCCGGTTCTGGGCATGGCCGGAACCGGGATTCCCGGTTCTTCCCGGTTCCCAAGGCATTTTATGATGATTTCTAAGAATCTTTATAAATGCCTGCCTACAATCTTTATAAATGACTTATTTTCATATACATAGTTGCGGAAATATTAATAAATTACCTATTGTATTAAAAAAAGACACTTTAATTGGCGTTCCAACCTATTTTACGAAATTTATGTAACCGGCACAAAAGTAAGGTAAACGTACTATAGTGCTCGAAATGCTAATGCCCAATAGATGACACCTTGCTGTCATCTCTATTGGCAATGACTTAAGTTTCAAGATGACATGTACTGGGACCGCGTCGAGTACCAGTATGTTTACCTTACTGAGCGATGTTTCAAAAACAAAATTGAAATAGAAAACTGCTTGATTTTTTACAATTTACCATTATCCGTAATATTGATTTAAAATACTGGAATGCTTACTTTACTAGGTTAGTTTCTCGGGTTATTTGGGTCCCCCGTTTCATATCACCATTATTAAATGTTATTTAATGTCCCTAGCTAAAGTACTAAAACATTACTACTATTGAAATGGGAAAAATAGTCATATGATGAGAACCGGGAAGTACCGGTACCGGGTCTTCAGTACCGGTTCTTTTGACACTATAAAATTCCCGGGAATTCCCGGGAATTTGAGAACCGGGAATTCCCGGGAGCATGCCCTATTTGTATGTAACTACGTAAATATTAAACTAATATATACAATATTCAATGTGGCTACTATAATGCTGCTGCCAGCGCCATGTCAAACTCAAGTGCATACCTACACAGATAAAAGTCAATTTCGATCAAAAACCAGATTGGCTAAAGTTTTCCATGGTAGTGACCCCAATAATGACAACTGTTTAAATAAATAATTTGTGACGTTCCACGGGTAAAGGTACCTTGTGGCTGTTGGCGTTTATCACCACATTAGTATTGGGGTATTGTTAACAACAGCGTAAGCGCCAACCGCCAAAAGGTACGTTTACCCGTGGAACGTCACATTTAGCGTTTGAGTCTGAGTCTGGTCTGGTCCAAATTAAATTTTGACACAATCATCATCATCATCAACCGAGGGATGTCCCCATATTTTTATAGGGCTCACTTGCGAAGCCTGGGGTGAGCTAGGCAACTTGATCCCGAGATATGGGCAAAGGCAGATTTCAAATTTAAAATGCGTAATTAAATAATATTTTGTAGGTACATATGAATTGAGTAGAAATTTAAAAGTGGCAACACTGTAGTATCGTTCCGTTTTCTTATATAAATTGGTTTGAAAGGGACGACACTACAGTGTTGCCACTTTTTAATTTCCACTCTTTTTTGCCAAGCTGTAGAGCATGACTCTGTACCGTGTATCGCTGACGTTGCATTTTCCTCATTGCACAACCGAACTTTGGCTAAAGAGCGGTAAATGCGGTTTGACTGAAGCATAGAGAATAATAGTAAGCATAGAGTGGCCACTCCATAGTCTCCATACATCAGCATTGGTACCAAAACGACTTTTATTTTCGTTCGTCGACATCTAGCATCGAGAATTATCAGTACCACAACTTGATGCTAGATGACTCGAGTGTCGCGACTCAGGAAAATTGTATTGAACAATATTTTACAAATAATATTACAAGCAGAAGGATTTGAAAATAGAGTACCGGTTAATCCGGTTATTATACATTGTATTAGCTGGAAATTGTTGAGCATAGACTTTTCGGTCGTCGCAACATGTATTGTCAAGTAGTTTGCAGTACTGATAATTCCGACAATAATAGTCATTTTAGTACCGAAACTGATGCATGGAGTGAGATCTCCATGTACTTTTTTCTCTGTGCCTGAAGTCGTCATTTTCATCCGAACATTTTTGAATAGTCGATAATTTTAGTTTTTGCTCGTGAGAGCTTACTCTTCCTAATACAAATCAAAAATTCAAAATTTGCTAGTGAAATTTGCGAGTAGGAAATAGGTAGAGTTGAAGTTTTTTTAAATTGAACCATACAAAACAAATGCCTGTTTCAATTGAAAATTACTAAAATTTCATCGAACTGAATAAGTACAGTCAAGGTATTATACACCGTGTTTTTTTTTATTTCCGTTAATTTCGAGGGTGCATTCCTGAGCTTAAATTAAGTTACTTTCTCAAAGACACCGATGTTCTAATTAACTCCATTTCGGAGATAATCAATAATTTATTTTTTTCCTATAAGGCCTCTACAAGCGTGTACACTTGCCTTAGGGCTGGTTTACATATTGGTTAGTGTTAAGAATGAGTTCATACATTTGCTACTAAACTTAAGTACAATCTCGGTCGATCGATGTTCGAAATGACATTGATATGTCACAGATTTCAATTGTTTGGTTGAGTTAAATGTAATGCCCGTGTTACAACAACGCTATATGCTACATTTAATTACTTTTTAAACTTAATTTTTTCTTTAAAAAAAAAAGCAAAAATATTTTTTTTTTTTTAATTAACTATGCCAATTAGTTCACTTAAACGTTCTTAACCATACTCCGAAGTTAACGGAATTCAATAAAAACACGGTGTATAAATATCGATACGGACAAAGTGTCAAGAATATGTGTATACGTCCATATTACCCAAAAAAACATTATGGTAGTGTATACAAATTTTTGGCACTTTGTTCGTGTCGATATTTAATACCTTGACTGAGCTAGGACCGTGAGCCTTAACCTTTTCGACGCAGTGTCAAACACAAAAGCTGTCACGCTGATGCCACGTCACCGAAATGTCAAAACTGAAATTGAACTTTATGCATATGCACGTAGGTCTATGTTGCTCTGTGGTCTGTGACCGATTAATTGTGTCGCTTAACTTCAAACTCGGGTAAATCCATTGGACCCTCTCAGCAAATATCTACCCTATTACGTTTTCTTAATACCAAAATCGCATAATCTGACAGATGGATTTACCGGAGTTTGAAGTTAAGCGACTCAATTGGTCTTTGGCGTTGAACCTACGGTGCGCATATATCGGTCATTGGCGTCCAAAAAGTTAAGAGGGTATAATACAATGAATTTAACATAACAAATAAAATAATAAAAATAAAAATAAATAAAAATATATAAATAAATAAATAAATAAAATAACAATTTGTTCCACCAGGCACTGGCGAGTCGGGGAAGTCGACATTCATCAAGCAGATGAGAATCATCCACGGCTCCGGTTACAGCGACGACGACAAGCGGGGCTTCATCAAGTTGGTCTACCAGAACATCTTCATGGCCATGCAGAGTATGATCCGGGCCATGGATCTACTCAAAATACAATACGGGGTTCCGTCCAATTTAGTAAGTGATCGTGATTATATGTGACGTTATCTACGAAAAGGGACCTTATGGTCGATGGCCCACGGCTCGCCCACGATACCGAGCGACTTGCGTCGGCGGCAGCAATAACCATAGGTTGGAGCGTGACACAGCGATCGGACCTTTCGCTCCAACTTATGGTTATCGCTGCCGCCGTCGCAAGTCGCTCGATGTCGTGGCCGAGCCGTTACGCCAGTATTAACGATGCTCCGATATAAATAAAATGCCGCGTGACGCTGTGCGGCGTAAGCGCCATCGACAATAAGGTCCCTTTTCATAGATAATGCCCTATATTAGCTTGTTACTTTTGTAGTTTAGTGTAATAAAATAACTCAAAATGATTCTCGTTAGCAGTCTACGATAGACACTGTTGGACGTACCTATATAGGCAAGAGCAAATCAATATCATTTCCCACTTCGCATCCAGGCCCATTTGCCAGTGGCTTTAAATCTAATTATCTTAATATAATTACCGTTGTACGGGTCAATTTGGTTTAACGTTTAAATAGTTCGAGGACTAGTAAAACTTATATTACAAGCGTGTCGATAAAATGAGGACGTCTCTCATCGTCTATGTATGTTGTGTCGCTTAACTTCAAACTCGGGTAAATCCATTCGGCCCTCAGCAAATATCTACCCTATTACCTTAATACCAATATCGCATAATCTGACAGATGAATTTACCCGAATTTGAAGTTAAGCTAATCATGTAATTCTTTAATTTTCGATTTATTATCCGATGTAATTTTAGAAATCGTCAGTACCGCGAATCAATATCAGATGTGATAATGTATATAAATAGTTGCGATACAATTAAATATGCATAATGTAGGTATATGAATAGCTGCATTACGCTCTTAGTTAATAATAATAATATTTACTTCAAGGAGTCAAATTTTTTATTATGATTGAAATAGTTTTGTATCAATATTGATATTTAATTGGTCACTACAGGACTGATACATTTTTGCCCTTCAAAAACCGGGCTATGCTAATTATTCAACGTTTTCCGGGTATTTTTATATGACAGATTGACAGTATGATCCGCGCCTTGGATGTACTCACATGCAGTAGATGCTTGTGTTCAGATCATGTAGCAGATAAGATTAAATATTTCGGCAGTCTGCTCGATCGAATGTTAGCGGTTATATTAAAACACAACATAAAGAAATAATGCTTTAGAGCGCTGTTACCTTAGCGGTAAGCAATCCGGAGGTTGCGGGTTCAAATCCCGGTTCGTAAAGGGGCCCACTGATTAACAGTCCGCCGGACGGTATGGGCCTGTCAGTTAGAAACAATATTTTCACAGTTCTGAACAACTGACAGGCCTATACCGTCCGGCGGACTGTTGTTAATCAGTGGGCCCTTTAACAATGAGTTTTTCGGAACTTATGTACGATATATCATTTTGATATTTACCAGTCGGTTTTCAATGAAGGAAATCATCGCGAGGAAACAGGATAATTCCTAATAAAGCATAGTTCCTGGAAGTTCAGACGGCAGTCGCTTTCGTAAAAGCTAGTGCCTACGCCAATTCTTAGGATTAGTTGCCAAGCGGACCCCCAGGCATGAGCCGTGAGGAAGAGATAAAGAAATAATGCTTTGAGTTTGCTTTAATATTTACCTGTAGGTAGCGCAGGCGCGTCGAGAATCTAGGTAGAATAATTGCAGTGCAGGGAAAATTAATATTTTTTTCATGTATTAATTAGTATCACTCAGAACGGTGGCAGATTGAATTACAAATCTGAATTCCTATACATTATTTACAAGAAGTTGTAGACCCCTGTTATGTTACATTTCCCAAGAAGAGAAGTAGCTTACGACAATTAATAATAATTATGTAGTTTAGGAAACTCCAAAATCATACAAGCATAGGGAAAAGTTCGATTTAGAATTTCATTTCCGTATTGTGTCACATTTCACGCAAACATGTATCGTGAATTTACAGCTATATAAATAGGTATTAAGAGCGTAATTTAAATTAATAGTAATATAACATAAATATAGGTATTGTATTATTCACCACACTGCTCGGAAAGGCTTACTGCACTTCAAAAACTGATAGGCAAAGTTGCATTTTATTCACATGTGAGGCAAAGTAATCAAATGCAAATTTTGAGTTGTTTTCTTATGTTTGCTGGTAGAATTGACTTGTAACTGATAATTTTGGATGATAAATATTTAATAACATTCATTTGGATTTGATTAGGTTTGATTTTGTTTGATATTTTACATTTAATATTTGCTTCGGGTTGGTGTGGTGAAATTTATTTTAAGCAGTGAAGGATCTCGTTATGTTTTTTTTTATATTAGATATAGAAATCAAAATATTAATAACATTAATATAATTTTTTTTATTTTGAAGAAGTCAATCTTAAAATCTACTTAAATAATGTACATACAATTTCCTAACTTAAAATCTAAACATCTCGTTATTAGCTTGAACGTTTTCCTATGTAGGTAGATAATCCGTAAATGTAGGTGTTTTCCAACCTGCGAACAATAGAAAACTTAACGTCTCATCGGATTTACACAAGTACAAGTTATTACGCAATATAGACTTTATGCAGGAAATGTTAAAAAAAACCCTTGTTCCTAAAATTGAATAGGTACTCAGGGCCAGTTTAGGTGCCTTAAAAACTTATAATTTATTCTACCGGTTAACGTTAAACCTGGTGTTTACCGTCTTGTCTGTGAATGATAAGGATCTTGACCGAATTTTTAGTTATCTCTTTGCGTATATAATATTTTTTTAGGGAATGTTTTTTTTTTTTTGCTTTATACAGCACAACCAACAAGCGGTGGTGGCCAAGTGGATATGACTTCCGACTTTCAATCCGGAGGTCGCGGGTTCAAATCTTGGCTCGTACCAATGAGTTTTTCGGAACTTGATATGATTGATATTTACCACTTGCTTTTCGGTGAAGGAAAACTTCACATATAATTATACACCTTCATACATCTGCGAAGAAATTTAAAGGTGTATATGTGAAGTCCCCGTTTACTTCTTGAAGATGTGATTTTTTATTACTTCTAGGTAGTCGTTTTGACAAAACAACATATTTTAAACATTGTTATCCATTAGTGCGTTAATGACTTCCTGATAGTTGACCTAAATTCAGTATTCGTCAGGAGACAGATAAAACCGCCAGCTCTCACTGCCCACCGTTTCTGGAAGTAATTACTCACTTGAACGAAATCGATCATATGACGAATGCCTATATTTAACGCATTACAAATGATTTTCAGGAAAAGGCGGATTTGATATCATCAATCGACTTTGAGAGCGTGACCACGTTCGAGAGTCCGTACGTCGAGGCGATCAAAGGTCTGTGGGCCGACAACGGGATTCAGGAGTGCTATGACCGCAGGCGGGAGTACCAGCTCACTGACTCTGCCAAATAGTATGTATACTTGTATATTGTCTATAAGTTGGGAAATCAGGGAAGATTGGTGTTGTTGTCCCATTTTTTGTCTACGAGGACGAAAGAGACTGTGACACAAATATTCGCTGAATACAATAGTCATCTAATACTGGATCGATCTTCGGAAAAAAGTTGCATTCTTTTTAACAACAAAGTGTAAGTCAAGAAAGCAACGCGTATAACACACTGCGTTTGCGCTGCGTCAAATTTGGGTAGATCGGTCCTTAAGGTTCAACATAAAGACGTGATATTTCTATTTGTGAGCACCATGTCCGCTCAAATGTATTTGATGGCGATTGGTCCCCTAGTTTAATGTCACACTCTGACTCAACACAGTTCTACAGCAAGCGCAATGTCCATAAAATAAGTATAATTCACTTTTCCGAGAAACCCGTGTTGAGTGAGAGCGAATGAGTGGAATGTCGACTGTAATATTTATGATATGCCTTTGAGCGTCTAGTAATATCGACAGTTAAAGGTAGTAACAGACGTAACTATCAAAACATTACATCATTCTGATTGTATGACTGTAGATACTATTATTTCACTATTACTAATCATCTATACATGATTCGATTATCCTATAATTTATATATTGTCATAAAGTATTATTAAAATTAATAAGCTGAGTGGATGGCAGCCATTTACTTAAACCATTTGTTCCTCTGGGGACTTATAACATTGTAGGACGCTGCCATATAAGCAAATTAATAATAATAATGCTACGCCTTTATTGGTAAACTTTCGATTCAATCTCTGAAATTAAATCCTTCAGTAGATTGAGCGCGTTACTATCGATTGTTACTGCTGAAATAAAACTCGTTTACAGTTTAGTTTACACACCAATCGTAAACACTCGTTTCAGACACTTGTCTTTATAGTCCAGAAAGCATCGGCATACGAAAGTCAGGACCGGGAATGCCAAGCAACATTGACGTTTAAATACGACTCATCCGCGCGTTTTTAAACTAAAATGCCATGTGGCAAACTGCTGTGATTGGTTTAAAATCCATTTAGACGCTCGGCACTAAAGCGTTAGCTTTCATATTTGTTACTTCGAAGCCAGAGATTGAGGGTTTTTTTTTTCTATAGCTACTTGCAGGAGATAGACCGCGTGGCGGCACCCAATTACTTACCGACCGAACAAGACATCCTTCGCGTGAGAGTGCCTACGACGGGCATTATAGAATACCCCTTTGACTTGGAGGAGATACGATTTAGGTAACATTTGGACTTTGCGGGGCATGCGTCGCTTTATGTCTGCGAACTCTTCAGTCTTGCTTCTATTTTGGTGTATAGTTTAAGAATCGGTGTATGTCTGCTCTGCATGCGTATTTATAGGTGCTTTGTTTAGTTGTGCATGATGTATTTCAGTTATTTAAGCGATCTGGCCAGAATCGAGGCGGCGGACTATCTGCCGACGGAGCAGGACATCCTTCGCGCGCGTCAGCCCACTACCGGTATCCTTGAGTATCCGTTTGATCTTGATGGCATCATATTTAGGTATGTCTCAGCGCGTGAAGTTGGAGTGACCCTGCAGAAAGCTAGTCCAGCCTCGCTAAGCTATTTGTTCCTGAAATCCTTAAGATGTTTAATATTCAGTGGTATAACATGCTACGAAATCCAATCATTCCTGTAAGTAGTAGTTGTATGCCTTACCAGCGCCGTCGCAGTCGAGGTGAAGATGGTTTGACGATATTGCCCTATTCTATCTGTGCATGATTTTTTTAAATCTTTTTATTGTCACTAATTTTTCAACTACTAACATTTAACTATTCGCAATATTTCACAAGCTTCTAGAATGAGTAAATATTTTTTGTCGTAACGAATTTACGTTACGAATGTTACGATACTATTCAATATTTTTATGTAAATCAGTACACATGTTCTTGTTATATGTAAAATTATAGTTTGGGAAAAATTGCGAGTTTATTTAAATATATATATTTTAACATAATCTGGTTTTGTGCTTACTTCCTGTTTTAACAGCTTGGTCAATATTGTGTGGGTGTTGTTTTTATATTTTTGCTTGTCACATTAGTATTAATCACACTGCTTAAGGACTCGAAAATTGTGCCTTAAAGTATTTTGAGTCAAAATACATACATATATTCTGCAGCAGAAGAAGTTATGCAAAATAATCTAAACAAGAACCTACTTAAACGGACATGATAGGGCCGATGTATACAAGGGTATAAAGGTCCTGCTAAATAATAAATTTAAAAAAAAGAACCTACCTCATAAACAGTCTAACATGCTCATTATAATATGTGCTTTTTATCAAATTATGTGATTTATTTTCTCAATTTCGCCAAATGATACTTTCCAATAATAGTATATAAAGAGCTGTCTTTATTTCACATGTTCCCATCATCAAAATCTGACGTGATGGTAATGGAACTAATTTTAAAGATATACCTTTTAAAACAAAAAGCAATTTTTCAAATCAGTCCCCGTGTTCTAGAATACGAGTAACAAACTTTTAAATTTTTAGTTCCTTGGATCCTTTTCCATAAATTAAGTCCAAAGTGTGTTACTTTGAGAAACACCGGAGAAAATCATATAGTTATTATTTAATTATAATGTATGTATATGTTTTCCAACAGAATGGTAGACGTCGGGGGCCAAAGATCCGAGAGAAGGAAGTGGATCCACTGTTTTGAAAACGTCACCTCCATCATATTCTTAGTAGCTCTTAGTGAATATGATCAAATTTTATTCGAATCTGAAAATGAGGTAAGTTCCATAATATATTATTTTATTACTCTTATATCGACCCGTCTGCACCTTTAGAAGTAGAACTATTGGGTAATACAAACATTTGGGTTTTTATATACATTTAACAAAAAGTATTCAGAAATGTTTTATAAGGTAACTTTGCAAACGTATGCATGCTACTTTGATACTTACTGGTCAGTGCAGTATCATACTCGTAATGTTTGTGTAAGCAAGATAGCTTATAATAAAAACTTCCCAATTGCATTCCTAAGCTGTTGCTATGGAGCGCAGAGTCCGCTTTGATATTCAATCTCAAGGTTCAAGATATCGTTAGTTTGTAACTATTTCATCATCATCATCTCAGCCATAAGACGTCCACTGCTGAACATAGGCCTCCCCCTTGGATATCCATACGTGCCGGTTGGAAGCGACCCGCATCCAGCGTCTTCCGGTTACCTTAACAAGGTCGTCTGTCCATCTTGTGGGTGGACGTCCTACGCTGCGCTTGCTAGTCCTAGTGTAAATATTTAACTAATGTTAATGTATACGCGTTTCCAGAACCGAATGGAAGAGTCAAAGGCGTTGTTTAAGACCATCATCACGTACCCCTGGTTCCAACACTCGTCGGTCATCCTCTTCCTCAACAAGAAGGACTTGCTCGAGGAGAAAATCATGTATTCGCATCTTGTCGACTACTTTCCCGAATACGACGGTATGTACCATTTTTTGCTGCAAAAATATTGAAATGTAGTTGATATCAACGTAGCGTAATATCGAGAAGGTTCACGATGACGTGCCGCACACGATAGGCATGGCCATATAATAAATAATAGTACTACCGTACAGAAAGGAAACTTCCTACAAAACCAAAGTTTGACAGCGGTTCAGGGTCGAATCATGATGTCCCTTTCTAATATATGCCACTATTAAATCTAAATGAATGTTATTCAACATTTATCATTCAAAATCATCATTTGAAAGTCAATTTTTCCAGCAAACATAAGAAAACAACTCAAAATATGCATTTGATTACTTTGCCTCACTTGTGAATAAAATGCAACTTTGCTATCAGTTTCAAGGGAGCAATCAAGGGGGCCTTTACCAGTTGGTGTGGTGAAATAGTATTTTATGCAACCATTGTTTAAGAGAGGTCAAAAAAGGCGAGTGGCGTGAGTAACAATTTGAGGCGAAGCCGAAAATTGTTAATAAAGACGCCACGAGTATTTTTTGACTCAGTTAAACAACGTTGCATACAATACTTTTTCTACGACCAAGCACTTACTTTGAAATAAAATTGAAAATTTAACAAATCTTTTTAATTTAAGAAGTAGCAAAAATGGAGGGTATGGGCGGGAAAAGAATAAATGACTGAATGAAATTAAAAAAAAACATGACTATGGTTCACTTATTTGTCAGAGATGACATTTAAAATAAGGTTGGCAACACTGTATTTCACTCAATATTTTTTAAGTGGTCATTACACGAAGTATCGTAAAATCGCCAAAAAGATACTGCGTGTATGCACAAATGCTTTTTTGGGGAATATACTATAGACTTGTCTTGACAACTATAAGGTAGGGTTTTAAAGGTGTGTGCACGACCCTTTAAATGACAAATAAAAGTACGGGAGTAGAAAAAATATATTTTCGTTATACAATCATAGAGTTATGTTATAGATGAACTAACAAAATCATACCTACAAATACTCAGGTCTGAAGCGAGAACCGCCACATGGTCTTGACAATAACAGTATCAGAAAGAAAACTGACACAGACAGGTTGATAATCACTTCTGTGAAATTTCGCTAGATTGCTATGATCGAAATATAATGAGCATGGAATAGTTGAAACTAAAACATAAATAAAAATCTATAGAGATGCACAGGAAATTCGGTTACTATCCGGTATCCGGCCTATCCGGCCACTATTTCAATATCCGGCCGGATACCGGATAGTGTCTTACTATCCGGCCGGATACCGGATAGTAATACTGCTTGATTTCGGAGTAAACAAATTGGATTTAAGAAACAGTCACCACTCATTGCGAATTTACAACTTTTCGCACTTGTATCGTATTGTACTAGTTTGGTATGGTCAATGCAGTGAACGCATATATTTAGTATGGAAACCGCCTTTAGGAACATTACCGTTCAAATTCTCGGGCCAAATTAGCACACATACAAAATTACGCCTACATTTAAATAAGACGACGCGTTTACAGAGCCTGTAATCAAAGCTGGTAAACAAAATAATAGTCATCTTTATTACACTAATGGTACATAGCTAAGTGTAGATGAAATGCATATAATGTCAATAACTACCAATCAGCGACATAAATCCGCTAATAACCTTCTTGCTGTACGTACTGGCCGCTGAGAGTTTGCGGTTCATATTTGATTAGAGTATGGCTTGGACAGGGATAGGTTTATGCCATACACTGAAGAACCAGTCAAATAATTCACGTATAATAATTTAATGCAGATTAAAAGATAACTAGTTAAAATGTTGTTATGAAATGACAGACTAACTCAACATAAGTAAATATATCATTGTTGTATAAATGTATTCCGCTATAATAAGTATTTTGTATATTTTATTATCAATTTGTATGGCAGTGCGAAGTCACGTTCAGGTATAGTCTGTCCGTTTTTCTAAGATCAAGTACGCCATTGTAAAAGTATGGTAAACTTGATCTTAGAATTCGGACTGGCTATACAGCCTGCAAAATTTACATGGGTCCACGAATCGGGTCAAAAATATTTGAATAGGCGGAGTCACAATAAATCCCCACTTTCAGTTCCAATGGAAATATTTTATATGTATATAGCCGGTCAAGCAAGTTTGTCAGTAGAAAAAGGTGCAAAATTAAAATTTTGTATGGGACCACACCCGTTCGCGCGCTTACATTTTCTAAATTTGCCGCTCTTTTCTACTGACGGAAATGGCTTGAGAGAGGACCATGTGACGGTAGAGGGTGGATTCAATGATCAACATTTTCAGATAATGTGTGTATTTGTTAAATTAACTCAGTGGAAGTGCATCTACATATAGGAGACCGGGTATGATTATCTCACGAGTTATATCTCATGAATAGAACATATTCTAGATATCTTTCCAGGCATCCACTTAATTTCATGTCTCTCTAATTGGACAGCTTTTTTCCATAGTTCTCTGCGAATAGCATCTTGTGGGAATTTGAATGGAAAGTAATGTAAAATGATAATATCAAATTTGATTATTAATTTGAAATAATTAGGTAGTTTTTTTACAGCTCCATCTCATGAAATAAAAAAGGAAAGTACAAATCTGTAAGAAAGAATTCATTACTACATTTATAATTATATAGAAAATACCTCAACCAAGCACAAGTTAATAAAATAGTCTACTTCATTTGGCATAACACCATCCCTATTATCCTCGCAATTTAAAAAGTCTTATGTTGTTATGAAAGTCGTATGCAGTTGTTACGTTTTAGCTTAGCACGGTAGTATTGAAAACAAATCGTCATGTTTATTCCAAATTTTACTGAAGTTATCTGTTTACTACAAGTGAAAAGTGAAATAATATAACTAAAATAACTTCTGCACCACTTCACGACACATGAAGACATTTTTAATTACAAAAAAACGTTGTTTTTATAAATCAATTTAGCCATCCGTCACTGACTGTCATCTCGGACTCGGACGAACTGAAGTTGCAAATCGAATAGTTTGTAAGCACCGCCTACAATCGAATAGTTTACGTTGGGTCATAACTGAGCGGACAGAATACTTCCATGTATATCAGTTCGCTGGGGTAATGATTATTGATAGTTTACCAAACATCATTTCGTCATTTTTATTTCGTTACTATTCTATACTATTATATTTCGATTATTGTTAAGTATATCACATAATTATTGTGTACCATGCTAAAGTAGGCGCTAGTATCGTCTGGTAAGCTAATTTGTGACGTTCCGTGGGTAAAGGTACCTTATGGGGGTTGGCGCTTACGATATTATGAACGCCGCTCCAATATTATTGCGGCGCTATGTGACGTAAGCGCCGGCCGCCATAAGGCACCTTTTCCGTGGAACGTCACATTTGTTTTATAATTAAGGTTCTTTTAGCACTAATGGTTGCCGAGTTTCCCTTGTTGGTGTAAGCTAGAACATTACTACCCCCTTATTCATAAAACTTTACGGGCCTGAATTAGTAAAATTATGTTTTATCCCTTTCTTACAAATACATAAGTCAAAATGACAGATAAAGACAAACGATTATTAGCTAATTGAGGTTTGTAGCGCGTTTATGAATAAGGGGGTTAATCTCTATTGTGTCGTAAATAAGGCGATGAACATCTGGTTTGATGCTTTCTTCAAGCCCCATTTATGCGATGCGAGAACTTGCACGCAATATTCGATAATTATTTTTAATTACAGAGTAAAATCAATTCAGTCGCTCGACCAAATACCGCAATGTAGTCAAAATCACATTCAAGTTCTTGATCCGTCTAAATGGGGCTTTATGGCGTTATTCATAAATGCATTACAAGCCTGAATTAGCTATGAATCGTTAGTCTTTATATGTCAGTGGCGGATTTGCCCTAAAAAAAAACGGTCACCCATCCAAGTACTGACCCCGCCCGACGTTGCTTAACTTCGGTCAATAATCACGTTTTTTGTATGGGAGCCCCACTTAAATCTTTATTTTATTCTGTTTTTAGTATTTGTTGTTATAGCGGCAACAGAAATACATCATCTGTGAAAATTTCAACTGTCTAGCTTTCACGGTTCGTGAGATACAGCCTGGTGACAGACAGACGGACGGACGGACGGACGGACAGCAGAGTCTTAGTAATAGGGTCCCGTTTTACCCTTTGGGTACGGAACCCTAAAAAACGAACTATAAGGTCCAGTAGGCCCGGAACTAGGGCGGCAAAACATTAGAAGCGGCAGTCTATATGATACGTGCTGAGAAAGTGGCGGCTAGTAGTTAATACAGGGCCTGGGGCCTAGAGCGGCCAAGGCTGCAAATCCGCCACTGCATATGTCTTCTTCCTCGCATTATCCCGGCAATTCGCCACGGCTCATGAGAGCTTGGGGTCCGCTTGACAACCAATCCCATGATTTGACGTAGGCACTAGTTTTTACGAAAGCGACTGCCATCTGACCTTCCAACCCAGAGGGTAAACTAGGCCTTATTGGGATTAGTCCGGTTTCCTCACGATGTTTTCCTTCACCGAAAAGCGACTGGTGAATATCGAATGATACATAAGTTCCGAAAAACTCATTGGTACGAGCCGGGGTTTGAACCCGCGACCTCCAGATTGCAAGTCGCACGCTCTCACCGCTAGGCCACCAGCGCTTCCTGCTTATGTATTTGTAAGAAAGGGATAATAGTACAACATAATTAAACACAATTTAACACATTTGTTTGTGTTGTTTGTTTGTTTTGTTTGTGAATTTAACTAATTCAGGTGCGTAAAGTTTTATGAATAAGGGGATCTCTCGTAGTTTGTTTGAGTGAAGATCGTAATCTCTAGTCTCAGTAATTAGTATGTAGTACTGGTACCGCTAGAGCTGTATGTGTGTGTGTGTGCGCAGGTCCGCAGCGCGACGCCATCACGGCGCGCGAGTTCATCCTGCGGATGTTCGTGGACCTCAATCCGGATGCGGAGAAAATCATCTATTCACATTTTACATGTGCGACAGGTGAGACTACTATTTATAATCTAACTTCTTTATAGGGAGCGTGACTTACGGCTCCGAAACGTGGTCTTTCACTATCGGCCTCATCTCAAAATTCAAAGTCGCTCAACGAGTTATGGAAAGGTGTATGCTCGGAGTTTCTCTGCGTGATCGAATCAGAAATGAGGAGATCCGTAGACGAACTAAAGTCACCGACATAGCCCACCGGATTAGCAAGCTGAAGTGGCAATGGGCAGGCCACATTGCGCGCAGAGAAGATGGCCGATGGGGTCGAAAAGTGCTCGAGTGGAGACCACAGACTAGCAAGCGCAGCGTAGGACGTCCACCCACAAGATGGACAGACGACCTTAAGGCCGCCGGAAGACGCTGGATGCGGGTCGCTTCCAACCGGAACGAATGGAGGTCCAAGGGGGAGGCCTATGTTCAGCAGTGGACGTCTTATGGCTGAGATGAATGAATAGGGAGCGTGCATGAACTATAGACGGCCGCCCAAAAACCCCCTATAGGGACCGTGCGCGTTGGAGGGTCTGCCTTCTTGTGGCCAGAATCGGAAACATATGTGCACAATTGCACATGTACATTGCCAAAGCAAGTTCTACCATCTACCGTTCTCGTCGGTACGTTTCCGTGTGCATAGTAGGTTCTACCATCTTGTGGGCTACATCGGGAGCATAAACGACGCATTTACGCCTCGCGCCAAAAATCTGACGGCTGAAAAATATGCTGCCCCCTACAGTTCATACACGGGGTTTATTCATGGCGCGAAGCATTAGGTCAAGATCCCATTTAGACCAGGAGATGGCAGAACCTACTATTCGAAATTGAGCCAGCGTAAAGTGTAGGGGGCACCGCCTGCTTAAGGGACCCACAGATTACCAGTTAGCTGGACGTTATCAGCCTGTCAGTTGTTCGGAGCTGTCAAATTTGCGTTTAACTGACTAGGTCGATGTGTGTACTTAGTTTTAGTTTTCAGACCATTTTCCTCAAATAGACAACCATTCCATTTTACGTAAAATTATAAAGTGTGTAAAGTTGTCCCATCATAATAAATTTTAATAAAATTGTGACTTAATAAATTATTTATTTTACCATTTTTTTATTTGTTTGTCCACAAAAGATATTATAAATGGTTTTGGTTTCCCGTTGTAACTTGTCTTGTGTGTGTTCCAGACACCGAGAACATCCGGTTCGTGTTTGCCGCGGTGAAGGACACCATCCTACAGTCCAACCTGAAGGAGTACAACCTCGTCTAAGCCACGTGCCCCGACACAAATCTGTGATTGTGTATAACACGTAATATAAACATCATCATTTCACACGGCAGAATGTGTACCTACATTCACGAACTGAGATCGGATGGACGAACTTATTCAACTTACAATGTTTAATGAGCAAGTAAGGATAGATTTAAGTCATTTAACCTTGGAGTCATTTTACCGGCGGCGATCGGGCCGCGCGAGACGCGTCAGGTTTTTTGACATGATTTTTTATGAAGAAGTTATTCACAATTTATGTATGTGTCTGTATCGGTGAATATTAAATTGTGCATTTTAAAAGTTATGGCGAGTCTTGGGCTAACCATGAGCTGCTTTTAGTCATTGTTTTAGGATTTTTGTAAAGTTTGTTGCCATAATATCTTTCTACATTAGAATACATTTATTATGTCCAGACGGATGGATTTGAACAAACTAGTCCAATGAACTTACGCGTGTTTTATATCATCCTCACGGGTCGGGCTCGACACAGGACTTCCTATTAATGTATCGATCGGGTCGCTTCCGTGTTACTATTACGTATTTATTTTAGTTACGAAATGTCTCGTAGAGTTACTGTGGCTCCGGAGCTTGCGGGGGTAGGCGTGATGCGGGGGGAGGCGCCGACAGATTACCTCATCTTATCTCCTCAAAGGACAGACGTATTTTTCAAGCGTGGTTTGACGTAAAGTGTCATCCTATGGAACTTGCTATGTAAACAAACCGCCATATTGAAATTGTCTCTGAATAATGAATTTACTGGCGACTTTTGTTTATATAGTTAGCAAGTTCCATAGAATGATTTTTGCGATTGCTGCATTTGTTAAATTCCTTAACAGAGGATTATAAAATCCAGTAATTGTAAACAGCTTAAGTGAAAGTGGAAGGCCACGGGTTAAATACGTCTGTATAAACGAGGCCTAAGGCCTGACTTTATTCATAGGATTCAATTTACAAAGCACAAACATGTCTATGGCCTTAGGAGGATGTACGCAATCAAGTATACTTCAGTCTTCCTGATGAATGGATAATGGGGATGGAGAGTAGTCGCCGCGTTGATGAGGAACGTGTGACGCGACAGTGGCGCCCTCTGTCCGCACCGACCGACTCCACTGATCCAATTCAGTTTACACACATAATAATTACAAAATCATACCGTTTGTTCTGTTAGCTTGAAAGGTTTATAAATTTATTGTATTTAAAGAAATATTACGTTACTTTTGTACATTTGAATTTTGTTACTTGAATATATGTTATTATTTAAGCTGTTTATATTTAAATATGGTGTTTTCTACACGAATTGACGCAAGTTGTCTTACGTTAACTGTAGGCTTTTTTGTGTACGCAGTGGTCTGGTGTATTTGGTTTCTTCCTAATATCCGTGTACGAGATAAATTCCAAACAGCTAGCCTCATGTCGAACATAGGGAGATAACTACGTTAGGTGTTTAAGGACATTTTTGATGCATTTGATATAAACTTTTTTTACTAGAAACCCAAGGGATTTCAATAAAGCGAATATGTGACTTGTAAAAACCGATACCAATGTTTTTTGCACGAACGCTTTTACCACATGGATGTAATATATTGTACATTTGGGTCTAAATGTGCTGGGTGAATTGAGCTGACAGTTACGTGCCAGGTTTTGCTATTGGCATATTGTGAAGCACAAAGATAGGTACTTGTACACGTTTAAACTTGTTTACCATGTTCAGAGATTTATGTTATCGATTTAGTGTGTTGCTTCGTGTTATTATTTAGTGACTTACTTGTTTATAGTAAGAAACATAGTTTCTATTATGGAGATATATGATTTTATTGTATTAACTTATTTGTTGTTACGTCTTTATTTCTATCGCGCCGTTAGAGGTCCGTTTGAACGCACACGTCATCAGACTTTGTCAATAGCAAAGCTTTAATTGAGATACAGCTGTCTGATATGCTCAAAGATTATGTGAAATTGAAACTTAGCGCACAATATTGGAAACTTTCTTATCGATGTTAACCACTGATGTGCAATCTCTGTGTATGCCCTGTACATAGGAACGTTTCGGTTTGTGCATTAGTACCTCGACTCGCACGCGGTCCAGCGACCAGCGCGGCCGGCGGGGCCGCGGGACGTCCGCGGTGTTCCACTATAGACTGATGTTTTATATAATGGACGTCCACATGACGCCCGACGTGAGTTTGTAATGTCTTCAATTACAGTGTAGCGTTAAAAGGAAACAAAGCACAATGAAACTTATTGTATTGGTGATTAGTTATATTTTAAGAGGCCCCGCGTGCGGCGCCGCGCGTGTACGTGCGAGTGGACCGCGTCCGTGTCTCGGTACGGTTCTTACCTATTTGATTTTACGGTTGGGCGATGACTACACAAATATTGCTAAAACTATATTATAGTCTAACGTTGCTTTACCTTTTGCGTGAGATTGTGAGAGTTTTAGCTTAAGTTTACGACTGAAGACGGATGCCTGTATGAAATATTGTAAATTATAATTTCTCATAAAATATAATTTTTTTCAGCTAGCAAGTTGTTTGAATTTTCCAAGAACAATGTTTTAGATAATGTATATAAATGAGAAACTCATGCAATCGCTTCTATTTACCCTTTGAGATTGGGTTAGAAATACCTTCAATTAACTATACTGAAATAGTTGCAGTTATATCCGCTTTAACCGTTCTGAGCTAGTGACATTCTACCTTTACCCGTAGAATGTCACAAATTATGTATCATCATGCAGGCAGGCTAGCATATCAGAACGATTAAAGCGGATATAACTGCAACTATTTCAGTACTTACGGCGGGAGGCGCTTACGCTGTTATTCACGACTCCTATACGAATACTGCTACGCGTCGTAAGCGCCAACCGCCATAAGGTACCTTTACCCGTGGAACGTCACATTTAACCTGAAGTTTTGAAGATTTAAGAATGATGTGAAAACAATTAATCATTACCCGATAAAGGCTACAATAGAGAATTTTCTTTTCTGTGACAATAGAGAATTTACATAAAACACATTTACATTAAAATACTATTACTTTAATGTCAACTTATAACAGTTATAACGAAAGACTGCCTGTCCGTGCGTGCAGTGCAACTGGATCCAGTTTTACCAAGGATTTGAGACTGGAATTGTCCTTTTTTTTTATTTGTGCTAATATGGTTCAGTAGGTAGATTCCATTACGAGCCAATACAATTGCAGCGACATCATAATTGGTTTCCTTACCAGTCTTTAAATTTACTTATCGGTATGTCGGGTATGTAAATGCCTCTATGTGACTTAACACCCACGTAGTGTTAATATTAGTAATGTTATGATAACGGGCGATTAATGTTTTTATTAATGCATATTAGTTCCATCAACTTTGTTGTACCTACAGATTGTAAATTTTTGCTGTCGATATATTATTAAAACTAATGTACGGTGATGGGCGCGATGTGTTTCGTGCATTACGTTTGATGTCACAGTCCGATTAACGTCGGTCGACATGCCAATCGATGGCGAGCTTAATAATGGCTTAATGTTATTCAACAAGAATATAACCGCAGCCGAAAACTTAGCCATCAGCGCGGCAAAGGTAGCCCTAAACAATTTTGAATGGAGATATGTCACCATGGTTTTCCATAACTCCTCAATTCTTCTCGGTTTAACTGCGTTCATGCAAATTTATCGGAAAAGTGTGATCGTCGGGAAAGGAGCATTTCTCCATGGCGAAGAATCATCCGCAGACAGAATCAGGCAGTTTGTGATATTCGGATCAGACTTGGTTGACATAATGAACACGCTGGACTGGATGCGGCATAGGGAATTCGACAATACCGGAAAATTCATTGTCATATGCAATAACTGCGACGAGCGTAAAGCGATGGACATATTCTGGAATCATAAGATCTTAAATGTGGTTATTATCAATGATAGCTCTGGAACCAGTAATATAGTTGGCTTCACATATTCTATTTATGATAACGAGAAATGTGAAATAAGTCCACCTAAACCACTTCCAGACTCTTGCATTCATCATTCTTGCATAAAAGTATATCCTTTGAAGCTCAGAAATTTACACAAATGCCAGATAATTGTGTCTACGTTTGAACAAGTCCCATTCATGTCTCTGAAGACGGGAATCCCAGAAGGGGCTGACGGCGACCTTTTACTTCTTATCGCTGAATCTTTGAACGCCACCTTAAAGGTGATGACTCCGCATCGGGGCGCCGGCTGGGGTCAACTGGACAAGGACGGAAATTGGCTAGGATCTTTGGCAGATGTATATTACGACCTCGCTAACTTCTCCATGACGTCAGCCGCCATAACGCTGTCAAGATTTAAGGCGTTTCATTTATCCACAGATTACCATTCGGTAAACATGGCTTGGGTCACTCATCCCGCGATACCACTTCCAGGTTGGCAAAAACTTCTTCGTCCGTTTCAAATGAACGCTAGAATATGTCTAGCTGTCACTTTTGTACTCATTATATTAGTAGCCTTGTTCGTTAAAAGTAATTTATGGGAGAAATTGAGTAAAAGAATTGCATCGGCGCGGCCTCAAACATGTGTCCTGTTTTATTCTTGGACAATTTGCATGGGTGTACCCGTGACCACTTTACCATCCAAACCGGCTTTTCTGACCATGTTTCTCTTATGGACGTTCTACTGTTTTATGATGAGAACGTTTTACCAGACATCACTTATTCACGCTATGAAAGATAAATCAAAATATCCAGAGTTTGAAAATCTTGAAGACATTTTAAATTCTGGTTATCCATTCGGTGGTGTGCCGGCTCTCAAGGATTTCTATATAGATGACCCTGAAGTGTATAACAACTGGAAACCCATCAACAGCACCGAAATCAATGATACTATGGTTAGTTTATCGAGAGGCATGAAGTACGTTCTGGCTATGAATAAGGTTACCGCCCAGAGTTTTATTTTAAATCATTATGGAGAGATACATATTGTGCCACAGATGATTGCGACGAGTCCAACGGTTTTGTATTTTAAGAAGTTTTCTCCGATGGCGGAGTCTCTGAATCTTGTTCTAGGTCGATTGGTGGAAGCAGGTTTTACTGAGAAATTGTATAAAAATCACGTCAGTATACAAGAAACAAAGAAGACAGATAGTACGGCAGCAATGAACTTCGAGCAGTACATGGGGTGTTATGTAGTTTTAGCCGCTGGGTGGATTGTATCGATATTAGTATTTGTTTGTGAGGTATACTATTATAAATGGCGTGTCAGTCGACAAAATATTTGTTAGAAGTTGCCTAAGTAATCATGTAAATCGTAACCCTATTTTTGAGTCTTTAAAATTTTGTTTGTTTGGTACAAAAGTATCTATAAGTAGTTTATTTAATGTTATGTAAGTAAATAGGTGCCTGATGAGAAATAAAAATACCTAAACACACCTGATCAGAATGAATGAGATGAATAGTACTAGTATAGTTCGTCTTTTTTAGCATTAGAAAAAAGGTAGCTAAACATTAAACAATCTTGACGTGGTTTTTTATTGAAAAATATAAGTTACAGCAAATAATGCAAAAAGGTATGTAACAATCAGTGTTGGGCAAAAAGTAATTGCATTACGAACTATGAATTGAAACTACGGAAATTTCTAATTGCATTAAAATTTCTCTTAAAATCTATAGTTCGTTTTTTTAGCATTAGAAAGAAGCACAAAGAAGGTAAGCGATCTTGACATGTCTTTTAATTGAAAAACGGTTTTTAAAAATCAGTAACTATTTACTCATGAAAGCAGAAGAATATAAATGATCGAATTAGATTCATAATTGTTACATATTTGCCGTAACTTATTTTTAAAACGTGTTTTTCAATTAAAAGACACATCAAGATTGTTTGCCTTTTTTCTAAAGCTAAAAAAAATGAACTATAGATTTCAATCCCGTAGTATAACTCATTTTCCGCCACAAGGTCCCTTTTGGTTTGGATTGACGCATTTACTGAGTCGGCTGTGAATTTCGATTTAATGTTTTAAACCAGACTGAATATTTTCTTTAACCAATCCACGTGGATAAATTTGATCCTGTTTGTGTAAGTAATAAATAGTTTACACAACGTAAGTAATCAGGCTATTAAGATTTCTCATTGAATAATTAGACTAGACAAAAAAATTCCAAATCGCTCTCCTTCTTGATGCGACTGGCAAATCATATTACTTTTTGGCAACCGGGTTTTTTAACCTAATTAGACCCCGCTGAATCCGAATTTGCCGGTTGCTCGATCGAAATTTTGACCGGAAGTGAGATATTTGACATTAAAGGTCCCTTTTTTTCGTTTCTCGTAAATAACTCTTAAACGGTGGCGCATAGCAAAAAATGTTCTATTACATAAGTAATCTACATAAAATTGCCTACAAGAAACATTCAGTACAACTTTTCGCTAGGATCAATATTCAAAGAGATTTCAACGCGGGAAATTTGATTATAATCACTTCTAAGGTCCCGTTTTTTAGGTTTTCGTAAATAACTCATAAACGGTGGCCAATATCAAAAAATGATGTTAGACGTTAATAATCTACACAAAATTTTGAATAAAAAAGATTCAGTACACTTTTCGCAGGGATCAATATTTAAAAAGATAATAAAGTGCGAAAGTTAATTATAATAAATTCTAAGGTTCCTTGTTTTTATTTTTTCGTTAACAATTTGAAAAGTATGACTCAGCAAAAAAAAATCTTATACATAAATAATAAACGTAAAATTTCCTACAAGAAATATTTAGAACACTTTTCGCTAGGATCAATATGTAAAAAGACAAAGCACCGGGTAAGTTCATTATAATCAATTTTAAAGTCCCTTTTTAGTTTTTTGTAAATAACTCGTAAACGGTGTCCCATAGCAAAATAGGTTTTTAAGAACAAATCATCTACATAAAATTTCCTCCAAAAAACATCTAGATAGATAGATAGATAGATAAACACTTTATTCATTTCCACAACATACATGGTAATTACACAGAGAGATTTATTAAATGCAGCTTAAATTAAAAGAAAAACTATTATACACGATAAACTATTATACAAAAAAGGACATAACCATGTGTCGTGGCAGAGAATTGGCGCTGGCTCAGCATGATGATGCGGCAAGCCACATCGCTGATATTCTGCCAGGACCTTACATAATGTGCAACGCTTTATGATGTACCTTATGTTTATGTAGTATTTGTGTAAGTGTTGTGTTAGTGTGATTTAGTATGTGTAATTGTGTATATATGCGAGTCGCGGCAATATCTTTTAAATTGTGTGATCTGGTTTTTTACGTGAAAGTAACATAAGTGACATATATATAAGTACATTTAAAGAAACATCAAAAAATGAATGAATGAAGACAAGGGAGTTTCAGCCTTTTTCTTTTTGTTCTTTTAAAAGGTGTAGACGATAGTTGTTTTTGAAACTAAGTTTATTTCGTAAGCGACGGATCGGTGGAGGAATATTGTTCCAGCATTTACTAGCACGGTACCGAAAACTCCCCCTAAAAGCAGCGGAGCTGTGCCTGGGAACCAGTAAAACGACCGCTCGTGACGTTCTAGGTTGGTGGTGGGTATTAGAGAGCCATACGAGTTTTTTAAAGAGATAAGAGGGCTGTTTCGTTTGGATAGTGTCAAATAGCAGGCATGCAAACATAAGTTCTTGTCGAGCGGCCATTTTTAACGTATCCGAGTTATTAAGGTATGGTGTGATGTGTGTCCTAGGAGGTATTTTGAAACAATATCTCGCGCAAGCATTTTGTACTCTTTGAATGAGACGCTGTGAACGAGCCAGAAGGCATGGGCCAAATGCAGTGAGACAATAATTCAGTTTGGATAAAACCAAGGATTCACAGAGTCTCAATCGAAGGTTGACACTGAGAAAGTTTCGGATGTTATATAAAAGTTTTAAGCGATATAAACAGTTGCGAGCGGTTTCTACCACGTGATTTTCAAACCGCAGATTAGTATCAAACAAAAGTCCTAGATTTCTTGCTTCATCGACACGAGCTACCCTTACATCATTAACCAGTATAATTGGATCTTTATTAATAATAGCATTTGCCTGTTTTTGAGACCCGAGCACCATGTATTTCGACTTTGTTGGATTTAATACGAGACAATTTGTAGAGGACCATCCTGATAATCGTTTTAAGTCATCATTTACCTTTTCTACTGCCGAAGCGATATCACTGGGGTGGAAAGACAAAAATATTTGTAAATCATCAGCATATAGCTGGTATTTGCAATGCTTTATACAATTTATAATGTCACTGCTATATAGGATAAATAAAAGGGGACCTAGAATGGACCCCTGAGGGACTCCTCTATTTACCGGACATGGATTGGACGCCGAACAAGAACCATCCCCACCCGTCAATTTAACGATTTGCTTACGATCTTTGAAGTAACTTTCGAACCAGCGTACTGAATGATCATCAAAACCATAATAGCGTAATTTAGAAAGCAGAAGCGAAATGTTGATACAATCAAATGCCCTCGAAAAATCTAATAACACCATTATCGTACCCTTTCCCATATCCTGCGCCGCCAGGACCTCATCAATGACATCAAGGAGGGCTGTGGAGGTACCTCGTTTCTTCCTAAAGCCTGATTGGTTTTCGGGTAAAATATTATTAGATTCTAAATATTTTGACACTTGATCATACACTACCTTTTCCATTATTTTCGATAGGTAAGGTAAGATACTAATAGGGCGCAAATCTTTTAGGTCCCTTGGGTCGTTTACTTTTGGTATTGGTAATCTAGAACACTTTTCTCTAGGATCAATATTTCAAGCGATATTAAAGGCAGAAAGTTAATTACAATCAGTTCACAGGTCACTTTTTTTTAATTTTTTCGTAAATAACTTGTAAACGGTGGCCCGTTGCAAAACAATATTCTACATAAATACTAAACATAAAATTGTCCACAAAAAAGGTTCTGTACACTTTTTCGCTACGATCAATATTTAAGGTGGTTCGCCTAGGTTACTCAAAACTTAACTCTCGCTAGATGGCACCACTTTTGCAAAATTTCAGATTTTATTTTTTTGTGAAATGGTCTTGGTATTTGTATACTTAAAAGTATGTTTCGCGCACTCTTTAAGTAAATATTGAACTATTAAAATAAACATTGAATACTTCATTGTGCAAAAACCACCTTTTTAATTCGACGGAGTGTTGCTGTCACGCTTTTTCCTACTATTACTCACACATGCAAACAGTGTTTCCGTGATCCTTGTAGTAGACAATTTCACACAACGTAAGTATGTTGCAATAGCGTAACGGTATGTTCGTGGAAATACGTGCAAGAGGATTGGGGTTCAAGACTGGTGCGAGTAGGTAATTTCTTTTTGTTTCTCCTTTGTGTTATCTTACCTTTAAACGAGCAATTATTAGATATATAATTATTTATTTATATATTTGGATGGTATCAGAAACGGCTCTAACGATTTCGATGAAATTTGCTATAAGGGGTTTGATCTCTTAGCTAGGTCTATGAGAAAACGCGCATTTTTGAGTTTTTATGTTTTGTAAGCTTTGGTCGGTCTCCCAGATATTCAATCTCCGCTTGGCAACTAATCCCAGAATTGGCATGCGCACTAGTTTTTACGAAATCGACTGCCCTGACCTTCCAACCCAGAGAGTAAACTTATTTGGATTAGTCCGGTTTCCTCACATTGTTTTCTTTCACCGAAAAATAGGTATCGGTGTATAAATAGGTAGGTATCAAATGCTATTTCGTACAAAAGTTCGAAAAATCATTGGTACAAGCCGGGGTTAGAACCCGCGACCTCCGAATTGCTTTCCGCTAGGCCAGCAGCGCTTCCCCCACATACTCAGTGTTATCAGGTTTTTTTAAAAATCAAAAACCGGGCAAGTGCGAGTCGGACTCGCGCACGAAGGGTTCCGTACCATAATGCAAAAAAAACAACAAAAAAAAGCAAAAAGAAAACGGTCACCCATCCAAGTACTGACCCCTCCCGACGTTGCTTAACTTTGGTCAAAAATCACGTTTGTTGTATGGGAGCCCCATTTAGATATTTATTTTATTCTGTTTTTAGTATTTGTTGTTATAGCGGCAACAGAAATACATCATCTGTGAAAATTTCAACTGTCTAAGCACGGTTCGTGAGATACAGCCTGGTGACAGACGGACGGACGGACGGACGGACGGACAGCGAAGTCTTAGTAATAGGGTCCCGTTTTACACTTTGGGTACGGAACCCTAAAAACGATTACTTATGAAAGCAGAAGAATATAAATGATCGTATTAGATTTATAATTGTTACATATTTGCCGTAACTTATTTTTAAAATGTGTTTTTCAATTAAAAGACACGTCAAGATTGTTTACCTTATTTCTAATGCTTAAAAAAAACAAACTATAGTAATAATTGTGTTTTTCATTCATAGACAAAATCCATTATTTTTAACCACAGGAAATTTTATACACTTCTTTTTAGGGTTCCGTACCCAAAGGGTAAAACGGGACCCTATTACTAAGACTTCGCTGTCCGTCCGTCCGTCCGTCCGTCTGTCACCAGGCTGTATCTCACGAACCGTAATAGCTAGACAATTGAAATTTTCACAGATGATGTATTTCTGTTGCCGCTATAACAATTAACAAATACTAAAAACAGAATAAAATAAAGATTTGAATGGGGCTCCCATACAACAAACGTGATTTTTGACCAAAGTTAAGCAACGTCGGGAGTGGTCAGTACTTGGATGGGTGACCGTTTTTTTTTGCTTTTTTTTGTTTTTTTTTTGCATTATGGCACGGAACCCTTCGTGCGCGAGTCCGACTCGCACTTGCCCGGTTTTTATTGCAGTGAGGAAGTCCTGATTGTAAAAATCAGAGAGATTAGGAAGAGTATAATTTCTAATTATCTTTGTAAAAATAAAAGAATACGTGTAGCCCATACTTAATAATCTATTTATGATAATAAGAAAAATTAAATAAAAAAAAAAACAATACCAAATTTAGGTGTAACAAAAATACAAAAAGTTATGTTCCAGCATACAATGACTGGGGATCGAACCGGGAATCTTCCGTTTGCAAGCAAAAAAGCGACTGTTTGCATAACACGCCATGATAGTTCTTAGCTAAGCTGACGAACTTCTCGCTTAGGTCAATTAACTACCTGTCAAATATCAGTGTCAACAAAATTGCACTAAACATGACGGCACTCCAAATTCGAGCCGTGGTCAGCCCGGCAACGTCGGAAATGGTATGGCAACGTCGCAAATGTATCTGTACACGACATTTGTGACACATACATACGTAAAATTGATGAAAAGTTAACTATGATTTTTGCATGATTTCTGTATGAAACATTGTTTTCCTGTTAATTTCGCGCAAACGAATATTCGAAAGAAGATAAATGCGGAAATATTTGTGTACTAATAGTGTGTAGTTACTTAATGAGCTTTGATTGAATTTTGTATGAAAAGCGAACCACCTTAAAGAAGTATTAAAGGGGGTAAGTTAATTATATTCAATTTCCAGGTCCCTATTTTTAGGTTTTTAAAAATGTAGACCCAGTAGTTTCGGAGATAAAGGAGGGGGGGGGGGGGTGGTCATTTTTTGTATTTTAATGTTTTATTTTGGGGGGAGGGGCTTTATCTCCGAAACTATTGGGTCTAAAATTTTGAAAAAATATACAGAATAGAACCTTTATAGATGACAGGAAAACCTATTAGAATTATGCAGTCAAGCGCGAGTCGGGCATTACTTAGTTTTTGAACCGATCCCGATAGGTTTTTAAAGGCAATCACTCGCGTTTCACATATACAAAATACATTGTTAAAAATTGGGTATATACGGAACCCTTGCAACGCGAGTCCGACTCGCGCTTGGCCGGTTTATTTTCATTTTGAGGTACGGAACCCTAAAAAGAGAAAAGTGTTCCATATGTTTTTCGTAGAAAATTTTATATCGATTATTTATTTACAAGAACATTAAGAACTTATTTTGCTATGAGCCTTATTTTACGAGTCATTTACGAAAACCTAAAAATAGGGACCTGAAAATTGATTATAATTAACTTACCCCCTTTAATACCTCTTTAAATATTGATCGTAGCGAAAAAGTGTACAGAACCTTTTTTGTGGACAATTTTATGTTTAGTATTTATGTAGAATATTGTTTTGCAACGGGCCACCGTTTACGAGTTATTTACGAAAAACTGAAAAAAAGTGACCTGTGAACTGATTGTAATTAACTTTCTTTCTTTAATATCGCTTGAAATATTGATCCTAGAGAAAAGTGTTCTAGATGTTTTTTGGAGGAAATTTTATGTAGATAATTTGTTCTTAAAAACCTATTTTGCTATGGGACACCGTTTACGAGTTATTTATAAAAAACTAAAAAGGGACTTTAAAATTGATTATAATTAACTTACCCGCTGCTTTGTCTTTTTAAATATTGATCCTAGCGAAAAGTGTTCTAAATGTTTCTTGTAGGAAATTTTACGTTTATTATTTATGTATAAGTTTTTTTTTGCTATGAGTCATACTTTTCAAATTATTAACGAAAAAATAAAAACAAGGAACCTTAGAATTTATTATAATTAACTTTCCCTCTTTATTATCTTTTTAAATATTGATCCCTGCGAAAAGTGTACTGAATCTTTTTTATTCAAAATTTAGTGTAGATTATTCACGTCTAACAACATTTTTTGATATTGGCCACCGTTTATGAGTTATTTACGAAAACCTAAAAAACGGGACCTTAGAAGTGATTATAATTAAATTTCCCGCGTTGAAATCTCTTTGAATATTGATCCTAGCGAAAAATTGTACTGAATGTTTCTTGTAGGCAATTTTATGTAGATTACTTATGTAATAGACCATTTTTTGCTATGCGCCACCGTTTAAGAGTTATTTACGAAAAACGAAAAAAAGGGACCTTTAATGTCAAATATCTCACTTCCGGTCAAGAATTCGATCAAGCAACCGGCAAATTCGGATTCAGCGGGGTCTAATTAGGTTAAAAAACCCGGTTGCCAAAAAGTAATATGCTTTGCCAGTCGAAATCGTTTTTATGAAAAATATGACCAGTCTAAATGACCCCAGCTACCCCAGCTCTGCGATCATATATAACCATGGATACCGCCTTTAGGAACATTACCGTTCAAATTCTCGGGCCAAATTAGCACACATACACAATTACGCCCACATTCAAATAAGACGACGCGTTTACAGAGCCTGTAATCAAAGCTGGTAAACGAAATAATAGTCATCTTTATTACACTAATGGTACATAGCTAAGTGTAGATGAAATGCATATAATGTCAATAACTACCAATCAGCGACATTAATCCGCTAATAACCTTCTTGCTGTACGTACTGGCCGCTGAGAGTTCGCGGTTCATATTTGATTAGAATATGACTTGGACAGGGATAGGTTTATGCCATACAGTGAATAACCAGTCAAATAATTCACGTTTAAAACCTAACTAGTTAAAATGTTGTTATGACATGACAGACTAACTCAACATAAGTAAATATATCATTGTTGTATAAATGTATTCCGTTATAATAAGTATTTTGTATATTTTATTATCAATCTGCATGGCAGTGCGACGTCACGTTCAGGTATAGTCTGTCCGTTTTTCTAAGATCAAGTACGCCATAGTAAATGTATGGCGAACTTGATCTTAGAAATCGGACTGGCTATACAGTCTGCAAAATTAACATGGGTACACGAATCGGGTCAAAAATATTTGAACAGGCGGAGTCACAATAAATCCCCACTTTCAGTTCAGAATATTTTATATGTATATAGCCGGTCAAGCAAGTTTGTCAATAGAAAAAGGTGCAAAATTAAAATTTTGTATAGGACCACAGCCGTTCGCGCGCTTACATTTTCTAAATTTGCCGTTCTTATAATATTTTAAACTTTCGCGTTTTGATTACATATTAACTCACATTATACGAAACGAAACTGATTTACGTCGGTAAAT